>NW_026126540.1:7140000-8340000 GCF_943737965.1 Phodopus roborovskii | reverse complement strand
ACAAGTACATATGTATATAGAAAGATATATGCATTATATATATATATGTATAAACATATACATTCACTAACAATTAATGAAAAACAATCCTATGAGTTTGATTAGAGAGGGATATATAAAAGGTTTTGAAGGAAGATAAAGGAAGGGAGAAATGTTGTAATATCAAAAATAAAAATTAAAAACTTCTTCACGAATATATATGATTCAGCATACTTTTAAAAAATTACATGTTGGAAAGGCCATGAAACAAGACATTGAGAACTGTTTAACATCAAAAGGAAACAATATCTATGTCAAAATAGAATTGATTTATGAGAATGGAGAGAATATCTTTGAGGAAATCTCAAAGGTTGGATTTTAGCGTTGTTGACAGAAAAGTTGGCCTTTCTCTAATACATAAGTGTTCCTTCTGAGCCAAGTGTTAGGGTAGAAATTAGAGAGCTCCCTCATAGGTAAAAGTGCTGAAGTTTTATATCTTTGATAATACTAGAGAACAAGTCTATAGGATCTAAAGAGGCTTTAGGATTAATGGAGTACTTGCCTGAGGACTTTCAAATGAGTAACAGATATTCTAATAATACACCAAAATTGGAAAACTACAGGAGTAGAAAAACACAAAAAGACTTTGAAAATGCATAGATGAAGCTACTAAATGAAAATATTGCACTCAAAGTCTGTGTGACGTCACCCTTGTGGGAGACATTTCTCAGGATTCTTATTATTGTGCCACACAAAGGTAATCAGTTAAATGATTCTCTTTATTTTATAGTTCTCTTTTTTAAAAAACATATCTTTGCATATAATATATTCTTATTACAGTTGCCCTCCCAAACTCTTCTATAGTCCACCCAACTATCCATCCATTATATTTCACTCTAATTCTGTCTCTCATTAGAAAAATGGGGACATCTATAATAATAAAATACAATGAGATAATACAAAAACAAACATGAGAATATAACAAAACAAATGAAAGAAAAAGTCACAAAAATAAATAAAAATAGAGCACAAAAACACACACAGATAAGAGAGGCAAATGTTTCAACACATAGAAATAACATAAACATAAAATAAGAAGCCATAATGTATATCCAAATACATGTAAGGTAAAAATATAAATAAACAAAGAATTAGAAATACACTAAACATTCTGAAACAAAAATCTATCAATAAACACAATCTTCAAAGATGCAATTGAGTTCTTTTTGTGTTTGCCATCTCCTGCTGTACTGCCCTTTAGAGTGGTTTATATACTTTGTGAATCTACATTGGAGAAAACTAATTTCTCTTTCTTTTAAAATTTTATTCATTTTATATACCAACCACAGTTCACAGTTTTCCTCCTTCCACTTCTCCCTCTAACTCCCACTTCTCCCTAAACCTCCTCCCATCCACTCCTCAGAAAGCGTAAGGCCTCTTGTGGGGAGTCAACAAGGGTGACCTGGACTCATGGGAACTCATGAACTGTCAGCTGTGTTTAGAATGTCTCATTTTCTTGGTGTCCTCCATCTATTCAGGCTCTTATAATCTATCTGCCTCCTACTCTACAAAGGTTTCCTGAGTCCTAAGTGGAGGGATTTAGCAGAAACATCCCATTTATGACTAAGTGTTCCAAGGCATCTCATTCACTGAACATTATCTGTCTATGGTCAATGTATTTGTTCCCAGTTATGGCAGGAGGAAGCTTCTCTGAATATGGCTAAGAAACTTAGTGATCTAGGAGTATAATAGAATATAGTAAGGAGTCATTGTATGGCTACATTCCTTTACCACAACAGTAGCATTTGGCTGTTCCCTAAGTTAGTGACTTATCTAGCCTTACATCCCAAGCCACTCTAGTGGTGTTTACTATGGGTTATCTCATGGGGTGGGCCTTCAATACAAGTCATTTGTTACTGTGATGACTATTCTAGGTTGTCATCTTGATTACATCTGGAATCCTGTGGAGTTAACTCCCTAACAATGAGGGATTTTGCTTGACTCTCAAAGTATAAATTGCACTAGTGCATCATGCAGGCAGGTTCATAATTTTAAGTCAGAGATTCTAGACATGTAATTTACCTTTCTCCTTTGATAGTTCACAGAGAATCTTATTATGAAAGAGTACTAGTCTATAAGAATGAAGTCTCAATGTAGGCAGCAGCTAGACTTCTCCATGTTCAAAGAGTTATATAAGTATTTGTTTTGAAAAAGCATGACTTACTATCAGTTAATGAATATCACTTAAAGTCTGGTTTGTTTGTGGGTCCCCATAGTGTCCATTTGACCAATAGATGGAACAAACAAAACAAAACAAAACAAAACAAAACAAACAAAAAATCAAACTTGAAAAACCTAGGACTTGAATTTGGTGAGGAGATATCCAGTTGAGGCTATTTCTTCCCTATTACTTGGCAATTTAATTTAGGTAACTATATATTGTCAAAACCCATGTATCCATAGGTATGTACACTAACATCATTGGTCATTGTCTTCAGTGAGTTGTGTTTATCAATGTATCTGCTTTTTTCAATACCATGCTGTTTTTACTACTATATCTCTATAGTAAAATTTAAATAAGGATGTTGAGATCTCCAGCAATTGTTTTATTATACAAGACTGTTATGACCACCCTATGATGATTTATTATTTATGATTTATTAAAGCTTTCCTGAGGATTTAGAAAATAAAGTCAGCCAAAAGCCATAGAAACCAGGCATACGCATTTAATTCCAGCAGGCAGGAGCTAGGAGATGGTGGTACACAACTTTATTCCTAGGAAACAGGATTAAGAGACAGAAGGATATCTGTGATTTCTAGGCCATCCAGTGATAATCAGTCTAAAAGATGAACAGAGCTCATGCCTTGAATCTGACCACTAGAAATGTATACAAGACAGGAGCAAAGAGTCAGTATCAGGCAGTCACATTGAACAAAAGAACATTCATTCTGCAACCTTGTTGAAAATAGGAATGCCCCAACCATTTCAGAGGTATGATGTCTCTGGTAGGTTTGCTGCTTTGCTCCTCTGATCTTCTGGCTCTAGTCCATTTATTTATTTATTTATTTATTTATTTATTTATTTATTTTCTATTTATTTATTTTTTGTTGCACCATCCTAGATTGTATTTCCATGCATATATGGAAATTGTGATTTCAATATCTTTAAAGAATTATTTTGATTTTTATGGGAATTGTAGTGAATCTCCAGATTGCTTATATTAGAATGTCCATTTTCCTTATATTAATCTTACCAATGTACAATCACAGGAAACCTTTCCATTCTCTGATACTTTCTTCAATATCTTATCATATAGTCATTCATTTACTTAATTAGAATTATCTAAACATTTTTAAAGTGAATTGTGAAAGGTGTATATGTTGGGAATTTTTTCTCAGTCCATTAGTCATTGCATACAAGAAGATTACTAGTTTTGTCTGTTAATTTTGTAAACTGCTCTTTGCTGAAAGTGTATCAGCTGTAGGATGTTGGGGTTGAATTTTTTGGTCACTTATGTATACTATTATATCATTTCCAATTATATACTTTGACTCCTTTCCTTCCCATGTGTGTTATTGGTCAAGAAAAAGAGCTTTATTATAAAAAGCAAAATGACTAAAAATCAGCTTAACAGACAGATTATATAAGTAAGAATATGACAGTTTCCTTCTGGTATGCTGAGGACATAAGCTACATAAATGTATGCCATATTCCACTTCTGTTTTGTTACTGATCACAGTGAAGCTGAGTTTCTGTGACTAAGATAATTATCATGAATCACCTGAAAACACTTTGCTCATTAAATTCTCAATGGCAACTTCCTTCACTTCCTTCAGGATAGTACATTGTCTCACTGAAGATTTGGTGGGAAATGATAAAATTATTGGTGTTTGTAAATTTTCTGTTTCCTGGTGTTCACTTGGACACATCTCATATTTTTCTTTTTTGTTATGTTTGCACTTGTTTGTTATTGTGCTCTAATACCATAAACAATAAACCCAAACTTGGAGACCTCATGTAACAACAAAGTATATTTTTCTTTAAAAAAATTTAATGTTGAGTTCACTGTGACATGGATGTTTAATTTATTCACATGGATGTTAGGTACATGAAAGGCTGTGTAGAACAACTGTCTCCCTCATTCAAACATTTAGTTCCTGGTATGAAAATGCTAAAAATAAGGCTTGGGGAATGAGTTCCTCATTGTCCCAGTGTGATATCTGTACATGATCATCTTATCATGACAGATTTAGAATGTATATCTCTCATCTAAAACTTCACAGTTCTTTTGGCAAAAGAGAAATCCAGCAGGAACATCTATTATATAAAAAGGCACGGTGTTGCTTCTGCCTTATTTCATGGGATTATGTTAGCTTCTCATAGTTGCCATAGCAATGACCCACAAACTACACAGCTCATAACAATGGAAATTAGTTTTCTCATAGGCAGAGAGTAAAGAAATCTGAGATCAAGTTGTCTGCCAGGTAATATTTCCTTTAAAAAGATGGTTAGAGTTTCCCTTGTCTATTTCTAGCTTCTTTTCAATTGCAGTCAACATTTCTCATTTTGTGGATGGATCAATCCAATTGTTTAAATTCTTATGGTATTCCCCAAGTATCTATATTTCTGTTTTCAAACAACCATTATCATACATGTGCACTGTTCATACTGGAGTAAGCTACACACCTTATTTAATACATTCCTAATATTTCTCTTATAGTTGTAAAGGCACTTTTTCCAAATGAAGACACTTCTCAAACACTGGATTATAAGATTTTAAAATCCCTTGGAAATTTCTTTTTAATTAGTTTTTTCAAGGAAAGAAAAGCATACAACAGTGCAAAATCCAATTTATCTGTGACAGTCACAAAGTTCATACTTACATTTCAGAAGAAGATAGATCCTCCAGCTTTTAATGAAAATCTATAAATGATGAAAAGAGAATATGAGGCATTGACTTGTACACTAGGTGTAAGGTAATCTGCAACAATAGCATTTTTCTGAACAATTGGCCCTTGACTTTCTACATTTTAATATTATATTTAATTAATATCTATTTTGAAATTACATAGTTGCTTATAATTTTATTTTAATAGACAATTATTCTAGTATTGCTTTTTGTTTTTATATGAAATAATAAAATGTTAACTTCTGAAAGTATCATGCTTAAACATTTTTAAATATCTTATGATGTATTTTGTTACTGAGAATACTTAGTTTTCTTTGACTTTGATGTGTATCTTTATAATTCCTAGAAAAGAAGCCTTTGAATTTTTTTCACACATGCTTACAGAACTTTTTATTATAAAAAACTAAACACTCAATGTATTTGTTTATTTTTGCGACATATGCCTGGTACTTTGTTATTTAGAACCAAATTGCTACTGAGTTCAGGAAATGTTAAGGTTTTTTTTTTTTCTTTCAGGTTTTCCTTTGTGATTATCAGTTACAAAAATCTTTGGTTATTATTTGTCATTTGTCTTTGTGGTTTGTGCATGGGCTTACAAGTGTAGGAGGGACTTTTGTGACCAGAGCCTACAAGTATCTTCATGCTTATCATGGATGAATTTTTCTTCTTTTATTTTACCTTATTTGATTACTTTGCTTTTCTTCATTGTCCATCTTAGTTAAACACATATTGAAATATGTTTTTAAATCTTATTCATTGTTTCATATTTCCAGTGTTTTCTTTTTCAGATAAGCTTCCAAGAGTTCTGAATACAAGAATATACCCTTTAACAAACAAATTGAACGTTCAAAAGATTGTATATATATATATATATATATATATATACATATATATATATATATATATATATATATATATATATATATACCATTCCATTTTAGGTAACATTTATTAGGCCATTCTTACAATGATTAAAAATGGAATGAGGGCAAATATCCTTTCAACACCAGAACTATGCTGAAGTTTGTTTAGAAATAAAAAGAGTTGATTAATATAGTAAGCATTTTAATGAAGATATATCACCTTAATAATGCATAGTAAGCATTTTGTCTTCTATATAATTTAGTAAGTTATTTCAATTCAGTTTGACTAATAACTTCTTAAGATACTCAGAAAGATATTTAGACTTGTCTAAATAGCTTCTATCATTGTCTAGTTATATGATTGCACCTATGATTGGGACTATACATTTTACTATGGGTCTCCGAAACTGGGACAAATAAATAAATTGGGATTAGATTATCCTTTCTCTACATGGACCCTATCTGAAAACTCCTCAGAGCCAATCAAACCCTGTGATCTATCTTCAAACGCTGCAAACAATGTCAGTTGTGGACTAGGATTATCTTTATTTCTTCAGGCTTTTAATTCCTAAGGACTTAAAAGAAAAACTTGGTGTTTAATTCATAGAACAGAGAGGCCTTTGAGTTATTTGATAATATAATGCACAAAGACTTAAAAGAAATGCAAAATCCAGTCTAACTTCTCTTCGACTTGTCAGTGCTCCCTCTCATTGGGATTTAAAGAAAGGAAGCTGCCAAGTGAAAGACTATTTCACTTTTGGTAGGTGTTAAAACCTTGTATTTGGAGAATCTTTGTTGCTTTATTTGGAAAAATTAAACTTGCCTAAATTTTTCCTTGAAATCACTGCCAACTATAAATCAATATAGTGTACCATAATTTACAAAAATACATAAACTGCAAAAACAGAGCAGGATAATTCTGGACTTGACCTAAAATCAGCAGTGACTATATCCCAAGTATTTTTCAACTGGAAAGCAACAACAGTAATTGTCCAAAAACTGATGTCAGCTTAAAAGGTATTCAATAATTCACAAAGCTCAGTTTACAACAGTCCCCAACGAGGACTTAGTTCCATTGAAAGCAAGCAATGCTTTATACAATATGTAACTATTTTACTGCTTATAATCAGGTGAATGGATATTTAAGTATGTAGATAAGGTATAATTGCTGCAAAAGGAGTATAAGGATGCTAGCAGTTCACAAGCCTGTAATAGGGATTGCTATTTACATCATGGAATACCATGTCACAATATGTAACATCATACCTCAAGAAAATACAGAAATGCTCTTTTCAAAATGTTGTTATAATTTCTGGTTAAGCAAAAGAACCAATTTTAACACATATGTTTGTATAGCAGTTACTTAAAATCAAAATATAACTGAAAAGCACTTTAGGTGCCATATTGACAACTCATTAATTTAACGGAAAAGGAAGATTTATTTTAGATTTTTGTTGTTGTTGTTGTGATTTTTTTATTCAAATTAGAAACAATCTTATTAAACATATAAATCCCAGGTCCCTTTCCCTCCCATCCTTCCATGACCCTCACTGACTTCCCCATCCCACCCCCATCCATTCCCCGGGGAGGATAAGGCTGTCCTTGGCAGATCATCAAAGTCTGTACCATCATTCTAGGTAGGGCATAGGCCCAGCCCTGTGTATCTAGACTGAGAGGGTATCCCTCCATGGTGGAATAAGCTCCCAAAGTCCATTCATGCACTATATATATATATATATATATATATATATATATATATATACTGATTCCACTGCCAGTGGTCCCATAGGCTGACCAGGCCTGAAAAGGAAGATTTGTACGTAAAGATTTTTATTTTAAGATAAAAATATGCAAATAATGAGATATCAACAAGAATTAAAAATGTGTATTTATCAGTTACATACATGTGCACAATGTAGTGGTAGAGAGGAAAGAAGACAGTTTTAAGTCAGCCTTAAGCTGTTAATGAAATATGAGCATTTTTTAATGGATAGGTAAAGAAAAAAGCTAGCTACCGCAGAAGCTCATAAGGTATACCAACAGTTTTTAATAATGTCCATCAGTTTATAGGTATGAAAATAACAAACTCTATGGAAAAATATACACGTTAAAATCTGAATTTCCAGATTTTTTCATCCCACTAAACATAATTCCATGTAGTCAGGCCATTAGTTGTAACACCTCATTTTCCTTATGAAATTGCTGCCCAATTATTTAAAAGTACAATGAGTATCTATTAAAGCTGCTGACCTTTAAAAGACCTGAGGAGACATGTTGACACAAAATGCACGAAAGAACAACAGCAAAAAAAAAACTAGTTTCTTTTTGTGTGTGTGTGTGTGTGTGTGTGTATACTAAGAGAAAAACATCCTAGAACTCCATTGCACAGAATGATGTCTAATTCATACAAATGCCTTTGCTGGATGTCTTAGTTCATGATGTGGGCACATGCTAGTTCTATTTTACCTTAAAATACCAGCAGGGTCAGATTAGACTTCATCAGGCAGAATACTGTAAATAATCTGCTTGTGTTTTAGAGTACATGCTTATTCTTCTCTGGGTCATTGATCTATAAAGCTATGCCAGTTTGACTCAACACTATATGTGTACTTCTTGATTTATATTTTTTATGGAAAAGAGAGACAACAGTCATACAAACAATTAGTACATCCTGTGGATTCCTAATTGGATATTTAAGTTTGTACATACTATTTAAAGAGGCATATCTACCAATAAAATATTATTTTAACAGGGAAAAGTAAAATTCACTTGGTTATAAATAATCATCATTACAGAATTAACCAGTTTTATTACATATTCCTTTGGTAACTTCTCTTGAAGCTATCAGGAAGTATGCTTGCTTAGATATAGGGTTCACTTATTTTTTATTACTTTTAAAATTGTTTTGTCATTATTCCCTCCCTCCATCATGTTGCATCCAAACCTCATTATTCCCTCCCTCCACTTTTCCCAGTTTCTTCCTCCCTCTTCCCATCTCCCTTGGATATCTTCTTCCTCCTTTCCCTTCACAGAAGGCCAGGCCTCCCAGGGATGTCAAACAAACATTGCATGTCAAGTTAAAAGAGGGCTAGGCACATCCTCTCACATGAAGGCTGGATGAGGCCAACCAGTAGGAATAAAAGGGGCCCAAAAGCTGACTAAAGAATTAAACAGCCCCTGCTCCTGCTGTTAGGGGTCCAACAAGTAAATCAAGCTACATCATTGTAACATATACGCAGAGGACCTAGGTCAGATATGTACAGGCTCCCTGGTTGTCAATTCAGTCTCTGTGAGCCCCTGTGTGGTCTGTTTAGTTTATTCTGTGGTTCATATTCTTGTGGTGTCTTTGACTCCTTAGGCTCCTGAAATCCTTTCTCTCCTTTTATGCAGCATTCTCCAAGCTCCTGCTAATGTTTGGCTATGGGTGTCTGCTTCTGTTGTAATCAGTTGCTAAATTATACCTCTCTGAACATACTTTTTTTTTTTTTTTTTAAGCCCATCTGTGATTTATTTTTTTTTTTATTTTGCATCTCTCTGTTGATGTCTTTTTTTTTATGCATATAGAGTATTTTTTATTTAATTTTATATAACAAAGTCCAATTAAATGAAAACAAACATTTATACACAATATTTGGGAATTTGGGCGTCGTTCTTTCCAAACTACTTCCTGCTGGTAAGGGGCGCTGTCTTGGGGGATTCGAAGAAGATTCAGATATCCTAGCTGTAGTCTGTAGGGCTGTTTTGTCCAGCTGTTTGGAATGTAGGATCAGCTTGTACTCTGTTTCAGGCGGTCTGGTGTGATCAAACCACATTAGTCTGGAAGGAATCCACATCTTTTCATTTTCTGTGGAAACAAAAATAGAAATACTTTTCCCCAGTAACTTGTTCTTCAACTTAAATTTTGGAGTCAAAGCGTGTTTTTTTTTTTTTTTTTTTTATTATTTTACATGTTGATCCCAGTTCCCTCTCCCTCCCTCCCTCCCTCCCCCCAAGCCTTCCCTCCCTCTTTCCCTCACTTTTGCCCTCTCTACCCTCTCCCATGCACTCTAAACACCCTCCCCTCCCAACCCCCCACCACAATACAATATGTAGGGGAATGCCATCCAGTTGGGGTCATGTAGATCTGACAGGTCCTGTGAAGTAGGAACTAGGGCTTCTCTCCTATCTCTAGAATAAGGCAGTTATCCCTCCATGGGGGATATGTTTGCAAAGTCCTTTTGTGCACCAGGGATACATCCTGGCTCCACTGTCTGAGGTCTCTTAGGCTGCTCAGACCTTCTGGCTGAGACCCATATTCAGGGGGGTCCGAGTCAGACCCCTGTTGGCTTCCCAGCTATCAGTCTAGTGGCCCTTAGCTCCTCCTTGTTCAGGTAAGCTGTCTCTATGTACTTCTACCGCATGGTCTTGTCCTCTCCATCTACTTCTGGGTTCTAGTTTGACTCAGTGTTTATGTATGGGTGTTTGCTCCTGTTTTCAACAGGCATTAGTTGAGGACTCCATGGAGAAGTTAGTTGTTGATCTCACTCTCCGGGAAGGGCATTTATGATAGCCTTTCCACGGAAGCTGAGATTGTTAGTTGGGAGCAGTCTTGTAGTTCCCTCGACCTTTCTTTGTGTTCAACTTTATCTTCAAACCAATATTGGCTCCCTCTTTTATGTTCTCTCTCTCTGTCTCTCTCTCTCTTTCCTATTTTCCATTCCTAACCAGGCTCAATCCTCCTGGTCGCACATGCCTTCCTCTCCTCCCTCTCATTTTCTCCTACTTCTCTCTCCATTAGCTGTCCTCCCCCACTATACCTGAGGTCTGGGGGACTTGTCCCTTCCCAGTTCTGTGAGGGACTTTATATGAATCTCTTAGAATACAACTTGTATCCTAGTTCCTCTGGTGATGTGAATTATAGGCTGGTGATCATTTGATCTAGGTCTAAAATCCATATATGAGTGAGTACATACTGTGTTCCTCTTTTTGTGACTGGGTTACCTCATTCAGGATGGTTTCTTCAAGTGCCATCCACTTGCCTGCGAATTTCAAGATACCATTATTTTTTTCTGCAGAGTAGTATTCCATTGTGTAGATGTGCCACATCTTCATTAACCATTCTTCAATTGAAGGGCATCTAGGTTGCTTCCAGGTTCTTGCTATTACAAATAGTGCTGCTATGAACATAGTTGAACAGATGTCTTTGTTGCATTGATGTGAATCCTTTGGGTATATGCCTAAGAGGGGGATTGCCGGGTCCTGTGGTAAACTAATTCCCATTTTCCTGAGGAACCGCCATACTGATCTCCAAAGTGGCTGTATGAATTTGCACTCCCACCAGCAGTGGAGGAGTGTTCCACTTTCTCCACATCCTCTCCAACATAAGTCATCACTGGTGTTTCTAATTTTAGCCATTCTGGCAGGGGTAAGATGGTATCTCAAAGTTGTTTTGATTTGCATTTCCCTGATAGCTAAGGATGTGGAGCATTTTCTTAAGTGTCTTTCAGCCTTTTTGATTTCCTCCATTGAGAATTCTTTCTTCAGTTCTGTACCCCATTTTTTAATAGGGTTATTTGGTGTTTTGTTGACTAGTTTCTTGAGTTCTTTGTATATTTTGGAGATCAGCCCTTTGTCGGATATAGGATTAGTGAAAATCTTTTCCCAGTCAGTGGGCTGCCGTTTGGTCTTGTCAACTGTGTCCTTTGCCTTACAGAAGCTTCTAAGTTTGAAGAGGTCCCATTTATTAATTGTTTCTTTCAGTGTCTGTGCCCCTGGAGTTATGTTCAAGAAGCGGTCTCCTATACCAATTTGTTCAAGGGTACCTCCTACTTTCTCTTCTAAGAGGTTCAATGTGGCTGGATTGATGTTGAGGTCTTTGATCCATTTGGACTTGAGTTTTGTGCATGGCGACAGACATGGGTCTATCTGCAGTCTTCTACACACCCTCATCCAATTGTGCCAGCACCATTTGTTGAAGATGCTGTCTTTGCCCCATTGTATAATTTTAGCTGTTTTGTCGAAAATCAGGTGTTCATAGGTGCGTGGATTAATATCAGGATTTTCAATTCGATTCCATTGGTCTACCTGTCTATTTTTATGCCAATACCAGGCTGTTTTCAGAACTATAGCTCTGTAGTAGAGCTTAAAGTCAGGAATGGTGATGCCTCCTGATGTTCTTTCATTGTATAGGGTTGTTTTGGCTATCCTGGGTCTTTTGTTTTTCCATATAAAGTTGATTATTATCCTTTCAAGGTCGGTGAAGAATTGTGGTGGGATTTTAATGGGGATTGCATTGAATCTGTAGATTGCTTTTGGTAAGATTGCCATTTTTACTATGTTTATCCTACCTATCCAAGAGCATGGGAGGTCTTTCTATTTTCTGGTATCTTCTTTAATTTCTTTCTTTAGAGTCACAAAGTTCTTATTATATAGATCTTTTACTTGTTTGGTAAGCGTTACACCAAGATACTTTATGTTGCTTGTGGCTATTGTAAAGGGTGATGTTTCTCTGATTTCTTTCTCTGCCTCTTTGTCGTCTGAAAAAAATAGGGCTACTGATTTTTTTGAGTTTATCTTGTATCCTGCTAGTTTGCTGAAGGTGTTTATCAGCTGTAGGAGTTCCCTGGTAGAGTTTATTGGGTCGCTTATGTAAACTATCATATCATCTGCAAATAGAGACAGTTTGACTTCTTCCTTTCCAATTTGGATGCCCTTGATCTCCTTTTGTTGTCTTATAGCATTAGCTAGAACTTCTAGTACGATATTGAAGAGATATGGAGAGAGAGGACAGCCTTGTCTTGTTCCTGATTTTAGAGGAATTGGCTTAAGTTTCTCTCCATTCAGTTTGATGTTGGCAGTTGGTTTGCTGTATATTGCTCTTATTATGTTTAGGTATGTTCCTGTTATCCCTGACCTCTCTAATACCTTTATCATGAAAGGGTGTTGAATTTTATCGAAGGCTTTTTCTGCATCTAGGGAAATAATCATATGGTTTTTCTTTTTCCGTTTGTTTATATGGTGGATCACGTTGATAGATTTTCGTATGTTAAACCATCCCTGCAATCCAGGTATGAAGCCTACTTGATCATGGTGGATGATTTCTCTGATGTATTTTTGAATTCGGTTTGCCATTATTTTATTGAGTATTTTTGCATCGATGTTCATCAGGGATATTGGTCTGTAGTTTTCTTTCTTAGTTGTGTCTTTGTGAGGTTTGGGTACCAAAGTTATTGTGGCCTCATAAAAAGAGATTGGCAATAAACCTTCTGTTTCTATCTTGTGGAACAGTTTGAGGAGTAGTGGTATTAGTTCTTCCTTGAATGTCTGGTAGAATTCTGCACTGAATCCATCTGGCCCTGGACTTTTTTTCGTTGGAAGGCTTTCGATGACTGCTTCTATTTCATTTTGGGTTATAGGTCTATTTAAGTTGTTTGTCTGTTCTTGATTTAATTTTGGTAAGTGATAGTTATCCAGAAACTTGTCCATTTCCTTTGAATTTTCAATTTTTGTGGAATACAGATTTTCGAAGTATGACCTGAAAATTGTCTGGATTTCCTCTGTGTCTGTTGTTATGTTCCCCATTTCGTTTCTGATTTTGTTAATTTGCATGTTCTGTCTCTGCTTTTTCGTTAATTTGGATAAAGGTTTATCAATCTTGTTGATTTTCTCAAAAAACCAACTCTTTGTTGCATTGATTTTTTGTATTGTTTTCCTGGTTTCTATTTTGTTGATTTCAGCCCTCAAGTTGATTATTTCCTGGCGTCTGCTCCTGCGGGTGAATTCGCTTCTCTCTGTTCTAAGGTTTTCAGTTGCGCTGTTAATTCATTTATGTGACTATCCTCTGTTTTCTTCATATGGGCACTTAGTGCAATGAACTTCCCTCGTAGCACTGCTTTCAAGGTGTCCCATAAGTTCGGGTATGTTGTATCCTCATTCTCGTTGAATATTAGAAAGTCTTTAATTTCTTTCTTTATTTCTTCTTTGACCCAGGAGTGGTGCAATTGCACATTGTTAAGTTTCCATGAGTTTGCAGGTTTTCTGCTATTTGTATTGTTGTTGAATTCCAATTTTAAAGCATGGTGGTCCGATAAGATACAGGGGACTATTTCTATTCTCTTGTATCTGTTGAGGTTTGTTATGTCTCCTAGTATGTGGTCGATTTTAGAGAAGGTTCCATGTGGAGCAGAGAAGAAGGTATATTCTTTTGTCTTTGGATGGAATGTTCTATAGATGTCTGTTAGCCCCAGTTGAGACATAACTTCTGTTAATTCTTTTGTTTCTTTGTTGAGTTTCTGATTTGTGGTCCTGTCTAGTGTTGAGAGTGGTGTATTGAAGTCTCCCACTATAAGTGTGTGAGGTTTTATATGAGCTTTGAGTTTTAGTAGTGTTTCTTTTACGAATGTGGGTGGCTTTGTATTAGGGGCATAGATGTTCAGAATTGAGACTTTGTGTTGATGGATTTCTCCTGAGATGAACATACTTATGGTAGTTTCCTCTCTACAAGTATAGCAGAGTATCATTACAAATCATTTCAAATCATTTCACTGACTTTTTGTTTGTTTGTTTTGCCAATCCTATTTGGTTCTTCTATCAGTTGATGATTCATGAATAAAGCTGCTATGAACATACTCAACGACGTGTCCTTTTGGTAGAATGGAGTGTCGTTTGGGTATATCTCCAATTTACTGAGACACCACTATATTCATTTCTAAAGTGGCTGTATAAGTTTGCACTCCTATCAGAAATGGAGTATGTATTCCCCTTGTTCTACATCTTTGCTAGCATGATATATCACATTTTTTATCTTAAAATACAGATATGTCAGAAAACAGAATAGGTCAGAATATAAATATAAGATGGATTTTCTGAGTGGTTTTAATTTGTTTCTCCATTATGTCTAAGGGTGTTAAACAATTCTTTGTTTCTGGGACATTTGAAATTCCTCTATTGATAAGCCTCTCTTTAGATATGTATTCCATTTTTAATTAGATTATATGGTTTGTTGATATCTGGTTTCTTGAGTTACTCATATATTATGGAAATCAGCCCTCACTGGGTTTTGAGTTTGATGAAGATCTTTTACCATTCTGTTTTTTTGTTTGTTTGTTTTTTTTTTTTCTTTTTTTAGTGTTCCTTCCTTACATAAGCTTTTCAGTTTTAATGAGGTCTTATTTATTTTCAATCTTAGTGCCTGTGCTATTGGTGTTCTGCTCAGAAATTGTCTCCTGTGTCAATACATTCAATACTATTCCACAATTCCTCTTTTGTCATGTTCAGTGAAAGTACCACATACTTCTATAAATTCTTATGCTATTGGTCCAGATTATATGTTCATGATATACTTCCAACCTTTATTAATTTTTATACATTAAATGTTAAGCAACAGTTTCTTCAAAGAGTCAGGCATACAGACTCTACATTTATGTTAGGGTGTTAGGAAACAACAAATGACATGATCTTTAAAAATGTCCTTGAACAATTATAACATTGTTTTATAAATGATTTCATTGTATGAAAGTTTATTTCTCATTTCTGAGAACAGTTTAACATTTTTTTTTATTCTTTTCCTTTATTTTCTTCATTTAAATTATACTTTTCAGTGACAATAGTCAATGCCTTTGCTACTTCTAGATAAATTTAGGACATCTGATGAAAAATCATGTAGTACAAAAGGCATTTTTGTTTTTGACAATACATGAGTTATTAGCCCTCAGTTTTCTCTTTTGAATTCTCAATACAAACACAATCCCCATTACAGTCATATTTATTAATATACCCTTTTGACATGCTGGGGGTATTTTTCTTGATTAATGAATTCCTTTATGTCATTTATTTCCTGCACTGGAACATTTTATATTTGAATGATTATTTATAAATTCGAATTCTTCTGCGCATTACCTATTTCTTTTTCTCATCATTCTAGTTTTCTTCTCTTTGCTCTCTCACTGTTATACCCTAAAAATTAATGTGTCTAAAAATAGGTTGAACCCTTCACATGTGTTTTCTAAGCGCTACTCAGGGATACACTGAGTAGCCAAACCAAAGCCCTATAATTGAACACTTCATTGACACAGTATTTTATTCATGGCTAGTTAATTTTAAGATTGAAATGGTTTCCACATTCTTAGTCTAAACTTCACTTACATCTCATCAACCTAATACTATACTATATACAATAGATCAACAAATACTTTTCACATTCCACAGTTTGGATCTGTTGTAATCTCCTGTAGCTGGTCTGTTAAAGATTCTATTACCTACCTGGAAAACATGGGAATTCAAAGAAGAATTAACAAGAGTGGGCTACTATTTGGGACATAGCTGTTTATGTTGTTAGAATCATTACTGATAATTCTCATCTCTTCCACTCCTCCTTTGCTTCCAGGCCTCCATGAGACGAGTACTTCTGTCTATAACAAGCTCCCTCACACAGAGCTATGAGGTAGTCAAGCAAGTATGGATTGAGTACTGTGGGACCATGAGGCAAAAGAAGTGTTTCTTCTTGAAGGTGATTTTTCTTAGGCTGTTCATCACAGTAATGGGAAGTGACCTTATGGGACCAATACTATCCAATTGTCCTTATTTGCCAAAAAGAGCCTAGCTCATATTATTAAATCCTTATGTCCATCTTACAGACTTTAAAGTGAATGTTGCTACTTTCATTTTCAGCATATCTTGTGTGTATTAACTATTTGTAATTTTTACTTTCCATAAGTATTCTTTCTCAAATCATTACTTTTATATTATCGACACTGATATTTTTTTCTGATAAATGTGTATAAACTCATATATGCCAGGCTTCCTTTTTGCTTATACACCTTTGCTTATATTTTGCTTATTATGAATGTATAATTTTATATAGTTAAACATAATAATTTCTGTTTTACCATTTTACAGTATCAGTCTACCCACAATCATCTTAACATTGTTTCCTAAGATTTTATATATGCATATATATAAACACACACATATATAAACACATACATATATTGTGTATGTGTGTTTATATGTGCTCTCTGCAATACACATTTGCATGTGTATATATGGACATATATACATATATATTAATATATAAGTATGTATATATATAAACTGTGTTTACTTTTTTATTTTAAATGACTATCCAACCTAATTTATTTGAAATTATGCATAGATATACGAATCTACTTGTTTTTCTTTTCTTTGGGAAGCACTTATATCAAGGAAACTTGTTGAATAAATTTATTCTTTTATCAGTGTATTTCTTTTTATAAAACCAACACATACTTTAACAGAAAATGCTAGCATGTTTAATAAGATAGAAATTACTTTATCCAGTGACTCATTCAGAACATGTATCCTTTCCACTTTTCTTTATTTAAAATTGCCCTGAGAAATTTTAATCTGGGTTTTTACACTCTAATATTAATACACTGATGTATTAATATTAGAGTAAATTTTAAAAAAAATATCTCCTAAAATGGATTACGTAAACCAAATTGCATTACTTTTATATTTTAATTTTAAAAATCTTAACATTTTCAATATTGGGACTTAATATATTCAATGAAACTTTAAGTTTCTCTCTTGTCTGTGCTTCCTCTAAACCTACTCTACACTAACCTAGGGGGCCAGTATTCATTAACTTGTCTGCAGAGCATTCCCCTGTGTGTCCTTGCTTGAAGCTGAAATCTAGATCTTTCACCTAACCCCAGAACCTCTCTTAAGAGGAAATCATTCTTCCACTATGCACTGTTCATCTTAAGAGCTATGTCTGCATTGTCTCAACAACCTGTTGGCCCAAATATGTGCTGAACAAGTATACAAATGCCCATGCCAAACCATATAAGGAGAAGCTCACAAGGCCTCACTCAGTCTTACACAAAAATCTACAGGAAACTAAGTAAATCTAGGAATGGGAGAGATTGTTCTTCCTAGGAAAGAAAACATCAATTGTTTTTCCAGTGATAAATTACCAGCTAGAAAAACATATAAACATATATGCAAATGGCATTATATGAACTCAACAAGTTATATTTAGGAATATACATACATACATACATACATATATATCCTCTAAACACACACACACACATAAAGAAGCCAGCAAAAAGGGTATAACCTAGTTAATAATATTTTCTTACTATATTTTCCAAAGACATTTTATAAAATATGTATTCAAATTAGACCAGATACATAGAGCCACATTTGCTACACTTCGCCAAGATGTGGTCTTCAGAAATATAGATTCTTTGCTTTAGCACCCTTCTTTTACAAAGATATAAAACACAAAAAATGAGGAATAATAAGGTAATATATCGAAGGCACAGAGCAAGTTGTTCTCAAAACTAAAGCTGATTATATTTTTCACAAATATTCATGACCCTAATGACTGCAAGAAGAGTCTAGCTGCATCTTTTAAATCCCAACATTGGTTTCATATATGATATAAATAGCAGCTCAAAGCATAAAGTATTTCAGTTGTTTATTTTGTGTTGTTCACCCACATATATGTGAGCTTTTGTGCACCTGTGTGTGTTCTTGAGAGTTAATAACAGATGAGAGCCTCTATAGTTATTCCCCAACAGCTATGTATATTATTTCCTGCCTGGGGCTCAACAATTTAGCTAGGCTGGATGGCCAGGGAATCCCAGGAATCTCTCTATCCCCATATTTCCCATCTGAGATAAAAGCTATCTTCCCCATCTTTTTACTTGGAATCTAGGGATCAAATTAAGGTCATTATGTGTCAAAATTTTACTGACATATCTCTTTCTGTTACTTATTTTCTTAGGATATATCTGGTGACATGATTCAATTAGTCTACTCATGTTTAAGATTTCAAGCTTGTCTACCATATATCTGATTGTTTTTTAAAACAGATTTATAAACAAATTGTAAAGGGACATCAAAATACTGAATGGTTATAAAAACTTAAGGTGTGAAAGCCATCAAATAGTTTTAAAAGATTGGGAGTAATTTTTATAAAGTACAAAATTAAGGGATGAAAACATTAAATTGAGCATTATGAACAAAGGGAAATGTGGCATGGTTGATAAATAAAACTTTCTATGTAATAATGCAGACTTATTTACAGATGTGAACACTCAGGTTCAAGTGAATTAATTCACTTCCTACTCAAAATGATAGAATCTCTTCCATAGGAAAAAATACTATGTTGAACAATTTGCGTACTCTCACCCCAGACTTTAATATCTGAATATAGACCAGGAGAAATGCATATGTAATTTTAATAGCACTGAAAATTATATCTATGAATTAATTCCTTTAGTTGGAAAAAAGCTCTCTATTAAATAAGTGTGGTTCTCAAACTTTTAATATTTTTTTCTTTCAAAAGCCATAAAGAGAAGGTACTGTGTAGAAGAAGTCCACTGCTTAAAAGCACTTTCTGGTCTTTCAGAGAACCCTAGTTCAATTGTCAGTACCCACAGTCCATAGCCAGTTCCAGGATATTCAACCTATTCTTCTAATCTCTGAAGGCATGCGGTGTTAATAAATATATACAGGCAAAAACACTCATACATATAACATTAAAATAAACCTTTAAAGGGAGAGACAGACAGAGTAAACATTCTGACCATGAGCATTCAAAAGTATATGCAATCAGATCCTCAATCAGGAATTCTATGCTGACAAATGTATTCAGTTGATACTGATTCTTCATCAGCTTCCACAGTTGGTTATAATTGATTTAGAGAAACCTAATATTTTACCCTCCTGAAGGAAGTCTGATTTTTCAGTCTATCATTTTAATATAAATATAAATAATAAAGTTTCAAAGATGACTGGAACTTCTTTCTGTGGACTTCTCAGATATTGCAAATATTTATCACCACTGAAACATAGTCTTGATTTCTTATGATAAAATCTCTACCAGTTCAATATAATCTGAAACATTTAAGTTAGATCCATATAGTTCATTAATAAGGACATTTATCAGGGGTATGGAGAGATGACTCAGGGAATATGAGTACTTGCTATTCTTTCAGATTAATCAAATTAGATTCTCAGCACTAGTATGAGGGGTCACAATCCTTTGTAACTCCAGTTGAAGGGGATACTAAAACCTTTTCTGGACTTTGTGGGCAACAGACAAATATATGATGCACAGACATACATGTAAGTAAGTAAAACAGTCAAACATATAAAATAAAAAATAAATTTAAAAATTATTTATCTATATATTGGTAATAGCAAACATTTTGTCTCTATGACTGTTTCACAGAAGTTCAGTTAGCCTTCAGTATATTTATAACTAATAATACAAATTTATAACTAATAATACAAATAATATTAATAGGATAGTCCATGATATAATAAGATAAGAAGAGGAAAAAGTAGGAAGATAAAGAAAAAGGTGAGAACCAAAACAAGGAGGATGGGGAGGAGGGAAGAAAGGAACAATAGAAGGAAATAAAAATATTCTGCAAGCCTGGTTTTATTTCTGAAATCAAGATATCATAAATGACCTACCAGTTTGAAAGGAAAATCAATAGGTTTACTCCAGCTGCCTTTTATGAACTCCTGATAGACCTTTGTGATGTGTATGTTATTTTTTAATGAAGTATCATAACGTTTTCAGGGGCATTACTGTCATTATTTTTTTTCTGTGTTTTGTTTCCTGGAAAATATGCACTCTGTGCAGTTTTAAAATGTGGAGCATTTCCAAAAGCTGTTTTCATTTTTATTCCTTAAAGATTAACAAGGATTAACAAGAATGTCTCCTCTTACTTCCAATTAGCCTTTTAAGGGAGCTTCAATATATTTTTAAAAGTGTGTTTTTGTTTTTGTTTTTTTTTTTTTTGCATTCTTATTTTGTCCTATACTTTTGCAGTTCCCCACGTGACTTAAAGTGAGTATTCCAAGAGATAGAGTACACTAAAAGAAATAGAGTACTATGTCATGCACCTTGTCCAATGACCCTGCTACTAATATCTATGCCCTCAATGATAACTTCATTTTGTTCAAGTGAGGTGTTCCAGCTAACTTCTACTTAATAGGATGTAGAAGAATTATAAAATGGTACTTCTAAGATGAAGTTCCTAGACACCTGAGGATCCAGTCAAATCAAAAAGAACACCAGAGATTCAGTCCTTGAAGTCAGTCATTCTATGTTCCTGACAACTTCCCTATAAAACCATCTCAGACACAAACTCAGATGCCAGGAGGTATGTTAAGGAAATTTTAGTGAAAATAGACTTCATGGAAAGAAATTTTGTCCAAAAATGAGGAGCAATGACTCATGAACATAGGGAGGTAATGTATAGATTTTCTGTCCACTGAGGCTTTTATTGGAATGGATACAATAACTGAATCCTGCCTGAGACATGAACCTGGAGGATGAAAATTGTGCTCTTTTTCACTTAATCAATAAATGAAGCAATAATTAACCTTAAACTTTTATGGTTTGTTTGAACCCTGTAACCACTTATATACTTCATACTATCAAACAAAATTCTAAATGAGTATTTTAGTCAGTGGAAAAATAAAGAGATTATGATCCAAAGTTTGCCTTTTAGCTGTTGTGCTCTTTGGTTCAAGAAGGAACAATGACTGCATCTATTGTGGTGAACATGCCTTTTAATTTTGTGGACAGCCTACACCCAACTCCAGGTGTTCTGTTGCATTTTAAACTACATGGTGTAAGTTGCCATCCAACTGCTAGTGCTTGAAAGTTTAAGCTGACTTCTTGAGATTTGTATAGTCTCTGTCATGCTCTACAAATTCCCTAACTCCTTACCTACCCAAATAGTCTCTGAAATGCTCTGATACATCAAGTTTTAAATTGATTCCTCAAGAGAGATAAGCTGTTATTTGGCATGGTCATATTGCAGTTAGGCCTGTGTAGTAAGAGATGTTGTTCTGACAGCAACTACAAAAGGAAAGTTGGAGAAAGATTTTTCTCCAGGTGGCTATTTCAGGTGGGATCATGGTCAATAGTTTAAGAACAGGCATGTAAAATGCCATGAAATGGTTAATACAGATCTACAGAAAGGCTAAGAGAATCATGAGCAATTATTGGTTTAGCCTATAATGCTACTGGTCATTTATTACAATTTTCAATGGAGATACCAATGTACCTTTCTTAGTATAAGATTTGACTTTTGCATTGCATTTATCATAGGTTTATAAAGGTTGTATCAATCAATAATTTATGAATCAGTCTGAGAATTATCATAGGAAATCAGGCATAAAGTTTCAAATTCTTTAGCCTGTAATTAGACATTAATAGCAGTAAAGTCAAGGATTAATGTCTAGATGAAAGGATTTAAGTTGATAGAGAAATGATGTATCATAATTAAACATAGGAGTTGTGAGGGTAATTGTCTGTTGTAAGCTTGGTAAGATATACTAATTTATTGTGAATCCTCTGTGCCTTCTGGGTTTAATGACTGTGGAATAGGAATACTATATCTATCCCTAATGAACATCAAAGTATAATGTATTGAAAGATGCAGTATATGTTTCTGACTATATTGTTCTTTTATTAATATAGAAGCTGATTCCTGGAAATTTATAGTTATATCATCTATCATCAGTCAGTTTGTCTGTCTATCTATCTATCATTTATCTATCTGGTTTGGCTTATTTACTGAAACAAATGCCAAATGATATTATATGTCTCTGTAGTTTTCATCTAAAAACTTTCTGATATAATTGTTGTTATGGCCATGTTTCAGAAGAAAAGCTTTGACTCCAAGAGTTTTAATATGTTTTGAGTAATGTCTAAGTTAATAATTAATGAGCTGAGTGGTAAATTTATATGGTGTAATTCAAACTATATATACCATAAGAATTTCTAATAATACTTTATATTTAATAATACATATAACTAATTGATTCCATTAATTGTTTCAGAGAACACAAGTCTGTCAGATGCTCTAATCTGTTACAGTGAAATAAAAAAACATGATCAGTGGGCCCAGCTGTCAAGTAGGGAAATCTTAGAAAAAATATAGGATTAAACACATTTTCCTTTGACATTAGATATTTGTCAAAATTATTTTCAAGTATATATACAATTTTCCCAGTACCCATATTTTTTTCAGTTCTGTACCTTTTCACATTAATTGAGAAAGTACCTGATATTCTCTTGGGGCTATACATTCTATAATATATATATATTTTCATCATATTTTTGAAATTGTACATTTCTGTACATTCTGTATGTTTAATATATGGATATATGGATGATGTGTGTATATATGTTCTATATATATGTACATTCTCTTTTTCCTTCTTTTTATTTTGTGATTATAATATGATTAGATTTCCCCTTTACTTTCTTCCTTCCAAACCCTTCAATCCTTTATTTTCATCGCCACTATTTTTTACTAATTTTTGTTGCATGCATATATGTATATGTTGAACATCCATACATCCATAAGTAAGCCCTGATAACTCTTACAGTATTCTATTTTGTATGTACCTTTATTGTCTTGCTATTTTTCCCATATGTATTAATTTTGAAATCACTCATAATCTGTGTAAAAGTAACCACTGATAATATAAGTGATCTCTCTATGAATCAATGTGAGAAAATTTATGCATTAGTAATATTAACTTACATAATTACTGAATATGTATTTCAATGTCATTTTATTAATGCATTTTTATTCTTAATAGTAATTTACATTTTTAATACAATGGTAACACAGGTGTGTCTAACTTACAACCCATAGGGTAAATGAAATCCAGGAGAACTGTGAATATGGCTAACACACTTATAAATGACTAGGTCACATTACACATAGAAAAGGCTATTTGGACGTGGATTCTTTGCACTAATGTTTTTAAAAACTTTTAGCACATGTATAATATCATTGATACATGAATACAAAATTTATATAAGCATATAAACATAAAATTAAATTTAAGATCTTTTAAAAAGATATACTTTTGTTATTCATAATACATGTTTGTGCAACACTACATGCAAGCTTAGGCTTAGTACCCACAAAAGCCAGAAAGGGGAATCAGTTATGTTGGAACTAAAGTTAAGGACAGTCTGAGCTGCTATGTGGCTGCTGGGAACTGAACTGATGGGATATGCAAGACCAGCAAATGCTCTTAACTGATGACCTGCCTCTTGGTTCCCACATCACCTTTTGTTAATGCTCTTTTTGGGGAAGGTGGCGTTTGCATATCTTTCTTAATAATGAACTTTTATTTACCTTGTAAACATTCCCCACTTTTACATTTGATCTTTATACAGAAGTGTATGTGTGTTCTCAATAAGTAAGCACTTTCATTTTTACTCATATTCTTGTGTTGTGTTCTTAATATATTTGGTCATTTTATGTCCAGGACAAAGTAAAATAAAAATTATAGATTGATAGCTTGTACCTCAGATATCTTAAGATTGGATAGGAAGTAGAACTTGGAGAACTTGTGCTGCAATTTTAGTAGGTATCATGTGCTTTTTTGTTTGTTTGTTTTATTTTTGTTTGATTGTTATTTTTTGGCTTTTTGGCTTTTTGTGTTTTTGTTTTTCAAGATTGGGTTTATCTGTAGCTCTCAAGTCTGTCCTAAAATTTGATCTGTAGACCTGGCTAACCTCGAACTCACAGAGGTCTGCTAGTCTCTTCCTCCAAAGTGCTGGGATTAAAAGCATGTGCCATCACTGCATGGCTTGTCAAGATTTTTTATGAAGTAAATGGAAATTTAATAAGTATTTTCTATATATACACATACATTTATTGTTTCTCATGTTGCCTTTAGAATTTAGGAGCAATTTTATTTGGTATGTTTTAAATATAAACCTCCCCCATATTTTTAAATTAAAACACAGTGGTGATATGGATGATGCATCATATTAAATCTGAAGTGTTTTGAGGGTTTCTTGCATATTATCCAATTGGATAGATCGTTTATTGAATATAAAATGATTGATGGTATGTTTGATTAGGTTATAAGGATTTTATGAAAAATTGAGAAAGTGAATTTAAATTTTTAATTTTTGCCTATGCCAGTAGTCATTCTTCTTTTTCTATTTTTTCTTTCTTTATTGAAAATAGTTTTTTCTTTAGTACAATATATTCCAAACACAGTTTTCCCTCCTTCCATTCATTCTAACTCCCACTTCCTCCTCTCTGTTTTACTCATAGACTGGCAATAATTCTTAAAAACAATTTTAGAAATATTTTCTTTTTCTTGTTATTTAAATCATATTTAAAATTAAAATAGAATTGTATCATTTCTCCCATCATTTTCCTCTCCAGCCCCTCCATGCTTTCCTTCCTTCAACCTCTACTATGTTCACCCCACCCTCAATTGATAGACTCTTTCTCTTTGAATTTTATTGTTGTACATATATATGAGTGTATATATGAATGAACAAATATGTAAGTATAATCAGATTAGTCTGTTCTTGTTGTTCGTTTGTGTTCAGTTTCAGGGCTGACACTTTTGTATTTGATAACCCAAAATGGGACTCATTACTGCAAGAGTCTAATTCCCTTCTGCCTAGGGGAGGGGCCCTGCAAAATGTCTCCCCATATACATTAAGCATGTCTATTTATTGTCATTTGTTCTGGTCTTGTTTATGCAGTAATTATAGGAGAGATTATTTCACATTCTGGTGGTAGCCAACAGCTGTGTAATAATTTAAGGTCCACTCCTTAGGAGGAAGATCATTTCTAGTACGAGGAATCTGGCCAGTTTACCTAATCTAGAGAGGTCGTATATATTAGACAAGAATCTTCTACTGATACTATGATAGACATACATAATTCCTTACTACATCCTAAATCTTATCATCATACCCACAAGTAAATGTAACTATCATATCTCAACAAAGAAACCTGTCTTTATCACAAATGGAGACCATCACAGAAAACTGCAAGTGGATCCACTGAAGATATCAACAGATTGTTGGAAGCCCAGCCACAATAGATACATTTACACCACAGGCTCTTCAGGGGATCTTTGTGGAAGAGAAGGCAGAAGGACTGTACAGACAGAATGCCGAAAACTTTAAAAATATTTGCAATTAAATAGTTTTGGCTTTTCATGTACTTAAAAATGATTAACATTTTAATTTATCTTTTTTGTGCTCTGTTTTTTTTCCTACATATTTAGGTATTCAATTTACCATATTTTCTTCTTATTTCATTATTTATTGTGGGAGTATATAAGCTTGCACATAAATAATTATTCTGAAAATAAGCTGTAGTAAAAATTTGCTTTTAATTTGTAAAATTTTATTATAATTAAATTAAAAGTATTTTTTTCAGATTACCATTAGTTGTTGGTTAGCTTATTGAAAAATCACAGTACTGTTTTCTACATTTTCTTACATAATTACTGAATATGTATTTCAGTTCCCAGCAGCCACATAGCAGCTCAGACTGTCAAGCATTTACCTGCATTTCAAATGAATTTGTTCAAGTTAATATTCTTTCAGCTCAATTAACACCAGTAAAGAAGATCACAGAATTTAATACATAAAAACATAATTTTATTACTGGGCTTTAAATAAATAATTTTCAATAAGTAAGAAATTCTATTCTAGACAATCTTTAAGCACCTTTTGGCTATTGCAGAAAATGGTGACAATCACAGATTTCCAGTGACTTCATATATGTCATTGGATACAAGAACTACTACAAATCTATGCATAATCTATGTATGTTTGTTTGATTTTTTTGTTTTGTTTTACTTTCTGGCTACAAATTTCCACTAAATTTCATGAAGTCTTTCTTCCATTGGTTTGGGATGTCTTCATAATGCTTTTAAAATATTTCAATTGTCTTCAGGTACATTCTTATATAAAATAGCCAGCCGTAATTGTATATTTTATATTCTACTTTCTCAAATAGTGGATTTTATTTATATGACTCATTTTGTCTGCAAGTTAAGAACATTAGAAGAGTATACTCTGAGTTTCTATCTACTCCATTTTATTTCTGCATATACTTTCTCATATTATGTATTCAGTATGAAATGCATTCCTTACAACTGAAGAATGTGAAAAATGAATGTCACGAGAAAAGACCTGGACTACACTCTGACTGGTGAGGAGCTAGTGAAGTCCTGAGTGAATGTACAATGTCTGATATGGGTACACCCTTGCCAAGGATTCTTAGTGCCTTGTCTATATAGAAACAACAAATGCTTCTCTTGGAGATGGTAAAGGACAGTAAAGCTACCTTCTGGTTCATGTGTAGATGTTGATAGTGCATGAGGAAAATGTCTGCTATAGCTTTGTCCCCCAGTGTGTTTTATAGACTAAAGACTGCGCCAGCGCCCGCCCCCCCGCCCCCCAGACTCACTACTGAGATTATCTAAGCCTTTTTCCTTATTCTGATGCATACGATTACCTGGCCTTCTTGTTTATCTGTATGTCAAAACCCTGCTTCTTTGTTCAATAACTCTACCTCCCTGTTCTATTATATGTGATAACACACTGAGATTCTGGAACGCTGAGTTCTGCCCATCCTATCACAATTATTGTATATGTGTGTCTGTGTATATCTTTTCTTTATTCCCCTGCTGCACAAGCCAGGTCAATCATGAAAGTAGTCCAACCATAGGGCAAATACTCATTTTTTTGGTCCTTGATACTAAGGTTTTAAACAAATGTTTTCCAACTCTCTGCTATTACAGTAGTGTTCAAAAATTTCCACTGTTCTTAAATACTTCCTTTGTATATTTAAATCCCACACACCAAGTTCTCAATCAACGAAACCTTTCAAATTATTTAAAATTTTTCATGTAATTGATATCAGTTCTATAAACTTGTTTTAGAATATTTGCTTGAGGGTAATAGAAGCATAGGCTTTTTCATAGCAGATATTAAGTTAGAAAATATTGTCATGCATTTGGTTTGTTTATGTGCTACTGGTTTCCAAACCTAGGGTGTTAGATATGTGCTCTACCATTGAGCCACATCCTGTCTTCAAGTCCATCACATCTACTTTTTGAAGACATTTTTTGCTTTTATGACTATGGGAAAGGTGAATATGGTGTGGTGTCTGAAAGTGAGTCTGGGGACTTGAAAAGACCAAGGCAACACATCCCCTTGGAGGTGGAGGAATAGGTAGTTGAAACACCAGATACAAGTTCCAGGAACCAAACTTGTGTTTTTACAAGAGCAGGTAACATTCATAACAACTCTGCCATCTATCTTTACAACACTAACATTGACTATTTATCATTAATACAAATAACACCCATTGAAGTATCATTTCCTAATAGTTAAGCTTTTAACTGTAATACATTTTAGCGTGGTGGTCATGGAAGAATGCCACAGACCTGACAGAAATGTATTCCTCATGGGTATAGAAACTGGCAGACATAATCAAGTTTAAGTCAATCAGTTTTCTTGGGACAATTTAGCTCTTGCTTTGTTTTAGCTTTCACCTTTTTTTCACTCTTAGGATTATATTTTCCCTATTCCTCCCTCTCAGGTATTAGAATCCAACTGTCATGGGTTATAAAAACCTTAGATAATATTACTTGTAGTTATTTCCTTTCCATTTCATCAGTTCTTCTGCAGAGAAATAATTATTTCATAAAGTATCTGTACACAAGTCCTTCATATTTAGTCTCACCATTTATACTGAATGCATAGCTTTTGCTATTACATTATCTGTGCTTGAAGAGGAATAATGATTGCTTCATTAGCTTGTTTTTTAGCATGGGCTTAGATTCACATGTGAACACACAAACACAGAGAGGCACACTTTGCTGTTCTCTCTAAATGTTTTAAAATTCAAACATACCTTTGTTCACAATTCTCATATTTTCTTGCCTTCTCCCTAAGTCCCTCTCTGTCTCCTCTTTCTTTACCTCCCTACTCCTAGCTATGGTATCATCTCTAAGCGTCTCAGGAATTTACTATATATCTTAGTCTGGCCTAAATTTTATGGCCCTCTTGCTTCAGTCTCCTGAATGTTGGGACTACAATTACTGAACCACTTACTGAACTCAGACACACATATTTCTATGTGATCAAGTTTAAAAAATTTTTATTCTGATTTTCTAGTTTATTGATTTTTTTTCTCACCTCTCCCTAAATTTTAATTCTTCTTATTAAATTGTTAATTTCATTTTTTCTGATTATATGATTTTCATTATTTTTCCATACATATCTAAAATTTTATGTATTACTTTTTAATATCTCCATGTGATGATTCTACTATTTAAGGAGTCTTTTATAGTATAAATTTAGCCATCATAGTTTTCTTTATATTTCAGATCTCTATTTATATATTATTTTATTGGTATATTATAAACTTGCAGAAAAAAATCTTGACACACGTGGTGAAGCAATATTTCTTTTTTGGGATGCATTTTCCTTCTTCCATTATAGCATCTGAGACCATAAAAGACTGAAGTTGGGATAGATTCATGACTTATTTGGCTTTGTCTTTTCTTCTAACTAAATGCTAACTAAATGTTGTAGGATAATGCACAGAGGAAATTACTCCAACCTCAGTATCTCACTTGGCAATCAAAAGCAGACATTCTAACTGTACATCTCTAGAACCTATCAAAATATTACATTTCACTTACCCACTCAATCTAGTGCCAATGACAATCAAATTCTTTTGGAAAAGGAGACTACTAATCTAAGGGTACAAGTCTCCAGAAAACCACATTGCCTGAGTAGTATAACAGTAGTTTTAATACCATTTCACTCCACTTTCTGCAGATAGATTGGCTATCCTCAATGATTATCACATTTTATGAAACTTTTAGACAGTGCTTAATTACTTCCCATAGTGACATTTCCCAAAGGATATTATGATAAGACTTGGCTTAACTATTTCTCTGCCCTTTTCTATTTTGTCTAGATTACTGTTTTGAAACTATCTCAAAACACAAACAAACAAAAAAAATATTGCTGTCAATGTTCTTTGGATATTACAGGATGAACCCTAAACTCTGTTACAGACCAAGTTTGTGGCCCTCAATGAGATACTATTCCAAGAATTTATTTTCTTATAAATAGTAAAGAATCTACTTCTGTTAAAATAAACATCATTACATTTCTTATAAAAATATATTACATTGTAGTAAGCAGATATATTTTCCCTAAATTACAATATATAATTGTCCTTGAAAGTTTTAAACTGTTTTAATATGAAAATGTTATCATTTTTGGTCTAATATGCTTTTTTAAAAATCAAAAATTAAATAATTTTAGAGCTGTCATAATTTCCAGATTTTGGAAATGATTGGTTAATAGCTTTTGGTAAATAGGAAAGACTATATTTTCAGTGGAGATAAAAGATTATGTTTCTAATGGAAGTGATAAAGAATAAATATTTTCGTCTATGAAGGAAGTAGCTAAGCTAAATAGAAGAGACTTACTGTTTTCCATTCTCAAACTGGAAGGTTCATACCAGTGAAATTTAATATTATGTATATCCTGGAATTGCAAAATACATAGACTTTCACTTGGAAAAGTTTCCTAATTTCAGTGTTCTCTGAGAGTCTCTTGTTTTAATAATAGAACCTAATTTTAATGTGAAGAAATAAATATTTATCTAATAGGAAATCATGTTTCTCAGATGAAGACAAGATCTTTCCTTGTCTTTGAAGAAACTGGAGGTATATCTTGGGTCAATGAGCTAGTAATCTACAAGCAAACCAGTCTCCATAACCATAAGTAATCACACATAAACTATGACTTAGAACTATTGTCAAGAAAATATTCTTTATATAGAGCATTTAAATTGGTGAAATGCAAGCCAGGAGATGTGTAGAAGCTAGGATGAGAACATCCTAACAACCCTTGTGGCCAAATAAAGCAAATAGAGCACATGCCTCTGTTTTCCACCTTCCATCCCCTTTATTTCTTACGGCACTTTATACGGGATTAAGTCATTTTTCAAAAGAATAGGAATGATAATCTTGATACTATAATCCACTATATAATCAAACAAATGACTCAATGATGATTCCCAATGATAAGTTCTTTTAATGAAAGCCAAAATGGAAAAAACAAATAACAAAGCAAGCTTTCCAACTGCAGAGACTTTTTTGTGGCTTTTTCCAATTCAGTATTACTAAAGATAGTGCATGGCACCACATAAACTCGAAAGATTTACTTTTTGAATGGATAGAGCCTCATCTTATAAGACAATTGTTATTTTATAAAATTGCATTATAATCTACTAACAGAAAAATATGATATATTTACAACCGTGTACACTATTGAATAAAATCATATCTATATGATTATCTGGCTTCCATGAACAGTTTGACTGTTTTCATGAGATTGTGAAACAGGCAAAACTTCTATTGTTCTTACTAAGATGTCTGACCATTTATAAATTAGTCTGTTTTTATTTGAGTATGAACTATCCCAATAAGATCATGTATTGAAACTTCCATTACTATCTAGTTGTGCTATCTTGGGAGGTAGTACAGATTCTCAGAGCCAGTGACTAACTAGATGACAGAGGTCTCTGGGAGGAGACTTTTGAATGTTGTATTTTGTCCCTTTCTCTCACCTCTCTGACTCTTTACCCCTTTTACATGAAAAGTCAAAAGTGGAATGCAACAAACTCATCTAGCTATGTCTTGAAACATCTGAACTAAAATAACTCTTTTCTCAATTAAATTATTTCCTCAGATATGCTGTGGAATAATCCTTCTGTACACTGTTAATATGTATTACTCTCATTGATTCATTAAAAGCTGACAGGCACATAGGCATGTAGGAAATTATGTGGGAAAGACAAACTGAGAATGATAGGAAGAAAGAGGGCTGAGTCTGGAGAGATGCCAGCCTGCTGCAGGGAAACAAACATACTAGGGGATAGGTAAAGCTACAAGACATTTGGAAAAACATAGTTAATTTGAATGTGAGAGTTAGTTAGTAATTAGCCAGAACTGTCAGCATTCATAAATAATACCAAGTCACTATGTGTTTAGAAGAGCCTGCTGGGACAGGAAGAGGCGGTTTTATGGAAAAACTTTTGTCTACACAGACATTGTCTATAACAGTCAAAGTCTGATAAATGCACGACTATGTCTACTTTGCCACCATGGGTTTACACTGAAATGTAAAATTACCACAATATGATATGATTAATCTGATTAAACTGATTAATCACATTATTTATTGATAGCTATTAAAATATGTGTGGTGTTTTAATAACTTATAAATGAAAAAATAGTTCTTCCATTGCCTACAAATGCTTTTCAAGGTAAAATTTATTTAAACATGTGAAAATGTTTTATGAATCCAAATTAGTATATACAATTAAGTGATACCTTAGCACAACATGCATTGAGTTAGAGTTGAATGAATTTTATGGACATGGGAAGTATTACTAGCCAAAGCAGGAATGTTCCTGCAAGTTGCATTGAATATCTCCTTTCTGGAGCACACATCTAGGAAATATTGCTTACAAGAATGATCCAGCGTTCCCATTGGGGATATGAATCTCACATGTTCTTTATTATGCTCTCACTGAAAGTTCAGTCTCAGTTAAAGCATACAAAGTCTTGTGTATATTTCCACTGGTTATTTTCCATGCACCCAAGAGCTAGCCACATGGACCTTGCCCTCTGTCCTCACTTGGCTAACTTTTCCATAGAGATATTGATCTCCAAAATTCCTTTAATCTTTAATTTATACACACTCTCCATGATAAATTTTCTCCCCTCACAACTCTGCTGTTAACATGAGCATTTTCACTTCCTTGGAAAGTTTTTACTGTCTTCTAATCTGTCAACTTCTTGTGTCCATGATGAAATGAATATCAGAGAGAATACAATAAGAAAATATGCCAATAAGAAAAAAACATTTGTTAACATATGACATATGTGGGTTGGCTATGGTTATGTTTTAAGGACCAAGCTGCTTAAATAACTTATAAAGAAAAGGCTGAAGGCATAGGTAGGTAATATTTAAGGTATTCAATGTATTCGTGCATTCTCTTTGTTTAAATTGTGGAAAGATGCTGAATTTGAAGTCGAGTTCATCATAGGACAAGTGGCAACAGAACAGGGTCATGAGGAAGAGTTGGGAGGTGAATCAGAAAAGGTGGGGTCTTGCTGTGTCTGTGAAAATACTGTGCTCTTTTGGAATACAGAACACTGAAAGCAGAGGTTTCCCTGCTGAGTTGGATTGGCCATTTTATTTCATTAGTAACGTCACTGTGCTTTGTAGTCCTGTAGCTCAACCTCCCACTTCCAAGGAAAATATTTATTAAATATGTTGATACCTGACTAGTGGAGCACTTTTTAAATGTGTCATAGCATGAACTGTGTGTCCTCAAGAATATATGTTCGACTTGGAATTCCTAGTGCCTCAGATAAAAATATAATTCAGAATTTGGCTTCAAAATGGTAGTCTGTAAGGAGTAAGGTTTTTCCGCTGGTCTGGTCCTAATGCCTCGCCAGCCCCAAATAACACATAGAGACTCTGTATTAAATAAAACTCTGTTGGCCTGTTATTTGTTTCTTATCGGCTAGATCTGTCTTACTTATTAACCCACTTTTATTAATCTAAATATTTCCATGTGGTCTAATCTCTGTTCTCCAGTCTCACCATGTTGACTCCTCCCTACTACTTCCTCTCTCCTCCTTGTCTCCTAGTCCTGCCTATTTTAATTTCCTGTTGACCAACAGTGACTTATTCATTAACCAGTATGAGAAACATATTTACAGACTGACATCTCCCATCAGTAGTCACTATGATAAATCAATTTCACTAAGCTAGACCATAGTGTAGTATTATTAGTGTCCTTACAAAAAGAGGACATAAAAATACCATCTTCCAAAATATATCCCTTTGAAGAAATTACTTAGTGTTAGGTTTCTTTTTTTATTATGTTTTTTCATTTTACATACTAACCATCTCTCCCCTCCCCCTGTCAGCCTACCTCCTGCCCAATCCACCCCCATCCACTCCTTAGAAAGGATGCCCTCCCATGGGGGGGTCAGCAAAGTCTGGCACATTAAGGTGAGAGAGGGTCAATGTGCACTACTTCCCCAACCCTCTGCCGTATGGAGGCTGAGCAAGGCATTCCATCATAGGGAATTGACTCCAAAAAAAGTCAGTCATTCACTAGGGATAGAGCCTGGTCTCATAACTTTATATGTTTATTTAAGCCACTACATCTCTGATATTTTCCCATGTCCACCAAAACAAATTGATGTGACCTCTTCTTAAATCTAATGTTAACAGAGTAGGTCATCTTTCAAGTCCTCTTAATCTTTTAAAATACATTACCATGAATGGCTGGCTACCCCTCCTCTATGCAGCATCCCCACTCCAAATACATCTAGTAGGTTTTTATTCTGGGACTAGGTGTGGCTTACATTTGGAAAGATTCCTCTGTGGAAAGTTTGGCAATCACTTAACAAAATACTCCACCATTGTTGAAACTCTTTTATTTTAATAGGTGAGAAGCATTCTTATCACTGAGATATAGTTGTGTACTAACAAATGAGAAATGGTAAACTTCTTGAAAGCAAGAGTAATGCATTTGTCTTGCAGCTTCCTCTTACAATGGAAACTTTTTTTTTTTTTAAGTAATCTTTAAGAGACCTTTTCAATTGTTCTTCTGTTTTCAAGCTTTGGTCAACACTTTAAGTAATGGTTTTGTCATTTGGTTTATATAAACATAAAAGCCTGGTACATCTTTAATTCTAAAATGAATTTGTAACCACATCCTCATTGATAGCATATTCAGCAGAATCTTTCCAGGGTAGAGAAGATGATTAGGTCAAATCAGAATGCACAAAGACAATGATTAAATGTTCTTTCTATTGTTCAGTGTGGGTGACAGTTGTGTTATGTGTTACAGTAATTCATGTTTCTTTCATTATACATTATTAGACTGTAAACACTGTAGGTAAATACAAGTTAAATAACACAGGACCTCTTTTATTTAATACTATAGGGCTGATCTTTATTTTATTCACTGAAAATATCCTGGTATGTAAACTATTTGTAACTATAGTAATTCAATGGTATGTTGAAAGATGATTAATGCAAATATCTGAAAATCAATAAATAGTCAATATATATATTAGTTAGTCTGAAAGAGGAAAATGATGGTGTTACCACAAAATTAAAGTAAGTGTAAAATGTGATTATGTTTTTGTATTACAGTGATAAAAAAATTTACTGGAACTGTTATAACAAAGAATTCCAAATGAGGTGGCTACAAATGAGGAGGCATATCATTGGAAAGTTCACAGTGCCAAAAGTCTGAAACAAGGTGGTCAACTGGGTTGTTTCTTTCTGAGAGGTTCTGCAGAAACAGCTGTCTAATCCCTTTTGCCTTGCTGGTAGGAATTTCCAGCACTGAGTGCTACTTGTTTTATAAATGCATTGCTTTGATCTCTGTCATTATCTTCATGTGAACCTCATCATGTGTTTTTCCATTTGGTCTTCTTTTATAGAGGAAGATTAATTGATTTATGGATTCACTTTTGTCCTGGTCTCATCATATCTTGATTAATCACACCTTCAAATACCCTATTAAAAAGTAAAGTCATAGTCTTTTTTACCAGGTGAACAAGAATTTTGGGATGATAATATTCAACTAATTACAATCCATATGTTACCCTCTCAAAAATTCATATTTACTCCATTATGTGCTAGGTAGAGTCCACATCTCATCACCTTTCAGAGCCTGGCTTTGTTACAAAATATATTCTACCTCTAAAATTACCTTAGTTCATTCCAACATCAAGTCAAACTTAAACTATCTGATCAAAAAGTCCTGTATTTATCTTTAAATCATCAACATCCAGAACAGCTGCAAATCCAGTTATGATTTATCCTGGGGCAAAATTCTTGTGTGTGTGTAACAAGCTGTTCACTTCCAAAACACAATGGCAGAACTATTGCACAGCAGAGGATAACATTCTAAAAGGGACACCATGGAAAGAATAAAGGACACAGCTGAAGTCAGGTTCCTGCTGCATATCAGTGGCAACAGCAGGAAGGAATTGGAACAAACTTTCCATTCAGAGTCTTCTCAATATGCTGGCTGTCTAAATGAAACATACTTTGAAGATTCAATTCTGGGTTTTGCCTGCTTGTCAGGCAGCACAGATCCAGTTACAAAACTACATCTCTAGATCATCACAAGCCTGGAGGTCGGAACTGTAAAATCAGCATATTGGTGGTGCTGATTCTGCTGGGGAATGGCAGGAGATACTGCCTCAAAGCTCTGCCTGTCTGAGTCAATAAATTCATCTTTTGGTGACTACTGGTAATCTTTGGTTCTCTCTGACTTCAAGTAAACACGAGATACTTGGCCTTCACTTTCACATTGTTTTTCTTTCCTATGGATCTTCACCTGGTGGCCTAATGGAACAAGTTGTTAGATTTAAGGGCTTTCCTTATACTTGATTAATTTAAAAGTTGTAATTCATACTTTTTCTGTAATAAACCCTGCATAAATGTTAAAATGGAGGTGTTTATTTTTGGCTCATAGTTGTAGCCACCTATATGTAGAGTCTTTCCCACTCAATTAACTTACTGAATAACCTTCACAGACATGCTCTGATGTTTGTTTCTCAGGGCATTCTAAATCTGATCAAGTTGACAATATTAATCACCACAATTATTTTCTTGCTTTTGTTGCTCTTTCAGACACAACCAAAGACCATATAAGTTGTATCGGCTTCCCATGATTCTCCTAAGTTAGCCACATGAAAGGTGGCAAGCATTGGAACCATAATATACTGTTTAAAATACAAGGTCACATTCTGAGATTGAAAACAGATGTGATCTTGATGGGACATCATTATACTCAGTGTAGAAAAGATATACGTGTTTCTAGTCAAGAAAGAAATACAAGCATTAGAGTCTATGATGGAGAATTAATTAGGAAACGTGTGTGTGTGTGTGTTTATTTGTTTATGTATATATGTGTGTGTTGGCATATAACTGTTTCCACAGAAAATGATTAATATCAAGAGACAAAATGGCATTTTATTGAAATCCCTTTGGGTCTGGTGCTTGGCCCTCCCATGTCAATCTAGAGTCAAGAAAATGCACCACAGACTAGTCCAGAGACCAATCTTGTAGAAGGATCTTCTCAATTGAAGTTCCCCCAAAGGATGATAGCTTATGTCAAGTTAGCATAAAACTAGCTAGCACAGATATGTGTGGCCAAATTACAGAGTACCTAATATGTGGAGCCAAGTGTACAAATTCTAATAAGTTTAAATAGAATCAATATAAAAGTTGCAGTTGCAAAGAAAAATACAGCATCCAATTAAGGATTTTGTTTCTACACACATCCTCAAAACTGTGTTCCAGTGTTTGTCAATAACTGTCAGTCTTCAAGTAAGGGGTGACTGAAGTGACAGAAAACAGGTGTCATGTAAATATTCCATATATTCCTCACTCCTTTCATCTCTGCCATTTGAATCAAACACAATACATTTTGCATGGGTTACACCTTCCTTCTGAATCCTTGTTCAAAGTCATTTTACTGTAATAGGGTGTGTGACTTGAAAAGTCACTGAAGGACTTGTTCCTCCCCTACTGTGTGAGGGTTGATGGCTAGACTAGGTCAAGCAACTGCAATCATCTTTTTAAAGCAGGCCAGCACTGCAGGAAGTGGCACATCCCTTCTCAGCCTCTAATTCCTCTTTGGAACTCAAATCTACATGATATTGGCACTTAAAAGGAGCCCTGGGAGGGTCAGTGTTAATTCAGAACATCAAACAATAAGAAAGTTTTAAGTTACATAAAAGTCATGTGAACAATATTTTACAGTCAAAGCACAACTAAGAACCAATGGATTGTTGTTTTGAGCCCGTCCATATTGATTACTTTAAAAAAACCTTTAGAATTTATTGTTTCCTTTTCCCTTTGGAATTGAGAAACATGTTTTTGTCATCTTTCATTTGTTCCTTCCATTGGCTCAATAATATTAGTGATTGTAAATAATTTTCTATGAAATTCTGAAAATATTTTGAATCGCAATGAGATTTTTTTTTTTCAGTCAAAGTTTGTGTTTTACTAAAAATGCTTTGGACTGGAGATGTGGCTTAGTTGTCAGAGTACATTCCTGGCCTTCACCAAGACCTAAATTCAATTGTCAGCACTATATAAACTCAGCATGCCCAATTCAATGCCTGAAATTCCAGCAGCAATACTCAGCATGAAGGTCAAATATTCAAGCTCATCTATAACTATATATTGAGTTTGGACTTTAGCTCCATCAGCTCTCTCTCTATCTCATCATATATATATATATATATATATATATATATATATATATATATTTGATATCAGATATATATATATATATATATCATAAATGCAGGAATTTGGGATATTACATCAGGTATGTATGTACATCAGTCAATCATATTCCTTTGTAGTCACTTGTTTATACTTAAAATAATTGGTTGTGAACTTTTCTGTGCATATTACCTGTTGTGGAATATTAGTTAAAGATGTGTCACCTTCTTTTTTGCTGTGGAATATTTGTTTAATTATGAAGAGATGCATTGCATACTTTTATGTTGCTCTTGTTTAAATCTGTGAAGCTATGTTACTTGGTCTGTTGAAAACACCTAACTGGTCTAATAAAGAGTTGAATGGCCAAAAACTAAGCAATTCAGGGCAGGCAGCCAGTGAGAATAAATAGGAGGAGAAATCTTGGAAGATAGGGGAGTAAAGGAGAAGAAGAGGAGCACACCAGGGACCAGCCTCTCAGCTACCCAGCAAGTCACAGAATAAGAAGTAAAGAAAGATATATTGAATAGAGAAAAACAAAAGCAAAGAGGTAAAAGGTAAATGGGATAATTTAAGTTAACAAAAAAGCTGGCTGGAAACAATCCAAGTTAAGGCCAAGTATTTATAAGTAATAAAACTCAATGTATTTATTTGGGAGCTGGGTATTTGGCCCCATAATAGCAAACAGCAAAGAACGAAGAATTAAAAAAAAAAAAAAGAAAGAAAGAAAACCACAACTACATTTAAAATATAAATCATTAGTATTCTGACTATAAAATACTTATGAATATAGCAAAATATCTAATGTAAAAATTCAAAATATTTTGTTTTCTTCATAGCATCCTTTTGCTTAGTAGACCATGTCGCATGTTAGGTCTGCAGTAGCTCATACCCACCAATAGCCTGCTGTGGACTGTCAGGAAAACTTGATAACCCAAAACTGATATTTTACATATTTTGCAATAAAGCATGCACTATTTTGAGAATCTTCCAATAGTGTCTTAAATTACAGAAGCCTGAGGAAATATTCCAGTGGTGTAAGGTCTCAAGGTCAAAACTGGCTAGTTTCAGTTGGAGTCTATAACACACTTGTGCACAGTGAGTAGATACAGAGAAGCAAAGGTTTTGAAGTCATTCTTCATGAGCAAATTCTTGTTCTAACAAAGAAGGTGTTCACCTAGGTGAGCCGATTATTTGCTCAGAGTAATTGATCGGCAAGACTTTTCTACAGCAAAAGTGGAGTTGTTTATTGATTATCACTCTTATCTTCCTAAGCAACAATTTCTGTGAATTAGCATTTTAATAATAGTAACACAGGTATTCTCTGTTATCTGCCCTAATCACTAAATATTGATACAAGTTGTTTCACTTCTTGTGAATTGTGTTTCATACTCCTACATGTCTCCTTATTTAAAAAATAGTTTTAAATATATGAGAAAAAAATCTTATACTAGTTTATATTTTTCCTCTTCCCTTTCCCTGTCTCTTCTTTCTACCTCTGAACTTATTTTTCTTGCTTTTATTATTTAATAAGAAATAAAGATTAACACAATTTTAGATGACTAATGAAAATATAATTTAATGCTACTAGAGACTATTTTTATCATACAGTAAATTCTCACACGTACTTAAAATGTATCAAGACTTTTTTCACTATTTCTTTAATTGGGTCAGTACTACATTGTATTAATTATTATATGATTTATAATGAATCATAATCTACTAGAATACTTTTAGGCCCTTCATACCTACCTAGTAGCTTTTACTTTACAAAAGTTCCTGGGTAATATAGAAACCATTATTTTCAGGAGAACATCAAAGAATAAGGAAAATCTAAGTTGTACATGAGATCTAGGAAAGGGAGTCTTTAAAAATCTTCCTCTTTATCAGCAAGTTCCAACAACACTCCTCAAGTTCCAAGAACCACTCCTCATCGGTTTCCATTTCTTGCAAAATTAGTATGTCTTGGGTTCTTTTAGGCAGATCTGACACTCTTATAATTATAAAAAACTTAGTTTACATATTATATATGATTACAAATAATAAAGGGTCTCACATAACAACCAATTAACGTTTTCATAAATAACTTAAGTAACTTCAGTGTCATGAAATCAGTAAAGTCTACATCTTGTGACTATAGATGAATGAGTCTATCAATTACCTGTTTTAGATAAGAGGCCTTATTCGTACTGTTGTACACTCCTATGGCAAATCTTTCCTGCTGTAGCTCTGATTGTCAGTGCTTGCTAGAGGCCCATCATTTAAAAGCTTGCTCCCTATGTGTTGCCATGAGGACATGAAAGATTTAAATGTATGCCTCAGAATCAGAGTACCCGCTTACTTATGGAAGGCATGCTTCCACAGGAGATAGTGAATGTTTTTCCTTTCATTTTATTTTCATTATTTTGCTTTCTGGCTATGAAGGAAATAGTTTGATCTTGCACTTAATCCCAGTCATTGCCATCCATCACCCTCTTAAGCACATTTACGTCATGAATGAATACTTTTAGGTTTTACTTTAAACTAATTATAAATAAATTAAATTGCTCTCTTGATTTGTGACAGTATATTCATACTGTAGGACAGAGGATTACCTAGTGTACACACCAGGATGTAGGAATCTTAAAAGCCATCTTGGAATTCTACCAACTACAAATAATTCACTGGGAAAGACTTCAGGTCTAGGATATGATTATAACTCAGAATGGGAGAAGAAAAGCTAGACAAAGAGGTAGAACTTGATGTTTGTCTCGCAGTGGAATTTGTGCTTGATTTTATAGGCAATGGGGCACTGCATTTTAATTTTACAAAGGGAAAAGTGTCTTCTATTCTAGCACCAATGTGGAAGATGAACTATCAGAATGTCAAACTGCTGAAGAAATTATTTTGTTAAAAATGTTGAAGCATTCTTCAAAAGATTAATCGAATACATATTAATAAAAAATAACTAAAAATATGATCCTAAATTATTAAAGAAACAAGCTTGATAAACTTGAAGTATTCATTTTATTTTTTTCATATCTACTATTTACTACAGGCTAATTACTATTCTGGGCTTTGGATATAAAATAAGTGTAAAACAGATAATTAATTTTCTTAAAATGTATAGAAAAAGTCAAAACCAAATAAATACATAAACAAGGTAAATTCAGGTTTATTGCCTGTATCGAGGCAACTGGAAAGGACAATGATATATAAAACAAATCATTTGGGCTACTTCATTTGGACATATGAAAGCCATCTTGAAATAGCTTAGGGGAAGTGAGCTCTATATCATACATCAATAGAAGGCTTGACTGATCCATTTAAATTTGGTATCTCAATATTTAATGAATGCTTGTGTGTGTGCGAATACATACATGTGCGTTTTCTGGATACTTAAGATTTGGGCCTTCCGTGAATAATACAGCCCCAGCAATACTGAACTTCACATCATTGCCCAGGAATACACATCTGGCTATTGGAAAGTAGTTCTTTCAGTGACATCTTGAGACTTTTTAGTAAAAACAAATAAATAAATGAAATCAAAGTTTGTTAAGACCCCATCCACAATCTTTCCTTCATTTTTTCATTTACTAAATTATATACAACCTATGCCCGTTTGCTATATTATATAAGTCAAAGCTCGTTGAACCTGCTGGGACTGGTTTAAAAATAAAATTACTGTCCACCTCAGATCAGTGTTGGAATCTCTAAAACTCTGAGTCTGGCTCAAGCAACAGTTACAGGCTCTCGGATTAGCCTAATGAAAAACGAGTCATCGGATTTGAACTAACAAAGCCAGGGTTGAAATGATTGGCTCTAGAGGAAGAATATACAAACTTTAGGAGCCCAGAGATAAGTTAAAGGCAGATTTTGATTTTAGCAAGAATGATAGGGCAGATTCTGTACACAGGAAAGGAAAGACTGACATTTCTGAGTACGTGATAGATGAAATCAGAATGCTCTGAAGGCAGCCTGCCAGAGGAAGCAAAGTAGGCAGAGCTGAGAAGTTCCAGTGTGGAAATGATCTGGCACAGCAGAAGACTGAAAGAAAATCAATGTCAGAAAACTGGCAAAGCTACTTCTTTTGGTCCTTAAGGGTCCCACTATGTCCCTCAGTATGGATTAAAGATCACAGTGTGTTATTTTACAGAAAAAAATGAATAAGTTATAAATTGAAACATAATGAGTTGTATAAAAAGAGAGGAGTTCATTAGAACTTTAGTCAACCTGCTGGTAATACTAAAAAACAGAAAAAAAAGCCTATATTTTAAAGTTAAATGTGTACATATTTGTCTAGTGTATCATATACGGAAAACAAAGAAGAGAGAGGGTGAAGGAAGGAAACCATCCTATATTTGAGTCACTAACAACAGGATAAACATGAAAAAATGTGACTAATGAACAAAATTATTAAAATAGATACTTTGAGATGTATAGCCTTAAATATCAACCTATCAGAGCATTGATGAAAGAAAATTCAATTAATTTATTAATATAAATAAAATTCTAGAGCGTGTAAAGGTCTCAAAAATCTACCTGTTGATCAATCTATTTATCATCTATCATCTATAGATATGTATGTCTATCTTTCTATCTGTCTAGATAGCCAGCTAAGGTTTTGGTATGCTGTCAGGCAGAACTCGAGCACCTAAGTTCAAAGAATGTTCCTGGCTCAACTTATCATGTATCTGGGCCTATAGACATATGCCACCACAAATTATTTTAATATTAATTTCCAAAGATTAAAAATTGACAGACATCAAAGATAACAACAGTGTGATTTTGTTTTCAAAGTGAGAATTGGTGGCATTTAGTGAGCTTCTAAGCAAAATACAGCATCATATTGGAAAACATTATGAAATATGTATTCATAGAGGTTAGTTTTTCCATTCCATTTGCCTTACTAGATTTCTTTATAAATGCATTAAAATGTGTTCACACATTATGTTTAACTACATGAATACCATCAAGAAGGTGCTGATCAGACTGCACTTGATATTCTTGACAAGGTACCTGAACTCTGCAGAATAAGTCAATTACCACCTTGAGAAAATTGTTAGCTAACGGCAGTAAATTTTCTAAAAGACTGCTTCTCTGTCAGTAGCTAACTTGGAAAGAATTTAAGAGTATCCTCTCTGCAGGAAGCACACTTTTGCTGGTGGAGCATGTTGTGGTGCTTCTGGACCAGCAATCAGAGTTAAAGAGGAGCTACAAGTTAATTTGTTGCAGCCTAATTTTGCTAACTAAAATCGAACGTCCAAAGTATCTAAATATTATTCATTTGGGGATGTACAATAATTCAAAACATTTACAACCAAATCTATTTTTATATCATTTTATGACATCATAACATAAAGATTTATTACAACAGACATAGTTTCAGTTCAGTCATTTATTGCCAGCCCTGTTCTAAGTATTGAACAAATCCATATAAGAGCTAGTCTCAAAGAGTTTTTATACTGTTGAAGTAGGACCAGAAACTTACAAAGAACTTAGAAAATATTCCTGGGAGTAGAAAGATAGAGCCACTTTTTTTCATGACAGTTTGATGTGCAAGCAATTCCTTTCTTGGAGATTCATATCTAAGGCTCTGGGAATGGATATTGAGCTCACTGTAGGAGATTGCATTCTAAAGCAGGATCCAAAGTGCGGTCGTAAAGCATACCACCAGACTGGCTAAATGAAAGCTGTACTTAAGCAGTGAAGATCATGTGATCAAGCAGTACCTAAATCATTGCTTTGCAAACTTTTCCTGCAACCACACCATTCAACCACAGTTTAAAAATCAGTGGTTTATAATAACTAGTGATCAATCTACTACATTATTTAACAGTATCTGCAGTTTAGCACCAGTTGATACATCCAAGTTGATGTCACTACATTCAACTTACTACACCAAAATATCACATAGCAGAGGAGGCATGATTATAATAAAACAGAGGACCAGGACACTTTGTGTGATACAGTATGTTCTAGATATGACAGGGAAGCTGCATCCACAAAATCTCAATAATTTTCTTGCAAAAACAAGTCTGGTATGGTGGCCACATCAATTTGCATTAACATGCATAGACTAAATTTCATAGACACCACCCCTACCATCACCAGGTGACAAGCTATAGGCAATCTATGACAGCTGAAAGAATCAGTTTTCTCCAAGGAAGCTGACTGACATGGTTTGAAAGAAAATAGCCACAAAAGGAGTGGCACTATTAGGAGGATGGCCTTTTGAAATAGGTGTGGTTTTGTTGGAGGAAGTATATCACTGGGTAGGTGGGCATTGAGAGATCATATGCGCTCATCACACCCAGTCCCTGAGACTACTTCCTGTTATCTCTGAGTCAAGATCTAAGACTCTTAGCTACTTCGCCATCACCATGTCATGCTGCTTTTCTCCCACCACGATGATAATAGTTTAAACGTCTGAACTGTAAGTGAACAACCATAATTATAAGTGTTGCTGTGGTCATGGTGCTTCTTCACAGCATCAGAAACCCTAAGACATGGATTAAGCATGAATTTGTAACGAGTATGGTTTTTCCGCCCGCCACCGCTGGTCTTGTCCTGCCGCTGCGCCAGCCCCAAATAACACACAGAAACTCTGTATTTGATACAATACTGTTGGCCCGGTTACTTGTTTCTTATCGGCTAGCTCTGCCTTTAATTATTAACCCATTTCTATGTATCTTCACATGGCCTTCTCTTACCGGAAAAGCCGGCGGCATACTGCTTTCTTCAGACTCTCCATCTTGACTCCTCCCTACTACTTCCTATTTCCTCCTTGTCTCCTAGTCCCTCCTATCTTTCTTTGCTATTGGCCAACAGTGTTTTATTATTAGCCAATATAAAAAACATATATACATAATAACATCTCCCATCATGAATTCAACAAACGTTGATCAACAGTATTTCCAAATAGGAGGAAGATAGCCTACATTTGGCTCCACTTAAATCTTTTATATTGGATCCTGTCAATAGTGTCAATAGTGTCAATAGTGTCACTAGTGTCAATAGTGTCTTGTTAACAATGGCAACAACTTTACTGCCAACCTGATTAAAAAGTCAGGTAGACCTAGAAAAATATAAACCATAACATAACAATAGTTCTACAAGTATCACCCATTTTCTCCTTTGTTTCCTGACTTCCATTATCATGCAACTGGAGTACATGTCCTGAAACAACAATAATCCCACTCAGGAGCACTTCAAAAGCTCCCAGAAGTCTATGTGGAGACTGCACTCCTAAAGAACCCATGTGAAACTATTGTTAGAAACAAGTTATAAGATATGAATATACAAACACATGAGGTAGTATCAGGTTCCTAACCTATCAGTTTTTTCACCTGAATTTATAAGTACAAGAATTTATTTTTCATGCTATTTTATTAAATGTATACTCTTAAAACAATTCTTAAGAAAAATAGTCTAAAATTGAATAGACATTTATTATTTCTCTTTTCATTTATATATTTCTGTACCTGATTCTGTAGAATGTTATCATTATTCATATAAATGCATATGTGTATGCACATGTTGACAGTCATGCTGACATGAGCATAGACATACCAATGCCTGTGACTTCACATCCTCACTGTCTTTCACTACATACATTCATTATACTACTCTCTTTTAGAGCTTAGAAATTCATCACATTTTCTGTTTACTGAATTTTAGCTTTATGTGGTCACTTTCTTTTTTAAAAAAAGGAAAGAAAATTATCTTCTGATCTCGAAATTATTGTTTGCTAAACATAAGATAATATGTTTAGCATGAGGTTCTATGGCAGTAAAAAGAAATCCCTACTCTATTCTTAGATCCAGAAAATGTGTAACATATTCTATTCACGCATATTGTTATCTTATAGTATAACAGAGACAATGATCGTAAGACTGTCTTGAGTGAAATAGTGAAAATTCAAAGCCAGTGGGGAAAAATGATAGCCATGTAACACCAGAACAAACATTTGAAAGTGTCATAGCTCCACAGGCTCACAATTTCACATTATCATTGCTTTATTTCAAAAGCAGTCATACTCCTATATGAATATAATCAATTGATTTAGGCATCAGCAATAACAGGTCATTGATGTTGAAGCTGCCAACAATAGTGGTATTTTAAATCTCATTACTAGCTTTTATCGTGTACCCTCTAAATGTTCATGCTCAGATATCCATATCAAGTAAGTGCTGCATTGTACATAGTTTTGGAGAATTCTAGGAGGGCCAGGTTATGCAGTACATTCTGTGAATTTGGATTTCAAAATCCAATTGAGAAAATATATGAGCTATTTTCAAGCATTTGGTTTTGCACTGCAAAACTGTGGATAGTCTTAAGACTTTACATTGACTTACTGCAGCATCATACTACTCATGAGGATATTAATTTTTCTGTAACTATTGATTGTGCTTCTTTGCTCCATCTAAGTCTTTTTTTAATGAAATTAGTGCTTTGAACACTAATTTGAGTATCCAAACAATGCTCAGAATATACCTTCTCCATTCTAATAGATACATAATATACTAAATCAAGAAAACCTGGAAGGCAGCCTTTATATTCATTTCAGCTCTATAGAGACTAAGAGAATCTCAAGTTTGAGGCCATCCTCAACTATTCAACAATTTCCAGGCAAGCTTGAGCTACATATAGATATCCAATTTAAACACAACAAACAAATAAAGAAACAAATGAATAAATAGGAAGAAAGGAAGGGAAGGAGGAGAGAAGAAAAGGAAAAATTAAGAAATTTATATACTTCATTTTCTGTATCAGAATGTTGTAAAAGCTGCTACAACAATCAAGCATAGCCATTGGACATTTGAAGACTCAGTTTTAAATATCTCAATCAATGTAAAAGTATGCACCAAATTCAGTGATATTAATTATAGTCACCTTTAATATCACCTTAGCACAAGTATGTTCATACAATAATGTTGTAATATCATAATAAAAGAAACCAGTGAAAATCTTTTCTCTCAATGCCTATATATTTCCTAAAAATAACTGAGTTGTTTTTTGTTTTGTTTGTGTTTGTATGTTTTGTATTTTGATAAGATTATAAGGTTCTAGAACTTAGCAGTTCAGGGCATTTGTTGTTATTGTAAAGTATCCGAGTTCATTCACCAGCACTAATGAAAGATATTAACAGCCACTTATAACTAACTCTACCTCCAGGAAACAGGGAATCCAATGCCCTCTCTGATATGTGCTCTTCTGGCTTAGAATGCCTTCACATAAGTGACACACACACACACACACACAAAATGAGTTTAATATTCAAATTTTTGAGCAGCATTTTTTCTTGTTCATAGATTCTTATTTGAAAATATAATACATTTACATTCATTAAGACTCAATCAAAACACTAAAACAAAATATATTTGTTTCTATGAATTGTTCTTAAAGCAGCATCATTTTGCTATTGTTCTTTGAATTAAAAACTAAAAAAAAAAACACATATAAAGCTTGAATAATTGTTTCATGAGTAAGAATGAGTCATATCTATCAGAATAAACAAGATTCAGGGTCTAACCAAGCATCAGGCTGGTTCCCACAGGTAGTACTGATGGTCACAAAGCCGCACTCATATGTGACACTTCAATAGAAATGATTGCAATCAGAGAAAAATTGCAATCTGTCAGCTTTTTCAGATAATGACTGCAAGTGACTAAATTTTAGCTCATAACCATGGACAGAGGCTCCCACCATTCATATGCTCACACATGACAAGAGCACACTGATGCTCTGTAATGTTTTCATTGTATATATCTTTTTTTATATCACAAACGATCATTTTCACAGAGAACTCTTCCATTAGTAAACAGATTGATCTTGCTGACACATCTTTCCTTTTAAAATATACTTTGGCTGAATTCTAACAAAGCCATTTTGAATGCAAAAGGGAATCTTTTCAAGCCAGATGGTTTATCTAATAGGAATGTTTTCTGATTAGAGAAACAGCAGTAGACTCATGATCACAGCAGGTGCCAAACTCATTCTGTAGTTTACATGAATTTGCAACTGAACAAGTCATGAACTAAAGGGAATCTATTTTGCAATGTGCCACACTCTATTCTGAGAGGAAGAGGGAATGTTAAAGATGCTAACATTTCATATGAGTTTTCTATGGCAACTCTTGATATGGATGTGATCATTATTGAATTTCTGATAACAAAAATTATCTGTATTTCAAATTTCCTGAGTATATTGCAGAAAAACTTAACAAAGATACTCAGTGATAAATTGCAGAGCATTTTATTATAAGATAATACCTGATGGGTGGTTTTTTTAATCAAAATAATTATGAACCTTTCAGTTCAAAAGGCCATTGTTTTTATTTATCGTTGTCTTTACCCTTTGCACTGGCATTGTCTCTTTGTTTCAAAAGAAAATTTTGTACTGTTGATAAAGGAAGTAATGTATTGCTAGTAAGGTGGGCTCAAGTATTAAAAGAAAACCACCCAGGCCCTTCGAGACTGAAGAGAATGAGGTTCCTGAGTGTAATGGGGCTTGCCTATTTACGATGGTGTAAGGTGCTTCTGTGTACTGAAGTGGGTAGTGGGTTTATAAAAGGCAGTGATCCCATAGATCTGCCCTAGGATTCAGCATCTTCTTTTGCCCAGAGGTCGGTCAAGAAAACCAAACTGATTAACCTGGGTGAGCTCTTGAGAGGAAATAGAAGTAATTAAGAAAGGTATGTGCTCCCCAGGAACTTTCCCATCCATTCACACTACTCACCTACTTTCCTAGCTCATTTACATCAGCTGCTCTGTTTCTTTGATGCTTTGGAGGGAAATAAAAGTGATCTACAGCTGAGACTGAATCTTCAGGTTCACTCATTCTTGGCCCAGACAAATTCTGTTATCTGTTTTAGAACAGACATTACAACAATAGTAGCTATCATGCCCTGGATCATGCTTATGGCAGAAATTTATTATAGTAAACAATCATTTCCTTATTTAAGTTTTTCATTACAACAAAACATAAATGAACATAGGGTTGTGCAAATTAAAACTTTGAAAAGATATCAAGGAAACAGAAAAATGTGTACAAATATAAAGCTAATCTTAAATTTTAATGGAATGTAATTCTCTTTCACACACACAGCATATTGAACCAAGGACCCATAAATACTAGACAAGCTCTTAAACACTGAGCTACATCTCCAACCCTGTTTTATGTCTTGCTTTGGTTATTTTGATTGCCTCAGTCAGACACCCACACCAGCATCAAGCAACTATAGACTTGCATGACCAAGCACAGAACACTAGTTTATTTCTTATGGAGACTTAACTTTACAGTCATAACTGGTGTTTCATGTTGTGATAATCTCCTGTAAGAAAACTTCTTATAGCTTGTAAAATTTACCTTGTAAATCAAGTGTTCTTTTCTAACATCTGACCAGGTAAAAGGACTATTAGGAGATTCACTCATGAGATATTTCAGCTAAGATACATAACATACTATTGTCGACCAGAAGACTCTTCAGACAGAGCTGCCAGATGATAGCATTGCTCCCATTGATCTCATTTTAACACAGATCTAGAAAACCTGGATGAAATATACTTGAAACAAAACAAAATAAAATAAAAGTTATTCTACATAGAGTCAAGTTTGACAATGGTATATACTTTCTGAATTAAATATTTTTAAATGAGAAATAATCATTCTAACACTAGCATTTTATTTACAATCTCTAAACTACTTTAGAAACATTTAGGGCTATATATTTATGTTGGCTGAGGATTGATTGTTTTTCATCCTTTGTATAAACAACATGCTAAGTTTGAACATTTTAGTAATGGGCTTAAGCCAGCTCTTCAATGTCAACACAGGTGTGTTTAAGTACTCTGGATTCAAAACCACATGTTTCACATATTTTAAGAAATAATGACTTTAAGAGGGTAATTTAACATATTATGTATGTTCATTTTTACAAACTGAAAGGTATTAGAGATCATTAAAGAACTAAAGACAGTACATAATTTGAAGGAGAATAACTCATATAAAATATAATTAGTCCAGATATGTAATGAAAAATAGATAATTAAATTCTTTTGGCAAAATAGAATTGCTTTACTCACTTATATAACTACACACTTATGTAACTCTAAAGAAATCTGAATACTTTGACTTTGTGGTTACTAAATTGTATGTACCTATTATAAGTCATTGTTTTATGGTTGCCATGACTTACAAGAAATGTCTTTTGGTATAATAAACTATTTTGAATGGATAGCAATTTAATTTTGATTGTGGAGAAAGGTGAGAAACAAGAGAGAAAAAGGATATGTTTGTGCTTCTTTGAATTTTAATGCCTATTTTATAACTTTAAATCACTTCTCTCTGATGATATTAATATAATTAACATTAGTTTGAACTATTTTAGTATAGATCATAGATCATAGTGAATTACATATAACATTTACAATACTGTAACAATATGAATCAGTTTTTATAGTTGCCCTTACAAGTATTTTTGTATTTACAGTGTATTTAGCTGGAACAACTCCTCTTTGTATTCTGAGTATCCAGTTCTGGTAATGACACATTCTTTTGGCTTTTGTTAGTTTGGAAATGTGTGTGTTTCACCTTCATATACAAGAGATATCAAGGTGAAACACAATACATTTTTAACAGTGTTACATAGTTCATTTTTCTGCAATGTAAGAATTATGATGAGAATACATTTTAAGCTGCATTAGAACTTCCCTTTGTTTTAATCCTTTGATAGATAGATTGTAGTGTGTCTTCGAATAGACACCTTTGAATTGAACCTGACCATTGCTCTTTGACATTCAAGTATCTATTTGTACTGTTCAAAAATGTATTTATTTCTTTAATAATGTCCTAATGTCACAGTTTTTCTGTGTTCATTTTCATAATTTTCCCCCTTCTAAAATTTTTACAATTTTTTTTTATTTAAATTTGAAACAAGCTTGTTTTAAATGTCAATCCCAGTTTCTGCACCCTCCTGTCCTCCCCTTTTTCTCCCACCAATCCCCATCCCATCCCGTTACTGCTCCCCAGGGAGGGTGAGACCTTCCATGGAGAGTCTTCAAAGTCTGTCATACCATACCGTTTGGAGCAGGGCCCAGGCCCTCCTCCATGTGTTTTTGAAACAGGGTTTCTCTGCATAGTTTTGGAACCTGTTTTGGAACTTGTTCTGTAGTCCAGGCTGGCCTCTAACTCACAGAAGTCTGTCTGCCTCTGCTTCCCGAGAGCTGGCATTAAAGGAGTGCACCAAGATAGCCTGACTCTGTATTTAAGAAGGCAATCTTCAAGCTCATGGATCTTTTCTGTAGTTGGTCTCTTCTGCCTGTAGTGATATCTGTAACAAAACAAAACAAAAACAAACAAACAAACAAACTGGCTTAATTTACTTCTCATTTGTTATTGGCTTAAATTTTAGAAATTACTTTAATTTCCCTGACAAAGTGCTGACTTGTTTATCTGTGTTTTGTAATATAGCATTGGGTTCCCTTAAAAAATATTTCACAGCAGTACCTATACACTGCTATATAATCACATGCTTATTTTGTCCACTAGATTAATTCATTAATCATGTCAATTTTTGATGCTTATTATAAAATAAGTTACTTTTGGAGCAACTATGACTAAAAGACCTACAGAAAGAAACTTAAAGGGAGCAGTTATTTTGTCTCTTGATTTTTGAGGAATCAGTCTATTGTCTCTTGACCACATGATCTTGGGCAGCAATAGCACAGAGCAAAGGAGAACCAGCCACTGAATGGCAAATTATAACCAAAGAGTAGTAGTTTATGTCAAGTCATTCAAGAAGTAGAGTGAAGGAAAGACAGGAAGGAACTTCAGCAATATACAGACTACAGGAACACCCCTTCTCCAGTGACCTACCTTCACATATTAGTTCTTACCCCATGTTCTGGTTTACTTTCTATTTCTACTATAAATACCATGATGAAAAGCAGCTAGGGTAGAACATAATTTATGCTGCCCATACTTCCAGTTTATGGTCCATTATTGAGGGAAGTCATGGCAGGAGAGAGAGAGAGAGAGAGAGAGAGAGAGAGAGAGAGAGAGAGAGAGAACATAAAAAAGGGAGCCAATATTGGTTTGAAGATAAAATTGAACACAAAGAAAGGTCTAGAGAACTACAAGACTGCTGCCAAATAACAATTTGAGCTTCTGTGGAAAGGCTACCATAAATACCCTTCCCGGATAGTGAGATCCACAACTAACTTATCCATGGAGCCCTCATCTAATGCCTGTTGGAAACAGGAGCAAACTCCCATACATAAACACTGAGTCGAACTAGAACCCAGATGCAGATGGAAAGGACAAGACCAAGTGGCAGAAACACATAGAGACAGCTTACCTGAACAAGTAGGAGCTAACAGGTCACCAGATTGATAGCTGGGAAGCCAGCATGGGACTGACTTAGGCCCCCTGAATATGGGTCTCAGCCAGAAGGACTGAGCAGTCTAAGGGACCTCAGACAGTGGAGCCAGGATATATCCCTGAAGCACAAAAGGACTTTGCGAACACATGCCCCATAGAGAGATAACTCCCTTAATCTAGAGACAGGAGAGAAGCCCTAGTCCCTACTTCACATAACCTGTCAGATCTACATGACCCCAACTGGATGGCATTCCCCTACATATGGAATAGGGGTGGGGGAATGGGAGGGGAGGGTGGTTATGGTGCATGTGAGAGGGTAGAGATGGTAAAAGGGAGGGAGGGAGAGGGAACTTGGATCTACATATAAAATAATAAATTAAATGAAAATAATGCTTTGGCTCCAAAATTTAAGTTCAAGGACATGTTATTGGAGAAAAGGATTTCTATTTTGTTTCCACAGAAAATGAAAAGCTGTGGATTCCTTCCAGACTAATGTGGTTTGATCAAGCCAGACTGCCTGAAACAGAGTACCAGGTGATCCTGGACCAAGCAGCCTTACAGACTACAGCCAGGATTTCTGCATCTTCTTAGAATCTCCCATGTCAGTGCCCCTTAACAGCAGGAAGTAGTTTGGAAAGAACGGCGCCCAAATTCCCAAAAATTGTCTATAAATGTTTTTTTTTTTCATTTAAATGGACTTGGTTATATAAAATAAATAAATAAATAAATAAAAACTGAGATAGAAGCCATGAAAGAATTCTGCTTACTGGCTCACTTACTCTCTGGCTCAAACTCACATAACTTCCTGATATAGCCATTGCCCAATATTAGAAGCCTCCCAGATTAGTCCATAAATTTTGTTAGCTCTTTTAATATTCCTCACATTCCTAAACATTTTAGTTGGGAACTAGGCTTAACATCAGAAATATTTTATGCTGCAGTCATCCCAGCATGAAATGGTGTCTCTGAGAGAAGAATATGGTATTTATTCACATATTTCAGGCCTGACTTTGTTTGTGTCCCTTCTTTTGGAAATTAAAAAAAAAATAAAATAAAAAGGCTACTTGTTTTTAATCTTGTGATCCATGCTGATGCTTTAATGTGACAAGATTTCTCTGAAGCCTTGGTTGATGTGTTGTCACTGTTTTATCAATAGAGGGTGCCAGAGTACAGGTTTATTCCAGATCTGTGGGTGTGTTATTCTGGATGGGCAGGCAAGGGAAGCTTAAAAGGGGTAAGGAATGCTTTACACATTCCTTTGCCTTGTGTCACAACAGGCATGTCCACAGTGAAACATAAGCAGATGCTGAGGGTCTGCCCAACACTTGGATTCACCATAAAAGAACTAGCTATAGGCTCTCATGCATTGAATTGCATTCTTTTTCCTCTCAAAAGTAGACTATGGATGTCTTTATCAATGATGTTGTAAATAGACTAGGGGAAAGTGATTGTGCTGGCTTTCTTATGGCTACCAGTGTCAAAATGCCAATTTACACCTGATTCACTATTCAGTGAGATAAGTACTGCACAGAAATGGGGCAAACAATAACTGTGCTGTTTCTTGAGACCACTGCAGCCCCCTACATCAAATAAATTAGAATCTGAATCTATCCAGTCATGAAAATGAGTTGTTTCTAGTAACGAGTTTTTGGTCTATAGGCACCATCCTTAGAAACTGAGCCAGAGAAGTGGCTTTTGGTGTTTTCTGCGTTATATATTGCATCAACATAGCACTGATTTACAACATAGAGTCTTTTTACTGTGGTTATGCACCAAAACCCAGGGGATGGAATCATTCCAACACTGTGTCTTGAGGCATGGTGATGATGGTTGTAGCTCCTTGGCTGTAGCCCTGTGGTGAATCTAGAGGCCTTGAGGTCTGCCACGTTTTAATGCCTGGAAAAAAGATACCTAAATCTTGTAAAAAGAAAAACTCTTCGGGACTTGGCAAGGGCAAGGGGATTGTTTTTGATTGATGAATCTACTAAAAGACATTGCATTTAAGACAGAATTGATAAATAATCAGCTAATCTTGGTTAAAAGTTATTTTAGGTGGTTCACAGTCTTATCTTCCAAAAACATGTACCTCCTGCAGCAAGCAATTTCCTTAACTTTACTGATTCAGTATTGTCTAGCAAAGGATAAGAAAATATGGTTAGTCTGTTCAATTTCACACGGTGATTAGAAAGTATATTTATTTTAAGCCCCAATTTTATGTTGTTTCACAAGCTTCTTGTGATGGATACAAATTTGTTTTATAAAAATTTTAAAACTATTTTGTGTTGAAAGTGTCTATAAATCATTATTTTGATAACACAAAATTATGTATAATATCTATTTCTCAATAATTGACAACTGGTGTCTCCTTTAATAGAAGAACACATTATTTTTCTTCTTAGATTAATTAAGGCAGTTTTGTTTACATCTTATATTCATATTAGATACATGAATTCTGCCGACATTTTACTATTTCTTACTCATACTATAATAAATGTTTAGAAAATCTTTGAAAATTTATAAACATTCTAATTAATAAAATGATTTGATGTTTATTTTTTGTGAAATTCTTCAAATTGCAATAGATTTATTAAGTGTTAATTTGACATAAATTTAATTTGGTTCAATGTAACCAGTTCTACAGATATTTTTCTCTTATTCATATTTATATTATGTTACACTTCTCAGTATCTTTATTCCTTTTGGAGGGCTTCTTCCCAATAATCCTACCTCTTCCTTAAGTCTGTCTTTTAATCTCTGCTCTCTCCTCTTGCATTAAGATCTTTGAATTTGTTATGACTGCTTTCATATTTTTGTGAAATACTCTCACACCCCCATACACACAGAGAGAAAGAGACAGACAGAGAGAATACACACAAAGAGACAAGTGGGGACATTTAAATCTAAGGGCTAAGAATAGCAAAAAATATACTAACTTTGTTTTTCTGAGTCTGGGTTATTTCAATTAAAATAATGATTCACACATCATTATATTTTTTTCTGAAAATTCCATAATTTCATTTTTCTTCACTACTCAATTAATTCTAATGTGTACATGTAGCACATTTTATTCAGTTCATGGATACTTCGGCTCATTCTAATATATAGCTACTGCAATAGACCATTTTTAACAATGAATATGCAAGTGTTTGTACAGTATATCTTTGGGTACATTCTCATGAGTGATGCAGTGGTGCAACTGGTGAATTTACTTTTAGTTTTAGATAAACATCCACACATGTTTTTATTGTTGTCTCATTGGTTTATATTCACACTAGAAATGAACTAAATGTTCATTGTTCTCCAAGTCTTTGGCAACATTTCTTTGTTTTCTTGGAGTTCACTATTTCCTGCAGAGTGAGATGGAATAACGGGGCAGTTTTTTTTTTTTTCTCAAAGTAAACAGGCTTTATTTAACTTTTGTATTTTACATATCAACCCCAGTTCCCTCTACCTCTCTCCCTCTTTCCTTCTCTTCCACCCTCTTATGCCCCCTGACCACCCTCGCCTCCCACTCCACATGAAGGGTGATGCCTTCATGTCATTTGGAGTAGGGACTAGGCCTTCTCTCCTGTTTCTAGGTTAAGGGATTATCTCTCCATGCAGGATATGCTCCCAAAGTCCTTTTGTGCACCAGAGATATATCCTCGTTCCACTAACAGGACAGTCTTAATTTGAAATTTCCTGATGTTTAAAGTTGTTGAATAGTTTTCCAAGCATTTCTTAGTTACCCATGTTTCTTTGGGAACCATTCGTGTCATTTAACTATTTATGTCATGTATTGATTGAAAGAGGTTTGTTTTGGTAGTAAGTTTTGTAGTTCAGAAGTTCATCTCCTGATACTTTTAATTTTGGGGCTGTCCTCATCAGTTTAATGATTATTTCCTTTGTTGTACAAAATGTTTTAGTTTCATATAACCACATTTGTCCAGTATTAGCATAATTCCTAGCGTTACTGAAGTCCTTTTCAGGATCTTCTTTCATTTAGTTGTACCTTAAAATGGTTTTCCCAGTAATTTCTGCATTTCAGGTGGAGTGTTACTATCATTTATGCACATTTAATTGATTTTTAGATATGGTGAATTTCTTATTCTCAGAGATCTCCCTGTATTTGCTTCTAGGCTCTGGGATAAAAGGAGTTTACCAACACACCCAACCATAAACTTTTCTTTATTTTCTTTTCACAAATTGGAAACTCAGTTTGGTGGTGTGTTTCCCAAAGCTCACTACTTCTTTTATTTCATTTGGGATAAGACCTTTCTTTAAAATTTGTCTCCTTCAGCATTGTACTTGGCTCCATTACACTTCCTTCTGCTCCTTTTTCAACTAAAATTGTATGTATTGTATGCATTTTTCCTTTCTTGGCTTGCTTCTTTGATTATAGGTTTGCATAATTATGACCACTAATAACCTAGTAACAGTCAATGCTAGGCTGTCTTGATACAACTTCTGCCAGTGCCATTCGTCTAGTACTCTTCAACTTGGCCTCAGCTAGAAATTATTTCGTCAAGGCTAGAAATATCAAAATATCACAAAAATGGTCTTTAGGTCACTTACAATATTATTTCTTCTTAAATTTCTTGAGTTGGGCCCTACATTTCAAATCATCCCCAATACCACTGTATTCTATGCTTCTGCTCTCCATTAAACCCACTTAAAGTATCCAAACATTTTAATAATCTATAGTCTGAATATTTACATTATACCAACAAGCAGTGTAGTCAGCTTGTTGTAATACTGTGGTATTACCCTACTCCCTGGTGCCAAGTTCTGTCTTAGTAATGTTCTATTGCTGTGAAAAGACACCATGAACACAGAAAGTTTTAGAATGAAAATTAAGTATTTGGAATTGGCTGAATGTTTTAGAGACTTAGGCTATAATCAGCATAGTAGGAAGCATGACCTTACACAGACAGTCATAGTGCTAGAGGAGCTGGGAGTTCTACATTTCAATCCACATGCATCAGGAAGGAGACAGAAACACTTGGCCTGGCTTGAGTTTTTGAAATCCCACAGCCTACCCTTAGTCACACACTTCCTACAACAAAGCCACATCTGTTTCAATAATGCCAAACTTCCTAATCACTGTCAGGTAGCACCACTCCCTAATGATCAAGCATTCAAAAATATCAGATTATAGGAAACATTCTTATTCAAACTACCAGTGAGATATATGTATTTATTTTAATATTTCTATATGTGGATACCCAGTTTTTATAGTTTCATAAACATACACTTTCCTAAAAATATTATGACATTCAATTCCACCCCATTGATGTACCTTTGTGTTTTACGATACTGTTTTTGTAAGTATTGTAGCATTGTGGTTTCCAAAATTTATTCTGTTTAAGCTTTTCATTCATTTGTTTATTCATTTGGTGAATAATATCAAAGGTCCTTAATGAGTTCATATGAACTCATGAAGGATTACAATTTTTAGTTATGTGATCGATGCCATTGGAATTTTGATGGTGATTACATTGAATCTGTAGAATTTGGGGGAGGGTCAATATTTCCACAATATCAATTTTCCAGTCAATGAACATGAAAGAAGTTTCTATCTTCCAGAGCAATCTTACTATTCTTAATTAGAAAAGCTACTAAATTTTATACATGCTATTTAAAATCTTCAAAAAATGTCTAAGAATCTTTTAGAAAATGTTTAGAATCTTTTAAGTGCGAAATCATGTTAAGTATAAATATGAATATCTTTATTTCCTTACCAATGAATATTTTTCTTTCTTTCTCACAGTTTACTGACCTCAGGAAGACACTGGGTACTAAACTAAATAAGAGTAGGAAGAGTTGGCATTCTTATCTTGCTCTGGATTTCACAGGAAATGTTTTCAACTTGCTTTCTCATTAATATTGGATATTAAACTTTGTAATATGCAGCCTTATCTAGGCTGAAATAAGTTCTTTCTAGTTTTTGTTTCTGTATAACTTAATTATGGAAAGTTATCATGCTTTTGAAAGGCCCATTCTATGTCAATTGAAGGAATAATGTGATTTCTATGTTTATTAGAATGTTGTATTGCATTTAACAATTTGCATATATTGATATGAACTTGAATCATTAGGATAGAATCACCTTGGTCATAATATCTTCAGTAAATGTTCATAATTTCAGATAACAGGTACTTTCTTAAGATTATTTATGTTTATTTCCATTAGTGGCAATGGTATATAGGTTTTTGTTTCTTTATATTCTTATCTTTCTTTGATATTATAGTAATACTGATTATGTTCCTTCAGAATTTTGTGAAACTATCTTTGAAGCACCAATGTTATTTATTCCACAAATGCATAGTATATTTTAACAGGAATTATTTCTGGTCTAGTTTTCATAATGAGGAGACAGTTCATACATAATCCCATTGCATAAGATGGATTTTATCATGACTCCTTGATTTTGTGGGCATCCCTTTTAACAGTTCCTAATTTGCCATTAATTGGGTTGACTTGTGATTTTTCACTGGTTATTTCTAGTGGTTTGACTATGAGCTTGTCAATCTTGTTTATTTTATTCAGTGATGCAACTTGTTGTTTTGCTGATGTCTCAGACAGTCTCTATGTTACTACTTTCAATGCTGACATTTATTGTTCCTTGCTACTTTCTAAAATTACGTTTGCTCTTATTTTTCTATAATTATGAGTAAAATTGTTAGACAATGTATTTGAATTCTTTCTGCTTTTATTCTGAGTCCTATATGCTAACTTGCCTTTTAGAAAAACCTTTGCCATATTGCAGAGCCTCTGTTAAATTGTGCTATCATTTTCATTTGAGTCCATGAGTGCTCAAATGTCCTTCCTGACTTTGGCAATGACCTTTGTTAATTCAGGAGGGTATTTCTCAGTGTTCAAGTATTTGTGCCATTTCTGGGGGTTCTTGTTCTGATTGTTTCAGCATTTACTGTGCTATACTTGCTAAATATAAAAAAATACTTTGTTTATTTGTATTAGGTAAGATTTGTTTTGTGGAATATAATGCTAACATCCTTTAGATGGTTCCAGGAGCTATTTAAAGAATATATTGGATAGGTTCTTCTGTAGAATACTAAATCTGTTGATCTCACTGCATAGTTTAGTTCACAGTTTCTTGGATGATTTTTTAGTTTGAGAGTTTCATTAAATTTGACAGTAGGATAATGAAGTGTCAATAATATTTTATTAGAATCATTTTTACTTTAGTACTTTATCATGAAGTTTGCAGCCACAAATCTATTGCATAAATTTTCATATCTTTTTATTTTATTAGTGGTATGAAGTGGTTTCCTTTATGCCTTCATTTGGATAGGAAATCTAATCTATTGGATATCAAAATAGCCCCACAAGCATTACTTTTGCTTCTCATTTCTCAGTGGGTTGATTTCTGATTGATGGCTTTCTTTGTTTATTATAACAGTGAAATAATTTTCTTGGAATCATCAGATAGTTTGATCTTAATTTTTAATTCACTTAGTAATGTGTATTTTTAAAATGTTGATTCAAGATTATTTGCACCAAAATTATTATTGTGAATGAATAAGAAAGGAGAAAAATAAAGTATAAATGAAATAAAAAACAAGTAGTTTAGTTATTTGGAAAAATATAGAAAAGCTTTAGCATAAATTGAGTGCAAAGAAGGGCGGCCATGTAGAAAATGGTAAAATCAAATAATTGAAGTAGGAAAATGAAATAAAAAGAATAATTCTCCAAAAATAAATAAAATCAAGTCAAAGGTGTTAGCACTTCATGTGTTGTGTCTTCCTACTTTTGCTGAATTTTTCATCCTCCTCTTATTTTATTGTCTATATAATATGTTAATAGAATAGAAATAGTATTATATTACTTCCCACTACTTTCTATCCTCCAGCCTTTCCAAACTACCTTCCCTTGAATTCCTTATAACATTCTAAATCTTAAACTTATAAACACCTCTCATCAAAGTAGTTTCTTTTTTTTAGCAAAAAGGACTCACAGAAAATAATCACAGGGCATGATGCAAAAATCAACAGACTGTGGAGAGTCAAGCCATGATGGATATATTTCCACCACATTTCTTGCATCTATGGCTCAAGGATCTTCAGAGAAGATAGGGCAGAAAAAAAAATCTCTGTAGTTAAAAAGACTGAGCTTTAATAATGCAAACAAGTCATGAAAGCATTTCCTTTGTGTATTGTTTCTCTATGGGCTTCTATTTTCTGCTTGACAGCCACAATCTGAGGACCCCCATATTACTTGCTAGAGTACCTTTCTGGTTTTCTAGTAATTGCTTTTTCCATATAAGGTTTTCTTAGCTGATACTCTGAAAGAGGGTGAAATTTTTACCTAAAGCTGTGTTGACTTTTGTCACTGGGTGGTATCTTCCCATCTGCCCTTGCAATACGACTGTGGAAAGTTCTGCAACTCATATCTAGGATAGCCATGATATTGACCAGCCAACCAAGAAAAACAGTTTTACACAAGAGTATCCACATAGAATATCACTTGTAGGCTTCATTTCACTTTCATGCCTCTTATCAACAATCAGTGACCATCTTGTGTCTAACTGCTCATATTCCATCCAGAGTGATGTAATCCCTGGATTCTGGCTAGTCACTCCCCAGCTCAATGTTCCCATTGTACCCATGTCAGGTAGAAGTACCTCCCTGACCACTCTCAGTGTCCAAATTCTCATGCAACAAGCTGTGACTGGTGGTGGCTTCTAGTTGTGTCTTGGAGAAGACTCTATGCAGTCTTACTTCCTGTTCAGAACTTTCCTGAAAATAGTCTATTGAGGTTTCTTCTAATATTCACCTTATCCTGGTAACTTGAGAGGCTTCTGATACTCCTTGTTACCAGGAAGCCTGTGATTTCTTTCTTTACATGGTATGAGCTTGTATCTCCATTCATATATTTTTCTATGACTCCAGACTGCTGCTGAACTGGGCTTATTTTGATCCATTTGCTACCCTGTTTAAGTTCCATCTACATCATCAGAGACACAGATCATTCAGGTTCTCCAAAGACTCTCAGAGAAACCAATGTCTTGCCCTCAGTATTCACCTTCTAAATTCTCATCTGCAAGTACTTAGAATTCTCTGCAGAATAGGCTGTAGTTGTGTAGAATGGTCACACCACATTCTATCAACAAGAACAACAAGCTGCAATGTCAGATTGCAGTGATGTTCTACATCAATTACACTTTCTGTCCTTATACAAAACCATTTTTCCTCTTACAGTGAAGAGTCTGAAATAGCTTTTCTGATATAAGACTATGCTTTCTCTTCCCAGTTACATAGCTCATTCAAGTGATTTTTTTCTAGAATAAAAGGATTTTTTTTCTAAAGATATATCTGTTACTTCTATTTAGAAACAAAATCTTTTCACTTCCTTTGAAATATCATGAGTTACTGTGAGTTCTCCTCTTTCTTTTAAGATTTCAAAGTACGTAGGAGCAACAGCAGAGTTCAGTTTCAAAGTAACCAGTTACAGACTCCCAGAAGTTTGTAAGAAAGAAGAATTTTCTAAGCTTTTCCTAAGATCATGGAAGAAATTTCATGCAGTGAGGGCAGACATTCAAAGCAGGGAGCACAGGCCTACATATTTATTCTATTATGATTGAATAATTTGCTTAATTTCATTGCAGTTAAATTTACTTCACTAAAAATTGAAATAACACACATTTGTTTTTCCTTATACTACTCTTGCCAGGATTAACTGATATAAGTTTTGGAATGTATTTTGTAAGAGCTTGGCACAGCATGGAGGCTCAATGCAACACATCTATTTTCAGTAATAGAAGCACAATCCTGAAATGATAAATATATGCCTGGCTTGCATATCATGTTCCTGGGATCATTACTTTTTTTTTTCTGGGCAAATATCAGTATTATACCTACATTCAAGGGCCAAAGACCATCAGTATTTGGAAAAGCACCCAGAGAAAAGAAGATGGGGAACTGGAAGAAGGTGCTGAGTGATCCATTTATTTCTGATGGATGGCATGTGTCTAGCTAAGGGCTATTTTTAACAGAACCATCAAAACTATAGCCTCTCAGAAGAACAGCCAGCTTCTGGAAGGATTCAGAATCAATGAGAACTTTGTGAAACTGTACTAGTTATTCTCTCCAGTGAAGGTTTTGCTTAGCAATACTGGAATTCTCATCTATTTTCTTTCTAATATGGTACATTCCTAATATACTTCCCTCAATTACAAAAACAATCAGTGAAAAAACTCTGTTCCCATATAGTTGTGTTAGGTTTTATGTTTCTTAAATTATAGAGCTCTACCTAGTACCTAGGTCAACTATCAGCAAGTTGAGCAAAAGAATTGGAGTATATACACAGCACTGCAGTTCCCTTCCCTCTGCACTACACTTTAAACATAAACATACACTTTTAAACATAAAAGGAATGTGGTTACAGTTTTAACTCTGCCTCTCATATCTAAAACAAAATCTTATGATTCATGTGAAACTATTTAAAGTAAGAAACTTTTGAAAGCATGATCCCAATTATCTTGGTTCACTTAATAAAAACCACAATCATCTCTAATCCAAGATCTCTTATCCTCACAGCTCCAAACAATTTCTTTATTTAAAAGATCTTAACTCAAATTGTTTTGTATTTCAACATTCCCTGTTAGCTGAAATTTTAAAGGACATAATCATTCATCTCATTAATCATAACTTTCCATTGAATTTACTTTCTTTTTCTGCTAAAGTACCTATCTATTCTCAATGTCAGTATAGACGATAAACATAACCAGAGTGACCCCTTTGGGTTTCTATTCTTATTTTACATTCTGCTGGAACACCACTGAAGTGGAATAATCATTGTGTACATTGTGAGTATATGGTTACTCCCTTTGGTTAAAAAATACTGACTGACTTGTAGCCAGGCAAGAAATGTAGACAGGATGCCAAACTGAACTTACTGGGAGGAAGGAGGGTAGACTCAATGAAGTAGGCCTGAGACACAGAAGGTGAAAGAGATGCTATAGGACAGGTCAAGCCATGAGCAATGTAACAATACATAGATTAATAGAAATGGATGAAAGTAAGTTGTAAAAGCTACGTATTAATAAGCTATTGGCCAAGCATTTGTGATTAATATAAGCCTCAGTGAGGTTCTTTGAGACTGGTGTCCAAGGGAAAAAAAAAACACTCCACCTAGACATCACTCCTTTAGTCATTTTCCTTTGTGACATGAACACAATCTGCAGCATGTGAAGTCTGATGCCCTTGACTTGTGTATTTTATTCACCAAGTGACCATGTGAGTTATAGTTTCTTGACTACTAAATAATAAAATACTTCTCCTCTTCACAATCTTTAAGTGCTTTTATACCATGCTTAAACATATATAAAATGATTCCTCAATTCTTATTTTGTCATCTAAGTCACTGTTCAGTGTTATCTCTATATATCTTTATGAGCTCAATACCTATAATTACAGTGGTATTCTATGTAAGGAATCCCAATTGTTTATATCACTTAAGTATTCTGTTTACACATCTGACCAGGGCAGGAAACTTGCAAGATCCCCTATCTCTGCGGGTCCACTCTGAGTTCCTGCCAGCAAGAACCTTGACCCCCAAATCCGGGCCTCTGCTAAAGAAAGAGGCCTCACCTGGAGAGTTCCAGTTTCCAGTGAGATCAGACTATCCTGCAGAAACTTCCCAAGATTCAGCTCAGCCTTTGTCCTTTTATGCCAGCCATTGGCTACAGCCATTGGCTTGTGGAGTCTTCTATTGGATCCTCAGCCCTGACCCCATCCATGGGTCCCTGTCTATGGAGAGACCTCCTATAGAGCTGGGACCACCCAGAGCTACAGACATTGAATCTCTGACCAATAAAAGCCAACCAGGGAAGTACCATAGAGAGAAGGGGAGACCCCACCAACACCTAGTGTAAGAAGCTATGGGAAGACGGAAATTCAAGAAAACACAAGCAGAATCACAGAAAGACAAGCATGACACCACCAGAATCTAAGGAAACTACACCAACTAGAACGGAACACAAAAACAAAGCAGAGGAAGCAGAAGGGAACAACTTAAAAATTACCATTATAAAAATCATAGAGGTTCTCAAAAATGATATGAGAAAAAAACCTTAAAGAAATGGAGGAGAAAACAAACAAAAAAGTGGAAGAAATGAACAAATTCCTTAAGGAAAGTACAGAAAGCCAAGAAAAATCAATAAAGCAGGTGAAAGAAATGGTTCAAGACTTCAAAACTGAAATAGAGAAGATAAAGGAAACACAAACCAAAGGAATGCTGGAAATAGAAAAACTGGGCAAAAAATCGGGAACTACAGACAAAAGCATAATCAACAGAATTCAAGAGATTGAAGAGAGAATCTCAGGCTCAGAAGATAAACTAGAAGAAATAGATTCATCGACCAAAGAAAATCATAAATCCAAAAAATCCTTAACACAAAACATCCAGGAAATGTGGGGCACCATGAAAAGGCCAAAACTAAGAATAATAGGCATAGAGGAAGGTGAGGAAGCCCAGCTCAAAGTTGCCGTAAACATATTCAACAAAATCATCAAGGAAAAATTTCCAAATCTGAAGAAGAACATGCCCATGAAAGTACAAGAAGGATACCGAACCCCAAATAGACTGGACCAAAGAAAAAAGACCCCTCGGCATATAATAATCAAAACACTTATCATACAGAATAAAGAAAGAATATTAAGAGCAGTGAAGGAAAAAGGACAGGTAACATATAAAGGCAGACCTATCAAAATTATACCTGACTTCTCCATTGAAACCCTCAAGGCCAAAAGGCCCTGGAGAGATGTTCTAAAAGTATTAAGAGACTGTGGATGACAGCCCAGGCTACTATACCCAGCAAAACTCTCAATCACTATAGATGGAGAAAACAAGATATTTAATGACAAAACCAGATTTTTGCAATATGTATCTACAAATCCAGCCCTACAGAAAGTATTGGAAGGAAAACTCCAACCCAAGTAAGGTAACTACGACCACAAAAATGTAGGGAACAGATTATCCAACTACACCAGAAACCAAGAGTAAAGCAGAACTAATATATTCACAATACCACTGCCACCAACAAACCTAAATCAAACAAGCATCAACAATCAGTGGTCCTTACTCACCCTCAACATTAATGGTCTTAACTCACCTATAAAAAGACACAGGCTAACAGAATGGTTACAAAGACAGAATCCATCCTTCTGCTGCATACAAGAAACACGTCTAAGATTCAAAGATAGACAATACCTCAGGGTAAAGGGTTGGGAAAAGATTTTCTAATCAAATGAAAATAAGAAGCAAGCAGTTGTAGCTATCCTAATATCTAACAAGTTAAACTTCAAACCAAAATTAATCAAAAGCGATGAAGATGGTCATTTCATATTCATTGCAGGAGAAATCCATCAACACAAAGTCTCAGTTCTGAACATCTATGCACCTAATACAAAGTCACCACCGTTCGTAAAAGAAACACTACTAAAACTCAAAGCTCATATAAAACCTCACACACTTATAGTGGGAGACTTCAATACACCACTCTCAACACTAGACAGGACCACAAATCAGAAACTCAACAAAGAAACAAGAGAACTAACAGAAGTTTTGTCTCAACTGGGGTTAACAGACATCTATAGAACATTCCAACCAAAGACAAAAGAATATACCTTCTTCTCAGCTACACATGGAACCTTCACTAAAATCGACCACATACTAGGTGGCATAACAAACCTCAACAGATACAAGAGAATAGGAATAGTCCCCTGTATCTTGACAGACCAACATGCTTTAAAATTGGAATTCAACAACAACACAAATAGAAGAAAACCTGCAAACTCATGGAAACTGAACAATGTGCAATTGCACCATACCTGGGTCAAAAAAGAAATAACGAAAGAAATTAAGGACTTTCTAATATTCAACGAGAACAATGACACAACATACCCGAACTTATGGGATACCTTGCTTGCAGTGCTACCAGGGAAGTTCATTGCACTAAGTGCCCATATGAAGAAAACAGGGTATAGTCTCATAAGAGAATTAACAGCTCAACTGAAAGCCTGAGAACAGAGAGATGTGAGCACACCCCGCAGGAGTAGATGCCAGGAAATAATCAACTTGAGGGCTAAAATCAACAAAATAGAAACCAGGAAAACAATACAAAAAATCAATGCAACATAGAGTTGGTTTTTTGAGAAAATCAACATGATAGACAAACCTTTATCCAAATTAACAAAAAGCAGAGAGAGAACATGCAAATTAACAAAATCAAAAATGAAAAGGGGAACATAACAATGGACACAAAGGAAATCCAGACAATTTTCAGGTCATACTTTGAACATCTGTATTCCACAAAAATTGAAAATTCAAAGGAAATGGACAAATTTCTGGATAACTATCACTTACCAAAATTAAATCAAGAACAGACAAACAACTTAAATAGACCTAAAACCCGCAATTATATAGAGGCAGTCATCGAAAGCCTTCCAACCAAAACAAGTTCAGTTCCAGATGGATTCAGTGTAGAATTCTACCAGACATTCAAGGAAGAACTAATACCAATACTCCTCAAACTGTTCCACAAAATAAAACAGAAGGTTCATTGCCAAACTCTTTTTATGAGGCCACAATAACCTTTGTACCCAAGCCTGACAAAGACACAAATAAGAAAGAAAACTACAGACCACTATCCCTGATTAATATCGATGCAAAAATACCCAACAAAATACTGGCAAACTGAATTCAAGAATACATCAGAGAAATCATCCACCATGACCAAGTAGGATTCATTCCTGGAATGCAGAGATGGTTTAACATATGAAAATCTATCAATGTGATCTACCATATAAACAGAGAGAAAAAGAAAAACCATATGATTATCTCCCTAGATGCTGAAAAGCCATCAACAAAATTCAACACCCTTTCATGATAAAGGTCTTGGAGAGGTCAGGAACATACCTAAACACAATAAGAGCAATATACAGCAAACCAACTGCCTACATCAAACTGAATGGAGAGAAACTTAAGCCAATTCCTCTAAAATCAGAAACAAGACAAGGCTGCACACTCTCTCCATATCTCTTCAATATCGTACTAGAAGTTCTAGCTAACACTATAAGACAACAAAAGAAGATCAAGGGGATCCAAATTAGAAAGGAAGAAGTCAAACTCTCTCTATTTGCAGATGATATGATAGTTTACATAAGCGACCCATTAAACTCTACCAGGGAACTCCTACAGCTGATTAACACCTTCAGCAAACTAGCAGGATACAAGATAAACTCAAAAAAAAAAAAAATCAGTAGCCCTAAGTTTTTCAGAAGACAAAGAGACAGAAAAAATCAGAGAAACATCACCCTTTACAATAGCCACAAACAACATAAAGTATCTTGGTGTAACGCTTACCAAACAAGTGAAAGACCTATATAATAATAACTTTGTGGCTCTAAAGAAAGAAATTAAAGAAGATACCAGAAATGGAAAGATCTCCCATGCTCTTGGATAGGTAGGGTTGAGGCCAGTCTGGACAACTTATGTCAAACAAATAAAAATAAAATAATTTAAAAAAAAAGGTAAAGAAATAAAGAGAGAAGGTATTAGAGAAGATGTCCAGGGAAAAATTATAGATGTTAAGAAACATGTTTAATATCATAAAAAGCATGAAATAGTGTAATATTTAGCTAATCTAGAGAATCAGATTCTATGGAAAAGCCAAATATATGTAATAGCTTCTTTGCAGTAAGAATGGCTTATATAAAAGCATAGCATAGATTCTTCTCAATAAGGTACAATTAGAATTAAGTAACAATCCCTTTTGCTGTGTTCATTCTTAAGTGGGACTGCATTATTATTATTATTATGTTTCAAAAAGGCTGAAAGACACTTAATAAAATGCTCCACATCCTTAGCTATCAGGGAAATGCAAATCAAAACAACTTTGAAATACCATCTTACCCCTGCCAGAATGGCTAAAATTAGAAACACCAGTGATGACTTATGTTGGAGAGGATGTGGAGAAAGTGGAACACTCCTCCACTGCTGGTGGTAGTACAAACTCATACAGCCATTTTGGAGAAAAGTATGGCGGTTCCTCAGGAAAATGGGAATTAGTTTACCACAGGACCCGGCAATCCCCCTCTTAGGCATATACCCAAAGGATTCACATCAATGCAACAAAGACATCTGTTCAACTATGTTCATAGCAGCACTATTTGTAATAGCAAGAACCTGGAAGCAACCTAGATGCCCTTCAATTGAAGAATGGTTAATGAAGATGTGGCACATCTACACAATGGAATACTACTCTGCAGAAAAAAATAATGGTATCTTGAAATTCGCAGGCAAGTGGATGGCACTTGAAGAAACCATCCTGAATGAGGTAACCCAGTCACAAAAAGAGAAACACAGTATGTACTCACTCATATATGGATTTTAGAACTAGAGCAAATGATCACCAGCCTATAATTCACATCACCAGAGGAACTAGGATACAAGTTGTATTCTAAGAGACTCATATAAAGTCCCTCACAGAACTGGGAAGGGACAAGTCCCCCAGACCTCAGGTAAAGTGGGGGAGGACAGCTAATGGAGAGAGAAGTAGGAGAAAATGAGAGGGAGGAGAGGAAGGCATGTGCGACCAGGAGGATTGAGCCTGGTTAGGAATGGAAAATAGGAAAGAGAGAGACAGAGACAGAGAGAGAGAACATAAAAGAGGGAGCCAATATTGGTTTGAAGATAAAGTTGAACACAAAGAAAGGTCGAGGGAACTACAAGACTGCTCCCAACTAACAATCTCAGCTTCCGTGGAAAGGCTATCATAAATGCCCTTCCCGGAGAGTGAGATCAACAACTAACTTCTCCATGGAGTCCTCAACTAATGCCTGTTGAAAACAGGAGCAAACACCCATACATAAACACTGAGTCGAACTAGAACCCAGAAGCAGATGGAGAGGACAAGACCATGCGGTAGAAGTACATAGAGACAGCCTACCTGAACAAGGAGGAGCTAAGGGCCACTAGACTGATAGCTGGGAAGCCAACAGGGGACTGACTCGGACCCCCCTGAATATGGGTCTCAGCCAGAAGGTCTGAGCAGTCTAAGAGACCTCAGACAGTGGAGCCAGGATGTATCCCTGGTGCACAAAAGGACTTTGCAAACATATCCCCCATGGAGGGATAACTGCCTTATTCTAGAGATAGGAGAGAAGCCCTAGTCCCTACTGCACAGGTCCTGTCAGATCTACATGACCCCAACTGGATGGCATTCCCCTACATATGGTATTGTGGTGGGGGGTTGGGAGTGGAGGGTGTTTAGAGTGCATGGGAGAGGGTAGAGAGGGCAAAAGGGAGGGAAGGAGGGAGGGAGGGCTTCGGGGGAGGGAGGGAGGGAGGGAAGGAGGGAGAGGGAACTGGGATCGACATGTAAAATAATAAATTTAAAAAAAAAAAAAAAAAAAACGCTTTGACTCCAAAATTTAAGTTGAAGAACAAGTTACTGGGGAAAAGTATTTCTATTTTTGTTTCCACAGAAAATGAAAAGATGTGGATTCCTTCCAGACTAATGAGGTTTGATCACACCAGACCGCCTGAAACAGAGTACAAGCTGATTTTACATTCCAAACAGCTGGACAAAACAGCCCTACAGACTACAGCTAGGATATCTGAATCTTCTTCGAATCCCCCAAGACAGTGCCCCTTACCATCAGGAAGTAGTTTGGAAAGAACGACGCCCAAATTCCCAAATATTGTGTATAAATGTTTGTTTTCATTTAATTGGACTTTGTTATATAAAATTAAATAAAAAAAATAAAAAAAAATGTTGTTTGTTGAAGATTCAAGTTGCTGCTCTTATCAGACGAATAAGAGAAGGAGCAACAGATAATAGGCAATTAGCGTCTGTCAAGTACTAATCCCAGAAGACTTCTATGCCAACAGAAGCAGCTGTGTCCAACAGGCATATGGATGACTCAGAGAAGATTGTCTCTTGGCCTAAGCCCTGACATTTTTCTCATGTTTCTTAAACCAGAAGTACTTTATTTTCCCCTCTGAGAAAAAATCATGAAGAAATACCTAGGAAAGTAATGAAAAACTATAGCGATCATGTTATGTCATAAAAATGTATCAATTCAGTATTAATAAGGCTTTTAGCTATTGTGTTTCCTCAAAAAGAAAATCATTAGAGTAATTAATAATACCATTCCTTTTGAAAAGGGGAAGCTTTTAAAATTTTTAATTAATTTATTCTTTGCCAATGCCATACATATGTATAACACACTATAACACACTCTGATCACATTCATCACCCTTTCATATGTCCCTTCCTTCTTCTAAACCCTCACCTATCTCAGCCAGTCACCCTCTCATTAGCATTTCTCTTTGATTTTTGTTTTCTTGTGCATAGAGTTTAACCAGAGAATGGGCATGGGTGTAGATCTATCCCCATTAGAACGAGTAACTCATCATGGGATATACCACTAATGGTAATGACTTCCTGTCATCCACAATCCATTACTTCAGTATCTGACAGACTACTCCAATTTTGTGCAGGGCTTGTTAAGATAACTATAGCTGGCATGAATTTATGAGTGGATGGAATATGTTATATTTAGAAGACATTTTTCTTATTTTATGTTTTTCTTATTTTACATATCAATCCCAGCTCCATCTCCTTCCTTCCCATGCCCCTGACACTCTCCCCCAGCCCATTCACCCCACTCCACTGGGAGGGTGATGCCTTCCAAGGGGGACCATCAAAATCTGAAAATCTTTCAAGACATTTGGAGTAGGGTCTAGGCCCTCTCTCCTGACTCTAGGCTAAGGGAGTATCTATGCCTCCATGGGGTACATGTTCCCAAAATCCTTTCCTTCACCAGGGATACATCCTGGTTCCACTGTCAGAGGTCCCTTTGACTGTCCAGGTCTTCTAAATGAGGCCAATATTCAGCGGGTCTGAGTCGGTCCAATGCTGGTTTCCCAGCTATCAGTCTGGGGTCCATTAGCTCCCCCTGTTCAGGTCAGTTGTCTCTGTGGGTTTCTGTAGCCTGGTCTTGTCCACCCTCTCTGCATCTGGATAGAAGACATATTTTATTGGGCCTCATTCTCATTATTGGGATCTTAAATTCTATTATACCCTTGTCTTAGAGCTTCTACTACTGTGAAGAGAAACAATGAACACAGCAACTCTGATAAAGAAAAACATTTAATGCAGTTGTTTCAGTTTTCAGAGATTTACTCTATTATCATCATGGTAGGACATGGTAGCATGCAAGTAGACATAGAGATAGAGAATGTATTGGGATTCTTATATCATTATCCAAAGGCAATAGGAAGTGTTCTGAAATTCTGGGTATGGCTTGAGCATATACAAGACCTCAAAGCCTCCACAGTGACACACTACCTCCAATAAGGCCTTACCTACTCCAACAAGGCCATATCTCCTAATAGTGCCACTCCCTATGTACATATAGGGCCAATTACATTCAAATTACCACATTCAACTCCCTGGCCCCCATATCCTTGTAACAGTATCATAATGAAATATACATGTAATCCAACTTCAAATGTCACCATAGTTATCACAGACTCAACTTTTGTGAAACATTAGCTTAAGCTGTGTTCCATTATTGTATGCTATGGAGTATTTCTTTAATGTATCAACAATGTGTTGCTTTCTTTGATGCTGCATTCTAAAAATAACTGATTGGTCTAATAAAAAACGGTCTTGCCAATAACTAGGCAGGAGGAAGGATAGGTGGGGCTGGCATGCAGAAAGAATAAATAGAACGACAATCATAAAGAGGCAAAATGGAAGGGGAAATGAGAAGGAAGAGGATGCTAGGGGACAGCAACCCAGCCACACAACCAGCCACAGAGTATGAAGGGAAGAAAGACATATAGAATAAGCAGGTGGAGATTGAAAATAAATCATCTGGGATGAGGAAACTCAGAAAGTCAAATATGGTATGTAATTGTCTATATGTTGATATTTAGTATTAATTCACAGACACACTTATTACAATTCATATAAAACAGAGGTTAGATATCGATAAAGGGACTAGAACAGACAGATCTCACTGCAAAAGTGTAATAGGCTAGACAATTATGGATGGAAAGGGGTTGGAGAAATGGATTAGGAAGATCAGACAGGGTATAAGAGGAAATAGAAAGATGAGGGATGAAATAGAGAGAAAGAGTATTAAAACTACAGACCACTGGAATGGGTAGTATGGGAGCCCAAGTGAGTAGAAGCTTCTTAAAATTCAGATATTAATGAAGGTAATCTATTTAAAATTACAAAAGAGTGGGGGAGATAGATTAGCAACTAGAATTCTATCTCACAAATGCTCTTCTCAAAGTGAAAGGAAGACTATTATGGAAGAAAATACCAATGTACCTCTTTGGACATGGAAAAGTTGAGCTAGTGTCCACCTAGAGCATTCACCTGCTCTATAAGCTTGTGGTCCTGGTACTGGAAGGAACTCTGGATGCTACCAAAAGAGAAACACCAATCAGCCGATCTTCAAACTCTTCAGTCTATAGTGGTGTCCTATCTGGAATATATAATACTGCAATTGTAGCACAAAGCTTACAAGTGTAAACAACCAATATCTGATTTCACTTAACACTGACTTCTTGAAATGAAGGCCATACCTTATGCAACTTAGGTGACCAACACCCTGATACTAGATAACTCAGGAACCTAGGGTAGGACCAAATATTACCCTTCTGCTAAAGGATTGTAGCAATAAAATAACTTCTAATGACAATTGAATATACTCATAGATAGGTGCCTTGTTCACCCCTCATTAGAGAAGCCTCTTCCTGCAGCAGATGGCAACAAAAAGAGAATCACAGCGGGACAATATGCAAAAAGTGAAGAACTTTGGAATACTAAACACTAAATGGTATATCTCCATCAATTCAATACTCTCAGGTCTCAGGGGATGGTGCAGGAGAGGATGTGGAAAGAGTGTAAGAGTTAGAGGAGATGGAGGGCACCAAGGAAACATAGTTTGCTAAACAAAACAGGACCAATTCAATGTACAATACTGCAAGGGTCTGCACCAATTGGACTTCTGGTACTAACAATGGAAGTAGACACAAACTCCCATCCCTAATCCAGGAGCTCTCTCCACTTGATAACTACTTAAAATTGTTTTCAGGATAATCTCACTGGGGGAAACAATCTACTCTTAATGGTAGGCCACATGGTAGGCATAGAGGTATATGGCCAACATCAAACAAAATCAAGAGCACTCTTGTGGATTACTTGTTTCATAATATTTTTCAGGACTTTTTCTTTTAATTTTTATATTTTCACCTTTTCAACCTATATGTTACTAGTACATATATTACCTCTTACAGTTTTGAGCTTTTATGGTATTCTTGAGTTTATAAACAAGGGGATCTCTATTATCTTCCTGTCCTTTTTCTTGATATCTCTTCTTTGTTTGTTTTGTCTTATTCTAGTATGTTGTTTCATATTATATAGTTATATATTATATTATATAATTATTACTTCCTAGAAGCTGCTTTTTAATGAGACAGAATGTAGGTGGATCTGTATGGGAGGGAGGGTGGGGAGGACCTGGATGGAGCAGAACTAGGACAAACTATAGTCAGGATATGATATATGTAAAATATATTACTATGAAAAAACTTTAAAATTCTATCAAAAATTATGTATCTCTCAATATAACAATATAAGTTTCATGAAACTAAATGCCTTACTTTTTATTTTCACTTATTTTTCCTTTAGATTTCTGAGAGATTGTACCAGGAACATGTAATGTGTAATGTGTAGTCAATACCACTGAAAAAAGTTATCAATGTAATGATATGGATATATCCTTTTATATGGGTAATATGATATTTTAATGTGCTCATTATTCTTCAGTTATTGAATTATATCATTTTACGTTATGAACAATATATGCAAGGACCTGGTTTATAGTGACTGAACTAAGGTGTGCAGGCAGTCATTTTGATGCACAGCCTTTTACCTTAAGCATTAACAAAAAGTATTTCTGTTCTAATAGCAAATTTATAGATGATGGTAGTTAACAAAATGATACTGAGAATTATGCATCCAAAAGCTAATTTAATAAATTAGGCATAATTTTAAGAATAAAATTCTTAAAGCAGGTAAAAGAGAGCCATGCAGTGGAAATTAGTTTACAAATGGATATGGCTTCCACAACACAGGGAGAACTAACTAAGCTTTTCCTGAACTGAAGGTACATAATTCAATCATTTTAATGCTGTTAATTGTATGCTCAATTAAAGTGTGGTTATAAAACAAAATAAACCTCCTCAATTGCATCTACAGTGAAAACAAATCAAATCTTTGTGTCCTGTAAGACTCAAAGTTAAGTTTGATGATATAAATGTATAATTGTATTAGAATCCACCAAACCAGAAATAACAACATATCTGATGAAAATGTAAAGCACATATTCTATTTAATAGATGTGTATTTTACATATGAAGTAAGGAATGTACTCAAGCAATTCTGGGAACTGAGGGGTTCAAGTCTCTAGCCAAGTTACACACCCAGAAAAACAATGTGCATTTACATTCCATGTCTGAAGGGTTGGCGATAAAGTTTCACTTCAACTACCAGTAGGCCCTAGACTCGGAAAAAACAGTATTTCAGTCCATATTCAAATGAAGGAAAATCAAAATCCAATGTCCCAATGAAAGCATTAAAGAGAGGTTTCTACATACTCCATGTTTGTTGTAGACAGGTCCTCAATTTACTGGAAGCAAGATATCCACATTTTGATAGGTGACTTGATAGTCTTCTTGTCCAAAGGGAAATCTTATCCAAATGTGCAGTTGTAAAACACTCAGTATAATGTGGTGCAAATACATATGCACTCTCAAGCCTGGTTGAACTGCCTCATGAATTTCAACTACCTGAATATACAAAAAGAGTACCTGAGGTTCTCATCTCCACTTCCCTCCCGTTTAACACCCCCACCCCTAGTTTTCAAGGAGAGAACAGTGAAGTTTGGACTATCTGAAGGGCTCCTGTCAGTAGGACCAGGATCTACTTGTGGTATTTGAGCTAGTTTGTTGGAGCCTATTCCCTATGGTTGGATGCTATGCTCAGACTTAATATATAGGAGAGGAGCTTGGTCCTGCCCCAACTTAATGTACCAAACTGTTTTGACTCTTTACAGGAGCTCTTACCCGTGAGGAGACACGAACAGGAGGGTGAGCTGGGGTGGAGGCAAAGGTGGGGGCAGGAGGAAGTGTGGAGTGACAACTAAGATTGGAAAATAAAATGAAACTTAAAAAGATAATAAACAAACAAACAAATAAATAAAAGAATATCTACTCTTGATAAGTTATTGGCAAGAAATTGTCAAATAACTATAGACATAGCTAGTGTATATTCAAATGCATTTTTGCACAACCACTGCCCAAGGAAACACAAAGACATTTATCATCTCTAACAGTTGAGAGTTTTGCCTACATTCTGATTCCATGATCTCTTTTTCCTCATCACAGCTGTGTTTTCTCTGTTCTGAAACTTCATGAAATAGTGCATAACAATGTTGTATGTTGCTGAGTAGCTATTCTTACTGAACACAATGCTCTGAGGATTCTTCCAGTTTTGAGATGCATTTGTATTCTATTTATAGGTATTACATGCAGCATGTTATTTATCCCAATTTAGGTTGACAGCAAATTAAATGTTATTTTCATAAAGAAAATGCTACATAACTTTGAGCGCATGGCTTTACTTACGCAAATCCATACATGTTTTCTTCAGTGTGTAGTTATTTCCTTACATTCCACTCATGAAAATAGAAAGTGGAAAAGTAATGAACCACTTTTAATATCTAACAAAGAACATGTTTATTAAATCAATTTTTAAAAATGTGTGTATGAGTGTTATGCCTGCATGTATTTCCGTGAATCAAGTGTGTGCCTGGAGGCTGGGGATACCGTAAGAGAGTATTGCATCTTCTGAAACTAGAATTACAGATGACAAGTTATAATGTGGTGCTGGTAATTGAACCTGGATCATCTGGAGGAGCAACCAGTACTTGTCATACCCATTGATGCCATATTTCCTAGCCACAAAAGTTTTAAACATCTAGGATGCCATCAAAGTTTGACATCATCATTTTTATTCTAATCTATGTGTCCAGGTGGGAAGTGATACCTAGAGTCAAGTAATTTCATACACATTTAACCAAAATAATAGATGATTAAATTATATATTATAGATTCTGAAATACAGTGTAAGTGTATTTTGAACTAAGAACACAGATGATAACATTCTAACTTGTAAATAGGAAAATATGTATTCATGAATTCAGTGATAGTTATATAGATGTGAGCGTTGAAATTAAGAAACAATTTCAGATCCCTTTACCATGCTATTCATTTTTGCTGTTTTCCTGCCTTCCCATTGTATTCCCCTCCTGTCGTCCTGTGTTTCTCCCTTTGAGAGTGTAAGAAAGTGTGTCCAAATTTGCTTCTACTTATTTTCACAATTAAGAAAAAAGGAAAAATGGTCTTAATTACTGAAAGAAATATTGTTATAAGACTTTTTTATAGTTACTAAATATGTTCTGATTATTTCTAAAAGGTGGTTTTGTGAATTCTGGTTTCATATAGTTTCTGATTGTTATTTTACTTTCTAAAATTATATATATATATATATATATATATATATATATTATTCTATGCATATGGATGTTTAGTAAACAGTCATGCATGTGTAACCAGTGGTCAGATATTGGTTCCCCTAAAACAGGAGTCACATATAGTTTTTAACAAACATGTGTGTTGGGAACTGAACCCAGGTACTATGCAACAGTAGAATTACTATTATTCTGTATAATTTCTTTACCACAAAGGAGTTAAGTTATAAACAAATATAGCACATTAAGGTCATAGTTTTATCAACTGAAATCATAAATTCTTAGAGATAAGTGTGTTTCTTCAGAGTCATTTTTATCTTCTCAGATATTACACCAGTGTTTAGATGAAAATGAGATGCTATTTAGAGTTCAACACCCCTCTTCTAGCTATGAAGTAGAAAATCCAATAGACCACAGGATCTTAACTTTCAGTTTTGTAAAATCAAGGGGATTTTTAAATTATTTACTAAAGATATTGTGTGTTGGATTTATTTTATGTAGTGATTTCTTGTGCACATACACATTCCACACATCACACACAAATACACAACACACACACACAGACACACACACGACACCACACTCCCCACACCTTACACTCCTAAATTTAAAACTTGGGATGGTTAATATAAAATCCCAAATATAGACTCAAACTCTTGAAAGCCAAGATTAGGTAAGAATGAGAACACTAAATTCACACTAAAGACTGATGCGGCAGGTAATCTGTGACTTCTCCCTACATATGATTCAGATGACTTTGTTGTTATTCTTCTCATGCCCACCCATTTAATAAGATTTGATTTCTGTAATTTTCACCACACATCTATGTCACATCATTGATGAAATGCTCATAAGACTCTTGTGTACAGTATATCTATGATTTTCTAGATATTATCATTTGAACCTGAGATGCTTTTCTTCTGATGGGCTTTGGCATAGTTATTGGGTATGAAAAACTCTGAATTCATCAGTGGGGCAATATACCTATTGATTTATACTGTGATGATATTTTTGGAAAATGATGAAAAGTTGATGGTGAGACCTGGTTAGAGGAAGCTGGTTATTTAGGGTGCATTCTTCCTGCCTGATACTGCTTTCTGTCCAGCAAGAACTGAGTTGGTTCACTTCACAACAAGCTGCTATCATGGCTTTCAGTCTCGCTGGTGACCAGAAGTCATCAAACCAAATGCTATTGGACTACAAACTCTGATTCTCTTCATGAAAGTAAATATTTGCTCATATAAACTGTTTTCTGCAGGTGTTTATCACAGTGATGAAATGTGACTGATCGCACAAATAACCTATAAGAAAATTGGGTGCTTGATATCCTTAATGTTATAGCTACTGCAAGTATAATTTTACTACAAAACATTCACTATTCTACATTCTCAATACTAACTTCAGATTTATATTAATGTTACATGGAGGTGGATTAAATTATTTTCTGTTATTATAATTAAACTTCTAAGGCATTTTAATTTAATAAAAACAGAATTATTTAGTTTTCTGGATATTCAAGAAATTGGCAACAAAGAGTTTTCAACTCTTGTGATCTTATAGGTAATTTGAGATAACATTTAATTAAATCACCAAGTGAAGATAAAGTTTTAACAGAGAATGAGAGAGCATGTGCTAAAATGAGACAAAGAGAAAATCTTTCTACAGTTGCCCCTGAAGGTTACCTCCAACTGTCCTGAGGACTTCCTACCCATTCTAGAGCTCACCTGGTAGAAAGTCTCTCACCATTTCCAAAACTCACTTGAGTGATATGCTTCTAGCACATGAATATTTGGAATACAACCCACAATTATGCTGTAACAAATACTAACTCTATCACCTCTGTTTTAAGACTGAAGATTGGAGTCATGAATCAGTTCACACTTCCATACTGAGCTTCTGGGATCAATGTATCATTTTTGGTAACTTTTAGGTGAGTCACTCTGCAGCAACATCCTAGATATAATACTTTGATCATTGCCCCATTCCTCATGAGAAAATTGGAATGTTATACCTGACATATAATCTAAGGTACCAAGAGGACGAAGAGGACTAAACATAAGGGATGGGTTATTCAATAATTTAAAAGGAAATTTAAAAGGAAAAAATGTCCTAGGAAAAGGAAAATGTATTGATGTTTTTTTTTTTTTTTTTTTTTTTTGGGGGGGGGGGAGACATGTCTTGAAAATTTTCTCATCTGCTTTTTTTTTTTTTTTTTTTTTTTTTTTTTTTGCTGTCAGCCCTGTCCTTTCCTGTCTGCATGGGAAATGTGAACATGACTCAGGCCTTTTGGGTTTTATATGTGCTCAATCCTAGGCATGTGGTCAAGGAACTATAATTCTTTGCTGGGATTGACATTAGGGAATGATAGAGACTAACTTACTTTCCCAGGGTTATGCAAAAGGCAACTTCAGCACATGGATTTGAATCTGGGAGTTCTCTTTGCTATACTATATAGGCAGGATTTAAATGAGTCAAACAGACCCAAGATAAATAATAATTAGGTATTTATTAGGGAAGCTTTTATACAAATAATAGTAAATAACCACTATGGTCTTCCTACTCCAAAAGATGCAGTTTATGCCTTTCTGATGCTATCACCACAAACCAAGAGAGTGAACCAGCCTCTCCTCTATATTATAAGACATCATATCTGAACACCTGAAGCCACACCCTCTCGGTGTGGCCACCACTGCAAATTCACTGGCAAAGCAAGGTGACAATACATAACTAACATGCACAATGAAATCAAAAGGCTGCAGAGAAAAGTGAAACTCTGTGATGACAAGGAGCAAGGGTTCTGTGGCAGAAATATGAGCTACAGAAACCACTATTTTGTCTTGAATTTTGCTTCAGCTAGTTTATTTTGGAACTTAGCCACTTGTCATTCCCATGGTGCTGATTATTGCAGCAGAAAATTAGATAAGCTGAGACCCTTGGGAAAGCAACTGATAATCCTAACATTAAGCTAACTCACATGAAGAAGAAAAAATATAATTATCAGCCAAAAAACACAGTTCTAAAAAGATAGAGTCCATAAGATATAAAATCAATGCACAGATATAGGATGACATGAATCCTAAATTCTTGACAAAGTGACTGAAGATCATGCAGCCCCACTTCATTGTCCAACATCCTATAGCCTCATATGATATTTATTTCTGCTTTAAGCAATTTGATCTTAGAAGACAAAAAAGAAAGCTGGGGCTAGCAAAAAGGCTTAGCTGGGAAATTGCTTTCTAAATAAAGCTACCCCCAACCCCCAGTTTGAGCTCTTATGCATGATAGAATGGGAGAAGCAACTTCATAAACTCTGATCTCCCACAATCTTTGTGGGTTAGGGTGGAATGTGTGGACACGCTCATGCATTCATGAATATACACATAATAATAATTAATATTTAGAAAGAACAAGACAGACCACACATACTTAGAATCCAAGAAACAAGAGGCTGCTTTCATATTCATCTAGGAATACCACTGCATATGAATCTTGAAGGAACAGAGAAGGATGGAATTACTCAGAGTTAGTGCATTCAGTTAACTATTAAGATGAGGTAGTACACAGTAAATGCCTGAATGGGAATGGCTCAAACAGGTAGCATCATGATATATGTTAACCTATTTGAGTTCACAAATCATTAAAAATATAAATAAAAACTATTGACATCGTTTGATTTTATTTTCAGTTCCCAAGGCTATTGTGAAAACCTGTGGAAAAAAGCATTAAATATATTTAAACTGCTCTATATTGTGGATATACCTTTCAAAATATCTCAGCTCCCTTTGCTTGTAATCTCTCAAGGTGCATCCAAATTCACCCCCTTTCCACAGAAGGCCACTTACACACCTCTTCATTCAGTTTCCTTGTTCTGGATAATGTGGATGTTTTTCTTCTCTTCATTTTAGTTACTTCTTATGTGGGTATCTCAACACCAGATTTTTATCAAGTCCTTTCTATTCAGCCATAAGCTTAAGAGTGAAATATATTAAATAAATATGAATGTAGTTTTACCAAAGTAAGCCAATCACACAATATAAAGCTAGCACTGAGGCTCTTCAAATAATACAAGCCTTACTGTCTGAGACCACAACTGTACAAAATTCGATAGAAAAGCAGGCAGAGTCAATTCATGCTGTCATTTTGTTTCAGAGTAAGCAGGGTGTATAGAAATTGCAGTTGATCAGGTTCATTTAAATTTAAAGTTTTAAAGGTTGACAGATACCATCATTCCATTTTTGCAATGGGCTCAAAATGTTCTTGTTGGCATCTTGAAATGTGTTCACTTTCAGTATCTCTTGGAGGTTACTAAAGGAAAGACAATGTGCCTACATGCTGTTAATAGAACAAAGTTTATATCTGTCAACTCTATCCACGAATTCAGGCACCAGTGTCTCAGATCAGCAATTTGCTTTAGCTATGCTTCTGACTCACAAGAATGTTAAGTACTCAAGGGATTAAATTCTAGTCCTTTGGGGTTCTGTACACAAATAGGCTGATTTGGTCTAGTAATCAAATGAGATTTGCTTTAGAATAAGATGTGGGGAACAATTACTGAAACGAAATGCAAATTGAAAGAGAATCTGGTAGCTGAGCTAAAATGAGTGTTCTTGTTAAGTCTCAGAACAAAGATGAAGGCCACCAAAATAAACTAACCACTGTGAATGAGGCAAATATCTGCCTGGTTCTAGAAGAGGGTTGTAAAATGTTGGTCTTAAGTGTTAGATATTTCATGAAGTGCACTGATTTAAGCGAATTTGAATTCTTTCTTTACTACCCTGCATATAAGCATGACTTGGAGATAACTAAGTATTGTAGAATTCCTCAAAACCATTTGTATGTAAAAGAAATAAGAAAGAGCTCTACCAAAACAGGATGGACAGCATGAGAATACAAATATCACTTCTGGAATCTTGTGTTTTTAATTTTATTTCCCTATCTAGAAACTCTCAGAAGAACATATTGCATATCTATCTCAGCCAGAAGGTACACAATTAAAAATTAACTCAGCACACAAATAAGCTTACTAATGTATGTTAATGGGTTAATAAAATAATACTTTTGAAATATTTTTTTTCAAAAACAATGAAAGTGTAAATTGGCCTATTTCATTCTTATGGAGTTAGGATTACTCCCATGATCCATCCCACATCTCCTATCACTGATTGCTAAAGCTCTTTGCTCCCCTGCTGCCTTTGAGTAGAAGAAACCATGATTTTGAACTTCCAAGATGCATATTGCCTTCCCTTACCACATTTTCCCCCCCATTTCTTGAACATTTAGAACTGTATTGAGGTATACAATGGCTAGTCTGGGAAATTCAGATTATATGCAGCATGCTCTAGCAGACCTCATCTTTCAGATACATAACAGACAGTTCCCTAATTAATAAGTCTGTCTCTATATATTTCAATTATTCTATTGCACAGTTCCATCTTCCTGGAAGACCTAAACATACTGATCTGAATTGTGTTATTTACAATGTAGACATCTTATTTCTGTTAGTTTATAGAGAGTCATTTGACCTGTTCACTAGAGAAGGGAAAAATTTAAAACTATTATTAACAAAATACAATAATACACATAATAAAACAATAATAAATGCAATATACAAAATAAAATTACAAAGAAATAACCAAAGATTATGATATGTTTTAGAGAATATGGAAATACTTTTAATATTGGTAGTATTCTTATATTTCTAATGATTAAGGAAACATGTCAGAAAAATTGATCTAGATATTTGTACTAACTGAGAAAGAAACACACATATGTGGGCACAGAGAGATTTTCTGTTGTTTCATTAATTTTAGAGTGATTAAGGGAACCTAGACTTAGAAAAATGAATGTCTCATGTTCTCACCCATCTGAAGTTCTTGACTTCAAATCATCAGATGTAAGTTAATAATTTTATCAAATAAGGGCATTGTCAATTGTGGAGCAATAGAAAGGGAAATAGCATAGTACAAGTGCTCTGGTCAATATAATCAGAGAAATGGGGAAAAAGAGGTTACCCTACTCATCGAGGAGAAGGTGAATAATGAATCTAGAAAAAGGGGGAAAGAAAATAAATTAATAGTAAGGATGTCTGAAGAAACCACACAGAATCATACTATTAACTACCTATCTTAAAAAACCTATAATAACCTAGGTCACTGTATAAATATACATAAATATTTCAATCTAGGCTGATAGTGCCCCTTTCAATTTCAAGTAAGGTCAAGACCACAAACAAAATGCCAGCCATGAGAAGGCCCCTTTAATTGTTGATTAGGTTACCAAAAATAGTCCCAGATTAATGCTATTGCCTGATATTTTACCCCACCCAAAGAGAGAAAGTAAGGCCCCATTGTGGAATAAACATTATATACACTGTTTCTTTTCATTTTTTTTTTTAAATCCCAGTTCCTTCTACCTCCCACCCACTTTTCCTCCTTTTCTTCATCCCTCCCTCTCTCTCCCTCTTTCCCATGCTCTCTGAGCATCCTCCTATCCCATTTACCACCACCATCCTCCAGAGCGAGGGTGATGCCTTCCAGAAAGGGTCAACAAAAATCTGTCAAGTAATTTGGAGTAGGGAATAGGCCCTCCCTCCTGTCTCTATGTTAAGGGAGTATCTCTCCATGGAGAATATGCCCCCAAAGTCATTTTGTGAACCAGGGATACATCCTGGTTCCACTTTAAACTGCCCAGGCCTTGTAACTGAGACCGATGTTCAGAGGGTTTGAGTTGGTCCAATGATGGTTTCCCAGCTATCAGTGGTGGTCTATTAGCTCCCCCTTGTTCAGGTCAGCTGTCTCTGTGGGTTTCTGTAGCCTGGTCTTTCTTGTCTTCTGTCTCTGCATCTGGATTCCAGTTTGACTCAGTGTTTAGTTGTGCCTTTCTGCTTTTGTGTTCATCAACTACTAGATGAGGGCTCTATGGTGGTGGATAAGTTAGTCATCAATTTCAGTATCAAGGACGGGCATTTAAGGTTGCTCAAATTGTTAGTTAGAGTCAGTTTTGTAGGTCTCTGGACAATTCTCTGGAGTCAGTTTTCTCTTCAAACTTATAATGTCACCTTCTTTTATCTCGCTGTCTCTGTCTCTCTCTCTCTCTTCCCCTCTCTCTCTTAAATCATAAATTATGAAACAAAATTCTTATTTGTTATGATAAAAAGTAAGGTAAGGAAATGATAGAAATATATGATGAATTACTAGTGTATGTTTTTGTTCCCAATATTTGCATTTACATAGATATTTGTAGCATTTGAAACAATAGAAATTTAAAGGAAACAATAAAGTCAGAATATATTTATACCTTAAGAAAATTCAATTTAATGAACTAATTAATTATAACATAAGATAAAGTTAAGAAAAGAATTTGAGAAAAAAATCAATCAATAAAAATTTGATTAATTGAAAAGATATATAAAATTAGTAAGTTTTTATCCAGAATATTAAAATAAGAGCAAGGACAGAGTATAGATAATAGAAGTCAGAGAACATCCATATATTCAAAGCATACTAAGGGAAATTTTGAACACTGATATATCAATAACAATAAAGTAGATGAATTGCTCTTGTTCTTTAGAAGATATAACTTTCATGTGCACATACAAAAAAATAAGAAATGCAATAGACATCTATCCATTAATGAAATTGCATCAATAACCAATAATGTCTTATATCGTAATCAACATATCGACTTGACTGTACTAGGATGTTCTGCAGTGCATTTCAGGAAGAAATTAAGATGTTCCTTATAATTAAAATGTAAGAGTAAAGCAAAATGTATACTGATTCATTATTTGCTTGTTGAGTCTCCATACCAGTTTCCACAACTATACATCATAAACATTTCTTATTGTTATCTTATGAAAAAATGTGTCTATATTAACTAATAATGTCACCAATCATTAAAATTACTTTATCTTTGTGAAGCTGTTTCAGTGACTATTCTGTTTCTGTGAGTAGACAACATGACCAACACAACTTTTAAGAGAAATCATTTCATTGAAGACTTGCTTACAGTTCCAGAGTGTTCATTACAATCATAAAGGGGGAGCATAGTAACAGGCAAGGTAAGCAAACATGGTGCTGAAGCAATAGCTGGGAGGTTTACTACCTTAGCTGTAAGCTTCAGCCAAAGAGTGACATTGAACCTTGAGTGAGCTTTTGAAAATTCATAATATCCCCAGTGAAAGACCCCTACTCACGAGGCCACACCTCCTCCAACAAGACCACATCTCCAAAACCTTTCCAAACAGCAGCACTTTTTGGTGACTAAGCATGTATGTATGAGAGTCTGTGATATAGATGATATAGATGTAGATGATGTAGATATAGATAATAGATAGATATAGATATAGATATAGATGATATAGATATATCTCACAGTTCCCTCTCCCTTCCTCCCATCCCATCCCTCCCACCACTCCACAGGGAAAGTGATGCCTTCTAGAAGGGATCATCTGGCTCAACATCCTTAGCCATCAAGGAAATGCAAATCAAAACAACTCAGAAATGCCATCTTACTCCTGACAGATTGGCTAAAATTAGAAACACCAAAGACAGCTTATGTTGGAGAGGATGGGGACAGAAAGGAACACTCCTCCACTGACGGTGGGAGTACAAACTTGTACAGCCATTTTGGAGATAAGTATGTTGGTTCCTCAGGAAAATAGGAATATCTCTACCACAGGACCTGGAAATTCCACTCTTATGGTCATTTTCTTTCAAACCACTTGTCTGATAAAATTCTATCCTCATTAAATAATTAATAAAACGAAATTGGTAATATCTAATAATAGTTTTGACATTGCAATTATGTTAATTTACTAATTTTGTTTAGCTAATTGGCTATATATCCTTTGCTGATTATGCCTGTAACTACATCTATCAACTTAGTATACAAATCACCTAGGGATCTTATTTAAATTCAGACTCTGGCTTAGTTGGTCATATGCCACATTTATATAAATTTATACATAGTTTACTTTGAAAAGTAAAACTAGATTTTTTTCTCCTTCCCTTAAGTCCTTAGACTGATTTTATTGCTGTTAAAAATGAAGTAGATAACGGCGTTTAAATGAAACAAATGCATTTAGCATCTAGACACATCCCTACCAATTAGTAACTTAGACTGAGTAAGGATAGGTGATTGCAAACCTTTTACATTGTAACTGTGAACATTGGATTTGTGCTCCATCTCAGGAGCTATTCTGTATTCTGGAAAATATTCCCATTGAAACACATGTGATGATTAATATTATTTTTCAATTTGACATGTTCTAGAATAACTCAGAAGAAACACTATTCCTTCCTCCATCCTAAAAGACAGAAACAGCTGATTCCATCCTTATCAGGTTTAAGAGTTATGCTTTCTCTGTCACATGTCACTGCCAAAATGGCTCTGGCCCTTGTCAAGGGAAGTTTTTTATTTCAGTATCCTTTTTTTTTAAGACAATATATTTACTTTATTATTTGTTTGTGTGTGTGTGTGTTTGTGTGTGTGTTGGCATGGACAAACATGTAACTATGTGATGAGTCCACTGAGGACAGGGAAGAATTTCTGATCTATTTAAATTATACTTATAGGCAGTTATGAGATGTCTTATTTGACTGATGAGAGTCAAACTCAAGTTGTCTGCAAGAGCAAGAAATGTCCTTAACCACTGATATATCCTTCCACTCCCCTTCTTTTAATTTCTTACATGAGTAGACTGAGGACATTTCAGTTCTACAGCATAACATCTTACGGCATTGTCCTAATTACATGAGCAAAATCCATTTTATCAGACAACTTTATATTCTTTTTGGACCTTCATTCTGCCACAAGTGTTCTATGAATGATGTGCTCCTTTTAGTCATGCATATAAACTATAGTGATAGAAAAATGAAGTGAGACAAATATATTTATTAGAGACTGTAACCTAGCCCTCAGATGCACTATGAAGGTGAGAAAATAGGAGTCAGAGATCAAGCAGATAGGAAAAATACATACATCACATTGCTCAAAGATCTATAGATTTGATTGAAGCATTTTAAAACATCAATACAAGTGTTAACACCAGTCATCCTGTCACTGTTGCTTCTGTGCTTTGTGTCAATGCCAAGCTCTGTCTTATTTTCCAGGTATGAATTCCTCAATCAATCAATCAATCAATCAATCAATCAATCAATCAATCAATAAAAAGTGAGTTTCTTCTGATTCTATTTTCTGTTGTGTTACAATAGTAAATAAGGAAATCTTTCCCAATAATCTGCCATTTACCGAAATGCTATAACATTCAATCTTTCATTCTTGTTTTATAGAAATTTTGTGAACTATAGGAAAACAAAGTAATGAATCATAAATATGAAAACAATTCCTCTATGAGTATTATTTACAGATGAAGATTGTAAGGGTGCACCATAGTACCCTGGATACAAATCAGTTTCTGCAGCTTAAGAGTGCTCATATGGCCTTCTAAGGATACCCAGAAACACCCAATTATACTCTGATTATATATACAACATAGAAACTAACATAAGTGATTGTATATTTACAAGATTATACTTTTTGGAGAATCAATAACTCATAAAACCATAAAAATTAAGACTCAAAATATTTCTTTAGATTGTATATAATTCTGTATAAAATAAAATTCAAATATTTGGCATTTATTGAATGTTTTATCACCTTAATATATTCTTTCCCTGTTTAGAGGATTCTTAAAATTGAAATTACTAACTCAGTTCATGCCCTGCTTGTATATGTTATTTTTAGACTCAACACACTTTTTTCCTCATATGTTTATAAGAAAATATGCTATAAATTAAACAGTAGTATCTTTGCAAAGTTTTAGTGTAATCACAATAGAAAACACGTAAGGCTAAATAGATTTCCTGTCTCATTAGTCTTTTTCTTCATCTAGTAGGGAAAGAATATAATTTCAAGGACCATTTCTATATTTTCTTAAATGGGACTATTGATCTATCTTATGGTAACAGTTTCAGGATGAAAGGAAATGTAAATAATTTGGTTGTTATTAAATCAATATACATTCAGATCTAAGGGGGAGGTTGAGCATATTTAAATACATTTTTTTAACAGTACCCAGACTGGTCAACAAGTGACTTCTGACTTTAAGTGAAAAAGGCTGTTACCTGTTGCTACTCCATCCAAGACCTTTCCTCTATAGCCAGAGTGACATTTTATGTGAAGTTGAAGCTACATACTGTATGGAAAGGAACATTTTTTGCAAAATACAATTCACCTTTGAGATTTGAATAAATAACTGTTGCTATAACTATCCTAATTTATAATGTGGCACACAAACTGTACCTTAAAGTTATTTCCATGTATAGCAATCCATTGATTTACTCTCCAAGAATTCTCATGTACTTTCACTATACACATGGTTTATTAAACAGTATTATTGAATTCACTGACACCCTGGGCTTTCTGGACCATACTCTTCAACTTCAAGTTTAAATAATTCTCTGAGCACAGAGTCATCATTTCACATTAATAGGTGGAAGATACTAAATTCATTTATGCCCTAGTTCTTTTGTGTCTGGAAGGCCTGCATTTCTTGGTACCTTTATTCTCCTGTGGTCCTTAAGTCTTTCTACTTCCATATTTTCATAGTTTCCCGATCCCTGAGGGGAGAGGTTTGATGATGACATCCCACTTTGGACTGTCTTGCAAAGACACTTCTCCATATTTCCACTTGTGGGTCTCTGTATTAGTTCCCATCTACTGCAAAAGGAAGCTTCTCCAATGATGTCTGAGCAGGACTTTGATCTGTTAATATAGCTGAATGTGATTATTAGTCATTCTGCTTCTGTGTTCCTTTAGAAGAACAATAATGTCTGGTTTTTCACTAGGGCCATGGCCTATCTATTATGCTTCTTAGGGGTTTCCATCAGGCCTCTTTGGCCAACATCTCAATTGGATCTAATCCATTCCTGACACTAAAATTTTCACTTGGTGGTGAGTGATATTTGTTTGGTACATTAGCTGCTCTGTTATTTCTTGACTAGATTTAAGTGTCTTTCATATAATAATTGAGAGCTCTTACTATTCAAGCTCTTGTTGTATAAGTCTGTATATCAAATTTTGGACTTGTGTTTCCCAAGGCATACAATAGCCCAGTTTTCACACTTTTTTTGATTCTAGAAATGTAGTTACATGTTACTTGGGGCTGGCGCCGCAGTGGGTCCATACTAGTAACATATGGCACTCAACCTGGCTAATAAGAACTTCCATTTAAAATTTAACAAAAGCTTAAATTAGGGTTTTAGAAATAAAAGAACAAAGGCAAGCAAGGTTTCTTCCTAACAGCATTTTCTGAGTTGGACTCTGTTTTGCTAGGCACAAGCAAAGACTTGCATGGCTCATTTAAGGGAGATTTCCTGACTCAGCATAGGTGGCAAAAATGGCTTTTAAGAAGCATTGCTAACAATTCATTGCTGTGTGAAAGAGCTGGCAATGATAGTGACCACATCTCCAAGTTGGCACCATGCTGCTGGATGGCAGAGCAGACCAAGGCAGTGAGCACAGCCCTCAGTTCTGGCAGTAAAAGTACCCACTGCCATCTTGGATAGACCATGTCTAAAACAACCGTGGCTTTCATTTTAGCAGTGTTGTTGTTTACCAGATAAAGACCCATGGCCAAAAAAAAAAGATAAAGATTTCCAGTAAAGACAGATTCACATTAATAAAACCTCTAAAAGTTTACAGTGTGTTTTAAAATTTATGTAGGCTTGGGAGAGAAAAAGAATAAAATGGTTTTAAAAAGACAGAAAGGAGCTAGGTATGGTGGCATATGCCTTTAATCCCAGCACTCAGGAGACAGAGGAACGCAGATCTCTGTGACTGCAAAGTAAACCTGGTATGCAGAGTGAATTCCAGGACAGATAAGAGTTATACAAAGAAACCCTATCTCAAAAAATGAAAAAATAAAAAGTAAAAGAAACAGAGTAATAAAAAAGTCATGTAAAGATGGAATCTAGATAATGTATGGTATTATATTGTCTCTGTATCATTTGACAGCTGAGGAAATAACAACAACTGTTAAAACAAATGCTGCTTATCAATCCAATTTATATATTTTAAAAATTCCTTGACTTCAAAATTTAAGTCTAAGGACATGTTACTGGGGTAAAGGATTTCTACTTTTGTTTCCACAAAATCAGTGGAACCAGACTAACATGGTTTTTTCAAGCAAGACCCCCTGAAACACTGACCCAGGTGATCCAACATTCAAACAGTTGGGACAAGCCAGCCTTGCAGACTACAGCCAGGATTTCTTCATCCCCATGACAGCACCCCCTACCAGCAGGAAGCAGTTTGGAAAGAATGACACCCAAATTCCCAAATATTTTCTATAAATGTTTTTTTTTTTCATTTAAATAGACTTGGTTATACATAGCTAGTGACCATTACTTTAAAGGTAATAGGGGATTATGGTATAGATATAAATACTTTGTTTTGGAATGGATTTTCATTGATTGATACAAATTTAAGTTCAATTTTGTCACATGTATAGTTCCCCTCTTGTTTAGGTATTGTGTTTATATAGCTCATTTACAAATGTTATGCATAATTTATTACAGATTATATTTAACTGTAAGGCGTATGGTTTTTTTCCGCCTGCTGCTGCTGGTCTTGTCCCGCCGCTGCTCCAGCCCCAATTAAAACACCGAGATTCTGTATTTGATATAATTCTGTTGGCCCGGTTACTTGTTTCTTATCAGCTAGCTCTGTCTTAAGTATTAACCCATTTCTGCTGATCTATGTATTTCTGTTACCGGGGAGCCTGCTGGCATACTGCTTTCTCCAGACTCTCCATCTTGGCTCCTCCTTACTACTTCCTATTTCCTCCTTGTCTCTCCTATCTTCCTTTCCTATTGGCCAACAGTGTTTTATTATTACCCAGTATGAGAAACATATACAGAATGACATCTCCCATCATCTCCTCTTTTCTGTCTAAATAAAAAGAAGGGTTTTAGCTTTAACATGGCAAAATATATCACATAACAGTTATCAAATAAGAATCACAGTTAACACTATTTAGTCCATTAACATTTAGCAAGATTTGAATAAAATATTCTATCATCTATTTTATCTTGTGTGTATAAAGTCTAAGTAACTTATCTTTAATCCTAACTAATGAAAACTATAACCATAACTTTGTAAGGAATACGGTTTTTCCTCCCGCTGCCGGTTTTGTCCCGCTGCCACGTAGCCCCAAATAATACACAGAGACTCTGTATTTGATATTATGCTGTTGGCCAGGTACTACTTTCTTATTGGCTAGCTCTGTCTTAAGTATTTACCCATTTGTGTTAATCTATGTATTTCCATGTGGTCTTCTTACCCGGAGCCGGCTGCCGCATACTGCTTTCTCCAGACTCTCCATCTTGGCTCCTCCTTATGACTTCCTATTACCTCCTTGTCTCTCCTATCTTCCTTTCCTATTGGCCAACAGTGCTTTAACCAGTATGAGAAACATATACAGAATGACATCTCCCATCATTTAACTATAATAGTGAAAATTTATAGTATAAGTTAGGTTTTCTAAATATATAGGGTTGTATTTAAGGCATTCTTCAAACTTATCAAAGACCTAGAGAATATGGCATTTAAAATGGTTTAGGGTTTTTCTTCATAGTGAGACATAAATGCTCCTGGCAACACTACCTGCGTCAGAAAGGAAAATGGACATTGAAGAAACTCTTTATGAACTTTGCTTTCAATATGGCAAGACTAGCCATTTGGACAAGATACCGCTCTTGTCTGGACTGTTGACTTTATGATGTTTAAACTGGACAAGCAGGACCCACAGAAAAGTGACTGCTGGTTCAAGATGGACATTGCTACAGAGTTCCTGCTTTATGGAAGAGTCTGCCAGACAGTCTGCAGGACACAGAGAAAAGTGACTGACAAACTGTCAATACAAGAAGACAGTTTAAACTTTCGTGCTTTGCTGAAGAGTCTGCCAGACACACTATGGCCTATGGGCTGAAGATGGAACATTAAAAAAGAACTTCTAGTAGCTGACCAGGCAGTGAGTTGTCTCTGTCTTTTCTAGAGTTTATATATTATCCTTTTGTGGTCTTTGATGGAATTGAAGACAAACAGTTATGGTTATATTTTTCCTTAGTTAGGATTAAAGATAAGGTACATATAAGACTTTAGACACACAAACATCTGATAGATGAATATTTTCTTCAAATCTTGCTAAATGTTAATGGACTAAATATTGTTAACTGTGATTCTTACTTGATAAGTGTTGTGTATATTTTGCTTTGTTAATGTTAAAACCCTTCTTTGTATTTAGACAGAAAAGAGGAGATGATGGGAGATGTCATTTTATAAATATGTTTCTCATACTGTTTAATGAATAAAGCACTGTTGGCCAATAGGAAAGCAAGATAGGTGGGTCTAGGAAACAAGAAGGAGAGAGGAAGTAGTAAGGAGGAGTGAACATGGAGAGATTGGAGAGAGAAGAACACCAGCCACTCTCTCTAGTAAGATGAGACCATGTGGAAATACTTAGATTAATAGAAATGGGTTAATATTTAAGACTGAGCTAGTTTCCAAGAAACTAGTATCAGGCCAACAGAATTGTACATTAATACAGAATCTCGGTGTGTTATTTGGGGCTGGTGCCACGGGTCCAGACCGGCAGGAAAAACATACTAGTAAGAGTTACATTTTTCAATGGCTGGAATTTTTAGCAATAACACAAGTGTTTAATGAATGCAATTTACAAAATAAATTCTAATGAGCAATGTTCAAAAAATAAAAGTGGTATTTTAAAAAAATTACTCATTAGTAAAATGCGAGAAAGCAATCTTACTTACATTTAATCATCTCTAAAGTTATTCACAAGTATTTATGTACAAATCTGTTCACATCATAAAATCTCCAAAATAGAGTTTCACCAAACAATTGTATATTGTGTTGCTTATTGTAAAAATAATAAAACAATATTATCCAGTGATACTAAAGGTAATAGAGAACACCTTTTAGAATTTTACTAGGGAATATATTTTTGAAACATAACTTTTAACATAACCCCTTGAAACTTTTTGGTTTGTCAGAATATATTTCAATTCATATCACATTGTAATTTTAAACAGTCACCTCATTTATGATGTTCAGTAATAATATTTGCCTGGTTACATGCAGATATCTATAATAGCTTGGTTGATGATCTTAATGTTGACATGTTCAAGTTAGTACATTAATATTAAAACCTTCCAAATGAGGTTGGATACATAGTTTAATAGATAACATATTTGCCATACAGAGTTCAACAGAATCCATGTAAATGACAATTGGATATGGTAACTAACATGTCATTTCAGTTGAGGGTTGGCAAACAGAAGATCAATGAGCAAGTTGCATAGCTCAACTAATCCTTATCCATAGGCTTTAGATTCAGTTTGTAGGCCATCAATGAATAAGGTGGGTAACCATCAAAAAATAACTCCAGTTTGATCTTTGTTCTTCACAGAATTGTACATATACCTCTGTAAACCTACTTATGCACACATGCTTATGAACATGCAAAATATACACACATACACATATAATGAAATAGAAATTCCAAAAGTGTTCAGCCCAACTAAATCTTCAGCAAAGCTTACTATACTTTGATTGCTCTGGATTCCATTATAATTTAACTATTCCATTTTAAGTAAATAAAAGCTTGCATATCTTCCTGTCATCATATTCCAGTGTAATCTGTGGTGCTAAAACTTAACAATTTAAATTACTACAACTTCATAACAAACACCAAAAACTAAACATCCAATGATTTTGCAAAAATAAATATGATTAATTACACTTAATCTGGAGTTCTGTCAACTCAATCCTCCCTTTCAATCTGTAAAAATGATCAGTGTACAAAGTGTTCTATTTTATTAAAAATAACTTATCTGAAGTATTTTGGCATATTTTTATTCTGTATGACTCTACTGAGAAGGTTCAGTTAGATCTTTGAAAAGAATGTCTTTTTAAAGATGCAGCTGAAATTGTAAACTGTAATGGTTTATGTTATCACTTGTAGCTCTCAGGCATCCACACCAAAAATCATGTGGTTGACTTTAACATGACAGGATCTTCTTCTGAAACTCTTATACCACTACTGAAAGAGGCTTAGCAAGTCTGTGTGATTCAGTTTCATTAAAAATGCCTCATTTAAAAGAAACCATAGGATTCACTTGATATATTCAAAGTCCTTAACCCACAAAGCCAATGAGTGTTATAATTTTTAATGTATATTATATCTATAAAATACTGTGATTTTTTAAATATACTCATATTAAAAAAAGATGTGCTAGTATAACTTAGTTCAATATTTTCCATAATTCAAGATAATATCTTCATTTTACTGATATTTGGCACTTTTGTTGTTGTTTTTCTTGAAATTTCAAAGGAGATACTTCTGGCTATGAAAAAGAAAGGTTGCTACCACTTCTATTTTACAGTGTAACTGTGTTTGAAAAATGAGATAGATTAAGCTAGGTACAAGAGAGAAGGATTGACTTTATAAGGACATGTAAAAATCACATTTTTGTATCATGATACTGCACAAAACTTATACCCTGACTTATTCACTCACTGAAAACTACACAAGAGAAAATACAGTTGGAAGACCTGTCATAGTTGTTATTAATGATGGAATCTTTATCTGCTTAGTGATGGGCTATTGTCCAATTATTTTCCATGGTTCTCAAGGTCTGCATAAATTTGATAAAATTTTCTTGTTTCCATCGTGATTTTTTTCCCGACACTCTTCCCTGGGCAAGCCTCCAGAATGGCAAGCTCATGTGGATTTTAAAATATCCTTTCCATATTTCACCCACGCTTGTCCTGCTTGGGGATGGATTGATGTCTGAGCTCAGACTGTTGTAACTAAGCTGCTTTCCTTGGCAAAAAAATAAAAAAAAATGTTCAGTTTGCTTCAGCTACAGTAGAGGGGTCCCCTTTACTCAATCATGTTTTATTGTATCAACCTGCTTCTAGTGAGATAAGCACATACTCCACAATTACAATGGAGATGCTCAATAAGGACATCGTTTCCAAAAATCAGACCCAAAGTCACTCATCTCTCTTTACACATTACGTAACTTTTCTGCATGGATAAAGTATGATAATGAGGGTTATTAGTCTTTCCAGTTCATGCAATGAACAAATGATAGAATGACTTAACCCTGGCCTTTAAAAATTAGCTATTCTGTCTATTAGTCACTTTTGTCCTTATAAATTTTTTTATTAACTCTAAAATTATCACTACTTCACAGACCTTGAAATGATTTTTTTCTAAAAGCAAAGATTTCTGCATGATAATAGAGAAGTATCAGAATCTCAAATACAATGTCCCAACAATGGACAAAAAGCAACCTACTCTATTCCACCTTGTGTAGTTACAGGTACTAGTCCATTGATGTTTAAGTCACAGAAATGCAACAGAGGCTAGTCCTAGAGAAGTCTAAGTTAATCACAGTTAAATCCCTAACAACCACAGATAAAAGGAAACAGAAATGACACCCATATAATTAATGAACTTTGCTAAAGTCAAATGGTGACTGTGAAGGAGAACCTAGGGCCTAGGCTTGCTAGTTTCCAAACCACTGCCCTCAGTCCAAAATTGTAATTTAAGTCTAAGTAAATCCTCATTTACTGCTAAATCAACCACAAACATGTTCTTAAACGGAGTAGCAAATGCATTGTTTCAATAACAATCAAGGCAGATGCACTAAAGCTTATATTTTCACACCTATCCCTGTCAACAATTTATATTCATTAGCAAAACTAGGGAAACACTTAAATGCTCTTCTGTTGTTGCAATCTTCAGACAAATGTGTGTGAGAATGATTGAAATGTAAATTTATCAATTTCATCTGGTAGTGAGGAGTTCAGGTGGCAAAAGCTCCACTGTTCTGTGGGAGAGCAGAGGGTTTGAGAAGATAATTTGATAAGGCAGAATGAGAGGGTGAGCATTTCCCAGTTTCATCATATGTGAAATGGTCTAATGAAAGCATCATCGTTATAGGGAAATTTGGAGATTAAGCACTCTAATATATCTCCATTGTGCATACTCTTATTGCTACTGTGATTATTACTTTTTAAAGATGTGCAGTGATAAACTATTTTCAAGATTGCAGCTATATTTTGTTCACAATCGTCAGTGCTCTATAAAGGATACATTCCTTTTAATAAAACATTTCCTGCAAAATTGCATCCAAGGCGTTTCCTGAGTTGATCGAAAGCTGTGAGCAATAGGATTAGGACATTAAAAATGCATTGTATATAAATGACTTTAAACTAAGTTTGAAGTAAAAATAATTGCTGATCAAGGTGTTAAAACTTAGAAATGTAAAGTGAAACATTTATCACTTATATCCTCTATGGTTAATTGACTTTACCTACCCTAAATATGTGCGTAGGGAAAAATACACTGCATTTGTTTCCCTAAAAATGCTGCCAGTCAACAAAGTGTTGTTTTTAATTTGCTCTATTAACTGTAAACTATGAAACATAAGTAAATACATACTTTATGTTTTGTTTCACCTTAAGGTGATAGATTTATAATCACTTGAGTTTTCTATAACAGTTTTTTTTTTCCCTGAAATGTCGGGGCTTCAGATAGAATGATGTAGTGATTTAACATAAATTATTGAATTATCAACACTGAAAGGCAAGAATCTTCTAAATTTTAAATTAGAATCATGAAAATTGTTTGTTTTAATGATGTGGTACCTATGGAGTTTAAGTTATTAAGAAATATGTTCAACTTAATGCATCTTGAGAAAAATGTACCTGCTGACACAGTGTGTACACAGCTGAAATCTAATTCTAAGGAGACTGAAGCAAAGGACTAAAACTTTGTGGCCAGCATAGACTGTATGGTATAACCTATTTTCACACACAAAGAAAACATCACACATTTTTATCTTCAGAATATTTGGCTAGAATGATAAAGTTTTTTTTTTTGGCTGTCTATTATTCTTTTCTTTGAATTTATTATTATATTTTCCTATTTTACATTTCCCTTTCCCTCCCTTCCTCCCGTACTCTCTGAACACCCCTCTAGTCCCATTCCCCACTCACTCCCCTGGGAGAGTGAGGCCTCCCAGGAGGGGTCATCAAAATCTGTCAAGTCATTTGGGGTAGGGTTTAGGTCCTCCCTTCTGTCTCTAGGCTTAGGAAGTATCCCTCCATGGGGAAAGTGCTCCCTAAGTCTTTTCGTGCACCAGGGTTCCACTGTGCATGATAGACTGCCCTGGATTCTGACACCCACATTCAGGGGGTCTGGATTGGTCCTATGCTGGATTCCCAGCTATCAGTCTGGGATGCATGAGTTCTCATTTGTTCAGGTCAGCTGTCTCTGTGGGTTTCTGCAGCCTGGTCTTGACCACTTTGCTCATCATTCTTGCCTCTCTGCAACTGTATTCCAGGAGTTTGGCTCAGCCTTTAGCTGTGTGTGTCTGCTTCTGTTTCCATGAGTTACTAGATGAGGGCTCATGTTAGCTTTTTGTGACTAGTTTACCTCACTCATGATGGTTTCTTCTAGTTCCATCCATTTGCCTCCAAGTTTCAAGATTTCATTTTTTTCTTCACTAAGTAGTACTCCATTATGTAAATGTACCATATTTTCTTTATCCATTTTTCAGTTGTGGGACATCAAGCTTGTTTCCGGGTTCTAGCTATTACAAATAATGCTGCTATGAACTTAGTTGAACAGATGTCTTTGTTGCATGGCTCTTTACAAAAAGGTGTTTTTCTTTAATATTTAAACGTAACTTGATCATTCTGCAAGTGCAGGGTAGTACTAGCTACACAACCTCCAATCTCCTGGGAATCTTCTCATGTAATTTTGGAGATGTTATGGATAATATTTTGCATTGACCAATAGTTATAGGAGGGTTTCCCTCAGGCTATTGTGCTGATTGGCTTTTGTCAGCTTAACACAAACTAAATTTACCTATGAGAAGGAAGTCTTATTTGAAGAACGGGTTCTACTAGACTGGCTAGTGGGCATATCTGTGGAGCATTTTCTTAATTAATGCTGGCTGTAGGAGAGCCCACCTCACTGAGAGAGTGTGTCTCTTGGCAAGTGATCAAGGCTTGGATGAGAATGCAAGCTGAACAAGTCATTGAGAGTAAGCCAGGAAGTGCATTCTTCTGAGGGTTATGCTTCAAGTTTCTGCTTAGAGTTCTTACCTTGGCATCTGCCTTGAGGATTGCAACCAGAAAGTTAGAGCATATCTCTATAAGTTGCTTCGATTGGATTGTTTCATCACAACAATGAAAATATAAAGTTATAAACTTCTTCCACATTATTAGAGTTCTGCAAAGAATGAAAATTAATTTGGTTTACATATAGAGACAGACTTAAAATAAGGATTCTTGTATTTGTGAGGGTTCTCTAGAAAAACAGAATGATAGAATGGAACCCATCCTTCTAAGCATACTTGTAGATAGATACATATACACATATATAGATAGATAGATGATAGGTAGATAGATGATATAGATATTTAGATTGGCTTTATTTATTTATTTATTTATTTATTTTTCTATAGAAATGCCCTTAGAGATCCTCAGATTGATGTTTGACAAAGTATTTGACAACTTGAAACTTAAAGAACTGGATGTGGTTTGGTGTTATATGTGAACACTTTTTTACCTTTACTTGCAGCGTGTATTAAAAATAATAGTCGGTAGAAGTAGAAAAAAACTTATTCTTATGTTATGAAGAGTTTCTCATTTAAACTCCAAAGTTTCCCATGGACCAGAGACAAGCCAACCATTAACTGAAATTTCTCTTGGATAGCTCCCCCTCTTCCATCATTATATCACCAATTTCTACTAAAGCACCCGATAAATCAACTATGAACGTAAAATTCTTCAATGCTCTTCTGCTTCTTAGAGATTATAAAAAACAGCTCCTCAGACATTGTGATATTAGGGGAATCCAAAAGTCCATAGATTAAACACACACACACACACACACACACACACACACACACACACACACACACTTTATATTTTCTATACAGGTAATTAGGTATTATAAATACACATTTAAGTATATAACAATAATATGGGAATTTATATCTAATATTTGTGTTCTATTTTGCAGTTACTCTTTCCTGGTCATTGACTATGTTCTTAAACATACTAAGGTCAAATTGCATTTAGTATGAGAAAATGAAAAAAGATGGTATCTGTTTAAGTAGTATATTCAAATAGCATATGTATCCAGACACCGAATGCTATATACAACAGCTAAGAAATACAGTCAAAAAGTAAAAATAATAAACATTCATTGGTTTCCTACCAACAAATATAAAAAAATGCATTGAAACAAGCAGGAAATTGTTTTCCACAAAGAATCCCCTATGTTTTAACACACAAGAGAGGGACTCTCACTTAAGAAATAACCAATCCATGACTATAACTTGTAATCCTTTACCAAGATTACCCTAATATTAGCAGGAGAGCATTAATCAAGAATTATCTTCTCAGTGTAAGATGAAGTTGGTAACCATGCACAGTTCCCTGCAAATTTATGCTAAATTGGTGAATTTATGCTAAATTTCTTTGGGAGGAACGGGGAGGGGAGTCAAGGCCAGGTTTCTCTGTATAGCTCTGACTGTCCTGGAATTACCTTCATAGACCAAGCCAGCCTCAACCTCAGAGATCTGCCTTCCCTACCTCCTGTAAACTGGGAATAAAGGCATGGTCTACCATGCCTGGCTAGACGGGTGAAGTTGCACTGAACCAATCTCATACTTATTTATAGAAAGAAGCTTTGAATGACCCCAGATTACAATTAGAAACACAGATCCCTTCCATTGGGACCAGTATTACTGGTATATGTTTGCAGTGATCTTGGTGAAACTGTCAGTCCTCCTCAGTATTAGGCATTCATAGCAGTGCAGAGCTGGTCATGGTTAGTTCTTTACTTACTACATCCACTCTGGTACCTGGGGCCAAAAGTCTGATTCAATGCACTAGTAACATTTCTCACTACTATGAGCAAATATTTGATAAGAATTCACTTGATGAAAGTAGGGTTAATTTTGGCTCAAGTTGAGTTAAAGTCCTTCATGACAAGGAAAGTATGAAATAGGGTGCCCACACAACATGCACATTTGCAGGAAGTGATGGAAACTAGTGTTCAAAATTGTTTTCTCCTCTTCCCTTTCTATGCTCTATGGGAAGCTGGCCCCTAAAATGGAATGATCCACACTCAACATGAGGATACGCTCATTTCTTTAGACTTCTATGTAAATATTTCACCTAAAACATGTCCCAAAGTTTGTGTTTTAGAAAATTTCAAACCTATCCAAATTCAACTACAAACATTGACCACTACACATGGTAAACTAGTCTGGTGTTTCAGTGGTTATTTTGCAGAGAGTGAAACAGAATCTCACAGTGCATGACCATAGGATAGTGACTGTAGATGAGGGATGTGTCTATTTCAGCCTCAGCGACAGAATAGATATGTTAGGAAATAAATTTTTATAGGCATTTTTGTAAGTCATGCTATACAGCATAACTACTATAGATTTGAGACAAATAATAGGTTTGAGTCTTCCTGTACTGATGAATCAGCAAATACACCAATGTAGACTTATAACCAACTTGGGATTAGAGGGGCATAGTTTGGCACAGTTGAAGTAACATTCAGTGCAAAGGAATTAAACAGTGGACATTGAATTTATGGAAAAACACCCCCCCAAAAAAAAAGGATTTGAAGGTAGATTAGCAGGACTGAAATAGATATCTTTCATCAAACAGATGTTTTGACTTATCAAGCTCCTTTCAGGAAACAATGTACTTTAACAGACTTATTAATTTATTGTTGTATCTCTGTGAATGTGTACTGCTTTGTGTACCTGCCCCATGCCAAGGATATAAAAGTCAGCTTACTTTCCATAATTCTTCTATTCTACTGTGTGAGTAAAAAGCATGGATTCAAGATAATCAAACTTGGTGGCAAGAAACTCATCCTGCTGAGACATCTCTCTAGCTTATTTATTCAAACTGATTTGTTTTTATATAAAATTTTTCATACAAATTATTTTCCCTCTCCCAACTCCTCCCAGAGTCTCTCTGTCTCCTACCTATCGAACTTCATGTTTTTTCTCTTTCAAAAACAAAACAGAAAAACAAACAAACCAAAAATCAGGAAACTAATTAAAAGGCAAACTTGAATTACAATCAATAGAACAAAACTACCAAGCCAAAATAAAAGAATAATTGCACACACATACACACACACACACATACACACACACACACATACACACACACACACAACATGATATCTGTTTTCAGTTTGCCAACTACTCTTACCAACTACATTTGATAAAGCTGATTTTCTCATTTGCAGAAGTTATAGTTTGCAAATATTTCCTCAGTTAGAGCTGATATTTTGTGCCCATTTCCCTTCTCAGAGCTTGGATTTTGTCTGCTTTGAACCTTGGCAGTTTTCAAACATATTGTCATAGTATTTGTAAATTCACATATTTATTAGACTTGTTGTGTCTGGAAAATGTAGCAATGACAATTAAATCTTTTATATCTTTAATATGAAGACTATAATTATTAATATTATTAACATAGAAATTTTGAAATGCAACTTCAAAAATTCAAAATGTGGAGAATATGCAATGTAAATGTAGATTTTTGCTAATGCATATTTTTTTTCACATGGATAGGTAGCTACCATTTCAGAATATATTATTATGAACTAAGGGATTTTTATATAGGTAGCCAAAAAGCAAAATTTAATAGATATAAACAAAAATAAATATATAAATAAATCAACAAGGAGACAAATGCTCTTAACCACCCAGTAATCTCTCCAGCCCAGTACCTTTTAATAAGGTAATTTAATGCACTTACATTCAAAAAGTTTTCTGATAGTCTACAACTGGCTATGTAACCTTAACTGTCATTCTGACTGTCTTACCATCTTCCTTTGCTCTTCTTCCCGATGACATATAAAACTTTCCCCAGTACTAATCTTATGATACATCACAGACGGAAGTTATCAACAATTTTCAAAAATTTAAAACCATGTTGATTATGTTTTTTGGTCACAATGCTACAAAACTAATAAGAAACAAAAACATTGAAAACTTTGTAATGGAAATAATGGGATTAATTAATCTAATCTCTCTCTCTCTCTCTCTCTCTCTCTCTCACACACACACACACACACACACACACACACACACATACATGATCACGATGTCCCTTCTCTTTTTTTCAATTTTTTTGATAATTTTTTAAATTTAAATTTGAAACCACCTTGTTTTACATGTCAAACCCAGTTTCCCAAAATTCCCATCCTCCCCTGTTCTCCCAACCAACCCCCATCCCATTCTCGTTTTTCTTCCTAGGGAGCAGGCTTCCATGTGTAGTCCCAAAAGATGCACATTCATTCAACAAGGATATCTGTTCATCAAAGTTCATAGCAGTATTATTTGTAATAGCCAGAAACTGGAAGCAGCCTAAATAGTTCTCCACTGAAGAATGGATGGAGAAAATGTTGTATATTTACACAATGGAGTACTATTCAGTGGGGGGAACAATCAATGGAATCTTGAATTTTGAAAGCAAAAGGATGGAACTAGAATAAACCATCCAGAGTAAGGTAATTCAGTGACAAAAAGACAAACATAGTATGTACTCACTCATATATGGTTTTTAGACATAGAGCAAAGGATTACCAGCCTACAATCCATACCACCAGAAAAGCCAGGACACAAGGAGGATCCTATGAGAGACATATATGGTCCCCTGGAGAAGGAGTAAGGGGCAAGATCTCTCAAGAAAATTGGGAGCATGAGGGGAGGGGAGTATTGTGGTTAAATAAGGATCAGCATAAACTAATAGGCCAAATAGATGCTTATTCAGGGAGAAATAACTTACAACCTAGAAAGATCAACACCAGCAAGTTCCACCAGATGTTCTCTTCTCCCAGTCCTACCAACAAGAGAACCTTCCCTGGCTCCTCTTCAGACCTCCTTCCACAGGGTACTTCTGCCCCTGGCTCCATGCCCAATGGGTGTGGTCAGTGCCACAAAAGGAGACAAAGTGAATATCCCACTACAGGGGAGAGGGAGGTAGCAAAAACTGTTTCTTTTGAAAGGTAAAAAGGAAAATTCTTAGCTGGGCTGACACAAAACAGAAAAAAATTGCAAATGAATTAATTCAGATAAAAGGGAAGACAACTTTTAACTAAACAATGACAAATGGTCATTATTGATTATTATGAACAACTTTATGCAAACAAATTAAATAATCAAGAAGAAAAGACAAATGATTATAAAGAACTATCTTACCAAGACTGAACTATGAAATTAAAGACACCAAGTAAGAGATCAAAGTCATAGACTGCCTAGGGCAGTCTATGTGGCCTCTGATGGTGGGATCAGTATTTATCCCTAGTACATGAATGGGTTTTGGGAGTTCATTCCCTATGGAAGGATACTCTCTCAGTCTAGATACAAGTAGGAGGGCCTAGGTCCTGTCCCAAATGATGTGACAGACTTTGATGATCCACCATAAGAGGCCTCACCCTCTCTGAGGACTGGATTTTGTGGGTGGGATGGGGGACATGGTAGAATGGATGGAAGGATGGGAGGGAGAGGGAACTGGGATTAGTATGTGAAATAAGATTTTACTTAATTTAAATAAAAATTAATTAAAAAGAGAAATAGAAACCAAATTCAGTACTATAAAAAAACCTCCAACTAAAAAGAAAAACAAAGTCAAGATGAAATGATTTTACTGTTCAGTTCTACCAAGCATCTGGACACAATTAGTGTGGATTGTCAAATTATACCAGAAAACTGAACTAGATGAGATTGCTTTTTCCATATCCATACTGTGAAGCTTTATTTGTACTAACACATAAATGAGACAAGAGAAGGGACAATAACAAAAGTACCAAGTCCTTAAAGGACAGACATGAGGAAAACCTCAATGGTGTGCTTGAAGACCAGATCTATCATCCTAGTAAAATGTTATACATTATGATCTTATGAGACTCTTCTCTGGAATACAAGTATGGTTAAGGAATAATAAATACATAATACATAGAAGATAGGTAGATACATAGAAGAGAGAAATGTTAGATGATAATGATGATGATAACAGATAGATAGATAGATACTAATAAATTTAATCCAAAGTAAAATTTGGAAAAAGGTAGAAGCAATATCTTTGAAGGATACAGTTGGAAGAAGAGTTATGGGAAACACTAAAGTTTTAGCACTGAGTAGGCAATGGCATATGAAATATGAGTGATGTGACAGAATTTGGTGATCATCCATGGGAGACCTTACCCTCTCTGAGAAGTGGATGGGGTGAGATGGGGGAGATTTTGGGAATAGTGGAAGGATGCGAGGGAGAGGGAACTGGGATTGATATTTAAAATGATTGTTTTTAATTTAAATATAAAATTAATAAAAATATAACTTGTTTTAAATTATAAAAAGTTACATTAAATAACTAAAACAATAAAAAAGAAATACAAATAAATAAAATGGAGGAAAGAGACAGGATAACTGCTCTCGTCTGGACAATATGGAACACTGAAAATTGAACATGTGTAGTCTTGGTGAAGACAGAAGAAAAGAAAGAGAGGAGGGAGTGATAAAAGGCAAAGGGAAAGGAAAAGGAAAGGGATAAAAAAAGGAAGAAAGGAAAAGAAAAGGAAGGAAGAAGGGAGGAAGGAGGAAGGGAGAGTACTATAGTTTTAGTTTCCAACTGACAGTATCTTATTAAAACGTGATTTCTGAAATGAACTCACAAGAGAAACAGTGTTGGCCACTGCAATTGCCAGAAGCTTGTAACAGAAGAGTGTGAAGAACAAAGAAAGCAAAGTCACAATGTGCTTTATACTTGTATTAATAAAGCTGACTTCTAATCAGTTGTGGGTCCCAGACTCCACATAGCTTTGTTAAACTTGGAAAGCATACTTCTTTGCCTGTCAGGCTGTCACACAGTGGAGGAAAGCAAATTTGAAAGGCTTCTGTGTGAGTCTGTAGACTTAAAAGCCAACCATCCTTGTACCAGAGATGTACGATAAAAGTCAGGTCTTTTTTACAGTAAGTGCCTGCCTGGAATATTGTTCTAGACATAGGAGAAAGATTGAATCAGGGAGCTGGGAGTGCCATGTGGAAAATGATGTGATTGGAGTTACTGGGGAGAGTACACTCCCACTTGGATAAGTTAAAGAAGCTCTGAGATGGGGACTAAGTCATGCCAAGGAATCAAGTGGTTCAGCTAAACTGAGTAAATATAAAAAGTGAGCCCCAGTGACTATGTTGACATGGAGCGTCCCCACTCACAAGGAGACATTTGGAGACAGTAGGGACTAGGACCTGCTTCTTGAGGTCTCTTCCATGCTGCTCTGGGAAGCAGGATCATCCAGGGAGAATTGCTGCCTACTCTGACAAGGAGTTGTACCCTGAGGTTGCTAGGCAAACAGCACAAAGAACAATAGAGAAAACTAAATAGCACACAGACTGTTCTCATCAGGGGCATGTAGCCAAAAACCAGTCAGCTTAGATACAGATTTCACAGTGCAGCACTCACAGCTGGCATCCTCAGAGGATGGAAAAACTGTTCTATTTTGTTTTTAAATAACTATAATTTTAAATGGTTTTTTTCCCATTTTTCTTTCATTTTCGGCTTATCCATAAACACATTATCAATCAAACGGATAAATTTATTTCCTTAATATACATGTTTGTAGTCGATTGTACATTTCTTTTTTTCTGCTTTCGGTGCTTTTATATTTACCCTTGTAATTTTTTCCAATTTAATGTCTGGAGCCTTAAAACCAGTTTGTACTGTCATGTTTGTTTTTGTTTGTTTGTTTGTTGTACTCTTTGTTTGTTGAGCCCAGCATAGCTCAAGCCTTCGATATTTCTGTACTGGGACTGTGTGCTTAACTCACTTTGACACATTTTTAGTATTTAATATCCAATTCATTTTCTTCCTTCCTATTCCACTTTCAATTTTTTTTTTATTTCTTCAGCTATTTCTACCTTATTTTTTCTTTCTGATCATTTACCTCCACAAATTTTCTTAAATTTTTGTTTGACTGTTTACTAATTTTTTTTTAATTCTCAGTATATATTACCATGCTCTCCCTTAACTTTTGTCTTTTCTGCAATTTATTTACTTCATCTTCTTCTCTGTAGCCTCCTTTTCCCTCTAGTTTTACTTGCTAGAAATATTTTTCCACCCACTTACTAATATCTTCTTAATTCATAAAATACTGTATTTGCCTCTGTTTTTCTTGACAGTGAAGTTGTGGTACTGGTGGCTGTCAATGTTTTATTACTGGATTGTCTGAGCCAAGTTTGCCTATTCTGGTTTACTTTTCAGTTGTGACTGCTTCTGCATTTGGTTTTATGTTTTCTCAGTAGGATCAAAAAGGGGCAGGACCTTAAGCATATTATGTTGAATGTCTGGAAAATGGAAATTAATAACATGCATGTGCCAGTGTATTTATGTAATAAAATATATTCATAACCCAAATTCAGAAACAAAGAGTTTGGTGAAGGAGACAAAGGATTAGGATAAAAATGATAATTATCACATGCAATTTTATGAAACAAACTGTACTGATCATAGTAGCATATATTCTAAAACATAATCATAGCTGATTTCAGTAAACATCTCCTCCCAATAAATAGGACCTCCACATACAGATGAGACAACTAAAAATGTAGGTGATGCTGTAGAACAAATAGATTTTGAAAAACAATTAAACATATTCTAAAATCTACTCTCAGCTGCCTGTGGATCATTTTCCAAAATAGATCTCATATTAGCACTTTGAGTAAACCCACAGAAGTGTAAACCAAATAAAAGTTTCTTCTCACAAAATAATAAAAGAATAGAGCCAGTAAATTAGGCTAGGCCTTGTAATAAACATTTTGATCCAAGCTGGGAGGCATAAGCAACCAGATCTCTATGAGTTTGAGGACAGGCTCATTTACATGGTGAGTTCCACATCAACCAGATTTTGTCAAAAAAAAAAATCTATAAAATCACAGTTATTTATGTATATCTTATATTCATTGGCTATCTGCCCAGTAACAGGGTGTTTTATAATCAGATATCAAAATAGTATACTGTAAAAGCAAAAATAATATAATGTAAGTTGCATTTTAAATGTTATTTGTAGGTCATTAATTAAAATATTCTGTATAATTCTAAACATAGTAATAGGTTTAAGGCAACTGACAAACTAAAACAGCATTTCTTATAAAATCACAGGTCTTTTGTAATAGCTCATAGTGGAATAGATACATAATAAGTGATTAGTTGAATTTATTTTCATATTTTCATCTTATTTCAAAATATGGCATAAGACCCAGATACAGTTGCTTTCATCTTAATGCCAGCATTTGGAAGATAGAGGCAGTGAGTTTGAGGCCAGATTCGTGTACATAGTAAGTTCCAGGGCAGCTACACTGCATACTGAAAGCTTGTCTCAAAAAACTGAAATAAAAAAAATATATAGCATAAGCAAATTGTAAGATTATCCATTTATTCTTGTATAAATTGTAATAATCCAAAATACTAAATGAACAATGAATTACTAAAACTAGTAATAAAAAATGAGGATACATAATTGTGTGGTTAGATAATGCAATGTAGATATGAGAGGAGCTGATAGAAATGGTTAATAAAACCAAAATACTTTGTACAAAATTCTGCAAGAATTAATATTAAAAGCTAAAAGAGAAACAGTCATTGTGGAAGGCTGTAATGACAGCACCGTGTCCAAGGTATTTCAAAAAATAATACATAGAAGAAGAATTCTGTGGGACTCTCTAAAGGGAAGAGTATATTTACTCTCCATATTCAAAGACATCAGCATATCTCCAAATATGTGAACTAGACTGCACATTGAAGTGTTATGTATTGTAATTTCTTATGTAATTCAAACAAAACCAAGTAATGCTTCATACAAAATAAATTAGTGGTGGTGTGTTTTTCTAGCAAGCACAAGCCTCTAGATTCAATCCTTTGTATCAGAAAAAATAAAAAGAGATGGAGGTGTAGCTCAGTTGGTAGAATGCTTGCATAATATGGAGCAGAGTCTTAGGTTTATGGCAGCCCACACATGTAGTGACAGCTATCCACATATAGAAATAGGAGGATTAGAAGTTCAAGGTCTACCTGATGTACAAAGCAAACCCCAGGCCAGAATGGAATATTTGACACCATGTCTCAAAGTAACATTGGTATCAATAAAAACTGCCAAAAGAGGGCCATGGTGGCACACACCTTTAATCCCTGTACTCTAGAGGCAAAGGCACATGGACCTCTATGAGTTCGAGACCAGCCTGGTCTACAAGACAGCCTCCAAAGTCACAGAGAAACTCTACCTCAAAACAAAATTTACATTTATTTAATCAGTCTTTGATAATAATAGACATGGTAAATGCCTTTCAATACTTGACTCTTAAAAATTTAGAAATCACATCTATTTATAATTTTAATATTGAATATGTCTATTTAAGCCAAATGCAAGTATTTTGAGATACATATACATACAAAAATATATGTATTAAAATTTTCTGATAGTAGAATAATTCAAACCATGAGTCATCTCATTATACTATTTCCCCAGCTCCTGTAATTCATTATAATTCTCTACAGTCATTGTGTACAGTAGATCTATGCCTTCTTCTGAAATGCAACTATCTCATTTTCATCATTTTACCAATGTCTTCCTGTCAGAATGCAACAGTTGCATGTCTGACTCCAGCACTTACAAGTGCTGCTTAAGTCATCTTTGGAGATATTAAAATTTGGTATTATGGTGCAGATCTATAGTTCTCAGTATTCTGGAATCAAGGGAGGCAAATAGCAAGTTCAACATCTATCTGGGCTAGAGTGTGTTTAAGGCCAACTTTGAAACTAAGCAAGGATCCTCCTGTCTCAGGCTCCCAGGTGATGGAATTGTAGGTGTGATAAAGTGCTCCATGCTCTAGACCTTGCTTACAATGAAAATAAAAAAAAAATCTGGGTATAACCTAGTGATAAAGTATTTTCTTAGTATTTCAGAAGTCCTATTCAGTTCACAGTTAAAATACATATATGTACATGTGTGTAAACATATTCATATTGAAATTGAGTCTAGGAAAATTATTGAAATGTATTATAAAATGAAACAATGTAATGGCAAAGTCACTTACATTGTAGCTTTTGATGTTAATCTTATTTCTATTAATTTTGCATATGCACAAAAAGTCATTACAATGCTTAAGCACAAAAGTCTTTAAACAGATTTCAAACTACTTGAATATATAGGTATTATATATATATATGTGTACATATATATATATATATATGCGTGTGTGTGTGTATTTTGTATGTACATGTATATGTATATTCATGCAAAATAGACAAATACCTCATGAAATACCTATCTGGCAGAATATATAATACAAGTCTTTCATTGTTGTTTGTTAATTGAAAATGTTACTCTATTTTCTGCTAATTGTGAAAAACAAACTACAGAGGTGAAATACAGAGATTTCTCAGTTTGTAAAAAACAACATTGGTATATAATTTATTGGCATGTAACCAATATGCCATGTAGCCAATGAAAATCGCTATTTAGAAAGATTATTGTTAATTTGATGATACCGAATAAATAAATTTTGCTTTCATCTTCATTGGATTGAAGAAAGTACCTAGTTATATGACTAGTATTTATCTACTAGGTTCCTGGTAGTGTTTGAAGATCTTTAAACATTGCAAAAATCTATATCTTTGCTGTACTGAGTTTAAATGAAAGCTCTGTTAGCTTGGTGATGATTTAGGAAAAGAAATTGAAGAATAAATATAGAAAATTTCTTAGCACAATGCCTGGCCTCAAGTTGATATTCATTAAATGGTAATGAACAATAAATCTTGTATAAATTAAACATGTTTTATTATCAAGAGTAAAATATAATTCTAGCTTTAATGTACTCTCATTGTGAAATAGTTTTGGTGGTCATAAATATAACATTGTTTCGAACTTTATAAAGATTATTAGCGTAATGTAAGCTATACACTAGTTCAGCAAAATATCACCAACTTGATGTTATCCAATGAAGTGTTTCACCCTGTAAGAACTTCTGAGGATAGAAAACTTTCTCATTATAGAGTTGGCAGGTAAGGACTGGACAAAATGTGATGAGACTGCCAACCAGTAACAGTGTGGGCAGCTTAACACTGCATTCAGCACAATTGTGTTGAGCAAATTACTAAGAAGATGTGGTTTTGGAAGAAATTGTATTTATATTGTTCAGGAGATTAGAATGAACCTCTTAGCCGTTGTCTACAGGCTGCTTAGAAGCTTAGAAGAAGCTCTGGCCCACGCCATCTGTGAACTTCTATGATGCTTTAGTTTTTACTCTCTAAAAATTTATGCCTTTCAGTAAGAAAATATTTTATATTTGGCATCATAATATAATTACATTATTTCCCTCTCCCCTTTCTTTCCTCCAGTCCCTCTATGCATCCATCTTGCTGTTCACTCAGATTTATGGTGTCTTTTCCTTTATGTGTTGTTAGGTATGTGTATATTGCTAAAGAAAAAGGCAAAGTTATTTATAAAATATAAATACATTTAATAAAATATTTCACACAACCAAGACAAAGATTATATTATATACTAGTAATATAATAGAAGACATTACATATTACAATCCTGAATCCGTGTCACAGAAAGGAAGATATCAAATTTTAATTCTATTTGCTTATGATAAAGATATCTTGGGTTTTGTAAAGCACCAAGTATCAATTCATAAAATACAAAAATTCATTTAAGATCATTCAGACAATATAACTATTTTAAAAGTAAGACACAATTAAGAAATTCAGAAACAAAAGTATTTATGTTTGAAATAAGGAAGAATTAAATTACCTATGATTCTAAAAAATCATTAAAATCTGAAAATACTTTTGGCTAATGGATGGAAATGCAATGCAAAACTATAAAGGCATTTACCTTTAGCTGTGTGTCAAAGGTGTAAGAAAGATAATTTCTGTGTTATAATTAGTTTTAAGTACTAATGCTATTTAAATAAGAAATAAGAGTTCTGTCAGAAACTCCTATATTCAGAGCAGTAGCACAAATTAAGGATGCATTCTTCCATTGAAGAAACTTAATTTCACTGTTAGTTCAGGAAACCCTACGCCCAGTACCTTATGGCCCTCTAAGGAATGGTTCAAGATCTATCTTTATCACATGCACAAACACACAGAGAAACACACACACACACACACACACACACACACACACACACACACACACACAATTCACCAGGTGCCTCAAAAGTTTAATTACCTAAGTTCTGTCTCCAACACCTATTATAGAAGAAGAGAACTGATTCTGAAAGTTGTCTTCTATATGCCACCCACATACTGTGACACAGATATGATACACATACATAAGCACACACACACACACACTTTAAAATGAATTCATATGAAAAGCTCACTGACTTAAATATAAATGTTGTACTTATGATTATAAATTTATTGTAGCAAAAAAGGTGCAAACCAGAATCAGAAGGATGGCACACTAGACCATTTAAGTGTCCTAGCTGAGCCAAGTTATTATCCTTTCCACATGGAAGCCACAGTCAACTCCCTTCCAAAATGTCTGGGGTTTGAAAACATGTAGGTTCTTGATGGTCAGAGAAACTCACCCAGGCTTTGATGAACTGAATTTTATTGGGATTTAGTCTGCAGATATTCTCTGTAGAGAAAAATGCTTACCTTTCAAGCACAATAGCCCATGCTTGATCCCTGAAATACAGATAAAATAAGCCATGTAAGTTATGTGTGCTTCTTGTTCTTTGCTGTGGAGGTCAAGAAATGCAGATCCCTGAGGCTGGGCAGGCATTGTAGCCTTAATAAATGAGCACCAGGGTAAAGAGGAAAGTTCCCTGCATAAACATGGTGGCAAACTAATGAGGAATGAGAATAAAGTAGTTTCCTGCATCCACAAGCACAACTAAAGAAAAAATAATAATTAGCAATCATTTCTACCTACAAAAGAGAATACAAGACAGAGCCAGAGACCATGGGTTAACTCTCTAATACTGCAATGGAATAATGATGGCCATCATCATAGTGTTGATCATTGTAGCATGATTAATAAAATTACAGAGACAGAGTTAGAGTTGAATATCAGAGAAGCAAAGTGGCTAGCCACTAGAAAGTTCTCACCTCTATCAATGCTCAAACCTAAAGGGCAGTCCTGTCCTCAACTGCATCTCCAGATTGCACCTGTCTCCAACAAACCTCAGTCTGCTCTCTGCCTAGACTGCTTTGCTCTCTTATCTCCTCATACCTTATGATCCTCTCTTTTCCCAGCCGTAACACTCCTTATTGTTGGTATTAAAGACGTATCGCTACAAGTGCTGGGATCAGCTTTGTGTGAGCTCTGTTTCTGTTTTAGAGTGGATTGGTTTTGTGTATCCCAGGATAGTCTTGAAATAAATGAGATGTGTCTGCCTCTGTCTCCCATGTGCTGGTAGTAAAGCTGTGTATCATCACTGTCTGGCCTCTCTGGCTAACTAGTGTTAGTGCACTCTAATCTAATCTTCAGGCAAGCTTTATTTGTTAGATAATAAACAAATACCACTACAGATCTCCATCATAAACTGATTCATTCTCAAGTGATTTTTGTCAGACAGCCAACATAAAATAAATCCAGTTATATTGAGAAAACAGTACAGGTATGATGATTGCATGAAAAATCTCATATGTATGAAAATATAATTACAACAATCTTTATAGGATCATCTACCACTCATTAACTGACTAGTCTGAAGTAAACTATAAGAAAATGTTAGCATGCCTAGCTTTCTCATTACAGTAAGGTGCTAATGTATTCAGTTTAATACAAGTAACAAAAAAATTAGATTATCTGTATTCTAAAGTTACATACTGCAATTTCTGACAGATCAAGTACTTTACTCAAGTTTACTGAAGAAGTTACTATCAGAACCCATTTGGATTGTGTTTTCCTTGTATTTTATATAAATTACAGAGTTGAATTACACAGCCCCAAATATCTCTTCCTATAACAATATTTGCAATTCTTATGGATTAGAGAATTTATGGTCAAAATATACCTGTCATCATCTGACTACAGTATCATTGCACACTGGAAAGAGTTACTACATGGTGAGTAGCTCTGTCATTACATTACATTGTCAGACTACAGGTAGAGTTTACCTAGGATAGATTATGTAATGGAAAAGTAAGTGTGTTAGAATGATTTATATTAAGACTTGATTTTCCAGGGCTGTAGAGATGGCTGAGATGGAGATCTGAGTTCTACTACCAATGCCTACATGTGGCTTAATACCACCTGAAATCTAGTTCCAGTGTGCCAGGTAACACATGGTAGAGATACATATACCTGCAAATACTCATACAAATAAAATTAAAAATAAATTCAGTTTTAAAATCCTTCTTTCCTGTTCATGCTACATAAAGAAGTGTGTTTTGGGGGGGTTATTTAAATTAAACACTTCAATTCGTACAGAAGCTAAATCTTGACTCCAGCTTTCATTGTACCCAGACAGTTGAATACTCATATGAACACACCTAGAAAGTTCATGTTTTGAAGAATATTCATTTAGTTTCCAAAGGGCATTAAAGAAAGAGACTAGTGTTTTCCTGGAAGAAGGAAACCTGGATAAACTTAGAAATCACTTGTAGTGACAAGAAAGACAATTGCAAATAAACATTTTGTACAACATTTTATCAATGATAATGATTTGAAACTACATTAGTGATGGCTTACAAATACCTCACATTTAATTTTGTTTTATTGAGTACTTTAACATTTAAAGAAAATTATTACCTTAAAAGTTTGGTATCATATTCTTGAAATCCAAGAAATATTTAGTGGTAAAATTGCTTATATTATAGAGGTAAACCACTTTGCTCAGTTTTTAAACAAATTAGTTCCAGAACCAGAAAGACATAAAAATAGCATCAAGTCCATTTCTCTAGTCTTTAGAATTTCCCACAGATACAATTACATATTTCATGTGAAAGATAAAAATCTAATTTACTGTCCAAACCAGAAAACTCTGGGTAGAAGGGAGGATATTTTTAAATTACAGTAGAACAAATATAAAGCAGGATAGTCCTCCTCACACATACTCTCTCTCTCTCACACACACACACATACATACACTCATTCACGCACACATACATAGATTCACACACATACACACACTCAAACACATAATGCTCACTCACACATTCTCTCTCTCTCTCTCTCTCTCACACACACACACATGCACACGCACGCACGCATGCACACATACATACACACACAACAAAAACAAATAAAACAAAAGCAGGCACTGTGGAGTTTGTTCACTCAGTTTGTAGTATTGGATTTGTAAGTCCAAGAAACTGAATTCCATCCTCAGAACTCATGCAACACAAAACTGGGTGTGTAGTGTGTACTTTTAGTCGTTGTGGTGGAGAAGCACATAGAAGAAGATAAAGGCACCTTTATCAGTCAGACTTGTATATTAGGTGAGTTCCAAAGCAATGAGAATAAAACATAATAAAAATGGTTGTTCTGCAGCTTCTAAGGAACAACAGCCAAGGATGTCCCCTCCTCCACACCTGCATACATGCACTCAACCTCTGCACACCTATTAACATGTACACATGTACACATACATGCAAAAGAAGGAATAAAATTATCTTGAACCATTTAAATCAATTTACCTTATTTCTTCACTTCTACACACACACACACACACACACACACACACACACACACACACACATTTCCAGTTGAGAAAGCATTCATCCATATGCTCACTTAACACACATTTGTGTACATAATTTGTACCAGGAACTATTCTACCCTAGAAAGAATTGATTTGCTTTACGTGTGAACTGCAGGAATAAATTACAGATGTACAAAGAAAATTCTTAGTTTGGAATCAGGCAACTGATATGTTTTCCAATGCTGAAACAGCATACTGTTCTTAACTTTTAATCATTTTTGGTAGGAAGCCCTCAAATGCATTGTTCAAATAGCAAATAATTCATATAATTTCAAAATCGTAAGCAATTTGTAGCACAAGTCTGTACCTATAAGTATATATACACATAAATTTATATTCTTAATACTAAAATAAAAAGAACAACTTAAACCATCATTTTAATGACCCAAGTCTTATTAAATGCCTTTGAGTTAACATAATTTACTAAATTTAAACTGAAGAAGCATGCAATGGAAGAAATTTCTTTAAAAATTCAGTAACCTGGACATGGTATTAGGATCTCAGTATTAGAGCCAATGGAAGGATGATATAGAATTCAAATCTAGCCTGAGCTATAAAAGAGGAACTTATGCCCTTGTGGGCTTTTCCTCCTCCATTTGACAGGTTGGTCGGTGCTATTTTTGTTAGTCTCTTTAAAATATCCAGTCTTTTTAAAAGTACAAAATATGTTTTAAAAGTTCAAAGTATTTCAGCTGGGGGCTTGAATAAAAACCAAAATTAAGTTACTTTCTTCATGAGGGAAGAAGCAGAGAACAGTCCTAATCTGATCCAAGCAAAACCAAACCACAGAAGTGTAATTCAATCTTCAATTATCTGGAATTCATTCACAGTCTTCTGAGCTCCTTCAAGGCACTTGGATCACTTCTCCAGCTCTATCATCTGCAGAACAGTCAGCTTGTCTTCTAGTCTTCATCAGGCTATACTTCACTGCTGCTGGTGTTCTAGGTGGTCATCCCATGGCACTGACACCTCTTATACTACGTGAGTCTCTTGCTGCAACTTAGCTACAGTTTCAGTAATAGCCTCTCACAGGCTCTCTTCAGGGACTCTAGGTTTGCCACATGGTGCAGAGCCTCGGCTGCTCTCCATGACCCTTTCGGGCCTTTGACACAACCTGGATAACACTGTAAGTGCCATATTCCACTGCCAGCACAAGGTACAACATCAGCTACTTTTGGAACACAGCTTCTGTGTTCTGGCCAGCACCTCCCAGAATGTTTCACCTCAATGATGCTGGTCTCTCCTTAATCACTAATTTCTTATGTCTCCATAACTAATAACAAGTGTCCCAGAAATGCAAAGGTTTCCCTTCAGTGGTGCCAGTTTCTTGTTAAGCATACCTACCTCTTCAGCCCCAGTTTACCATGAAGACAGAATCACAATTCAAAACAGCAAATGGCTATAATAGAGTCTTTAAACTTCTTTCTGAAACTTTATAAGCCAGACCCCCATCAGCACCACATTGTTATCTTCCAAGCTCCTACAAAAGGATCAAAGCTCTCTACACTCCGTCTTATTTCTTTCTGACCTGTATTATTGTGTTGATTTGGATAAAGTTCCTTTTCCTTGCTATCACTTGTGTGAGACTTTATTTCAGTTCTTTGAATAAAATGTCAAGGTCCAGACCTTGAATACCAGGTGTGATGTCTCTTATGAAGAAGACTTGCTCCTAAATCAGAAAAGTAATGTAAATAAACCTTCCAAACTCTCCTAAAAATCCACTCCTAATAGATGCATGTTTGCATATCTTCCATATATGTATATACACAGTCATTTATAGCTAGTCCATGGATAATTTCATCAACAATTATCTACTTCATTTTTCTTTGTTTTTTCCCTCTCCTGTACATCTGTTAGTTGTAATTAACGTACAGACACGCTGACATGTGTTTCAACCCGTAAACAATGATGAAATAAGACAAGTTTTTTTTTTCTTTTTATTTAAATTAGAAACAAGATTGTGTTATATGTCAATACAAGTACCCTCACTCTCCCCTCCTCTCCTATCCCCCACCAATCCTCTATTTCATCCCTGTTCTGCTCCCCAGGGAGGGTGAGGCCTTCCATGGGGGATTTTAAAAGTCTGTAATATCATTTGGAACAAGGTCTAGGCCCTCACCCATGTGTCTAGGCTAGAGAGTTTCTCCCAAATTCCATTCATATACTAGGGATAAACACTGATCCACTACCAGAGGCCCTATAGACTACTCAGTCCTCCTAGCTAACACCCGCATTCAGAGAGTCTAGGTCAGTCCTATGCTGCCTTCCATGAGCTCTGCCGTGTTCAAGTCACCTGTTTCTGTGGGTTTCTTCAGCCTGTTCTTGACACCTTTGCTCATCACTCCTCCCTCTCTCTAACTGGATTCCAGGAATTCAGCTCAGTGTTTAGCGGTGGGTGTCTGCTTCTGCTTCCATCAGCTCTGGGAAAAGGCTTTAGAATGGTATATGAGATAGTCATCAATCTTATAGGGAAAGGGCATTTAAGGTTAGCCTCTACACTATTGCTTAGATTCTTAGTTGGCATAATAATTGAAGATCTCTAGACATAACAGATATATATATATATATATATATATATATATATATATATATAGTAGCTTTGGAAGATTTCATTACAATGTCAATGGAAAACCATCTTTGTTTTTCTAGTTTATGCACAATAAAGACTCCACAATAAAGAGTAAGATCAAAGCAGGTGGATTTCTGTGAGTTCAAATTCAACTTGGTTATATTAGAGAGTTCTAAGTGATCATGGGTTACATAGTGTAACCTTTTCCCAAACAAATCCACAAGAAAAAACAAAACACAAACAACAAAACAAATAATTTTTAACAATATCAAGGAAATCAAAAGAAAAAATAAAAAGAACCCTACATCTTTTGAGCTAAAGCACATAGAATAAATAAAATTCAAGCATAAAAAAGAGAAAGTTTAATGAGTTATAACAATAGCAGTTTCATATAGTGAAACCCAGCTACTAACAATATGAGCACATTAAAGCGGTGGCCTTCAGAAAACAGGAGATGAGGAAGGCGGTTCTTTAATAACAAGATCATTTCACAGTCTGTGGGCTGCCTTTTTGTCTTGTTGACTGTGTCCTTTTCCTTACAGAAGCTTCCCAGTCTCAGGAGGTCCCATTTCTTAAATGTCGATCACATTGTCTTTGCTACTGGTGTTATGTTGGAAATGGTTTCCTGTATCAATTTGTTCAAGGTACTTCCCACTTTCTCTTCTAAGATGTGGGTTTATGTTGAGGTCTTTGATCTATGTGGACTTAGATTTTTGCATGGTGATAGATATGGATCTATCTTCAGTCTTCTATACACCAGTATTCAGTTATGCCAGGACCATTTGTTGAGGATGTGTTTTTCCATTGTATAAATTTAGCTTCTTTGTCAAAAATTGGGTTTTCTTAGGTGGGTGGGTTAATATCAGGGTTTTCATTAATATCCCATTGTGCTACCTGTCTATTTTTGTGCCAATACCAAGCTGTTTCAAGACTATAGGTCTATAGTAGATCTTGAAGTCAGGGATGGTGTTGCCCTCAGAAATTCCATAATTGTACAGGGTTGTTCATTGGTTATCCTAGGTCTTTTGTTTTTCCATATAAAGTTGAAGATTGTACTTTCAAGTTCTGTGAAGAATTGTGCTGAGATTTTGAAGGGGATTGCATTGAATCTGTAGATTGCTTTGGGAAAGATTGCCATTGTTACTATATTGAGCCTACCTATCCAAGAGCATGGGTATGTTCTTTAATTTCTTTCTGTAAGGATGCAAAGTTCTTATTATACATGTCTTTCACTGGTGAGGTAAGCATTACACCAAGGTATTTGATATTTTTTGTAGCTATTGTAAAGGGTGATGTTTCTCTGATTTCTTCTTTGACCCTCTATCATCTGTATATGGTAAGGCTACTGATTTTTTTTTTTTAGTTAATCTTGGATGCTGCCACTTTGCTGAAGGTGTTTATCAGCTGGATAAGTGCCCTGGTAGAGTTTTCAGGTCACTTATGTAAACTATCATAATCTGCAAAAGTGAAAGTTTGACTTCTTCCTATGCAATTTGTATCACCTTGATCTCCTTTTGTGTCTTATTGCTCTAGCTAGAAATTTAAGTACAATATAGAAAAGATGTGGAGAAAGTGGACAGCCTTGTCTTGTTCCTGATTTTAAAGGAATAGCATTGAGTTTCTCCACATTTAGTTTGATATTGCTGTTGGTTTGCTGTATATATTGCTTTTATTATGTTTAGGTATGTTCCTGTTGTCCCTGATCACTCCAAGACCTTTATCATGAAGAGGTTTTGCATTCTGTCAATGGCTTTTACAGAATCTATTGAGATGATCATGTGGGTTTTCTTTGTCAGTTTGTTCATATGTTTCATAACATTGATGGGTTTTCTTATGCTGAACCATACCAGTATCATTGGGACAATGCCTACTTTGTCATGATGGATGATTTATCTGCTGTGTTATTGGATTAAAGTTGCCAGTATTTTATTGAATATTTTTGCATTAATGCTCATGAAAGATATTGGTCTGTAGTTCTTAGTTGTGACTTTGTGTGGCTTGGGTACCAGAATGTTTGTAGCCTCATAAAAAGAGTTTGGCAATGACCTTTTGCTTCTATTTTATGGGATACTTTGAGGTGTATTGGTATTATCACTTCTTTGAATTTCTGTTAGAATTTTTCCCTGAAACCATCTGTCCCTGGGCTTTTTGTTTGTTTGTTTGTTTGTTTGTTTGTTAGACTCTTTTGATGACTTCTTCAATTTCATCAGGGTTTATTGGTCTATTTAAATATCTTATTTGTCCTTGATTTAATTTTGATAAGTTATATCTATCCAGAAAATTGTCTGTTTCTGTTAAATTTTCAAATTTTGTGGGATACAGGTTTTCAAAATATGACCTGAAAAGTCTCTGTATTTCATCTAAGTCAGTAGTTATCCCTTTTAATTTTTGATTTTGGTAAGTTGCATGTTTGTTCTTTGTCTTTAGCTTTGTTTAGATAAAAGTTTGTCTATCTTGTTGATTTTCTTGAAAAACCAACTCTTTGTCCCATTGATTCTTTATATTGTTTTCCTAGTTTCTACCTTATTGATTTCAGCCCTCAAATTGATTATTTCTTGGCATATACTCCTCTGGGGTGAGTTTCCTTTTTTTCATTCAATTGTGCTGTTAATTCTCTAGTGTGATTATTCTCCACTTTCTTCATGTGGGCCCTTAGGTATATGAACTTTCCTCTTAGCATTGCTTTCAAGTGTTCCATAAGTTTGTGTATGTTTGTCTTCATTCTCATTGATTCTAAGAAATATATATTTCTCCTTTGAGAAATATATATATTTTTCAAAGGAGAAATGTAAAATAGTAGAAAGATACTTCAGAAAGTACTCAACATTATTAGCCATCAGGGAAATTCAAATCAAAACAACTGAGATACCTTCTTATTCCTGTTGGTATGGCTAAAATATAAAACACCAAGGACAGTTTATGCTGAAGAGAATGTGGAGAAAGGGGCACACTACTCCACTGCTGGTGGGGAATGCAAACTCATGCAGCAACAATTGAAATCACTATGGTGGTTTCTCAGATAATAAATGGGAATTAGTCTACCTCAAGATCCTGTAATTCCACTCTTAGGCATATACACAAAGGATACACATTCATACAACAAGGACATCTGCACAACTATGTTCATAGCAGAATTATTTGCAATAGCCAGAACCTGGAAGCAACCTAGATGCCCTCAACTGAAGAATGGATGGAGAAAATGTGGTACATTTAGACAATGGAGTACTCCTTTGCAGAAAAACACAATCCTGAAATTCATAGGGAAATGTATGGAACTAGAAGAACTCCTCCTGAGTGAGGTAAACCAGTGACAGAAAGACAACCACAGTATGTGCAAACTCATATATTGATTTTAGACATAGAACAAAGTTCCAAGCCTACAATTCACACCACTAGTAGAGCTAGGGAATAAGTCAGACCCTAAGAGAGACATAGATGGTCCCCTGGAGAAGGCGAACGTTACAAGATCTTCTCAACAAATTGGTATCATTGAGGGAAGGGAGCAAAATTTAGGAGAAGGAGCAGGGGAGAAGAGGAGGGGAGAGATAGGCATGAGGGGACAAGAAGATTGAGACATGGAAAGATTAGAATAAAAGAGATATCATAATAGAGGGAGCCATTAAAGATTTATGGAGAACTCTGGCACTAGGGAAATGCCCGAGGATCCACAAGGATGAACCCAAGTAACAATCTAAGTAATAGTGGAGAGGCTACCTTTAATGCCCTTTCATTATAATGAGGTTGATGACTACCTTATATGCCATCCTAGAGACCTCATCTAGTAGCTGATGGAAGGAGAAGCAGATACCCACAGCTAAACACTAAGCTGAACTCCTGGAAACCAGTTACAGAGATGGAAGAATGATAAGCAAAGGGGTCAAGACCAGGCTGGAGAAACATACACAATCAGCTGATGTGAACAATGATGAGCCCATGCACCCCAGTCAGATAGCTACAAAACCAGCATAGCACCTACCCAGACCTCCTGAATGTGGGTGTCAGTCTGGAGGCCTTGGCAGTCTTTGGGGCTTATAGTTATGTATCAGTATTTCCTGAGCAAATGAATGGACTTTGGGAGGCTATCCCGCATAGAGGGATACTTTCTCAGCCTAGACATATTGGGGAGGGCCTAGGCTCTGCCCAATATATTTGACAGACTCTCCATGGAAGGCTTCATCCTCTCTGAGGAGCAGAAAGTGGATAAGTTTGGGTTTGGTGGAGGTAATAGGGGAGGATGCGAGTGTGAGGGAACTGGGATTGACATGTAAAACAACCTTGTTTCAAATTTAAATTGAAAAAGGAAAGAAAATAAATTCTAAAATAGAAAAATATGGCAAGTTCAACATTCTATTATAGGTGCCAAGGTGATGTGCTTTTTCTTTCCCTAGGTATGGAATTGGGGAGAAGGTGGTGGCTATCAGAAAAGAATCCCACATAAGAATACAGACCTGGAATAACCTTGACCTTGGTCTTGGACTTAATGATTTATAAGATTGACAAATAAAATTATGTTGTTATGTGCTACCTTGTCTATGATGTATTTAAATAAAAGTCAGAATGTTTTAGGGCAGATAGCTTGAGACAATTAACTTTAAAAATATACACGTCACGTCCTTTTGCTAAACAGAAATCAATTTTAGTTGAGATGTTATCTTTGAAAGGTCCCATTAGTTTAAAATTGCATAAAATTATGGAATCTTTAAAGAGAACTTAGCCAAAATATCTAAATGAATAAGTCATTTTAATCACAAATCCAGGGGTACTTTTGAACAGGTTTTTAAACTTAGTTTAAAGCATCTATAAATTCAACTATGACTTATCCCCTGATGCAGAGGGGATCTTGGGAATAAGTAGGAAATTTCCATGATTTTACTTAGCTCCCTTATTTATAGTGTATGGAATCTACCTTTTATCTACTTAACTTTTCATAAGTTACATGATAAAAACTGCAAGTTCTGGGTAACAAACAAGCCATTGATTTGTGTCTTACACAGGGCCATATCATTAAATCAGGAGACATTGACTTTTTAAAATGTCACTATAATGTCTAACAGATAAATCCCTGACCCTTTCTAGAACATGGTCGAGAACCTGCTCATTTTTCTGCCCATAGAAGCTCCCAGATTTCTCAAATCACTGCTGACCTGTTCCCTCAATCCTTTTTCTTTGCAAATGAAATATACAAGGGAATTTATATCTATTTCTGTATTTATTTCTGCCATTACTGGGGAAAGTTGTCTTGTATCTATCATCAATGTCATTAAGAGTGCTGTTTAGGTGAAACACTGCTTTCAGAGTGAATATAAGAGAAAGTTTTTTCTTGAGCCAAACTTGAGTGGCAGCAATGAACAAAATCAAAATCAAGGTGTCCCAAGCAATATATCTCAAGAAGAAAATCATTTCATGAATTATTTCTAGTTGAAGAAATATAACAACAAAAATAAATCAAGATAACATTACTTTAGAAAGAAGCAATGAGAACAGGTAGATGGATTAGAGCAATGCTGTGATATTTCTGCTATGTCTCAGACACAGTCTGATGACATTCTTAGCTATAGTATTAGTACAAGCTAGTAGTTTGTTAGTTTATTCTATTATAGTATATATATATTATAGTATATATATTACATAATATATATATGTTTTATATATATACCACATATATACATATACACACACATATATACATATGTATATATACATGTATATATATACATATGTATATATAGTGTTATAATATATTAGCCTGTGTCCTTATAGACCCAGGATAATAGGGAAAACACAGAAGTGACCAAAGAATGGTTAAAGAAAATCCAATATAATTTTGACTGTGGATTTTTATTTATCTAACTTCTAAAACAGGAAGTTTGAAGTTTGAATCTGTCAATCAATCTCATAGAAACTTTTAACATTTAACCTTGCTTTTGTGTGTGTGGGAACTTTACAGTGACAAAATTTGTTTCTATTTAAGCATAACCACATCAAATTCTCTCTCTCTTCTTTCTACTCATCCCATGTCCCTTTTCGTACATATTCCAAAACATTTATCAATCCCATTTGTGGAGAATAAAACCACTAACAGAGTTTTAAGACAAATTTGAAGCAAGCTTTAATTATAAACTTGTCACAATAAGAAAACAGGCCAGAACCTTTTTTGAATTACTATTAAATGGTAAAAAGCCACATTTTGAAGGAGATTAAAAGGCAATCCAATAAGGCCACTGTATTTCTCATCAGGTTCTATCAAGGGCAAGCATATATCCTGACATATTTCCTGCTTGCATACCTTCTGCCTACATCCAGTAAGGGACAAACTTATATCCTGATGCTACACCACCAAGTGGTATAGCACATCTGGTATAACTGGGAGTGGCCAAACAAACTCGATTATAGGGGAGCAAAACTACTGTGCTTGTATACTTCCACAAAAAATAACCATCCAGCATTTCAAAAAGTATCTGTCCTTGGGTGTTTAGAGGCATTGTTGTTTCATGGATCGCTTAGTCACTGAATTAAAACATAAAATATTACTTTGGCTCTCATGCTTCCTCTCTTTTAAACACTCCTGTAACAAGTACATTTAAACAAGTCAATACAATCTGCTGAGTGCATTCAGTGTTGCCTGCTTGTATATATTACTAAGTCTGACCACTTAGTATTGGATAAACAATCAGAGAGTTTGTTCCTGGGGAAGCCTATTTCTGCCTCTCCCAGAAGTTGCTAATTGTTGTTAGCTCTTCATCTAGCAATGGAACATTCATGAAACTTCTTCCATCTTGCTGGGATGACAAGTGTTGTCACTGTTCCTGTCTTGTTTAGGCAGCCATCTTGCTCAGATTTCATGGTTGTAGCTTTCCTGTCATATTATCTTGAAGACTCAATCTTGCAGCAGACTTCTTGGCCCTCTGCATCTTACAATTTTCCCACCTTCTTGTCCTTGATGTTCCCTGGTTGTTAGGTATGGGAGTCATTTTGTAGATACCCCTCCCTCAGTTGTTCTCCACAGAATTGTAGCTGTAAATTTCTATAATGATTTTATATTTATACAAAAAGGGGTTTTGTTTGTTTGTTTACAATGAGGGGTAAAAGTTACACTTCTCTGTAGGTAAAAATATAAACTTAGACTGCAGTTGAAAATTATCCAGTTTAGAAAAACTATGGTAGTAGGTTTTCTTCTACAGTCCATGACCACATCAGCTATATGTAGTTACCTGGGTTTATAGAACAAATATGACTTCCCTACTATTAAATAAGACTTGAGTTCAATTAGATGGTTGTTGGTTATTGCCAATATATAAGTGCCACTCTTATAAAACATTTTAAAAGCTCATTCTTAAATGCAATCACATCTGAGCAAAACTTCCATTACTTTCTGTATTTGAAAAACGAGAATCCAGGGTGTCTACCAACTTAACACAAAAATACTGGTCCAAGTGAATCCCACAAATACAGCTTGCATCTGCAAAATAATTCGTGCTGAGGCAATCCACCTGACAGGAATTAATAGCCACGATAAGCAAAATAAGGCATAGTATTAAATTGTGCCTTGATCTGAAAACCTTCATTAAACATTGTTACAGGATAAATTCTAAAAATTTTAACAGATGGTTATAAAGATGGCTGGGATAGTAAAGGAGGGCAATCTGAAGGGAGTTTAATGCCCTTCCCCTGAGACATTTCAGAGTAACAAAGACTCATGTCAACAAAACAATGTGTCCATGGCTTACATTTGCACTTGTCAGATAGAGAAAGGTCAGGGAGAACAGTAAGAAGATGAAAAGAATGAGGTGGGGGTAAAGGATGGTGTTCTTTAGCATTGACCAGAGAAGAAAGAAAGAAGAAACTCCAGTTTTAAGAACTATGATATAAAGAAATAAAGAAAAAACCTTACTCACCAAGAGATCAGATAAAATACAACAGCCTATCTGTCAATGACAACAGATGCTGCCTCTGAAAGTTATAATGACGACACAAGAGAGTGAATGGAAGTGATAAGGCTCAATTTGCCTTCACAAATGTGGGAAAAACACAATGGAAACACTTGAAGAATAGAAACAGAAACCAGTCACATTTCTTTTATCATTCAATAGCATTGAGAGTGCAGCAAACTATCAAATATTTGCTTTATCAACCACTTTCACTTTCACATGCCTTTGAGGGAAATGAGCATTTTAGTCTCCCTCATGTCATGCCTACTTATTTATTCTTCTCATTGATGTCTTCTACTTTACCTGTTACCTCTTAAAAAGAGTCAAAGCCAATGAGTATTGTTTTAATGAGATAAAACTTCAATTGTACACTTAACATTTCTGAATAAAACATCATATGGTAAGTGTTATTGACAGGCAGAGCCACTGCCATTCCTTAAAGTTCATTCATTTTGATGACTGTTACTGGAACAATAGTAATTTACATTTCCAGAACAAAATTACTTCTTTTTCTGGCTTCCTATTATCTAACATGCTATAGATCCCTTGTCAAGGTCACTGCCCTGATGATGTCCAGTCAATGACAACCACTGTCAATGCTATTCCTGTATTCAAAACTCACTTATCATTCCTAACAATGGACAATTTCAGGCCAAAGAGGAAGATTTTTAGAACCCTTCATTACCTTTTTCCCCACTTCATCCTTAAAATTATCTCACTCTGTAGACAGAGAAACTTTGTCCTGCACTAGATGAAAACAAATATAGAGACTTAGAACCAGATGATATGCAGAGAGTGAGAGACTTTAAAACATTCCAATCTAAGTGGGATATGTACATCAAATCCCTTAGAGCTCAACAAACCCCACAGAAGAGGAGAGAGTAAAATGGGAAGTGTTAGGATAAAGCTTTAAAGGGGACCTTGACGAGATTGGGTGCGTTCAGGGTGGTATGTCCGTAGACAACCACCCATAACTAAACACTGAGTTGAAGTAGAATCCAGATGCAGAGGGAGAGGACAAGACCAGATTGCAGAGAAACATAGAGACAGCTGACCTGAACAAAGAGGAGCTATCAGGTCCCCATGCTGATAGCTGGGAATCCAGCATGGGACTAACTCAGACCCCCTGAATATGGGTCTCAGTCAGAAGGCCTGAGCAGTCTAAGGGACCTCAGACAGTGGAACCAGGATGTATTCCTGGTACACAAAAGGACCTTGCAGAACATCCACCATGGAAGGATACTCCCTTAACCTAGAGACAGAAGAGAAGTCCTAGTCCCTACTTCAAATGACTTGACAGATTTACATGACCCCACGTGGATGGCATTGCCTTACATGTGGAATTGGGATGGGGGGATGGGAGGGAAGGATGATCAGGGTACATGTGAGGGGGCAGTGAGGGTAAGAGGGAGGTAGGGAAGTTTTATTAGAAAGGGAAATGAAAGAGAAAAAAAGGTAAACAGAGACAGAGACACACAGAGAAGACAAAAGAGAAAAGTCCTGTCTGGCCCGGGGGAAGAGCAGGAAGGAGAGTGGGAAAGAGACGTAGAATAGATCAGAAAGAAAAGAAATGAGAGAGAGAGAGAGAGCATAAGTGGACAGAGTTCTTTCTTTTAAAGGGGTCCATTTCACTTGCCTGCAGACTAGTACCCATGGAACCCTGGACTGTCTAGAGTACTGCCTGTGTGCATTCTGCCAGGTGACAGGGGCAGGCCAGCATGATGCCTAAATCCTTACAGTAAGGGCCATAGGTGATGGAGGGCAAGAAGAAACAGAGCTATCTAAATCAACATGAGAAAAGCTCATATGGACTCACAGACACTGCGTCTTAATGGGTCTGCACATATATTACGGCTTTCAGTTTTGTGATTCTCTGAGATTGCCGAGTATAAGAACAAGTGGAGCTCTGATACCTGTGTCTTCTCCTTTCCTTCTGTTGCTTTGCCTTTGCAATGTGATTTGAATGTGATAATTTTTGTTTTATTTCACTGTATTTCATGAATGAAAACTCAGCCAACTAGGGTAAAGGTTACATGCTGGGAGAAGGAAAATAAGTTTTCTCCAACAGAGTAACTAACACTGGGTATAACAACTGATCTATGCTTCATGCTCAGGAGTAGTTGACCAACATATATTTGGAATATATATATATATATATATATATATATATATATATATATATATATATAGTGAGTGTGTGCTTTTATTTAGTTACATTTTGGACGTATATATTATGTATATATTATTTATTTGTTTGTTTATTTATTTGATCTTGGAGTGTTTCATTGCATTGGGTTTTTAGCTTTGTTTTATTTGGTTTTTGAGAAATAACTTACAGTTTGATGGATAGAAAGGGGTAGAGGATCTGGAGGTAGTTGGGGAGGGAGAATGATGTGATCAAAATCTATTTGAATTTGAAATACATATGTGCTAAGTTTATACTGAGCAGTTCAATTCTATGTACAGATATAAAATTTGTTTACAATATCACAATACAAACCATTATGAATCTCTTATAGCATTTTTTTCAATAATGTGAATTAATGATCAAGAGAGTAGGACATTGTGGGGCTCACTAGAGAAAGCTATTCCCTTAGTATGAGTTAATTCAGTTTGGTCTGTCAGTCATCTATACAGGATCAATCTTTTCCAAAGGCAGGTTTATCTTAAGTGAAGCTAAAGAGATAGAGGGAATAATTATTGCTTTAACAAGATAATGTACTTTTGCTTTCGAGAATTTAACCTACATGAGGCATGTAGAGCCATAGCCTTGCAGCTTACTAAGTGCCCATTTTTCAGAATTCATCAGAAAAGTGTTGTTTTTCTCTCTCTATGTTCTATTACATTTCTTTTTTTTTAATTTATATAACAAAGTCCATTTAAATGAAAACAAACATTTATAGACAATATTTGGGAATTTGGGCGTTGTTCTTTACAAACTATTTCCTGTTGGTAAGGGGCACTATAATGGGGGATTCTAAGAAGATTCAGAAATCCTGGCTGTAGTCTGTAAGGCTGCATTGTCCAGCTGTTTTGAATGTAGGATCACCTCGTACTCTGTTTCAGGCTATCTGGCTTGATCAAACCACATTAGTCTGGAAGGAATCCACATCTTTTCATTTTCTGTGGAAACAAAAATAGAAATCCTTTTCCCCAGTAACTTTTCCTTGAACTTAAATTTTGGAGTCAAAGCATTTTTTTTTTTAATTTACTTTATTATTTTACATGTCGATCCCAGTTCCCTCTTCCTCCCTCCCTCCCTCCCTTCCCCTTCTCTCCCTCCCTCCATCCCTCCTTCCCTCCCTTTTTCCCTCTCTGCCCTCTCACATGCACTCTAACCACCCTCCCCTCCCATCCTCCCACCCAATTCTATATGTAGGGGAATGCCATCCAGTTGGGGTCATGTAGATCTGACAGGTCATGTGAAGTAGGGACTAGGACTTCTCTCCTGTCTCTAGATTAAGGCAGTTATCCCTCCATGGGGGATGTGTTCACAAAGTCCTTTTGTGCACCAGGGATACATCCTGGCTCCACTGTCTGAGGTCCCTTAGACTGCTCAGTCCTTCTGGCTGAGACCCATATTCAGGGGGGCCTGAGTCAGTCCCATGCTGGCTTCCCAGCTATTAGTCTAGTGGCCCTTAGCTCCTCCTTGTTCAGATAAGCTGTCCATATAAGTTTCTGCCGCATGGTCTTGTCCTCTCCATCTGCATCTGGGTTCTAGTTTGACTCAGTGTTTATGTATGGGTGTTTGCTCCTGTTTCCAACAGGCATTAGATGAGGGCTCCATGGATAAGTTAGTTGTTGATCTCACTCTCCTGGAAGGGCATTTATGATAGCCTTTCCATGAAAGCTCAAATTGTTAGTTGGTAGCAGTCTTGTAGTTCTCTAGACCTTTCTTTTTTTGTGTTCAATTTTATCTTCAAAACAATGTTGGCTCCCTTTTTTATGTTCTCTCTCTCTCTCTCTCTCTCTCTCTCTCTCTCTCTCTCTCTCTCTCTCTCTCTCTCTTTCCTGTCTTCTATTCCTAACCAGGCTCAATCTTCATGGTCGCACATGTTTTCCTTTCCTCCCCCTCATTTTCTCCTACTTCACTCTCCATTCGCTGCCCCACCACTTCCCTTGAGCTCTGGGGGACTTGTCCCTTCCCAGTCCTGTGAGGGACTTTATATGAATCTCTTATAATACATCTTGTATCCTAGTTCCTCTTGTGGTGTGAATTATAGGCTGGCGATCACCAGTCTATTCCATTTCTAAGCATATATTCTCTAACAATCTGGATTTTACTTTCTGTGAATCTATTCTCTCCACCATATGGTTTCTTATTCATCATGCAGCTCTCCTCCATATTTGCTTGAGTGGCTGGTGTTTCTTTTATCTCTTGTATATCTTGCTACATCACATATGGTCACCAAGATGTAGAGTTTGCCTATCCTGGAGATTTTCTTTTTACATTTAGTAAGGGTGCCTTTGAGCTTCTGTTTGAATGTCCATTCTTAAATATTTTGTTAATGAAAATAATCACTAAAGCTAATCTCAAATTTCACTGGTATCAGGAGGCAACTACAAAAGGACTTCCAAAATGTTCCAGAACTTTGAGCTTTGGATGGTGATTAATGAAATAATATGCAGAACAAATATGACATATATGTTTGGTTGGAACATCCAGCTGAAGAGTGTAGGTCTCTCTCCAAACTCCAACTGCTCAGAGAGTCTCCAAAGGAAAGGCACAAAAAACAAACACAACACAACAAAATAATAACAACAACAACAAAAATTTCCTAGTTCCAAATTCTTGGTGTTTACTGCAACAACTGCCCAAGCTCCCACCTAAAGTATTCACCTTTTGATCATACTTGGGCACAAAGACAGCCTGTGGCAGACATGTCTTCACCCCTTGCCTACAACCTTTAGAAGTCTCTCTACTTTTGTTTATGGGCATTGCTTCTCCAGCCTCTGTCTCTGGGACTAAAGAACTCTTCTGGTATTTGCTTTGCTCAAATAAATCTGTGGTGCATTTTCAATTTGGCTTGATCTGACTTACTGCATCAGCAGAAAAATCTATTATTAGGGACAGAATACCTACAAATATATAGAAGATAATGCAAAGAGACTCCAGTTCCTTCAGGATCCAGAAAACAAAAGTAAAGTTTTCTATTGTTATTATTAAAGATAAACTTATATTAGATCTAAAAGCAAGAAAATGGATAGAAAGGAATTAAAAATAATTTTTTAAATAAAAACTAATTCATAGAGACAAAACACAGATTGGCATATTCCCCATACTAACTGTGACCTTGACTTTTTAGACATTTCATTTACAGAACTTTTTAATCTTCTGGAGAGGGACTTGAGGCAATATGTGAATATTTCACTGATAGAAATTAATATTTGTTTCCCAAAGTTTATCAATTATCATAGAATATAACTATTAATTATAATTGAGGAAGTTTAATTCATCAATGCCTAAAAAAAGTTACAGATTAATATATACTTGGTAGGAATAATAGTAAACAACTAGGCATTTATTCTCTCACTAATATTGCTTGGAAATAAAAAGTTGACTGATGATCATTTAAATTTTTAAAGCTTCAACCACTATGAAGTTTGTTAAATTTGATTTGATATCTTCATGGATTTATCTGATTTAGTCAAAAGGAAGTTTGCTGCCATCAAAGTGTACTCCAAGGGATACTGAAGGCCAAGGATGCCTTTTTTGTTGTTGTTGTTCTTTGCTTTTTGTTTTGTCTTGTTTTGTTTTTGAGGCTCTATAAATAATAAATGACCCCTAGAACTTAAAATTTGAAGAGTCTAATTTGAAGTTTTTTAAAACATTGGTTACTGTAGACTTGTATGGGAGTAGCTATTTTGCAGAAAATGACCTTGATCAGATCATCCTGTCTTACCCAATCTTCCTTCTGATTACCCATCTAGTTTAGCATTAAATTTATTCATATCTATAATTTATTGTTTACTGAATAATTTTACTTTTTTATCATCAGTGTAGGGGAATTAGAAGTTATTTTCACCTATGTACCTACTGGAATCTGATTATGTGAGTGGAAACACTTAATGATCTCCATCAGGTGGTTGATTATGATCTATGCTATCTTGATGAAAATACCCATAATTTGTCAGTTTCCTGTATTTCCTAACATAGTTGTGAACTCAAATTGACCAATAATACTATAGTAATTGACATGAGAAGCAGGGTTTTGATGCATAATTTGGCAGGTTTTACTATATGGTTTTGTTCTAATATTCTGAACCACAGCTCTAAACCATGTCTGTAGTTCAAAGTGTTTACCTGACATGATGAGAATGGCCTCTGGAGCCATAGGATATTCATTCACAAATTAGATTATCAGGCTTCTTAGAACTAGTTTGGTTCCAGCTGGCTTACAAAGATAAACCTCCTTATCATAACATAATGTTCCTAAGTTTCCCAATAAATGTGAAGGATAGCATATTTTAATGCCTTATGGACTTCTTTTCCTTAAAGAAAAAAGTACAATATTTTTTGTGTTGGATTTCTTAAAATTGAAGGTCACAAAAGTAAAGTCAGTTTTCAGTAATATGCTCACTAAGTATTTTGATTTGAAGTATAATACGGAACATTATGGCTTTTCTTGGTATGTCAATGTGGCTGTAACTTAAACATGTTTTAGCTTCAGAAGTATTTGGTTTTTCATAAACAATATATACTTTCAACTTTCTTAGTTCTTCTAACAATTTATCCCTCAAATAAACAAATATGCAAACATAAGTTGACACATGTAAGATTGACAAATTCATTAAACTAAAATGTAAGAAAATTAGGTAGCTTTCTATAAAATCTGTCCAGATAGAAAATAGTTTAAATTTATCTAAAAGAATCTTGTCTGATTCACACTAATTTTCATATCCTTGATTATTTCATTCATTCATTTTTATCACTAATAAATGAATGTCAGGTTTCTATAGTCTTACCTTGTAGTTGGCCCAGATGCTCACCAACTCACTGTTAAATCTAGTATGACACTGAGCTACACAGCAGGCTCCTATATGAGAGTTTTAGTATCTCTGTCTCCAAGGTATTGCGATTCCAAGTGTTATATTTCACCACCCAGAAGTAGATTATTTTAAACATGCATGCACACATAGAATTCTAATATTTTCCTGTATATTTATTTTAAATAATTTCATATCATCAAATAACTGTGTATACAATAAAATTTTAAACTTGCCAATGATTTTTTCTTTATTATACTAATAAGTAGTTGTGGTGGTTTGAAAGAAAATGGCTCCTAAAGGAAGTGTTACTATTAGTACTTGTGGCTTTGTTGGAGGAAATATGTTACTGTGGGGGCAGTCTTTGAGGTCTCTATTGCTTAAGCTTCCCTCAATGTGACATTCAGTCTACTTCCTGCTGCCTCTGAGTCAAGATGTAAGGATTGTAAGCTCCAGTACCACACTTAACTTCACACCTTCATGTTCTTTGCCATGATGATGATAATGGACCAAACCTCTGCAGCTGTAAGTGAGACACCCCAATTTAATATTTCCTTTATATGACTTCCATGATCATGGTGTCTCTTCACAGCAGGGAAAACTTTAAGTCATAGTTAATCCTTTTGAATTTGTCTTTCCATGTTCAGAATCTAAATTAAAACCAAACATTGTAATACCATGCTTTCTTCTCAGCTGAAACTATTTTTGAGATTTACCAAATGAAATCACAAATATTTGTTTTGTTATTTTATAAGAGAATTAAGATTTAAAGATTCTATATTTCTCAATTATCTCAAATCCATTGTAATAACTAAAGGGAAAGAACTTTAAATCACAAGGTGATACTTGTTGATCTAGATTAAGTTTATAAGGTAATGTCACTGGTATTAGTACATTGAAACGATATTCCTTTGAGAATACCAATATCCTCATCCTCATTAAAATATTTTCGCCTTAAAAATATTAACCAAACACTTATGAAATAATTAAGTACCCTAACCCCATATATAAATTCATATTTAATGAATAGTCTCACTGTTTAAAAAGCTTGCTAAAGGTGCTTCTTCCAATATCCAAGTAAAAGCAGTATCTTCAACTAACAACAGTATCAATCCCTCTTGGAAAGTTCTATCACAAATAGTCTGATTCAGAGAATATACTGGTAGTTAAGAAATTTATGATTAATAATATTTAAGCAACTGACACACATTACTATTAAACTAAATAAGAATGTGCCGACTCTTGAAGTCTGGCACTTTTCATACACCATGACAGCTCATCATTAATCAAATTCAGAAGAATAAAGCTTCATAATACAATTTCACTAATTGCAAGAGATAGAGTTATCATGGATATTTTGGGCAATATCATTAATGGTTTTTATCTTTTATATGCATATATATCTGTATATGTGTGTCTATTACAGTTTTGAAATATTTGTGTTCTTTTTATACGTATTTGTATGCAAATATAAAAACCCTATTTATATCTTCTTATCTCTACTACTTGACTTACTAGAGTAAGCTTCATAATCTCAATTGAATAGTTTTTCAATAGTATATAATAATTTTCATCACCCCAGAATCAGAAATATTCTCTAAATGGGATTTTTTCTATAATAGGGTATTTTTCATAGATTCTAAAAACATGTATTTAGTTTTTTTGTTTGTTTGTTTTTTTGTTTGCATATGAGACATATTACTACTCATTTATGAGATAAATTAATTGTCGTATTTAAGAATGATTTCATGTTCTACAGTGCAGGCAAGCCTTGCATGAAAGGATAATAATGAATCTTATGTGTAAAAGCAGTGTCTGTGAAGCTCTTGTTCTGATAACTGAATCAAGGCCTGGGCCTAAAGAGTTTTAGACAGAAGGAAAAAAAAAAAAACAAAACAGTGTGTATCAAACCTGGGAGACAAATGGCTAAAGAATCTATGGGTATGTAGTGTAAATGTCACCAATACTTTGCAATGTAAACTAATCACATGAGTATATGATTACAAGGGCAAAGAAGAATTGGCTTTTTCTGGAAACCTGCTCTTTACTCTAAGTCATTTTCTCCACCTTCCATGGAAACCTTAAAATCCAGAGTACTTCTGCCTGCTAGAGAAGAAAAACAATTGCTGTCTGTGTTCCAGTAGGATATTTCAATAAATGGCTTCTTCAAAGATCCTCTGTTCTCTATGGAGCTTTCCCATAGATGCCCCTTTCATGAGTGCTGATTGCTCTAGTTGGCTGCCTAGGATTCCCTCGTATTCCTCTGATTTCTCAAGAAGCACAACTCTTTGTGCTAATTTCTCTCCTTTAGGTGGCAGGCATTTGTGAACACACACATACATACTCACACACACACACACACACACACACACACACACACACACACACACACACACAGACACACAGATATAAATTTAAAGTAAAGACAGTAATGCCTGTTATTTTAAGTTATGGGATAGCTAATGATAATTAATGATAGTTGTTTCACTATTATTTTGTGATGACTGCCATTTTATTTTCCTGTAGCATTAACTTCTCTATAATTAATGTAGTTGTTTTATGTATATTACTCAGCAGTTATCATTCACTTGGCATGTACATTTGTATTTGTTGTCTAGGGGCACTGGGAGACCCAGACACACATCTTTAAGCATGCAGTTAATTTTCATAAAATCCCAGAAGACCTTCCATAGAGCAGCTGGCTGCTGAATGGACCAAAGCTGAGAAAAATCAACTTCAACCTTTTTTATCCTCTCCCTGAATAATTTTTTGTGAACTTTTCCTTCTATTTCCTGAATAAATGCTCTCATATGACTGTCTTCAACTTCTAATAAATTGAGTCCATTTTCAAGGCTCCAGGATTTCATTCAATTAAAACTTCTCTCAACTCTAACATCCTTGTGGACAGTCAGGCAATCTGTGATGTGGAAACTCATAGTGACATTTTTTTCTCTGTATTTTCTTTCTGTAATTTCCTTTTTTGTTGCTGGATGCTATGTCTGTATCATTTGGGATGATGAACAGAGAAGGGCAAATTATGTTTTTCTAGCTAAACTGACAACTTTATAAAGAATTTCCCAATGTGTTTTCTAATCTTTTTGTAATTTCAAGGTTAAAAAAAAGGATGAAAAGCTAGCTGAATTTGTAAATTGACACATTATTTTTATGCATTTTTCTTATTAATCTTAGTTTTAGAGATTATGTCTAAACCCAAACAAATAAAGATGAGAGTTACATACTTTTAATCTAATGTACATTAGCATCTGTCACACAGCAAGTGCTGGTCTGAATATTTGGGTATATTAACTTAATCCTTACTAGTAATACTGGATAAGTTTTCTCCTTGGCATGGTGGTGAATGTCTTTAGTCCCACCTCTTGGAAGGCAGAGTCAGGTTGACTCTATGAGTTTGAAAGAAGCCTTGTCTATCCAGGTTATCTATGCTACATAGTAAGACTCCATCTCAAACAAACAAGCAAGAAAACAAACAAAAATGTCTTCCTACACTAACTATAATAATAAGAAATATCATAGTGTGCCAAGTAAAATGATATAGCTATTATGATCTATGATCAAATAATGATATTAAAAAATAAGTAACAATAAGCAATTGTGAATGAGGAATGTATAGTCTAAATACATTATTAATAAAAATCTTAAAAACTTATTAAAAATTTTAAAATATCAGAAGCAGGTATGCTATTGACTATGCTATTAGCAGATTAGAATTTAAAGTTGTAAGGGTCATTAGAAACTATATATTCATTTCTTCTTCTAAACTGTGCTTCAGTAAAATATAAGCTAATATATTAAATACAGCAAACATAATATTCTCATTCTCAGCTCCACAAAACTACAACACATATCCATGAAGAAAAAAATAATAGATCAATAGCACAAAGAATGGAAAACAAAACAAAACAACAAAACAAAAATACAGTGAAATCTGAAACTCCTGTATGCATATATGTCATTAACATAATAAAAATTGTAACTAATAATCTTTTCCAAAAGAAAATGGACACCCTTATTATGTACTGATTAATTGTATCCAACACCTAAAAGGAACATATTATAATTGAATAAACTCAGTAAATAAAGAATTAAGCCCGCCCAACATATTTTATGCATCTATAATATTCAGATACTAAAACTTGGGTTATTTTACCATGAGAGACCAGAATCTGCCACTCCAAAGTGTTTATGAAGTTTAAGGATTATTTTACACTAAAAGTCATCAAAAAGAACTAGATACAGTAAAGGTATCTGGCTTCCATCCGTGCTCTGAAAAACTAGCATCAAGCTCCCAGAGATAAATGGTATTCCTTCTACATTTCCTAGCATGCAAACATGGGAAAAGCAGGAAATATCTTGGTTGCAGAACTAAAAATGGCATAGGTAGAAAAATACATTCAACCACATATTTAATAGTTTTTTTATTTGGTATTTATTTGCCTTTTCATACTCTGTCACACAAACAGAATCAAAATCTATGTCCTCTTATAATGTCATGTCTATATAAAGTGATCTTGTTAAAGATGCTTTATGTCAGCATGCAAAGCCACCTCTTTGAGAATGGCTCATTGATATTGTCTCTCATGTATATATCAAATAAGCTACTAAACATTTGATATCTGTTTTTCGTTTAGTAATTTGTCACAGAAATTCTAACATAAAATTCACAAGAGGTTGGAAGAAATATTTTGCCTCCCTAACTGAAAAAGATACACATGCCCTCAACACAGTGCATCATTTGTGAGCTTTATCCAATAATATAAAAAAATAATTTTTTTTAATTTTTATATAAATATAAATATAAAAAATAAAATGTATATAGTTTAATAGGGTGAAATGAGGTTACTTTACATCTAAGAAAACAATGAGAACAATATGACAGCTGAGCAAAATAAAAGTCAAATAATTTAAATCAAAACAGAAAAGTTATTTGACAAAATTTAGTGTTTATTCATTACCTTGAGAACAGATTAAGACTAAAGAGAAACTTTGTTAGACCAGTAGATAATAGCTCTGATTAAACTATAGCTAATCACCTACTTACTGATGAGTTACTATTTTCTCTGAGAGAGATGGGGAACAAGCAAAATGGTTGGATACAACGGTATACTTAGTAAAAAAAAAAAAAAAAAAAAAAAAAAAAAGTCAGCCTAAAGAAAGCTGTCAAAGTAGTCAATTTATTTTATCCAAAGGTTATGTTATACACAAAGAAAATGCTAACATATAAAATTAATTATACAAGCTATCTGAGGCCTTAGGAACAATGTCAATATGAAAATGTAACTATATATAGAACATATGAGCAACAAAAAAATTATATAAACATTTTTCTATTTTTTCTTCTGTTCCCTTCTCCTTACTTTCTTTTGCTTTCCTCCCTTTTTCCCACTGGCAAGGTGATTCTATCTTTTGTTAAAATGACAATTAATACTAAATATTGCATATAAAGATTGAAAAAAAAACAATGAAACAGGGTTAGGAACACAGGGAAGGAATATTATAATAACAGAATAAATTTTAGAGCAAATGTGTGATCATTTTATACCTTTAATTCCAGTACTATGAGGCAGAAGCAAGTGGATCTCTGAGACTCAGGTCATTTTTGTTAACATAGCAAGTACCAGGCCATCCAGAGATAAACAGATAGGCCCTTCCTCAATAAAAACAAACAAGCATATGAAACAATACCCTAAGTAGTAAAGCTCTATACAGAAAGAAATGCAGGTAAGCATCATTGTTTAGTTTCTAAGGCAATGTTAGTCAATGATTGTGACACTTTCATTCATGCATATTGGTTTTGAACAATTAAATCATTGGTCATTACAATGAGGATTTTCACTATTGCCGCAGTAATTTATAGAGAAGAGGGAAAATAGGCCACAATAAACTTCAATAACAATAACAAAAAAAAAAAAAATAAAGCTGAACTTAGAAACTTTCCATGGAACTCAGGTTTAATTAACATTAATTCAGACAATCACAAATATAAAAATATATTCACACATTCATGGGCATGTGTTCTTGAACACACACACACCACAAAGTTGTGTACATATGCCTTGTCTAGTCCTATAAGCTGAGGACCTAATGTAACCACAACTCAATGGCAATAAATACTTGTAGAGTTCAGAGTTAGTCTTGTAAAGCATCTTATCTTATCCAGCTCCACTCTCTAACGAAAATAAAACAAACTAGATTACAATGAAGAGAAAAACAAACATAACTGAGGCTCATTGGAAAAAAAAGAATGATTTGAAGATTAGCAGGGAAAATGTTGACAAATCTGGTCATTTACTAATGCGACAAAGTAACTTGCCCAGAGAACAACCTAACTGGACACTGACAGAGCTTTAGAAAAGGGACACAGAGGCCAACTACACAGGCTGACAATAGCCAAAGACAGGAAAAGCAGAGCAGAAAATTATACCAGATTATAGGACAAAACAATGATTCAATTCTGAGGGATAATTATATATGTGGTATGGAAAAGTCTCCATGTGGAAAGGTTCTATTTAATTGATGTAGCTCTCCCATAAACAACAGTGATCTCAAAAAGTGATTTATTTCCAGAGAACACAGTATAGAAGTGAGGGGGTCATAGTAATCATAATAACAATGAGTATTGACAAATCACCTTGAGAGTATACACTCTGAATGCCAGTGTGATGAAAATAGCCATTCACCCTTATGCCTTCATCCTAAAAACTCATAACCATATCTAACTATACTTTAATAAATCAATGAATTGTAAGAGAAGACTCCCTTTCAAAGTTCTGATTCATGTTTTTCAAAAATGATGGGCTAAAAAAAGTATGGAAAATAAAATTTTAGATACATTTTAAACAAGAGACATTTAAAGAGACTAGCTGGACAACATATTGTGATTGCCTAAAAGGGTCTGCAGAAGAAATCACATATGAGTAAAAATAAATGAATTACAAAAGTCAAAGTTTTAACATAACAATGTACCAATGCTTCCCATTTACCCTGCAAATATATTCATTATTGTAAGACATTAGCACTAGAGGATGAGGACAGGCATAATTGGATACAGATATAAATGGGCTCTCAAAACATCCTCTTCTCTGATTTCTGTCTGCTTTCCTTTACTCTTTTTTTTTTTTCTTACACTTCCCCTCTCTTTCCTCTCTCGCTCTTTAATTCCTTCCTTCTCTCTGTTTCAGGTCTCCCTCTTTCTTTTCTATCTAGCACTTTTGCTCCCCCTAATCTTTATTTTTGTCTCTTTGAATCAGGGACTCAAGATGTAACCAGAGATCTACAAATTCTGGCTTCTTCTCAGTCATTTACAAGAATCAGCGTATAAAAAGAATCTAAATATTTTTCTTTAAGAGAAGGACCTACAACACAATTGCTAAAACTTCATTAAGAATTCTAACAGAGTAAGAAATGGAAACTTGTCGTGGAATGAAATTCAACATCGTTCACATTAAGAAAAACTAATACAACAACCACAGAAAGATAACACTGTCTTCACATTTGTGGGCAAAACTTACTAACCCCATTCTGTTAGAAGGAGTATGGAGAAATAATAATCACAACTGGTGTGACAACAAATTAAAAATCACTGGCAAAACATAAATAGTTATAAAAATGAGATAGTGTCAGGAAGCTGCCATCCAGTAATATATCCTAATGAAAAATCTCCATATCATTTATCTGTTAATCCAAATTACTAAAACACTAATAATAATAAGAGTGAGGGTAAATATGCAGATGGGAAACAACTCAGTCAGTACTGCTTACTTCCGATGCATAAGGACCTGAAGCTGATGCTCGGCACTCACATAAAAAAGCCAGAAATCATGATGCATGTTTATTATTTAAATGCAGTGCTAGGAAGGAAGAGACAGGCAGACTACCAAGGCTTTCTGGCCAGCGAGTCTGGCCCACTGCACAAGCTCCATGCCAATGACAGATCCTGACAAAAAAGAAAAAACAAAACAAACAAACGAAACACAACAATAACCAAAAACTACATGCTTTCTGAGGAACCACATGCAAGGTTGACCTGTGACTTCTAGATGTATGTAGCAATGCATGAATAACCATACTCACCTGCACAGACCCTGGCTGCATCCCCACACACATAAAGTGAGACTTTGATATTTTGTATGGTTTTGTTCTAATAAAATACTGATTGAATACTTTTTGGTTTATCTTTATCATCAGAATTTGTGAATCTGGTTTGTATGCCAATGCTAAGAGCCCAAAACATGTATGAACAACAGATTAAAATCCCCCACAAAATTTTGACTAGCAAAAATACTCCCCATAGCCTCTGCTGTAATTACTATCTTGTGGCTCCTTCCCTGACTTCCCTTGAGGATGGAAGTTGCTCTGTAAGTGAAATGAGCCCTCCTCTCCCCCATAAGGTTGTTTTATTTGTTTATATTTTGGTAATAGTGTTTATTATCGAAAACAGAAGAGCAGACTAATAAACATTTATTGTAAGTGATATTAAATTCAAATATAAGTTGGATATCAATAAATTATTTTCTTCATTGGCTATTCTACAGCTCTGGCATTATCAACATCTTGGTTCGCCAATACGTTTTAGGCTTCTCCTTCACAACTTCTCACAATGACCTCTCTGGGCCTCCACATAGGGACTGCCCTGCAACACACTTGGCAGCAGATGCTTTTCTTAACAACAGAGGAAGCTTCTTTAACCTCTTCCTTTATCTCCCTTGATAAAGTTAGAACCACATGGTTTTCCACCTTTTTTGTATAAATTGGGGATGGAGCATCTATCTGTCAAATACCTATTTTTATAGACTTTTGTGATGTTTATGTTTTACACTGGGAAACAGATTAAGAAGCCATAGAAAACAAAATGGAATTTTTAAAATCAATCAGATAAATAAGATTATAAAAAAAATGAAAGCAAAGATCTGTCATTCACTGTAAATACACATTAATCAAGGCAGTCAAACTATGTCACATTAATCACATAAAATACAATCCCAGGGAACAATGGTCTCTGTTCACATATTCTGCTTCATCTGTCTTACAGTGAAATCAGTCTCAAAATATGTCATAATGTCAATCAGCTATTAAGTAATTAAGAAGAAAATTGTAAAAATGAATTGTATCTCAACTTTTAAGTTCCCTTGTTTCTTTCCAGATTAGAGCCTTAATTACATCTAATTATTATTGAGTGATTCTTAGACTTCATCACAACTACCCCATTAGGTCTTTAATCAGTGATCAAAAACAAGAGCTTTTGTGATCAGCAAACATAACCTGTTTTCCCCTGTGTTCTACCTTTAGAATTGACTTGCATACCTCAGGAGACAATATTTAACACTGACAACAAACATGTATACACAAAGTACAAACACACAGAGACACATACACAGATAGGTGATTAATACTTTATAATGTGCTTATAAAATTGCCAAATAACACTTAAAACTGTGATAAAATACTGAAATACGAGGAAGAATTACACATACAGAACATTGGAAAATTCAACACTGAAATTTTAACACTTGGAATTTTCTTAAATCCTCCTGCAAAGCAGTTCTCATAAGATGAGATGATGGGGTGGAGATGATGTTCATGATGGATACAACAAAACCAATAATCAAGCAAAATCAAACAACATAAAATCTTGGTAACCAAAATATGGCTGAAGACAATTTAAACCTTTATATAGCTCCTCAGGAGAGTTCTAAGATTCATAAAATTCCGGTTTCTTTATTTTATCACCTTCAACTCCTCTTGCAAACAGGAGCCTCATCAAAGTTTTCTTTTCCTTTCAAAATAACCCCAAATAACATTTCCCTGTTCACCTCCACCAGATTCTTGTTTGTACTTACTTGGCCCCTTCTCAATCAAGTTTGCTTCTCATTGTCTTATTCTCTCTCTTCATATAAGGTGAGTATAACCTCTTTCTGAGTGTGTCCTTCAGAAACTCTCCTGGCTAATGCAGACATTTCCCAGTAATGACAATTTCAAAGTTAAGATTCAAGAACTATTAGCCACTGAAACAATGTTCCTAGACTGGGGGAGGGGGTGGAAAGTCACTCAAGCTGTTTTTTTAAAAAATGATTTCAGGAATACCTCCCTTATTTCCTCAACTGACTTCATCCTGAAAATGGCTGTGATGACAGCAAATAATTTCCTCCATACATTCTCATTTTGCAAAGTACTAAAGAATACTCTGTCTTTCTGTGACCAAAATACCTAACATAATGTGAGCAAAACTGCTTCCCAGGGGAGGTCATAAAACTAGAATAATAAAAATAAATTAATTGAATTGAGTTTATTGTATTTTTAAATATTTTTAAATAAAGGTGGATACAGAATAGAGTGTATATATAAAGAGGACAATTTTGTAGTTAGTTTTCTTTGAGTTTCATATGAAGATAAGGGGCTGTGAGAATATATAACATATACTCATGCAAAACTTATATTTTTCCTGTGAGTTATAATCCAAAAAGCTTGAAAGGGTTTGCAGGGTCTCATGATTGAGTTTGAATAATTCATACTTTCTCCTCTCTGTGGTAACAGAATTTACTAAGCTGTAGCAAAATTTTATCATGTCTAGTTTCCTAGGTCTCTCCTGGGTTAATAATTTTTCTAGGCTTCATTGGATTTGTCCTTGCTGTTTAATTCTATCTCTCTCTGACTTTATTCATATACTTTTGGACAAGTTTAAGTTTATAGAAAAATTGGGAAGTTCTCACTTATACCTATCTTCACAACCACTGACTGTCCCACTTCCAATATCACACCATATGACATTATTTCTCATCAACAGTCCTACATTATTATAGCATCAACAAAGCCAATACTAAAATAAGTTCATAAGTTCTTAGTATTGAATACTTTTATGTTTTGACAGTTGTGTACTGATTTTATATATATATGTATATATACATACACACACATACACACACACACACACACACACACTTGGTGCTCTCCCATCTCTATAGTTTTGCCTTATCCATAATCACAGATTTGAATCATAAAGTATGTAGTGATTTTCCAGTTTAGTTGGCTTCATTCTTTCAATAAAGCATACTTAAGTTTTCTTTTTTAATCATAGTTTGTTATTTTTTTAAAAAAATTAGAATAGATTCTTTGCTCATACATACCAACTACAGTTTCCTCTCTCTCCAGTCCTCCCAGTTTCCCCCATCTCCCTTTTCCGATAAATCCATACTCCATTGACTCTTCATAAAAGCGCAGGTATCCATGAGACAACAGCCAAACAGGACAAACAATATACAATCAAATAAATCAAAAACAGTCAGAAGGAGGTTGGACAAGAAAAGCCAATAGGAGTAAAACAGTCTCAAAAGCAGACAAAAGGCTCAGAGATACTCCTGAGCCCACTGTTATAAAACCTAGAAAAACACTAAGTTAACAGTTATATGCAGAGGAGCTGATGCAGATGCCTGTAGTTCCTGTGTTTGACACTTCAGTCTCTGGGAGTGCATACACATACCTTGCTTTCTTGACTCATTGGGGCATGTTCTCCTGGAGTCTTCCATTCCCTCTGATATCTACAATCTCTCCTCCCCCTTTTTTTGCAGGTTTCCCTGATATTCAAGGAGATGTGCTCTATAGAGACCTCAAATTTAGCCGTTTTCTTTTAATAATGCCTGTCTGTTGATCTCTGCTGCTGTGAGGATTCCTACGAACATATGATATGGAGTGTGAATGTCCAACTTTTTTAGACATTCAAAGCTTCCAGTGGCAAGACAGTACTGGATTTGGTTGAGTTTTTAGCCAGGATAGGTCTGTAACAAATCCTGAAATTTCTTACGTTGATGCTAGAATAGAAGGTCACTCCATAATAACTGTTAGATGAGCAGAGCTCATTGGATATAGAAAGTTTGAGCTAGTGTGGGATCACAGACTTCACTATTATGTTCTAGTCCCTTTAACAAGAGAATATACTCTGCAAGCTTAAGAAAAAGAAAGCTGGACACCAACCCAGCCATAAAGCCCTCCACCTATAATCTGTGCCGCCTGTAAGGCATTCTGAGGCAATGGTGGTACAGAACTTGTGGGAGTGGAAAAATCAATGTTTGATTTAATTTGATGCCTACTCCATGAGAGGGAGTCCATGCCCTACACTACCTAGGGGAACAGGATTGGGAGACTGGATAAACAGAGAACTAGACTAAAGAAACAATACTTAAAAAAAATTAGTGAAATTATTTGTAATGATATTCTGCTATACTCATATATTGATTCTTTGCCCAGTCAATATTGAATGGCTTGATATTTCAATTAAAATGTGTATATATATTTTTATTTATTTGTATTTGGCTGAGAATGTACTCATAAAATAGCATAGGAGTTGACGTCAGATGCACCTTTGTGCAAGTTGGTTCTTTTATGCATGAAGTGGTTTCTGGAAATGGCATTCAAGTGGTCATACTTTGTGGCAAGTGTCTTTATGGTTTAGCCACTTGATGGGACTCATGCCTTTATCTTTTTTATTTTACATTATTTATGCATATTCATATATATATATACATATATATATATATATGTGCAAATATGTTTGAGTGCACATGCTCATAAAGGCATGCATTTAGAGGCCAGAAATTTGTAACTAGGACTCTTCCTAAATAGCTCTTTTATTAATTTAGACAGAGTTACTCTACTGAACAGAGTTCAGAGATGTGGACTGGTCTAGTTAGTCAGCTTGCCATGAGGATCCCTGGCTTCAGTGCCCACCAGAAATTGATATAGGTGCTAAAGATCTAAAATTTGGTCCTTATAATTGAACAGCAATTACTTTCTCATTTTCCCACAGAGTCATCTGCCCAGCTGAAATTTTATTTCTTATCACTGAATAATCCACTGTGCAGGAGTGTGCCATCCTTATTCATTTGTGTTCTAAAGATGATATGCACTGTTTCAAAGTTCTGGTAATCATGAGGAAAGTTTCTGAATACATCATTGAAAATTTCCATATGAATGTAACTTTTCAACTGTTTCTTTAATTTCTCGGAAGGGTGATGCTGGATCATGTGACATGAATAGATGAGTTCTGTATGATACTGCCAAGTTGTACTCCACAGTGAATGGAGCATTCAGCATCACCACCACTAACTGCCCCTCAGTCTCTTTAGAATGTGCTGTCACTTTCAGTTCAGAATTTGGCACTCTAATACACATACAATGTGTCTCCTGTTTAATGGGTACTTCACTAATAACTTAGAAAGTTATGCATTTGTCATGGACTATTCCAATGCCAAACATAACAAAATCAGTTTGCTTCTGCTTCCTGAGTACAGGAATTAAAGGAATATACCACCACACTGATTTTGCTTTAGGTTCTAATTAGGGTTTAAAGATTTCTTAATGACTGTATTCTGCTGCCTTTCCTTTTTGAGAATAATTCATGCATGTCTACAGCTCCTATCATCATTGTCTTCATGAATATCTTTCTTTTTATTAGTCAAATCATTTCTGTTTTTTTAAAAAATGAAGGATTCAGATTATTCTTAAATTGCTAAAATACCCTATCTGTTTTTTTCTTTTTCTTTTGTATTTGGTTCCTTTTAATGTGTAACACTAAATTATGTAACAATGTACTTTCTACATATCTGTTATCCTTCAGCTATGATATAATTGATAATTTCTGACCCTCTCTTTTTAGGTTCCTAATGGAGATAGACCAATATAAAAGGCAATTTATTCATGTAGAACTTACAAAAAGATTCTCGAGTTACTGTTCTATTGATATAAAGAAGCACCATGAAAAATTGGCTTTTATGAAAGAATGCATTTAATTGGAGCCTGCTTAAGTTCCAAAAAGTTAGCCCATTATCATCCTTGAGGGTAGAGTCGCAGCTGGCAGGCAGGCATGGTTCTAGAGTAGTAGCTGAGGGATTACAAACACAGGGAATAAGGGCAGGATCTGAGCCTACTGTGGGCTTTTTAAACCCCTAAGCATATCCCCAGTTAATTAACTTCTCCAACAAGGCTTTGACTCCTAATTATTTCCAGTTTCAATAATGGGATAAATCACTCAAATACATGAGCATATGTATGATAATATGTATGTAATTAATATATATGTATTATCATATGGAACTATATATATATATATATATATACATATATATATAAAATTTCAGTACTAATAATTTAGTTTTGAATAAATAATAGAGAACATTTTTCTTAGAAAGACTATTTTCTCCACTCTTACCATTATTGAGTTGACTGTAGTTTTGTATACAGATGATAACCATTGAGCTTTCCCCTTTCTGTTTTAAGATGTCTCATGGTATTGTCCTTGTTCAATTCTTGTTTTGGCAGAGTGTTGTTGAGCGAAACTTTTCTGACATTTCTAGGAGATGCAGTCTCATCAAATATCTGTTTCTATGGCTCTTACAATCATTGTGCCCTATCTACCTTGATGGTCCATGAGCATTATATACATAAGTTGTGTTGTAGATGAATCATCCTTTTAAGCATAGTGTGAACCTAAGTTAATTACATTCTTCTGGTAACTAAAAAAGATAAAAAAAAAAAACTAGTGTTGTGGAATGTATACCAGAGAAATGTATTTCTTACAAAAATAAGTTTGGAAATTTTCTATATGTCAGTGTACAAATATTCATTATGCCATTAACCTGCAAGGAGATATTTGGAATATTATTTCTATCTTACCCTCAGGTTACTTGTGCTATATTGAGAAACTAAACATCAAATCTAAGCAAATTTTATTACTATCCCTGTACAAAACTGATTTTTCAGACAATAAGATGCCTCAATGGGTAAACATGCTTGACAGCAATGTCTGCACATGTAAATTCCATTCCCAAACTATGAAGATGTAGTAGAGAACTAACTAACAGTGTTTTCCTGACTTTCATACATGTACCATCTCTCCTTCTCTCTCCCTCTCTCTCTCTCTCTCTCTCTCTCTCTCTCTCACACACACACACACACACACACAATGAACAAATAATAAGATATTTAAAGGTTGAATCTTAAAATTGTCTTGTGCATTTTGTCCATTCAATAAATTGACATAAAACGCCTTTAAAATGAAACATGTAACAAATCACAAATATAGAATTTATTATAAATAAAAGCTTTTCAATTGTTATTACTTGATGCTTTATTTATTTTATACTTTCCAAGTAATTTGGGCAATGGCTATGTTGTACTGCATGAATGAAATATTTACCATTATAAGGAATTAAAATACTCAACTAGAATCAGTATTCCCAGCAGACACAATCCCTCGGGTTCCTCCCTAGCATTGCAACAGAGCACCAGCTACATCCCCCTTCCTTCTGTCCACATATGCTGTGGTTCCCACATATGATTCCCTCTTGATCTTCTTCCAAGAGTTGTCTCTGTATTCCAGCCACCAGCTCAAGTGGACTCCCTGGCTCAACTGTGGGCCATGCTTGCTGGAAGACCATGTAGGGTGACTGCATACCTTTTCTGCTTTTCATGTTCCTAGCAAAAGCAGTTCTTCAGGATTTTCCCAGCTGTAGTATTTCTATTCCTTCTGTGCATCATGGACCATCCCATACTGACCTCTCAGAAATAACCACATAGATCTCTAATCACCGCCAACCCAGATGTCTAGACACCAGCATAAATAACACAATCAATAAAGCCAGGAAAGCATCTCTCCACTACAGGCCAGCCAACATTCCACAGTAGACCCTGAATATTAAAACATAGCTAAAGCACAAGAAACAAAACCTTAAAACCACCTATATGCAGATGATAATCTGCTTTACCATAGCTGTAGTCTTTTTTTTTTTTTCCTTCCTGCTAGTTCAGCTCTCTGTACTGACTCGGATGATCAAAATTTGGGTCATAAAAGTCTATTAGAATGATGCTTTTATTATGTTTTATGAAGCAATACTAGAGAGTAAAACAGGAATGTGTCTACTGTCCAGTGCATAAATTGAGGCAAATGTTCTGATTATATGGCAAAAAAATAATATAATGCTACAGATCATAACAGACAATGCAAGTGAAGGGCTGTGTTTGCACCAATAGAGAAATTTCTTTTAAATGAGAAACTGTATTTGGATCAGCCATAGCAGTGCACATGGATATGAAGTCTGTGTTTAAAGTAGTTACAAGCCTCCTGCTGGAAGATGTTTCTCTGCTGAACTAGGACATCTATTGTTGTCCAAGGATTAGGAGGGTAAAAAAACAAAAAACAAAACAAAAAACCAACGACCAAAAAAATTTGTAAAAAGGCGACTGAAGCAATTAAAGCAGAATCAATGTCCCTAGAAGTGAGAACTCTGCCTTAGTAGCAAACAGCTGTGACTTTCAGTGATCTTCCATAAGGAATTCCTGGACTGTTCACAACAGCAGGTGTGGTCATTAAATTGGTCCAGAATTTCCTGAGAGCATCTAGGCCTTCATGAGAAGGTCTGACATCTGTCACCCAAGGACTCAAAAACGTTATGCCCAACACCTTAGCTTATATACAAGAAAACAGAGAAAGAGAGAGAGGGAGAGAGAGAGAGAGAGAGAGAGAGAGAGAGAATGGTAACTCAAATAAAGGACTTGTAATTAACATTAGTAATGATTTTTCCAATGATTAACAATTGTTGAACAATGCTGAAAACCTCTTTAGTGCCTTAGACAGTGGTGAGTCTATCTCATCTGTCTCACAACCTAAAATCAGTAATAGTGTAATATATTAGCAATACAGTTATTACTTATTAAATATAAATTAATAATGTCATTGTATTAATTCTTGAAATAGAATGGTAAGTTATATTACTGGATTTCTAAAATAGTAATGGTTTGTTGAAGTGACATTAATCATATATATATATATATATATATATATATATACATCCAATATTTGGTCCTTATTTTTATAAAAGTATAATGATATTAAATGCATTAGACAAGATTATAGCAATGGAATGCCATGTGATGTATTTTATTTTGCTGTTAATAATTAAGAGGGAATGGTACTGTAAGGCATTTTACTGCAGAACTATGTTTTCTACCACAATCATTAAAAATAAAAAAATGACAAAGAAACAATTGTGTACTGTTTGTTTTAATTGGCCATAATATTGATAGTGTTAACTGTAATCAGAGGAAGTCAGTCTCAGAGTTGAAATATATTATCTTGATTAAAACACTTGCATATATAAACTTGGCTCAGGTTAACTACTTTGCTTTTGGAAAATAAAAGCTACAATTTATTATATACATCTCTAAGAAATAAAGTTTATTGCTTGACACAGAGGGGTTGTGGAGAAGACATTAATCTTCCAATTCTTAAGGGAAAAGACAAGAAGTTCCAATTGTAAAAGGTAGCTTTGAGTACACTAACCAAAAATCACGCAATAAAATGATATTCTGGAAGATAAAGTCCTGAACTTAGAGTGTGAAGAAATATTTTTAAGGGTTTTCTGTAGTTTATTTCCTAGTATTAAGTATTAGCAAATGGTAGAGTTTATAAGTAAAACTATAAAAGTTTTCAAGCATCAGTTAGGCAAAGGGAAAATAAACTTAATTTAAAATTCTTACCTTTCTTTTATTATTTTAAAAATAATCATTGTAAATATTACCAGTGAGATATTTATATTTTTTATTTTCTAAATGTCAGCTGATACTGACCAGAGTATATTGAGAATTGTGTATTGCTACCTAACAGATAGTTCAGTTTGCACTAGAAAGTTTGTGAATTTGCAGTAGTGAGCATAGTAGTTCTGATTGACCAAGGAGGGAAACATTTTATTTTACATAAGAAACAAATTTGGGATAAGAAGTTGCATTTTCCATTACTGTTAAAACTGACTTAGAAATAATAATGGACAGTAATAGAAAGTCTACTTAAAAATGGTAATAGGATATTACACTGTTTATTGCCATGATGAGAAAGTTATCAAAAACAAAACAAAACAAACACAAATATCTTATAATACATGATAGGCCTTCAACAAGAGAAAACAGATGTAAAACAATAAACAGTAGCTGTGCATTTATCAGGGAAGTAGGAGGAAGGAAAGATGTCTGAGTGATTAAAATCCACACTATTCCTCCATGGAACTTGAATTTGTTTTCCAGTAAGCTTGTCCAAGGTGCTCGCAGCTGCCTATAATTAGGTGCATGGACCTGACCCTATCTTCTGGATTCTTCTGTAACTGGTGCTCAGGCACACACACACACACACACACACACACACACACACACACACACACACACACACACGCATACACACACACATACTGAAAAATGATGAAACAAATAATTATTGTGAGGTAATGAGTATTATATTAGGTGATGAGATTTGGGTCCCATACCACAGTGGTCATGTAAAGAAAAGAAGTATTAGTCTTGACCCAGCAGTAAAGTGCTTACCAGATCGTAAGAACATGAAGACAATACATTCTTGGACTTTCCAGGTTTCAACACCATAAACTAATTACAGGTTTAAGTTTTAAAAAACACCCTGTCTGACATTCAGTTATTGCAACACAAAACAAACTAATCAACATTTGTAAAAATACTTCTGAAGTTTTAAAATATCTACCAAAGAAAAACAGTATTGTGTAAATTATGATAGTTTTTGCTAAAAGAAGTTCTTACTATGTTGCCCTGGCTGGTTTCTAACTTGTGGTCTCAGTGACCCCCCTTTACCTGAGCATCCTTTTAGTGCACAGGACTATAGGTGTCACTGCTGTGACTAGTTTTTTATGTAAATGTTCAAGTGACACATTGTGCTACAACAGGAAATTAAAGGCACCAAGCATATTTGCTGCCTTAAAATGTTCACTTTAATATAAATGCTTAAAAATTTATAAAGTCATTTTTTGGAATGGTATGGTGTCAAACCAGTATTTCCATTTTTAAAAATAATAAACCATAAGCATGAAGTGTGTTTGTTTCCAGAAAAGTGAGACAATGAGTGAGTGCAATGCTTAATACAAAATGTTGGATCCTTGATTTATAAGCAGGGTAAAATTCTTCATTGGGAATTTAGAAATGAAACAAAACATTCTAGTAATTGTTAATATAATGTCATAGTTTTAAATATTTAACAAATCTTAACTGAAATTATAGTCACAATTATAGTCGTTAACATTGGGATGAGGATGATTTAACATTATCATTACTGTTGGGGCAAGGGTCATGTCTTAACATCAAATAACAAAAAATTAGCAGGTTAGTATTAAATGCACCATAGTTTCTAATGCTTGTTTCCATGCTTAAAAATATCTATAGCCTTTTTGTATTTTCAAGGAAATCAGCATTTCCTATTATTAATTCCTGGTTTTAGTTACTCAGTTATTACCAGATTCATATTTTAACAATGATGTTTTCTATTTGAAATGAAGAAATAGATTATAATTGATCAAGATAATATTTTTCATTTGAAAAACTGAATTTTTATAAATAAGTTATCCTTGAAATAATAACTAATATGCACACAACAGCACCTACCAAAACCTTCTTCAAAGAGAATAAAATGTGCTTTCCATGTAAATATAGTTTAAGCAACTTATTTTAAGCCTAATGATCCTTAGATAACTAAGGATAGGTAACTAGACAGAAGATATGCACAGATTAATGAATATCTAAAGAAGAGTAAAATTGTTTTAATAGACTTCAAGCTTTTACTGAGGCATGATACACAAACACACACACACACACACACACACACACTGAAACCAAAATCAATCATAATGCAGAGTTGGGCTCTGCAGCCATGAAAATGTATGTACTGGTGACATTATTTGTACAAAGAAGTTACATTTAGTAACATATGTGTATATATATTATATACATGTATGTATACATATGTGTATATGCATACAAAATATTTGTGGAAAAGGGTCTGTGAATTTGAAGAGTGGAGAATGATGTATGGTAGGGTTTAGAAAGAGAAAGGAGAAGGAAGAAATATGTAATTGAATTAAAAATCTCAAAAATAAAAAATGTAATTATATCACTTTCCATATCCTTTTCCTTCCTCCTACACCTCCTATGTCTACCTTCCTCCCAAGTTAACAGCCTCTTCATTTTTAACCATTGTTAATAAATATACATGAGAAGGAATAAAGGCATAAATATTACCTAGTATGTCTGTTGAATGTTGCCTGAATGTACATTCTTCTAGGACAAACCACTTGCTATGGGATAATCAAGACTAATTCATCATCTTTTATCTGATGTTAATTTCTTGTGCTGTTAATCTAGGGATGGGTTCTCTGAGCTTTCATCCATCTGTACTGGGCTGTCTGTCATTTTCCTGATCTTGTATAGATAGCAATGTTTTTAAGATTTCAGGATTGTACATGATTTGTCATAGTTAGATGATACATTCTCAGTAGAATTTCACAGTCCTATGACTTTTACAGTTTTTTCTGCTCAAATAAGAACAAAACCTATTTTTTAAAAAATAGACACTATTATAGATATTAAAATAGAGGGGGAAATCACTTTTTAGTATATATTAAAAACATCACTTTTAATTTACATTGCTTTACAAGCATAGAGTAAAATTAAGCATTTTAAAATTCTCCAATTTTTAGGGCTGGATTATGCTTTATTTATATTTTAGAACTCATGTATTATTGAAATGTAATACATTTTTAAAGATTTTAAATTATCTTTAGAAGCATGGTTTCACTTTGCCCTTACTTGCCTGGAACTCATGGTGATGACCAGACTGTCCTGGTACTATGTCTATCAGTTTAACCATGCCTCTACCTCCTGAGTACTGGGTTTTAATTCATGGGCCACTATAGCCAGATTTGTCTTACACATTTTTAATATATTAAACTATATTAAAGTTTATTATCTGCAAAGAAATTAAGCTATTAATCTCCCAATTCATCGTGAAAAAAACTCTTAAAATTAAGTATTGAAAAAATCAAACTCACAGCATAAAAACCAATAGATGTAATATTAAATGTAGATATCTGTTTTATACATTACAATTTTAGCTCATTTTTATCATATCTTGACAATTAAATCTATGTATTTTTAAAGAGATTTAAATTTCTGAAATTTAGATGGTAAACTACATTTTAAACTTACAACAGAATAATAGAAGGCTTTTTAGTGTTTGTTTTAGAGTATTATGAACACAATTTGATACTTATGCAAATTAATAACGAATAATGCTTTTGTAGTGGTTCATTTTTTTATTTATTAAGGAATACATATTTATAGAAAAATGAAACCATATCTAATTCTCAAGATCTGAAGGATAAATTTTCCCTGCTATCAGTCAATAAAATTAGCTTCCTTGTAATGTTTGCCTATACACAGCCAAAAGCATACATACAAATAATATTTATGAATCATAATGTAAAAATATTATATGGTTCAACCCAACCTAATATGTGAAATGACTTTATATCATAGTTTATTACTTAAACAGTTGAGAACATATTTACTTTTGTAACCTGCAACAGTTTAGTAGAAAATAATATATATTCATAAAAAAATTTTATTGAGACAAAAGAGAAGCCCTCTCAGAAATTAGAAGTGAGATGAGGTACATTACTCAGTTATCCATTCTGATAGAAATTTGACCACATCAGTTTTGTATAGTATTTTGTGAAACATTCTCTCAATGTTAAAGTTTCTTTTCTGGGTTTTCTTTTAGAAATCATTACAAAAAAGCAAGGGAAAATATAACAATGTCCTTCTCCTATAATAAGAATGATGACTACCTTATATGCCATCCTAGAGCCTTCAACCACTTGCTGATGGAAGCAGAAATAGATATCCACATCTAAACACTGAGCTGAAATCCAGGAATCCAGTCACAGAGACCAAGGGTGATGAACAAAGGGGTCAAGACCAGGATGGAGAAACCCACATAAACATAAACCCACATAAAGCTGACCTGAACAAGGGGGAGCTCCTGGATCCCAGGAAGCTGGGAAACTAGCAAAGGACTGACCCAGACCCGCTGAATGTGAGTATCAGTTAGGAGGTGTGGGTAGTTTATGTGGCCTCTGGTAGTTGATCATTATTTATCCCTAGTTTATGAATGGATTTTGGGAGCCCATTCCACGTAGAGGGATACTCTCCTAGCCTAGACATACAGAGGAGGGCCTAGGCCCTGCATCAAATGATATAACAAAACTTTGAATATCCCTCATGGAAGGCCTCACTCTCCCTAAGGAGCAGAAAGGGTTTGGGATAGGGGGTTGGGTGGGCAGGGGAGGAAGGGAGGGAGAGGGAACTAGGATTGACATGCAAAACAAGCTTGTTTCAAATTTAAATTTAAAAAAAAAAATGGAAAACATAATTTCCCAGGCAAGCAGCTGTAAGGCATCTAAAATGACATTCACAAGCATGATTGTTACTGAGGTTGACAATAAACTGCCTGTAAATCTTATTTAATTTTTCCCATTGTGCAAGGAAGAGTAGAATAATACTAATTGATTGTGAACTCAATGTGGTTTTTCTAAGTGTATATTATGGGAGTGAGAGTAGTTGGCTAAAATTACTGAATTACACATTGAAAGTTTATAGCTCTAGGTATGTTTTATTCACTGCTAATGGCTTTTGGGGGTGGATTTATATTAGGTTTTGAAGAAAGAGATGATGTCTATCTCAAGTAGATCTTTACCCCTACATTTGGGAGCATATTTCCCATGGAGGGAATACTCCCTTAACCAAGAGGCAGGAGGGAGGGCCTAGTCCCTACTCCAAATGACTTGACAGATTTTGTTGACCCCTCTTGGAAGGCATCACCCTCCCTGTGCAGTGTGGGAGTGGTGAATGGGAAGGGAGGGTGGGGGGATCATGGGAGGTAATGAGAAAGGAAGGGAAGGAGGGAGGGAACTGAGATGGATATGTAAAACAAGAAAAAAAACAAATAAAAAATACATCAGAGAGTTTTCTTAGAGTACAGACAGAATTAGAAATTTAAATAAGTAGTAGTTACATGTATAGAATAAAAGAGTATTTGCTAAGCAATTTTGTTGTTGAACAAAAAACAAAACAAAACAAGATTTTCTATGTGACATCCTTTCCCCTGACCTTGGCAGTGTGCATAATGAGATGGTTAGTTTGGGTGTAATAAAAGGTCTGGAACAGATAAAGAATCTGTTACAAGAGTGGAAATTGGTTTTCCCCAACTAATTTTTGAAATGACCCAAGTATAGAAAGCAGAGGGATGATACATAAAACAAGAATAGGTAAGTAGCTCACCCAAGATCATGTAACAAATTACTACTGGGTCTGAAATTTGAATCCAAGTTCTTATCATTGAAATCATAACATAATAAGCTCATAATTGAACAGGGAAGCAATTTGTATAACAATAGCTGACAAATTTGATGGCAATAAATGTGTACACACATATAACTAATTGATCACTGGGTTGGAGCAGAAAATTTTAAAGACAAATCATCAATGCAGCAGCAAAGCATCTTACCTCATGATCTCAGTATTTCCTACTCCAAAGTCTACAGGTCACATCTTCTCACTTCTTTTATCAGTCTATACAATCACAAGTAACCCAACTGAGAGTACTTCACATGTCCTCACCACCCAGGAGGCTGGAAGAAACTCACAAGCCTGCCTAGATCCTCACAACCTGCGCTGCCTGAAGACATTCATGGGCCCACCAAGAGGTACCATTGTGAATAGCAAATATTAGAAATGTGGAGTGGTTCAGGTGCTGTGGAGAGAGCCTGACTTGAAAATAAAACATTATAGAATAGTGAATGAGAGCCATTAAAACGTTAGGTGTTAAGTGTCAAATCATTTAAATATATATGTGTATGAATATATATATTTATGTATATACATATATGTATATATATTTGGTATATGCCATACCAAATTTTATTTATGTAAAATATGTTTAGAAGATTTTGAACATCAATCTTCAGATAAAATGTAATTTTTAACTATTATTTTTGAGGGTTTATAGTAATAAATGTCATCCCAACTTCAAAAGAAAACCCAGAGAATAAACAAAGAACACAGAAACACTTAACAGAAATTAGGAAACTAAAACAAAATAGAGAAAGAAGCAATAACAGATGAGAGCTCTTTGAAAGGCCTATCATGTATGTAAATCCCTGGCAATACCATGCAAGCAAATCCAGAGAAGTCAAAGAAAACAGAAGCACAGATAACATTGATCTTAAGGACAAACTTATACCACTGTATTTGAAAACAACAAGTAGACACTTCCTTCAAATGATACAATTTATTGATCTTGACTTGGGGAGACTTTCAAATACTGTACAATATTATCCATGTTAAAACAATCAGCTAAATGTTTTTATTTAACAAAGACAAGTACAAATGTAGTATAGGAAAATTATATCAACAACCAAAAATTTTGAGTCAAGTCACTGTGTAACACTTAAGGTAGAACAATAAAAGTTGATAAACTGAGAGTTTCAAAATACTGTTTTCACTTTAGAAATTAAATGCAGCAAACAAATTAATTTGAGGGATTCAAATTAATGAATAATGGAAGTGCTCCAAAGCAGCAACAAGGGCTTCACTATTGATTGAATTTGCTGTCTCTCACTTGCTCTTGCTGTCTTCCTCACTTATTTGCCATTTAACAAAACACACTTAGTCTTAGGAAAACTTGTAGATGAGTGCTGGCCAGTCCTGTGAGCTGAGCAGCACACAGTGTGCTTATGTTCATATCCAATTTACCACATGGCCATATATTTACATCCTGATATCTCCCAGGTTCAGAGTTTGCAAGTTGTTGGGCAGAGACCTGGGAGTAAATAGCCAAGATACCATCCAGAAAAGGCAGGGATGCACATTGGGCAAGGATTCCTGCCCTATTTAATGTTTCATGGACCATCAAGTTCCCTATTTCAATGGAGATTTAAATACAAAATTGTGAAATTTTTCAAGTGGCAGCTGGAGACCAAAGTGTTCTGAGTTTGGGTTCTGTCTTGTCCCATGGTGTAAGAGTTCATAAGGAAGACCATGGAACTACAACTTAGGCAATTTTGGAAGAGAACAGAAAAAGCTTCTGCATCTTGTGGTAGATCAGAAGCCATTGAATTAGCAAGAGTGTTAACCCATTTAGAGCCTTTACACCAAGCAGAGGAAAGTGAAATCAATTAAAAGCCACAAGGACTGACTGAGAGATGGACAACACACAGGATTCCATGCCTGCCTCTCACCACTTCTGCATCCTATACCTTTAAACTGAGGATATTATCTACATACTTCTGGCTTCAATTGAAGGCTATGAAGGAGGGTGATATACAGAAGTTAGGAGATGTGGATCTCAACAAGATGAGTGAAGCAGACAGTCAGAATATGTGCATGGCTTCCTAACACAATCTTCAGTCATAATGATTGTTGTTTCTTATTCCTTTTAAACCTCTAGATATTGTTCCTGTGGAATCTGTCCTTTTATGATGGAAGAGGAAGAACAATATCCTAGAAAATTTCTTTCTAGTTTAATTAAGAGGACCCAGTCACCACACTCAGTTATGCAATCTATCAATAGGCATCAGATCAGGAGGAAATAAGTCTCAATCTGCATTAAAAAAAAACATAGTATGAACAAAAGAAAATCATCATCAAGTTACCCATGAGTTTTGAAGTAAGGATCGTATATAAAAATAATAGAAAATAGATAAAAATTAACATATTACACTTTTATGAATGTAGTCTTAATTAAATAGTAAGAAACATATTAAACAGCAAAAATATATCTTTAAAATAAAATACCAGAGGAATAAAGGAATGTCACTTAGGCTAAGAATGGGCAAATCTATTTAATGTTATACTGGTAGAGGACAATTTTTTTTCAGTGTAACTCTCACAGCTTATAAGGTATATTTAATGTTCCATTTCTTGTGTTATCAGTATAAGAACCCCCCCATTTAATGACTACATTTTAAGCAACACAATCATGTATATTTAAAGGTCAGTGTGTTTTACATATGTTATACTAAAACATACATGAGTGAAAAGATAAGTGGAAGGATGGAAAGTCTATGTGATTGATTAGGAGCAATAACAATTGTTTAAATGAAGTTAAGAAAATGGAAAAGTGATGGACATTCCCAAAGAAGGATAAACAATCTAAAAATGTCAGCTATATAAAACTTAAAATTTCATTCACCATATCATGGTCTATCATTATTATGAAGAACACTGATAATAAAAAGTAAGTCACAAAGATCAGATTGTCAGAGTCATCTCCAGGCTCCTGACTTAAAAGCTACTTAAGCCTTGAGAGGAGAAAATTGTCAATACTCAAATGAAAATTAAACTTTAAGGTGAAACAAAGATGCATTAAAACATATTTTATAATTAACAACTCAAGAATGTTAGAACCCATGACAACATGAAGCACATATTTAACTATTTAATTTTTTAATGCATGTGTCAAGAAAACAAGGCCTTTAATTAATCAAAAAACTAAATAAAGACATCAAATCTAAGATTGCAATGAATTCATGAGGGGAAGAGGAGCTACAGTAAACCACAATGACAGGGTAGCTTAGTTGTTAAAACAATATTGAAATGTAGGTGAGAAGAGATGCATTCCTAAAAAATTAGCATATTATCTAAGTCAACCTTCAAGGACATCATGTTAGTACAAAAGAAATAATTCCTTAGCCATCATTTCAAAGTATTAACATATAATTCCAATTTTTGTAAGCCAAATCTAATATGGAATGGCAATAATAGTGAAATATTCATATGATATATGTCAAAGAAGATCAAGGAGAATTAAAGTCACTTTTCCCAATTGAAACAGAATTATTGCAAAGAAGTAAGGGCTATGCCTATATATTCTTCAACTAGAACTTACAACATTAGTAAAGTTGAGTGCCTAAGCAGTTGACTAAAACCTGTTAGACAAATATATTAAAGCTTTTTATTATAAGTTTTAATTGTTCTTTGCAATCAACAAAATGTAGAATCAGTTTTGAATGAGGAATTGTCTAGATCAAGATTCTGATGTGCATATATATGAGAGACTATCTTGATTATATTAGTCGATGTGGAAAGTCCCAACTTGAATGAGAGGCACTTATCCATGGGCTAGAATCATGAACTGTAGAAAATGGGAGAAGGTGAAGAGTGTATCAACACCTATTCATTCACTTTCTCTGAGCTTGACTGACAAAGTGTGACTAGCTTATTGCTCATGTCTTCACTTCCCAGAAATAAGAACAGTTACCTGGAATTGTGAGCAGAAACAAAGTTGCCCCCACCTTAAAAAATTGCTTCTGCTGGGGTATTTATCACAGAACTCAGACAGGAAACTCAGAGAAAGATTTAATTGTCCTGAGCAAATTGAAGATTTCATTCTCTCTAACAGCATGTTTAGGAATGTCTTTAAAATTACAAAATATATAACCAGATTCAAAATTTAAAACAGGAACATTTTCTTATATAAGAAAGAAGCAACCAGTTTAGGGTAAGTTGTCTTTTTCCTACAAGTCATATGATAACTAGCACCAATAAAAAATAAAATAAAAATGGGGCATTCCAATCTCAAGATTTACAATAATTTGACTCCCTGACTCACATCTCTGTTCTTGTCTATGCTTTACACAGGCTCCATGGAATTATGAATATTGTGCTGTTCACTGCTTACATAGTTCAGTTTCTGTGAATACAAATATGTTAGTTATCTGTTCTGCTCACCATAAACACCTTCCTTGGTGCAGAAAACTCCTTGTGACCCCTGACCTACCTTCCTCTCTGGCCACAGCTCTCTTTCCTACTTGCCAGACTTTCTATTCATTATCACTACACAGTATCATCTTGCTTTACCTATTTCAATTCCTATTTTTTTAGGAGACCACTAACACCTCAGGGTGCCTGTGAATGTGCTCTCTAGACCTAGCTCTCTAGAAGGTTCTCTCACACTTTATGATAAATACTCCCTTTCCATGAGGTCCTTTCTGCCTCAAAAGATAAAGCAGCAACTCCTTCATTTTCACCCATTATTAAGTTCTGTGTGCATGTCTATCAGAAAATGAACTTTTTAATAAATGTTACTTACTTGTGTATTCATTTATTTATTCATTAGTTTTTGCAGCAATACTGACCAATAACTACTGGCCCAGAAGCCTCATTAGAGCAGTTATCTTACCTTGGTCTTTCTATATAACTACTATTTCAAACAACACCTGGCATATTACAGGCACTAAAATAGTGTTTAAGTATTTTAATATAGGATGAATGAATTAATGAAAGGTAAATGTTCTTTTAAGAAGTCTCCAGCAGCTTGAGATGTTAGTAACTTGTCAGTAGCATAACAGAGCTAGATACTGTCATTGTTTCTGGTTCACATTAAGTGTATTATGATAAGTGCCAATACTTTACATTTCAAAAGAGAAAATCCTGATGTAGAAAGGTCAATAAAATATAGAATCTGGAGGTTGGTGTGTGACATCTCCAAGTTCTATAACTTGTGTGGGTGCTGTCAGTGTACAGAAAATGTCTATTGTCTTAGCAACAGTCTCAGTGTTTTGGGGATTTCCATGGCAACCCCTTGGCCAACAACTCAAATGAATGAAACCCAGTCCAGCTAAAGCAAGCCTCCTTAGGTGACAAAAGATGACCAGTCCTCATTATTAGGAGACCTCATCAGAATCACCTTCATAAACGTTAGGAATTTTCCACCACACTATGTTTTCCTATCATTCTTCAAATGCCTCTCAATTCCAGCGCTTTCTCTTTTCCTTTCTCTTCCTTATCTCCCATCCTCCTCTCCACCTGATCCTCTGATTCCCTACTAAACCCACCCTCTGTCCATCTATAAAATTCTGCTCTATTTGTCCCTCCTAGGGAGTTCTCTGTGTCTACCCTTGACCCCACTGCTATACCTCTCCAGATCTACAAATTATAGGTTGGTAATCATTTATTTATTTAATATCAAATATCCACATACAAGTGATCTTTCTGGATCTGTGTTTCCTAACTCAGGATGAATTTTTCTACGTGCACCTATTTGCTTGCTAATTTCATGATTTATATTTGTAAGGCTTGACACGAACTCAGTCACAAAATCGTTGACATATAATCTCTCCTGCCTGCAATATATGCAAGGGAAATGGTGGGAGTAGGCAACCAATGGCTGATTTGACTTTAGGCCTGCTCAGATGACCAAAGTTAAAATCAAGCACTACTGACCTAAAAATTAAAAAAAAGAAATTGTCAATAAAGTAACTCCTAATGATATTTTGTACCAGAAGTGAACAGATGCGGAGATCGCAGCCAGACATTACACACAGAGATTCCTTGGCACATACACCTCTAAATGTAAGGACTCCATCAAATTCTTCCCCTCAGAGAACCCTTCAGAAGAGGAGACAGAAAGAGTTAAAAGCCAAAAGGGATGGAGGACACCAAAAGAACAAGGTCCTCTAAATCAAATTAGCTTTGCTAAGTTGAGTTTACAGAGACTGAAGCAGCAAAGACCAAGGCCTTCACAGGTCAACACTAGTTCCTTGGAATACATATGAAAGCTTTCCACTTAATACCTTAGTGGAACTCCTGAGTGTGTATCCCAGTGGGTCTCTGATTTTGTGCCAAATCTTGGGACTTATTTTTCTTCTTGGGTTGTCTTGTCCAACCTTAATGTTATGGTTTTTGCTTTATCTCACATTTTATTTTCTCAGGTTTGATCATTATCACTTAGAAACTATTTTTTTTTTTTTGTTTTATTTGTTTTTATTTATTTAGAAGCAATCTTATTTTACATATCAATGACCCTGCTCCCCTTCCTTCTCACACTCATCCTCCTATGCTCTCCTATGATCCCTCAAACCCAGACCCCATCCACTCCCCAAGGATAGTGAGGCCTTCCATAGGGGATTATCAAAGTCCCCCATCACTTGGAAGAGGGCCTAAGCCTTCAGTGTATCTGGGGTGAAATAGTTTCCTTCCACAGGGAATGGGCTCCCAAAGTCCATTTGTGCCCTAGGGATAAATACTGGCTCCACTGTTAGAGGTCCCATAGACATTCCTTAGAGTCTTCATCCAGTAACTGATGAAAGCAGAAGCAGAAACAGGCACCCATTGCTAAGCACTGAGCCAGACTCCTGGAGTCCAGTTGTAGAGTAGGAGGAGGGTTGAGAAAAGAAGTCTAGACTGGGCTGGAGAAACCCACAGAAACAGCTGACCTGAACTAATGAGAACACAGGGACCCCAGTAGTAAAGCTGGGGAATCAGAATTGGACCAAAGAAGCCCCCTTAATATTTTGGTTTTTTCTAAAGACAGACAGAAAGGAGGAGAGGGGAAGTGGAAAGGAACTGGGAAAAACAGAGGGAGTGGCAACTGTAATTAGGCTATATTGTATGACAAAGTCTGTTTTAAGTAAAAGGAAAAAATGAAAAAAAAAAAGATAAAGCTAAAAATTATAGAAGAGAAGTAATGAAAGCAACAGCCACTTTAGTGGCTCAGCTTTCAGAGGGTTTGTTCTTTTGTGTTCTCTGGGACATTGATTTATTAGATCTGCTTGTTCTAATTTATCAATTTATATGTTGTGTCTGCATGTGTAAGTTGAAATGAAATGTGATTTCTATTTTAAAAAATGAGAAAAGAAAAAAAAGACATATAAAAAAGAAAAAAGATAAATAAAAAAGATTTTGCCTAATGTTGTTAATTGACTAGATCAGATGGGACAATTTTTAAATGCCTTGTGTTTTTTTTAGTAAATTTATCCAATCTCCACATTATGTTGGCAGTGTCTAATATGAACAAACACAAGTTTGATCTGCAGAAAATGCATCCACATTCTGTAATTGTTCTATTACAAAAGTCCCATTTTAAATATTAAAAAAATGTATAACTACCTATAACATTGATATAAGAAATATGGCTTTAAAACAAAAAAAGAAAATTCATATTTCATTTTTAGTCATGTGAAACGCATCGATATAATTAATTTTTATTACATTAAATAAGTATATTGCTTTACTTTGGCAAATGGCCAATCTGTGGTTTTACGGTGTCAAGCTATTTTCCCTATGGTTTCTTCTTCAAATTGAACAACTGCCAAAGGGACCAATATGACTTTTCTTTAACTTCCAAGGATCAGAAATGATATTTTGCCATAGACAACCTGAGGGTTTGAAACTGAGGACAACAAAGCTAGTATCAATAGGACCACATATTATATAAAGCTGGCAAATTAATCTTTTCATTCTACCTATTTTCTTGTTATGTCTTTCTTCCCTAGAAATAGGTCAAATTACTTTTCTTTGTGGTGCCATCTTCTACGCCATTTTTTTAAAAACCTCATTATCACTACAAGCCTACCTCACCTTTAATAATACTTAATTCTCTAAAACTGAGTTTCATTTAAAAATCTCCAAAGAACCAAAATGAGAATTATATTTGAATAATTGTATTGAATTATATTTCAATAATGTACCACTCTATATTTTGGAATAAGGCATTTTCACTTAGACAAACTTGAGAAGACCATGTTAGTTTCATTTCAATGTTCTTCTCAAAGAGACATTTTGCATTGCTAATTAATTCATTTATTCACAATGGTTAATGTTACTGGAAAGTCATAGAGTTTAGAATTCTATTATGCTGTCCTGTTAGAGGTCCTGCCCATATCATGTAGATGATCATCAAAGCATCTACAATTAATAATTAATTATCATTAGTATGTCACTAATCCAAACACACATTTTAGGTATTTTGTAATGTTAATACAAAATTCACAGAAGGAAGATTAAGGACTTAGTGGTGAAATACATATTACACAATTATTCCTAACAGAGTTTCAAATTTTTATGTTACATGAAGTTCGAATTTGTAGACATGGTAATTTTGGTCTACTGCAGTAGAATCTGCAGTGATATTGCTATGTGAAATTTGCATTGTCACTTTTGTGTAAGTCTTAGTAGATCTGATCTCCTTGAACTTCATTCTTCTCATCTATAAAATGCATATTACATTTGTATTGTCTCATAAAGCTCAAGTTAGGAACAGAGAGCCTCTACCACACAAAGTATTTAATGCATACTGTCAATTATTTTTATTGAATGTGTATATTAATCAGGGATAGGAAATTATTACATGAACAAATTCAATTTTCTTCTGACTATAAACAAGTATTTTTTTTAAAACAGTATTTCCTAAAACACAGTCTTATATGGCCTTGATCCTTGTGAGGCAATGAATATGCCATTTCTTATGAGGCTGTCAGTGTGGTACTGTTTGCAGAGTTGCCAAGTAGGGTTCTGTGTGAAAAGCCAACACTAGCTTGCTGCCTCCCTTCTTCACACAAATCACACACCACACCTTTGCTTAATTATTAGCCCTTTCTAATATTATTACAAGTCATGAGTCATGTTTCAACTCCTAAAGATGTATCCTTTGTAAAAGCTTTAAGGTACCTACAAAATGTAATGAGTCCTCTTTGCTGTGAAACCTACCAGTTGTGTGACCTTTAACAAATAATGTAATTTTTCACATGCAAACCTTTGTTTTAATAAAGGAATATGGTAGTGCATACTGCATTTTGAAATTTTACTTATGTTTTTTACTGGCTTCCAATGAGATTTTATTATCACATATTTTAAAACATATCTTGACTTTGTTGTTGCTCTTCTCCAGTCTTCCTTCCCATCACTCTTCCCTCTCCCGTGCCCTCACAACCCTGTAGCCTCCTGTCCATTCATCTGCTCCTCAACACCGCCTGTTTCCCTCTAGAGATCTTATGCTCAATTTCATCTTCTATAACCACTCTCACAAACTCATGTTTCCATACATGTAAACATTAAGGTTCTGCTATACATGTACAATAGTACATACAGCATACATTTGAAAATCAGGTGTGGTACTTGACACAAGAGTATGCTTCATAAAAACTAGTAGATTTTTTTTTGGATGCCCATAAAGATTCTATCACTATTCAAAACCTCCCAGATTGGTCCCCTGATTGCACTGCCAAATTCTTCTCTCAGAACAAAACAGTGGTCTGAAACCTCAAATGCCCTTTCCTGAAAGACCCCTTCCTCCCCACAAGTCCCCCTTTATGTCTCTTCATTATAATCTTTTTCTCTCATTGATTCACAGTCCTCAGCACAGGAGAAGACAATTCCAAACACCTCAAAATAGCTTTATTGTGTCTGTTCTGGAAGATTGTTCCTCACCTTACAAATTATTACTGTGAGAAGTTTCATCACAAGTAGGGGAGTAAGAGCGGGTGGTGCCTGTGGGGGCCTAGAACTAGGAGTTTATGGAGGCTGGAGCAGCACAAGGTGTTTAACCTGTGGGGGCCTAGAATTAGGAGTTTATAGAGGCTTCTGCAGAACAAGGTGTTTAATTATTGCACAGGTGGTGATGCTGTGTTATTGCTGTGAAACAGAGAAAAGCAGCAGTGAGTAATTAAGATGAGTATAAATTAAAATGGTGTAAAGTACTGCCATAGAATAATAAAATGGATTATTTAATTAACTTGCTGTATGACTTTCAGGAATTTAAATTATTTATTTGTAAGGAAACATTCTCTCTTAAATGAAGAGATTTGGACCTATACATATTCTACAAGAGTGTGACATCACTCAAATGAATTGTGGACACAATGTAACCTCAAATTTTGTAGTAGCAATACTGAAAAAAGGGAAACTTGAGAATTCTTATTTAATGTAATATAGTTAAAATAACATGTATAATCACAATCAAAGGATGACATTTTATACTATTTTTCTTCTATCAAGACTTCCAATTATGGTTCACTTTATATTTATAGCACCTCATAATTTGGACCAGCCACATTCATTTGTTTAATTTCCTGATTTGTCTAGTGGCTACACCATTGGAGAACATCATTATAGATATTAAATACTGTGTGTGTGTGTGTTCCTTAGCTATCTAAATTCAACCTGACCAAAAAAAATGAGTTAAAAATATACACAATATCCTTAATGAGAATCATACAATTCACAGTATATTGAGAGTAAATCTTTAAAGATATTTACATTCAAATCCTTGGAATCTTGAATGATATTAGACGGTAATGAACATTCACATATGATTCTCAAATCATATGGAAATAGTATGCTGGGTTATCAGAGTTGGCTCTAAGTGGGCTCACATCCATTTTTAAAATAGCTTTCAAATAAAAAAAATTGTACATCAAAATTAACCAGACCCAAATTCCATATGTCTTCATGAAAAACTATATCATTAGAATAGCATTTTGAAGCTGTGTAACTTCACATTGGAATCTATACTTTAAACACTTAATATCTTTTTGTGTACTTAGCTTTTACCAAAAATGAAGAATCCACAACAGATTTAAAACTAAGAAAACAATTAACCTTATTACTTCTTTCATAAGTTATGTTCATTCACTAATTCCTCATCTCCTAACATTGATCTTTCTTTGCTTATTATCTCCATATTATCCAGTAACCTCATATACAATTATTTATATACATGCATACTGTTTTCCAGGTTTTGCATATGAGGGAGAATACTCAGGGTCTTTTTTTTTTTCTGACATTGTTTGACCTTGCTTAATGATATCTACTTTTCAGAAGTAAAATAAAAGATTATAATAGAACAGAACATAGATTAGGTACCGAGATGGCTGAAGATGAGGCAACAGATCTGTCACTCAAGTAATGTTGACTGCCCCCAAGGGCTGGGAGAAACAAGGAAGACAGTTACCAATACTCCAGAGCCAGTGAGGTCTGCAAAAAATTCAAATTCATGCTTAGTGGATTAAACATACTTTGAACATCTAATAACTGAAATGAAATATAAATTGTCATTGTTTTAATACACCAAATTTAAGATAAGTTGGTATGCCAGCTTCAGAAAATTATGAATGAAATCAATGCAAATAATATTCAACCTTGCTATGAATGTCCACACAACATCTGGTTATATTCCTATTGAAAATGTCTTTCCAGATGATTCATTCCCAGAGGTTTTGAATGCTACACAAATGATGAACACTTTCAAATTTGTGTATTTATTTTTTATTATGCTCTCGAACACAAGCCAGTATTTTTGGGATAACTTTGGATATCCAAAAGTGTTCTATAGCCAAACGATGGTGTCCTCAGGCCCCTGCCTAAGGAGAGACCTCCTTGAGAGCTTGGACCACGCAGAGCTACAGACATTGAACTTCTTTCCCAACTAAGCCCACCGGGGGAGTACCATATATATATATATATATATATATATATATATATATAGAGAGAGAGAGAGAGAGAGAGAGAGAGAGAGAATGAGAGACCCCATCTGCACCCGAAGAAGCAAGGGGAACATGGCAATACAAGAAAACACCTATCAATAGAAAGAAAAGCATGACACCACCAGAATATAGGGACTCTACACCACCTAGACCTGAACACCTCAAAGCAGATGAAGCAGAAGAGAACAACTTAAAAAATATCTGCATAGAAATGATAGATTTGGAGCACATTATACCTGCCTATCCATGTGGGACCACATGCAATTTCCACCTGCCTGGTCTCTTACCCCCTACCACCAGTCCTCTACTGGAGTTCTGGGTCCCTCCCAGAGATCCCCTATCACCATGGGGGCATCTCTGAGTTCCTGCTGGCTGGATCCTTGACTCCCATCACAGGGCCTTCTGCTAAAAAGGCCTCAGCTGGAGAGTGCCAGGTCCCAGCTAGATCTGCCTTTGGTGTGGAAACATCCTGAGTATCAGCCCCGCCTTTGACCCCCATTGCCAGGCCTTGGCTATAGGTGAGTCTGGGACAAATTTGGGTAGATTTTCTCCTATACTTTTCACCAGGAACTCCCTGAGCTGGCCCCTGATCTCACTGCCCCTGTGTCCTGTCTGCATGGAGAGTGCTCTTGGAGATCTGATACACACCCACCAAACCCCACCAAGAGCCTACCCTCCCCCTACTTTGTGCCCTACCCCGCCCACTGTCCCACCTCTCTGATTGAGCACTGGGGCAGAGGGTGGAGCCAATAATACAGCCACCTTCAAAGAACTTCCTGGTGCTGTTCTGAGCACATTAGACCTGCCTAGCCACATGGGACCACTTGCATTTTCTACCTGCCTGGTCTCTGACCCCCACCAGCAGTCCACTACTGGAGTTACAAGTCCCTCCCAAAGATATGCCTATCTCCACATGGCCTCTCTGAGGTCCTGTGGGCAGGATCCTTGACCCCCATTGCAGGGCCTCTGCCAAAGAGGCCACATCAGTAGAATGCCAGGCCCAGGCTAGATCTGCATATCAGCTTAAGGAATATCCTGAGTTGCAGCCTTCTAGAACTTTGACTCCCATGCCAGTTTTCTGCTGGAGCCTGATTTTTGACCCTCAAGGCTGGGCCTCTGCCTGTGGAGAGAACTCCTAGAGAGACTGGACCACCCAGAGCTACAGACATCAAACCTCTGACCCACCTAAGCACAAGTGGGAAATAACATAGAGAGAGGGAGGGACCCTCTTCCACCAACACATACTGGAAGAAGCTATGGGATAACAGCAATAAAAGGAAACACCTAACAACAGAAAGACAAGCATAACACTACCAGAATCTAGGAAATCTACACCACCTAGACCAGGACACAACAAAGCAGATGAAGCAGAAGAGAAAAACTTAACATTATCATCATAAAAATGATAGAGGCCCTCAAAGAAGATGTGAAAAAATCCCTTAAAGAAATGGAAGAAAAAACAAACAAAAAATTGGAAGAAATGAACAAATTTTTAAAGGAAGAAACCAAGGAAAAAACAATTAAATGGATAAAGGAACTGGTTCAAGACTTGAAAACTGAAATAGAAACAATAAAGAAAACACAAACCGAAGGAGTGCTGCAAATAGAAAAACTGGGCTAAAATTCGGGAAATAGAGACACAAGCATAACCAACAGAATTCAAGGGGTGGAAAAGAGAATCTCTGGTGCAGAAGATAAACTAGAGGAAATAGATTCATCATCCAAAGAAAATCGTAAATCCAACAAATCCTTAACACAAAACATCCAGGAAATGTGGGGCACCATGAAAAGAATAAACCTAAGAATAATAGGCATAGAGGAAGGTGAGGATGCCCAACTCAAAGGTGCCGAAAATATATTCAACGAAATCATTGAGGAAAACTTTCCCAATCTGAAGAACATGCCCATGAAAGTACAAGAAGCATACCAAACAGCAAATAGACTGGACCAAAGAAAAAAGACTCCTCGAAATATAATAATCAAAACACCCATCATACAGAATAAAGAAAGACTATTAAGAGCAGTGAAGGAAAAGGGACAGGAAAATATAAAGGCAGACCTATCAAAATATCACCTGACTTCTCCATGGAAACCCTTAAGGCAAAAAGGTCCTGGATAGATGTTCTACAAGTACTAAGAGTCCACGGATGCCAGCCCAGGCTACTATACTCAGCAAAACTCTCAATCACTATAGATGGAGATAACAAGATATTTAATGACAAAGCCAGATTTTCACAATACGTATCTAAAAATCCAGCATTGATTATGACTTGGAAGGAAATTTCCAACTCAAGGAAGTAAACTACACTCACAAAAACATAGGCAACAGATAATCACACTTCACCAGAAACCACGGGTAAAACAGAGCAAATATTTTCGCAATACCACTGCCAACAACAAATATAAAACAAACAAGCATAAACAATCAACGGTCCTTACTCTCCCTCAACATTAATGGCCTTACCTTACTTATAAAGAGACACAGGCTAACAGAGTGGATACGAAGACAAAATCCATACTTCTGCTGCATACAAGAAACATATCTAAGCTTCAAAGATAGACATTACCTCAGGGTAAAGGGCTGGGGAAAGATCTTCCAATCAAATGGATCCAAGAAGCAAGCAGGTGTAGCTATCCTAATATCTAACAATTTAGATTCAAACCAAAATTATTCAAAAGATATGAAGACATTTCATATTCAATGAAGGTGAAACCCATCAACACAAAGTCTCAATTCTGATAATCTATGCCCCAAATACAAAGGCACCCTCAAGAAAAGCTGCTAAAACTAAAATCTCATATAAAACCTCACACACATATAGTGGGAGACTTCAACACACTATTCTCACCATTAGACAGGACCACCAATCAGAAACTCAACAAAGGAACAAAAGAACTAACAAAAGTTGTATCTCAACTGAGTTTAGCAGACATCTATAGAACATTCCATCCAAACACAAAAGTATATACCTTCTTCTCTGCTCCACATGAAACCTTCTCTAAAATCGACTACATAGTAGGTAGAATAACAAAACCTCAACAGATACAAAAGAATTGGAATATTCCCCTATATGTTATCAGACCACCATGCTTTAAAGTTGGAATTCAACAACAACACAAATTGCAGAAACACTCCAAACTCATGCAAACTATACAATGTGCTATTGCACCACACCTGGGTCAAAGAAGAAATAAAGAAAGAAATTAAAATTCAACGAGAATGAGGACACAACATACCCAAACTTATGGAACACATTGAAAGCAGTGTTATGAGGGAAGTTCATTGCACTAAGTGCCCATATGAAGAAAACAGAGGATAATCACATTAGAGAATTAACAGAGCACCTGAAAGCCTTAGAACAAAAAGAAGCATACTCACCCTGGAGGAGTAGACTCCAGGAAACAATCAATTTGAGAGCTATCATCAATAAAATAGAAACCAAGAAAACAATATAAAAAAAAAATCAATGCAACAAAGAGTTGGCTTTTTGAGTAAATCAACAAGATAGACAAACCTTTATCCAAACTAATGAAAAAAAAAAGCAGAGAAAGAGCATGCAAATTAACAAAATCAGAAACAAAACGGGGGACATAAAAACAGACACTAAGGAATTTCTGATAATTATCAGGTCATACTTTGAAAACCTGTACTCCACAAAATTTGAAAATTCAAAGGAAATGGACAAATTTCTGGAAAACTATCACTTACCAAAATTAAATCGAGAACAAACAACTTAAATAGACTTATAAGCTGCAATGAAGCAGAAGCAGTCATCGAAAGCTTTCCAAACAAAAAAAGCCCAGGGCCAGATGGCTTCAGTAAGAATTCTACCAAAAATTCAAGGAAGAGCTAATACCAATACTCCTCAAAACATTACACACAATAGAAATAGGAGGTTCATTACCGAACACTTTCTTGGAAGCCATAATCCCCTTGGTACCCAAGCCTCACAAAGAAACAACTAAGAAAGAAAACTACCAAATAATATGCCTGATGAACATCCATGCAAAAATACTCAATATAATACTGGCCAACTGAATCAAAGAATACATTAGAGAAATCATTCACCACGACCAAGTAGGCTTCATCCCTGTATTGCAGGGATGGTTTAACATATGAAAAATCTATCAACATGGTCCACCATATAAACAAACTGAAAAAGAAGATCCATATGATCATCTCCCTAGATGCTGAAAAAGCCTTCAATAAAATTCAACACCCATTCATAATAAAGGTCTTGGAGAAATCAGGGATAACAGGAACATACCTAAACTTAATAAGAACAATATACAGAAAACCAACAGCCAACATCAACCTGAATGGGTTGAAGCTTAACGTGATTCCTCTAAAATCAGAAACAAAACAAGGCTGCCCTTTCTCTCCATATCTGTTCAATATCATACTGGAAATTCTAGCCAAAGCTATAAGACAACAAAAGGAGATCAAGGGGAACTAAATTGGAAAGAAATAATTCAAACTGTCTCTGTTTGCAGATGATATAATAGTTTATATAAGCAACCCAATAAACTCTAACAGGGAACTCGTACATCTGATAAACACCTTCAGTAATCTAGCTGCCTACAAGACAAACTCAAAAAAACCAGTAGCCCTATTAATTCAGATGACAAAGAGGCTGAGAAAGAAATCAGAGAAACATCACACTTTACAATAGACAAAGATAACATAAAGTATCTTGGGGTAAAACGTACAAAACAAGTGAAAGACCTATATAATACGAACTTTGTGGGTTTAAAGAAAAAAATTATAGAAGATACCAGAAAATGGAAAGACCTCTCAAGCTCTTGGATAGTTAGGATATATATAGTAAAAATGGCAATCTTGCCAAAAGCAATCTACAGGTTCAATGCAATCCCCATTGAAATCCCAGCCCAAGTCTTCACTGACCTTGAAAGGATAATCATCAACTTTATATATAAAAACAAAAGACCCAGGATAACCAAAACAACACTATACAATAAAAGAACTTCTTCTGGAGGCATCACCATCCCTGACTTGAGGCTCTACTACAAAGCTATAGTTCTGAAAACAGCATGTTATTGGCATAAAAATAGACTGGTAGATCAAGGAATCAAATTGAAAATCCTGATATTAACCCACACATCTATGAACACCTGATTTTCGATAAAACAGCCAAAAGAATTCAATGGGTGGTAAGCATCTTCAACAAATGGTGCTGGCACAATTGGATGATGTTGTGTAGAAGACTATAGAAAGACCCATGTCTATGGCCATGCAAAAAATTGAAGTCCAAATGGATCAAAGACCAGAACATCAATCCAGCTACACTGAAGCTGTTAGAAGAGAAATTAGGAGATACCCTTCAACAAATTGATATAGGAGACCACTTCCTGAACATAAGTCCAGTAGAACAGACACTGAGATCAACAATTAATAAACGAGACCTCCTCAAATTAGAAGCATCTGTAAGGAAAAGGACACAGTGGACAAGACCAAATCAGAGCCCACAGACTGGGAAAAGATTTTTTACCAATCCTACATCTGATGAAGTGCTGATCTCCAACATATACAAAAATCTCAAGAAACTAGGCAACAAAACACCAAATAAACCTATTAAAAAATGGGGTACATAACTGAAGAAAGAATTCCCAATAGAGGAAATCAAAAATGCTGAAAGATATTTAAGTGCTCAACATCCTTAGCTATCAGGGAAGTGCAAATCAAAACAACTTTGAGATACAATTTTACTCCTGCCAGAATGGATAAATTTGGAACACCAATGACAACTGATGCTGGAAAGGATGTGGAGAGAGGGGAAAACTCCACTGCTGGTGGGAGTGTAAACTCGTACAGCCATTTTGGAGATCAGTATGGTGGTACCTCAGGAAAATGGAAATTAGTTTTCCACAGGACCCAGCAATCTCCCTCTTAGGCATATATCCAAATGATCCACATCCATGCAACAAAGACATCTGCTCAACTATGTTCATAGCAGCATTATTTATTATATCATGAAACTGGAAGCAATAAATAAATAAATATGTCCTCTTTCTTCTTAATAATGGTTAATGAATTGGGCTTTCTTGGCTAAGGTGAACTTACATCTTGTTTACTTAAATTGTACTGGTTTATATTGGTTTATCCTTGTTCCTCTATATTATTGTTTTTAATACTTTCTCAAAAATTTCAAAACATTTCTTGCATGAGGAGATTGTTGTAAAAATAAACTGTTTTTCATGTTTTGTTGCCAACTTCCTACTATAAATGAAGATAAATTATTTTAAAAAGAATGTTTATTCATTTAACATGTGATTAATCTGAAGAAAAATTATAAAATGGTTTTCTTTATTGTTCTGTAGTTAAGGAAACTATTAAAATAGTCTGTGCAAGAAATGGATAGTATGTTCTCAGACATAGCACTGAATATTATGCCCTTCATTTTCTCAGACAATAGAAGTAGTTTTGCTAACTCTCTTGTCCAATTGGTGTCCCAGATAGTTAAGCCCACTTGACCTGGTGATTAAATCTTTACCTTCCACTTAGTGGAGGTCATACACACTGCGAGGAAGCATGACAACAGGAGATAGATAGATTCAAAGAATCTGTAGGGTCATGACATCTCTCCATATAATGTTTTATTGCATATGCTATGCTACATATAAATAACTAAGTACTTAATTTATGTCTTATAATGTCAATTTTATGTCTCTTTTTAGTAACAATGAAGCAAGAAATTGAAAATTACAAAAATAAGCTTAATACAAAAAAGAAATCCCATACTAAGCATCAATAATGAAAAAAGACATATAAAATTAGTTGTGGATATAATTCATGTAACATATTTGTGGGTATAGTTTTGGTACAGATATTTTAAGCATTAAAGCACAAATCTGCAAAGGAATCTGTGAATGAAGAAAATTAAACATTAAATTTAATTAGTATAACATGAGGAAGTAAATTTTATATAACTCTTTCAAATGTAACTTTTCCTCATAACATCATTAAGATCCTGAATTGCCTATTTTTTTTCTGTGTTCATATAAACGGAATGGAGACACTATATCATGGGTTATCTCTATTTTTATATTTATTTTATATAAACAAGTCCATTTAAATGAAAATAAATATTTATAGACAATATTTGGGAATTTGGGCATCATTCGTTCCTAACTACTTCCTGCTGGTAAGGGGTGCTGTAATGGGGGATTCGAAGAAGATTCAGAAATCCTTACTGTAGTCTGTAAGGCTGCTTTGTCCATCTGTTTTGAATGTAGGATCACCTGGTACTCTGTTTCAGGTGATCTGGCTTGATCAAACCACATTAGTCTGGAAGGAATCCACAGCTTTTCATTTTCAGTGGAAACAAAAATAGAAATCCTTTTCCCCAGTAACTTGTCCTTGAACTTAAATTTTGGAGTCAAAGCATTTCTTTTTAAATTTAATTTATGATTTTACATGTCTATCCAAGTTCCCTCTCACTCCCTCTCTCCCTTCCTCCGTCTCTTCCTCCCTCCCTCCCTCCCTCCCTTATTCCCTCCCTTTTACCCACTCAGCCCTCTCACATGCACTCTAACAACCCTCCCCTCCCATCCCCCCACCAAAAATCCATATGTAGGGGAATGCCATCCATTTGGGGTCATGTACATCTGACAGTCATGTGAAGTAGGGACTAGGGCTTCTCTTCTGTCTCTAGATTAAAGCAGTTATCCCTCCATGGTGGATATGTTCACAAAGTCCTTTTGTGCACCAGGGATACATACTGGCTCCACTGTCTGAGGTCCCTTAGACTGCTCAAACCTTCTGCCTGAGACCCATATTCAGGGGTAGCTGAGTAAGTCCCAAGCTGGCTTCCCAGCTATCAGTCTGGTGGCCTCTTAGCTCCTCCTTGCTCAGGTAAGCTGTCTCTATGTGTTTCTGCCACCTGGTCTTCTCCTATCCATCTGCATCTGGGTTCTACTTCGACTCAGTGTTTATGTATGGGTGTTTGCTCTTGTTTCCAACAGGCATTAGTTGAGGGTTCCATGGATAAGTTAGTTGTTGATCTCACTCTCCAGGAAGGGCATTTATGGTAGCCTTTCCATGGAAGCTCAAATTATTAGTTGGCAGCAGTCTTGTACTTCTCTAGACCTTTCTTTTTTGTGTTCAATTTTATCTTCAAACCAATAATGGATCCCTCTTTTGCTCTCTCTCTCTCTCTCTCTCACTCTCTCTCTCTCTTTCTCTTCTGTATTGTATTCCTAACCAGGCTCAATCTTCCTGATCGCACATATTTTCCTTTCCTTCCGCTCATTTTCTCCTACTTCTCTCTCCAATTGCTGACCCCCAAACTTCCCCTGAGCTCATGGGGACTTGTATTTTCCTGGTTCTGTGAGGGACTTTACATGATTCTCTTAGAATACACCTTGTATCCTAGTTCCTCTGGTGGTGTGAATATTAGGCTAGTGATCCTTTGATCTAGGTCTAAAATCCATATATGAGTGAGTACATACTGTGTTCCTCTTTTTGTGACTAGGTTACCTTATTCAGGATGGTTTCTTCAAGTGCCATCCACTTGCCTGCGAATTTCAAGATAGCATTATTTTTCTGTAGAGTAGTATTCCATTGTGTAGATATGCCACATCTTCATTAACCATTCTTCAATTCAGAGGCATGTAGGTTGCTTCCAGATTCTTGCTGTTACAAATAGTGCTGCTATGAACATAGTTTAACACATATCTTTGTTGCTTGGATGTGGATCATTTGGTATATGCCTAAGAGGGGGATTGCCAGGTCCTTTGGTAAACTAATTCCCATTTTCCTGAGGAACCGCCATACTGATCTTCAAAATGGCTATATGAGTTTGCACTCCCACCAGCAGTGGAGGAGTGTTCCTGTTTCTCTACATCCTCTCCAACATGAGTCATCATTGGTGTTTCTAATTTTAGCCATTCTGGCAGAAGTAAGATGGTATCTAAAAGTTGTTTTGATTTGCATTTCCCTGATAGCTAAGGATGTGGAGCACTTTCTTAAGTGTCTTTCAGCCTTTTTCATTTGCTCTATTGAGAATTCTTTCTTCAGTTCTGTACCCCATTTTTTAATAGTGTCATTTGGTGTTTTGTTGACTAGTTTCTTGAGTTCTTTGTATAATTTGGAGATCAGCCCTTTGTCGGATATAGGATTGGTGAAAATATTTTCCCAGTCTGAGGGCTGCCAGTTGGTCTTTTCCACTGTGTGCTTTGCCTTACAGAAGCTTCTGAGTTTGAAGAGGTCCCATTTATTAATTGTTTCTCTCAGTGTCTGTGCCCCTGGATTTATGTTCAGGAAGCATTCTCCTATACGAATTTATTCAAGGGTACCTCTTACACTCTCTTCTAAGAGGTTCTATGTGCCTGGATTGATGTTGAGGTCTTTGATCCATTTGGACTTGAGTGTTTTGCATGGTGACTGACATGGGTATCTCTGCACTCTTCTGCACACCTTCATCCAATTGTGCCAGCACCATTTTTTGAAGTTGCTGCCTTGCCCCATTTTATAATTTTAGCTATTTTTTTTCAAAAATCAGGTATTCATAAGTGTGTGGGTTAATGTCAGGATTTTCAATTCGATTCCATTGGTCTACCTGCCTATTTTTATGCCAATACCAGGCTGTTTTCAGAACTACAGTGGTAGTAGAGATTAAAGTCAAGAATGGTGATGCCTTCTGAAGTTCTTTTATTGTATATGGTTGTTTTGGCTATCCTGGGTCTTTTGTTTTTCCATATAAAGTTTATTTTTATCCTTTCAAGGTCAGTGACTAATTGTGGTGGGATTTTAATGGGAATTGCATTAAAAATGTAGATTGCTTTATCCTACCTATCCAAGAGCATGGGAGATCTTTCCATTTCCTGGTATCTTCATTATTTTCTTTCTTTAGAGCCATAAAGTTCTTATTATGCAGGTCTTTTACTTGTTTGGTAAGTGTTACACCAAGATACTTTATATTGCTTGTGGCTATTGTAAACGGTGATGTTTCACTGATTTCTTTCTCTGTGTCTTTGTCGTCTGAAAAAAGTAGGGCTACTGATGTTCTTGAGTTTATCTTTTATCCTGCAAGTTTGCTGAAGGTGTTTTTCAGCTGTAGGAGTTCCCTATTAGATTTTATTGTGTCACTTATGTAAACTATCATATCGTCTGCAAATAGAGACAGTTTAACTCTTCCTTTCCAATTTGGATCCCCTTGATCAAATTTTGTTGTCTTATAGCATTAGCTAGAACTTCTAGTACGATATTGAAGAGATATGGAGAGAGAGGGCAGCCTTGTCTTGTGTCTTGTTCCTGATTTTAGAGGAATTGGCTTAAGTTTCTCTCCATTCAGTTTGATGTTAGCAGTTGGTTTGCTGTATATTGCTCTTATTATGTTTAGGTATGTTCCTGCTATCCCTGAACTCTCCAAGACCTTTATCATTTAAGGGTGTTGAATGTTATCAAAGGCTTTTTGAGCATCTAGGTTGATAATCATATGATTTTTCTTTTCACTTTGCTAATATGGTGGATCACGTTGATAGATTTTCATATGTTAAACCATCCCTGCATTCCAGGATTGAAGCCTACTTGGTCGTGGTGGATGATTTCTCTGATGTATTCTTGAATTTGGTTTGCCAGTATTTTATTGAGTATTTTTGCATCAATATTCATCAGGGATATTGGTCTGTAGTTTTCTTTCTTAGTTGTGTCTTTGTCAGGCTTGGGTACCAAGGTTATTGTGGCCTCATAAAAGAGGAACCTTGTTTCTATTTAGTGGAACAGTTTGAGGAGTAGTGGTATTAGTTCTTCCTTGAATGTCTGGTAAAATTCTGCACTGAATCCATCTGGCCCTGGACTTTTTTTGGTTGGAAGGCTTTCGATGACTGCTTCTATTTCATTGCAAGTTATAGGTGTATTTAAGTTGTTTGTACTTGATTTAATTTTGGTAAGTGATATCCAGAAATTTTTCCATTTCTTTTGAATTTTCAGTTTTTGTGGAATACAGATTTTCAAATATGACCAGAAAATTGTCTGGATTTCTGCTGTGTCCTTTGTTATATTCACATTTTCATTTATGATTTTGTTAATTTGCATGTTCTCTCTCTGCTTTGCATTAATTTGGATAAAGGTTTGTCTATCTTGTGGATTTTCTAAAAAATCAACTCTTTTTTGCATTGAGTTATTCATATTGTTTTCCTCGTTTCTATTTTGTTGATTTCAGCCTGAAGATTGATTATTTCCTGGCGGCTACTCCTAAGGGGTGAGTTCGCTTCTCTCTGTTCTAAGGCTTTTATTTCTGCTTTAATTCTCTTATGTGACTATCTTCTGTTTTCTTCATATGGGCACTTACTGCAATGAACTTCCCTTGTAGCACTGCTATTAAGGTGTTGCATAAGTTTGGGTATGTTGTGTTCTCGTTCTAGTTGAATATTAGAAGGTCCTTAATTTCTTTCTTTGTTTCTTCTTTGACCCAGGAGTGGTGCAGTTGCACATTGTTCAGTTTCCATGAGCTTGCAGGTTTTCTTCTATTTGTGTTGTTGAATTCCAATTTTAAAGCATGGTGGTCTGATAAGATACAGGGGACTATTCCTATTATCTTGTATCTGCTGAGGTTTGTTATTCCACCTAGTATGTGGTCGATTTTAGTGAAGGATCCATGTGGAGCAGAGAAGAAGGTATATTCTTTTTTCTTTGGATGGAATGTTCTATAGATGTTTGTTAACCCCATTTGAGACATAACTTCTGTTAATTATTTTGTTTCTTTGTTGAATTTCTGATTTGTTGTCCTGTCTATTGTTGAGAGTGTTGTATTGAAGTCTCCCACTATAAGTGTGTGAGGTTTTATATGAGCTTTGAGTTTAGTAGTGTTTCTTTTACGAATGTGGGTGACTTTGTTTTAGGGGCATAGATGTTCAGAACTGAGACTTTGTGTTGATGGATTTCTCCTGCAATGAATATGAAATGAACGTCTTCATCTCTTTTGATTAATTTTGGTTTGAAGTCTAACTTATTAGATATTAGGATAGCTACAACTGTTTGCTTCTTATTTCCTTTTGATTGGAAAATCTTTTCCCAACCCTTTACCCTGAGGTAATGTCTATCTTTGAAGCTTAGATGTGTTTTTTGTATGCAGCAGAATGGTGGAATCTGTCTTCGTATCCTTTCTGTTAGCCTGTGTCTTTTTATAGGTGAGTTAAGAACATTAATGTTGAGAGTGAATAAGGACCATTGATTGTTGATACTTGTTTGATTTAGGTTTTTTGTTGGCAGTGATATTGTGAATATATTACTTCTGATTTACCCTTGGTTTCTGGTCTAGTGGGATTATCTGTTGCCTACATTTTTGTGGGTGTAGTTACCTTCCTTGTGTTGGAGTTTTCCTTCAAATACTTTCTGTAGGGCTGGATTTGTAGATATGTATTGGGAAAATTTGGTTTTGTCATTAAATATCTTGTTATCTCCATCTATAGTGATTGAGAGTTTTGCTGGATATATAGCCTAGGCTGCCATCTGTGTTCTCTTAATACTTTTAGAACATCTATCCAGGACTTTCTGGCTTTGAGGGTTTCCATGGAGAAGTCAGTTGTAATTTTGATAGGTCTGCCTTTATATGTTACCTGTTCTTTTTCCTTCCCTGCTCTTAATAATCTTTCTTTATTCTGTATGCTAGGTGTTTTGATTATTATATGTTGAGGGGTCTTTTTTCTTTGGTCCAGCCTATTTGAAGTTCGGTATGCTTCTTGTACTTTCATGGGCATGTCCTTCTTCAGGTTTGGAATGTTTTCCTCGATGATTTTGTTGAATATGTTTTCAGCACCTTTGAGCTAGGCTTCCTCACCTTCCTCTATGCCTATTATTCTTAGGTTTTGCCTTTTCATGGTATCCCACATTTCCTGGATGTTTTCTGTTAAGGATTTGTTGGATTTATGATTTTCTTTGGTCGATGAATCTATTTCTTCTAGTTTATCTTCTGCGCCTGAGATTCACTCAGATTCACTCTTGAATTCTGTTGGTTATGCTTGTGTCTGTAGTTCCCCATTTTTTGCCCAGTTTTTCTGTTTCCAGCATTCCTTCGGTTTGTGTTGCCTTTATTTTCTCTATTTCAGTTTTCAAGTCTTGAACCGTTTCCTTCACCTGCTTAATTGTTGTTTCTTGGCTTTCTGTACTTTCCTTAAGGAAATTGTTTATTTTTTCTACTTTTTTGTTTGTTTTCTCCTCCATTTCTTTAAGTGATTTTCTCACATCTTTTTGAGGACCTGTATCATTTTTATGATGGTAATTTTTAAGTCATCCCCTTCTTCTTCCTCTGCTTTGTTGTTGTGTTCCATTTTATTTGGTGTAGATTCCCTAGATTTTTTTTTTTTTTTTTGCTGTCATGCTAATCTTTCTGTTGTTAGATGTTTTCTTCTATTGCCTTCTTCCCATAGCTTCTTCCAGTAGGTATTGGTGGGTTCTCCCCTTTTCTCTATGGTACTTCCCCGGTGGGCTTATGTGGGTCAGAGATTCTATATCTGTAGCTCTGGGAGGTCCCAGCTCTATTGGAGGTCTCTCCTCAGACAGGGACCCAGGGATCAGGTAAGGGCTGAGGATCCTGTAGAAGATGCCACTAGCCAATGGCTCTAGCCAATGGCTGACAGAAGAAGACAAAGGCTGAGCTGAAAATTGGAAATGTTTTGCAGTATTGTCGGATCTCACTGGAAACTGGGACTCTCCAGTTGAGGCCTCTTTCTTTAGCAGGGGACCTGAATTGGGGGTCAAGGATCTTGCCAGCAGGAACTCAGAGTGGATCTGCAGAGATAGGCGGATCTCTGGGAGGGGCCCAGGACTGGAGGTGGGGTCAGAGACCAAGCATGTAGAAATTATGGATGGTCCCGTGTGGATAGGCAGGTCTCCTTTGTTCAGAGTTGCTCCAAGCAGTCTCTGAAGTAGCTATCTCTATTTTTTAAACATTTTGTAAACAAATTATATGATGTATAATTTAAATCAGTGGCTACAATTGCTTCAATGATAAAATAAAGTAAATTAGTTCCAATAATAGTTATATTTTAATCGAATTATAGACAAAATAAAGTTTTGGAACTTTATGGTTAAAAAATGTTATTTCCTGTGATAAAATAGTTAAAGTTTCTACATACAGACAGCTCACCTGAACAAGGAGGAGCTAATGGCCACTAGACTGATAGCTGGGAAGCCAGCATGGGACTGACTCAGGCCCCCCTGAATATGGGTCTCAGCCAGAAGGACTGAGAAGTCTAAGAGGCCTCAGACAGTGGAGCCAGGATGTATCACTGGTACACAAAAGGACTTTGCAAACATATCCCCCATGGAGGGATAACTGCTTTAATCTAGAGACAGGAGAGAAGTCCTAGTCCCTACTTCACATGACCTGTCAGATCTACATGACCCCAACTGGATGGCATTCCCCTACATATAGAATTGGGTGGGAGGATGGGATGGGAGGGTGGTTAGAGTGCATGTGAGAGGGAAGAGTGGGTAAAAGGGAGGGAAGGAGGGAGGAAGGGAGGGAAGGAGGGTTGAAGGGATGGAGGGAGGGTTGGAAGTAGAGGGAACTGGGATCGACATGTAAAATAATAAATTTTTTAAAAAAAATGCTTTGACTCCAAAATTTAAGTTGAAGGACAAGTTACTGGGGAAAAGGATTTCTATTTTTTTTTTCCACAGAAAATGAAAAGATGTGGATTCCTTCCAGAGTATAAGGTGATCCTACATTCTAAACAGCTGGACAAAGCAGCCCTACAGACTACAGCCAGGATTTCTGAATCTTCTTTGAATCCCCCATTACAGCGCCCCTTACCAGCAGGAAGTAGTTTGGATATTCTGTATAAATGTTTGTTTTCATTTAATTGGACTTTGTTATATAAACTAAAATAATAAAAGAAAAAAAGAAAAATAGAAAGTTTCCACTGTGAAGCTTAAAATGTTCTTTTTTAGTTTAGTAAATATATAAGATTATGAATCCCTTGCATATAACTGAGAATAGATGATATATAAACATATTTGATAAAAGTAAAATTATATCTAAGTAATCTAAAATATATCACCAAACTCATTCACTAAGCTATAAGAGAAAGTTTCTGTATAAATGTAAATACATATACATTATAAAAGTCATTATATGGCATTTCTTTGTTGCCCATCACCAATATATTGGCAGATATAATTTTTGTTATAATAACTATACATTGAGACTTAATGTTTTATATTGACATAGAACTATGTTGTCAGTGATCTTTACATTACTATTTTTCAGACTGTTTTCATTAATACATTTTCAAACATTTTTCTTGAAATAATATATAATTTGTAAAAAAAAAAAACATTATTGAATTTTCATGATCTTGAAATTATTTGCACCAAATATTGGAATTAGAACCTTTTCTTTTTCTGACTGTGTTGAACTAATATTCTATATCCTGTCCCCAAAATTAATAGGGGGAAATCCTAAATCCCACTGTTCTGGTATTGGGAGGACAGGCTTGGGGAGTTAAGTATGATAAGCATAAGGCAACTTCACTGGCTGTTTTAGCATTATTACAACGGTATTAGGAATTTATTGAGGGAGCTCCTAAACATTCTCTCCCCTACATTGGGAGAGTGTCAGGTTGCAGCCTCACAAGAACCTGAAAAGTCTGGATCCCCAGCTGTGGACTCTTAACATCCTGATTATCTGGGATAAATTTATGTTGCTTCTAAGCCATGTAGTCATCATAATTTTGTTGTGATTATCAAATAGCACATTAAAATATGTATACAATAAGCTATAAAGGGGACATAGGAAATTTTATGATGGATGCAATCTGTGTCTGAAGAAAACAATCTGAATGTTCAATGATTTGAGAATAATTATCTAAGTTCACTTTTTAAGTCTTCTTTTTAAAATTAAATAAACTTATATTCTATACAAATTAACATAAGATTAAGACCTTCTCTTTTTGTAGCATCAAGCTTTGTATTATACATGAATTAATTATAGAAATAAATTTATCGATTACTTCATATTGTGTAAAATCTGTGGTGGTAACAATGTTTATGATCTAATAAAGCTTGCCTGGAAATATGATTGCAAAACCAGCTACAGCCATAGAAGCTGGGCAGTGGTGAAACAAATCTTTAATCCTAGTAATCAGGAGACAGACAGATGGATCTCTGTGATTTCATGGCCACCTTGTCTAAAAGTCTAAAAGAAAAACAGATCTCACACCTTTGATCCCAATACTAGAGAGACTATAAGGAGCTTAGTTCAGTCTCAGACAGCAGTCTAAGGTTTGATGAGGAACAGAACAGTCTGCATATGCAATCCAAGGTTCAGTAGATTGCCCCTTCTGTCCGAGTATTGGTAGATGTAAAAGCTATCTGATTGCTTGGCCACTTTGCTTTCTCTGATCTTCAGCTTGAACTCCAATATCACTCTCTGGGTTTTTGTTATTTGTGTTACAAATACTTGTACGAAAGGGATTTTATAACAAAATCAGAAAGGCAGTACTGGTTGAAGCATGAACCTAAACATATTGCATATTCAAATAATAAAACAGAATGGAACATGCCATTCATTAGAGTAATTCAATCAGATTTCTAATATCGTTCAAAGATACCTCAGAAAAAAATAAGTATACTCAACTAATAATATTTTGAGTTGGCATGATTATTCACATCTATAGCTCCAACTCTTAGGAGGTCAAAGCAGTGTGATCACAGGTTCCTGACAATCAAAGGTCCACAGAGAGACACTTTCATAAAACCAATCTTTTATAAGCTTTTCAAATATGTATCTATCTATCACCTATCAATATACTTATCTATTATCCATTACCTATCTTCATTTTTCTACCCATCTGTACATATGCACAGAGTAACACCTAAACACAGACATAAATATACATTGAAGTGGATATTTCTTACACATAAGTAAATATTTAAAAGTATGTTTTGTGCCAAATGCTGACATTTAATTCAGTAATGTTTTCTATTCTCATGAAGAGTAAGATCATTTTTTTTTTTTTTGGTTTGTCAGGTCAGAAATTCTGTAATTGTCCCTGTCTGCATTAAGGTATTAATAATAATTATTTTGAGAATCAGCAGTGATGAAATAATAACAGTCCTTAGGTTTTTGATAAATAATACATCTGTAGACAGGTGGTACAAGATTTATATCACCAATAAAATCTTAAAGACAAATGACTTGATGTGATGCTGTTTGCCTAATGAAAAAGGATACATAGAACTGATTAACTGTTCTTTTGTATTGGTATGATTAATAAAACATTTGATTACCACTGATATATGTAGAAATAGATTAAGCATTTTATTAAGTTTACTATTTTATTATCTTATATTTCTACTTCTAAATAATATGTAATATAACCTTTTGTTTGGAAGTTATGTATGTGTAGTGTGTGTGTATGTGCATGTGCATGCATGAATGTGTATTCAATTATTTTTTTGGTTTTTAGACTAGGTTACTTGTAAGTTTGAAGGCTGTTCTGGAACTCACTCAGTAAACCAGGCTAGTCTCAAACTCACATGAATCTACCTGTGTCTGCCTACCTCCCAGGTGCTGCTATTAAAGGTGTATTCCATCACTGCCCAATGAGACTTGTACTTCTTCAGCAACTCCATCTAGCTTCAGACTCAGGATGTTCCTGCTTTAGTTTTTAGATGGCTGGGCAGGTAATTATAAATACAAGACTTGATACATAACTTACTGAAAATTCCTTTCCCACAGTGTGTTTGCTTGAGAAAGCCTTGTTGTGTTTGTTGTTGTTTTTGGTATGTTTTAATTGTTATAGTTCTTAAGGAGGTACTACTGAAATCAACATAGGGCACATTCTGCTTCAATAAAAGTCTCCATTTTCTTACTCAACCATCAACAGTTTTTCTAGTGGTGAAACGACTAATGATCATGCAGTCTGCCAGGTTGCCATGTTGTCCTGTATGCATGACATGAGTTGATGATTTGGCCAGGCACTATATCTCCCTCTGCCATGTCATTCGCAGAGGCATCCTTTGACTTTCTAACTTGGGCTGACATTAGCAATACAAAAATGGGATTGAAAAATATGACAGTAATCTTACACACAAGTAGGCAAGAAAAGAGGTGCAAGCATACATTTTGCTTTTCATTTAGGGTTGGTCATATATTATCTATAGAAAACCATTATAATATATGTTTAATTTTCATTTTTTGTGAAACTAAATTACAAACAAATTATGACAAAATAGTCTGACAACCATAATGGAAAATTCTAATATTTCTAAAAAACTGTATTTTGAAAATGTAGACTTTAAGAATAATCCATAGGAGGTAAATATGAATTTCAAGATTATTTTAAAAACTATGCTTCCTAATCTACCTTTAACTTAACATAAAACTTCTCACTTAGCTTAACAGTATAGTTATTTATTTCATGGATTTATGAAATAGTTTCATTTTCTTATCAATATTCACACAAAACATATGTTTTTATTATCCTCGAGTTCATAATAGATAAGTATTTTCTCATCTTTTCCCAGCTTTCACTTCTAAAACTGAAACTAACAGAAAGTATTCACTTTCTCTTTCATCATTAGTTTATGCATCAAATTTCTCTTTGGCATATTTTAATTTGTTTTAGTCATTTCTATGATTCTGCCCAATTCCCAAGAGCTAATTCTTATAGGTTATTGAGCTTTTGTTTCATATGATTAGAAAGAATGTTATAATTTGTATATTTTTCTGTTTTTTGTTTCTTAATTTGTTTTGAGACACGGTTTCTTTGTATTGCTTTGGAGCCTGTTCTGGAACTAGCTCTCTAGACTAGGCTGGCCCCAAACTCACAGAGATCCACTTGCCTCTGTTTTCTGAGTGCTGGGATAAAGGCATGTGCCACCAAAGCCTGGCTTATTTTTCTGTTTTTACCTTATTCTTTTCCTAATTGTTTACCATGGGTCAATCATCCAAAGGTAAAATATATGTTAGGAGTAGAAAATAATTTCCAAAGGTAAACTAACTTTAACACTCATTTTGTTAAATAAAATTAAGCAGGGCTTTTCACAGCAAAAAATTGTTATATACTAAATGATTATATACTAAAAGTTATATACTAAAAGATTAATGAATCTTACAAATTTTTACAATAATTTTATAAACAATTGCACAAGGAATTTTTGATATTCTGTTTTCTAAGTATTCTGTAGTATAGCATATACCAAAAATATATCCTGACCCATTTTGAAAAGAACACTTGCCTTTCACCTCTCACCCTCTTGTTCTCTTTCTCTCATAACTATTGTAATCTATCTGAAGTTATTCTGTTAGAAGATAAGGACAGACTGAAGGAGAGGACTGAAAATTCACCAATAAATACATTTTATATTTAAGAAGAGAAAAAATACAAGAATAAGATAAATTCAATTATATATGAATAGTTAGCACAAAACCACATAAAATGCAGAAGATAACATTGCAAAAATTCACAGTATTCTTTATCTTGACTGTCAGGGCAAGAGTCTTTTTGAGAAGACCTTATGCCTGAAAACCAAATGAAAGCAATAAAATGACCTGCGGTAATATAAGAGGAAAGTAGATGCAAAGATACATGGGTTGCAATAAAATTGTAGTTTTAAAGGACTTAGAATGTCTTATTGTGATTTTAACAAACAGCATAGAGGGGAAAGCAATGAACAAAAAGGCTAGAAACAGAGGAAGTGGAGCTTGAACCTAACTCTAAGTACTACAGGAAGTCACTAGAGGGTTTTAGTCAGAAAGATTCCATGAATTTTTTTAAAGGTCAGACTGACACCTATATAAAGAATTGCTAATTAGAAAGCAGAAGTAGAAATAGACAAGTCATTAAATGACGTTTTGCATTACTCTGGAAAAATAGAGAATTCTATATTGAGGATAATAAAAATACAAGTGATATGTACTTTAAAGGTTTTTTTTTTTTTTAATTCTGATGACAGATCAGGTGCAGAAGCTTCAGAAAGGAGAAGTGATAGTTTCTAGATTCAACTAAACAACAGAGGCCGGGTTATGTGATTTACTGGAGTGAAGAGAACTGGGAGATAGATTGAAGGATTCCAGCATGATAAGAACCTACTCCTCTTAAAAGATCTAAATGGAAAAATCACACAGACATTTATATGTATGAACTTGAAGACCAGAGACTGAAGAATATACTGCTACTAGAATTTATAGGCTAGGTATATTGACTAGAAGAATAATCCTGACAGGAAGCAAAGCAAAGAATGAAGTGAGATGAAAGGTTGGAAAGTGGGTATTTTGAAATTTTCATGGTACTAAACTACAGGGTGTTAAATTCCTCAGTATTTTACACAAGAGGGATACGCAGGAGCTTTCAGTACCTTATAAAATATACAGATCATACTTCAGCAGAAATCAAAAGACAAAGCTACCAGGTCAGATCCAAGCCAGGTATTAGAACAATGTTGTCAATCAGAAGGAATAACTGTAGAAGTAAAAGAGTTGAAAACCATATTATTCAGCAGCAGGAAATATGATAGACTTTTCCAATATTGATGACCTAACCTATGGAATTCTCATTTGCTACATAAAGTATAAATGTGTAATTTCATTGTTATTCTGAAAAATACTGAATAAACTTTAATATAAACCCAGGAAAATCTTCTACAAACTCATCAGCCTACATTCTAAGCAAAACCTCACAGAATAAGTGCTATTATATCATACCCCACATGGCATGTAGAATTTAGGTATTTCTTCTAAAGTTCAGGTAGTAGTGCAGTACATGTGACATTTTATAAATGCTAGTGTGAAAATCTGTATTAGTAGTCAAAATAATTGAATAGAAACTGAGTAGATTATCAATGAGGAAATTAATTTCTTTTGCAGAAATACCTATCAATCACCTATGTCTAGCCTAGTATACCCCTGTATAATCAGTTATCAGTTTATAATGTCTTATAAATGCTACATATGTTCTAAAATATTTCATTTTTCATTTGTAGAAGGAAAGCATTATACTCATGTTGTTACCAAGACAACTAGGAAGCATACACATACACACACACAAACACACACGCACACACACAAAATGGAGCTGATTCTACTTAATCATCTGTCTAAATTAGAACTGCTCTTGAGAATAATGAAGATTGTGTCATCAGAAACTAAGACCACAAATATTTAGATTCATTAAGAAACTAATTATGACATACAAAACAGTATACATTATCACTATATCAGTAACATACCAACATGTTTTACTGTGAAATAGTTAGTTTGAAATCAGTTCCTTTTCTCATTTTTTAGTTAATCTTTATTTTTTAATTTAAATTAGAAACATTCTTATTTTTTACATCAATACCAGTTCTCTGCAATGGATGAAGACCCACTACATGGTCTATATCTGTGGGATTTGCAAAGAAAGCATAGATTTCTAAGACAACAAAAGAGACACATCTCCAGTCTGAATATAAGATTAAATTAAGTTTAAAATGTTCAGTCTTTTGTTTACTATAGTATCATAGTGACAATCATTTTCTCTAGATGCTCAAAGACATCCAAAATTCATTTTGTTTAACTTCACTCAAAATTTCCAATATACCTCTGCACCATTGCCTCTCGTCTACTTTCACTATTATTTCTCTTTTAATGAATTATATAACTACTTATTATTAAAATGTTTATAGGTAAATTATATAAAACAACTTAAAATTGTATTATGCTGGTCCTATTCATGAAGTAAAACATAAATTTATTTTTGTTCTTACATTTAAAAACTCTACATAGAGTTTATTTTGTTTTTGTTTGCATTTTGTTTGTTATTGCTGTTATGAAGAATACATATTATGTTATTTTTCATTATTTTATTTGCTCACTTAATTATTTATTTAACATCCCTATCTCAGTCTCTTTTTTTTTTCCACTCGTCCAAAACCCTCACTCTAATCTCCTCTTTGCTTCCCTTCCCCCATCCACTTCTCTGGTTTCTATTCAGAAAGAGTCAGGATATCAACAAAACATGGCATGACAAGATGTGGGAAGACTAAGTTCCTCACTTTGTATTAGGGTTGTGCAATCAACTGAGCATGGGGAATAGGGTCCTACAACCCTGTAAATGAGTCAAAGATTGTCCAACTGGTAGAAGTCCCACATGACCATGACATACAACTGTCACATATAGGCAGAGGACCTTGGTCTATCCCTTGCAGACTCCCTGGTTTTAGGTACAATCTCTGTGAGGTCTTATGAGCCCAGGTTAGTTGATTCTGTGAGTTTTCTTGTGGTGTCCTTGGCCTTACTGACTCCTACAATTCTTCAGTAAGATTTGTCTAACTCTCTCTAATGTATGGCTGTGGTTCTGCTTCTGTTTCTATCAGTTGCTGGATGAAACCTCTCTGATGACAACTGGGCTAGGGACCAGTAAGTAAGAATTTAGAGCATCTCTGTTTGTGACTGACACAGTTTTATACAAAAATAAGCCTAAACATTACACCTGGGAACTCCTACTGCTTATGAACACTTACAGCAAAGTAGCAGGCTTGCTATTATAAATTTAATAAACACACTCAAAACTGAAACTATGGCTTTCAAAAAGAATCCTCAAGAGAGATGAGCAAAGGGGTCAAGACAAAGCTGGAGAAACCCACAGAAACAGCTGACCTAAACAAGGGGTAGCTCATGGACCCTAGCTAGGCACATAGCTAGGAAACCAGCACAGGACGAAACCAGATTCCCTGAACGTGGTTGTAAGTTAGGGAAATTGAACAGTCTATGGAGCCTCTGATAATGTATCAGTATTTATTCTTAGAATATGAATGGATTTATATCCATTCATATGGATATGAATATCACATAGATATCATATGAATATCACATAGAGGGATATTCCTTTATCCAAGACACATGGGAAAGTGCCTAGGCCCTGCTCCAAATGATATGACAGACTTTGAAGATTCCCCATGGAAGTCTGTTCCATGGGGAGCAGAAAGGGGATGGCATGGAGGTTGGTGTGAAAACAGGGAGGATAAAAGGATGCAGGAACTGGGATTGACATGTTAAACAAGTTTGTTTCAAATTTAAATTAAAAAATAAAAAAAATATTAAAAAAGAAATTGTGACAACAGTACCTTGCTCAATACTCTGCCATAACAATAAATAAACAAATTCATGTAAGAGAGATAGAGAGAGAGAGAGGAAGAGAGAGAGAGAGAGAGAGAGAGAGAGAGAGAGAGAGAGAGAGAGAGAGAGAGACTCTGGGCTAATTTTAATCAAGCAATTGAAAGATTTGCAAAATGCTTAAAGAAATTGATGAACACAATTTACTAGTACAGGAAAATTAAAAGATTTCCCATGACCATGGATAGGTAGGATTAACATAGTGAAAATGCACATGCTTCCTAAAGTAATTTTCAGATTCCATGTGATTCCTTTCAAAATTTAAATGCAATTTTTTACAAATCTTGAAAATATAAATTATAGCTACACATTGAAAAATATAAAAACCCAGGAGAGCTAAAGCAACCCTGAATAATAAAAGAAATGGTGGAGGCATCATCACTCCCAATCTCAAATTGTACCATCGAACTATACTAATAAAAGAAGCATGATTTTTGCATAAAAATAAACATGTATCGATAGGATTGAATTGAATACCCAGATCTAAATCTTCACCTATGTGCATTTATGCTTTGACAAAAAAAAATCTGGAAATACTACAGAAAAAAGCATATTCAACAAATCATGCTGGCCAAATAGGAAGGCTGCAATTAGTAAAATGCAAAGAAGTCTCTATTTTTCAAACTGCAGAAAACTCAAATGAAAATGGATTAAGGGACTCAACATTAAACCAAATAGCCTGAATCTGAATGAAAAGGAAAGAAGAAAAAAATACATAAACTCATGAGCAAAGAGAAATACTTTCTGAACAGTACACAGACTGCACAGAGGAAAAATTAATAAATAGATAGATGATAGACAGAGAGGTAAGTGGACCTTGTGAAACTGACTACTCTTTGTAATACTGGGACATATTCTCTATTTACAAGAGGTTAAACACAAAACCCAATAAAAACCATTAGCTGTACAGTGTTGATCTTTCAACATGTTACACTGTTGCTACAGTGGCACAAAAGTTGTGGAAGCAACCAACCATTATCTGCTTATGTTTAAAGCCATGACATGGAGCACATGCCTGACCCCGATTAAGTAGTTAATAGCCTAGAGTAATAGAATCTATGGAACTAGGAGATGTAATGGCAATAAAATGACTCATAGTATCATTCTGCTATACCCATAAATCAGTGTGTCACTCAGTCACAGTTAAAGATGATTTCTCCTACAGTGGATGGGAATTAACACAGAGATATACAATTGAACAATGTTTAGAGACTGAGAGACCTTGGAACACTCAATCTTAAATGGTATTTCTCCATCAAACCTCTCCTCTCAACACTCATAGAACTATGCTGAAGAGGTCGTGGAAATATTTTAAGAAAAATGGATGAAGGAAGAAAAAAAGGAAACAGTGCCATCCATGCAATGGGACTGGAGCACATGTAAATTTACAGAGACATGTGGAAGCATGCAGAGAACCTATGCAGGTCCAAGTTAGATGTAGTATTAGCACAGAAAAGGGAAGTGCACAGAGTCTCCATCACTAACACAGAAACTATCTATAATTGACAGCCACTCACAAAGGAAAGTTTCTGCAAGGGAATCCACTGTATATACAAACTATACTTAATAGAGGCACCAAGATTTACAATAGATTGCCCAGATAACACACAATGGTATTTTTTGGAGGTATTTTGTTTCATCATGAATTTTGAGGGCTTTTTCTTAACCTTTTTGTTTTTTACTCATCTGTTATCACTCCTAATTTTATATTGTTTCAGGCAGTGTGTGCCTCTTGTGATTTTTCTTTGTCTTTCTCTTTCCTTCTGTTTGCATGCATTATTTTTATTGGCCTGGGTTTTCTGGGGAGATAGAGAAGGCATGAAGTTGGAAGTGTGAGCAGGTGGGGAGATCTTTGGAGGATACTCTATGAAAAGCTTATTTTCAACTAAAAACAGAAGAAGCATCTACACAACTGCAATGAAAAGGGTAATAAGGAAACTCTTGGTAACAATATCACATAACTTCACTCTCCCATGTCTCTGGCTTACCTTTCACCTGGTATAGCACAATGCTGTATACGAGAAAATGAAAATTGTACTAGGAAAATGGTTCCAAGTAATCCATCTCGAGTTTAACTGACAGAAGTGTCAAGTCAATGACATAAAATTTTAAGTAACACATTTAGTGTGTTCTGTGTGCAGGCACATTGTTGCCATTTTCTGACAATGTCTAATATTTTTTCTACTGTATAACTCAGAGGATCAATCATATATAAGCTGTCAGAACTTGAAAAATGGTAAGCTGCCTGACTGACTTATTCCAGAAAGGTCATTTATTCATTATTCCTTAGGAAAGTGTTCAATGTACTTTGCATATGAAGCAACGCTGAATTATAAAGATGTATTAATTACATAGCAACAGGGTCACAATATGAAGAGAATAGAGTTTGAAGTTCATTACTATTTTTTACAAAGCCATACACACTGAGTCACTGTAGTTTACATATTTAGTTTTTACTTTCTCAAAAATGTAAAATGGTGTTACTGAAACTATAAAAGAATAAAATATTACAATTTATAAAAAGCGTCAGATCTGGAAAGATGGTTCAGTAGGTCATGATGCTTACTGTCATCACTAAAGTCCTGAACATGTCTTCTAACGTGGTAGAAGAAAAGAAGTAACCTCTGGAGGATGTTCTCTACCCTACATTGTGTGATCTGCTACATATGTATCTATTTATATGACCCCTAAAATCAATGTAATAAATGGTAAGAAAAAACATAGCATTATAATTTCATACAAATAACATTTTTAATTTCTCTATATACCAAAAGATAAATAGTCGTTAAAATTTATAAAACAAATGTTGTTTGTATTTTTCTTGAAAACTTATGTATAATGTCTTATCCAAAATTGTTTACCTTTCTAAAGAGTTATTAAAGTTAAGAAAACAATTGGTCTAAAATAAAATATAAGTATCAAATATGTGCAAGATATAAAATTTAGTGCAAACACAACATTCAAAATCCAGTTAATATTATAGGAATGGTTATGTATACAATAATAATTTTTCATTGTACAATAAGTTGTACTTTAAAATAATACTACTAAAAATTTATAATTTTTGATTATTAATTTTTTCTTATTTTACATATCAATCCAAGTTCACTCTCTTCCCTCCCTCCCTCTCTCCCTCTCTCCCTTCCTTGCATGGCCCCCTGACTGACCACCCTCCCATCCCATTTTCCCCCACTATTTATAAAATTTATAGTTTCATTTTACTTGCAAAGTTTTTACATTGCATATATGGCTTACATTGTATTGTACATTTAACTAATAGACTGTATTGCTTTTATATCCTAGTTTTAATAATCATAGTATTATTCTTGTTTGCTAACACATGGAACTATTATTTATTAATCTCTTTTAACTTTAGATATTCTGGCTACTTCCAATAGATTTTTTTAGTTGAAAGTAATTCCATAATTAATAGCTTAGTGTTTTTAGCTTCCTCTTTCTATTGAATTATTTAATAAGGACAGATGATGCAAATTCATCAAATACACATCTTAGGAGTCATGATATGCATAAACATACTGCACAAGTGAATATTTATATATATTTTCAATACTAACATATTCAGTTAGCATGCTAGGCTTACCAAAACGAGTCCAAAAATTAGTAGTAGGGTTAAAAATTATTGCCACAAAGTCAATAGGTAGTCTGAAATGACCATATCCTATTATCAGCTTGGTAACTACCCTGTTTTTAGAGAGCCTTCATTCAGTGACTTATGGAAACAGTTGCAAAAAGCCACAGCTAAGCACTAGTCCAAGGTCAGGGAATTCGGTTGAAGATATGCAGGAAAGATGGATTATACAAGCCAGGAAGGATAATTTAATCACAGTGGAACCCACAGAAATAACTAACCTAGGCTCAATGGAGCTCACAGAATCTGGATTGGGACAAAACTAGGCCCTCTACATTTGTGTGACAGTTGTGTAGCTTGATTTACTTATAGAATTCCAGTTAGTGATGGAAGCAATGCCTTTCTCTAAGGCTTTGTCTGGGTTCTAGAAACTTTTTCCTCATTCTGAGTTGCCTTGCTCAATCTTAATACAAGCAGGTGAGCTTACTCCTACTTCAACTTGATATGCCATGCTTACTCGACACCCATGACAACCTGCACATTTCTGAACAAAAGCATAGGGGAAGTGGGTTGCCAGAGTCTAGGGGAGGGAATGGAAGGAGAGCAGGGAGAGAAAACTCTAGTTGGACTGTAAAATAAATGAATAAATTTAGTTAATAAAAATCATTGTCACTATCATAGCTATAAAGTGATTTTTCAAGAAAACTGTGGTTTATATATTTAGTTCCAACAGATATTTCATCTAAATATAAATATTTACTTATTTATTTTGCTGAAATAAGGTCTTACTTGTAGTCTTTGCTCTCCTGTAACTTCCTAAGTAGACCATGTGGATATTAAAAATAAGTGTATTTCTATTTATTAATGCATTCTGTGAAACTACTGTCATCCTTTCCTATATATTTGAATGCTTCTATTTCTTAAAAAGAATTTGCCTTTGTTAAAGGAGTAAGGATGAACTAAAATTATACAATGGGGTGAAGACAGCATCTTCAACAAATGGTGCTGGCACATTGGCTGAAGGTGTGTAGAAGACTGCAAATTGACCCATGTCTGTCGCCATGCACAAAACTCAAGTCCAAATGGATCAAAGACCTCAACATCAATCCAGCCACACTGAACCTCTTAGAAGAGAAAGTAGGAGGTACCCTTGAACAAATCTGTATAGGAGACCGCTTCCTGAACATAAATCCAGGGGCACAGACACTGAGAGAAACAATTAATAAATGGGACCTCTTCAAACTCAGAAGCTTTTGTAAGGCAAAGCACACAGTGGACAAAACCAAATGGCAGCCCTCAGACTGGGAAAATATTTTCACCAATCCTATATCCGACAAAGGGCTGATCTCCAAATTATACAAAGAACTCAAGAAACTAGTCAACAAAACACCAAATGACACTATTAAAAAATGGGGTACAGAACTGAAGAAAGAATTCTCAATAGAGCAAATGAAAAGGCTGAAAGACACTTAAGAAAGTGCTCCACATCCTTAGCTATCAGGGAAATGCAAATCAAAACAACTTTTAGATACCATCTTACTTCTGCCAGAATGGCTAAAATTAGAAACACCAATGATGGCTCATGTTGGAGAGGATGTGGAGAAATGGGAACACTCATCCACTGCTGGTGGGACTGCAAACTCATGCACTTCTTTAGACTAAAAGGGGAATTGTAGTGAGATAGTCCTTCTGTGCCACTGACCATGCCTATTGGGGGTGCTGCCATGGGTGGAAGTGACATGTGGAAGGAGGTCTGAGGAAGAACCAGGAAAAGTCTCTTGCTGGCAGGACTTGGCCAGGAGAGCATCCGGTGGAACTTGCTGGTGTTCATCTGTCTAGGTTGTAAGTTATTTCTCCCTGAATAAACATCTATTCAGCCTATCTGTTTATTCTGATCCTTATTTAACAGCAATATATGGAGATCAGTATGGCGGTTCCTCAGCAAAATGGGAATTAGTTTACCACACGAACAGGCAATCACCCTCTTAGGCATATACCCAAATGATCCACATCTGTGAAACAAAGGCATCTCTTCAACAATGTTCATAGCAACATTATTTATAATAGCAATAAACTGGAAGCAACCTAGATGCCCCTCAATTGAAGAATGGTTAATGAAGATGTGGCACATTTACACAGTGGAATACTATTCTGCAGAAAAACATAATGGTGTCTTGAAATTCGCAGGCAAGTGGATGGCACTTGAAGAACCCATCCTGAATGAGGTAACCCAGTCACATAAAGAGGAACACAGTATGTACCCACTCATATATGGATTTTAGACCCAGAACAAAGAATCACCAGCCTATAATTGACACTGCCAGAGGAAGTAGGATACAAGGTGTATTCTAAGAGATTCATATAAAGTCCCTCACAGAACCCGGAAGGGACAAGTCCCCCTAGAGCACAGGGGAAGTGGGGGGGGCAGCGAATGGAGAGAGAAGTAGGGGAAAGCATGGGGGAGGAAAGGAAAACACGTGCAACCAGGAAGTTTGCACCCAGTTAGGAATAGAATACAGGAGAGGGAGAGGGAGAGAGAGAGAGAGAGAGAGAGAGAGAGAGAGAGAGAGAGAGAGAGAGAGAGAGAGAACATAAAACATAAAAGAGGGATCCATTATTGGTTTGAAGATAAAATTGAACACAAAAAAGAAAGGACTAGAGAACTACAAGAGTGCTGCCAACTAACAATTTGAGCTTCCCTGGAAAGGCTACGATAAATGCCCTTCCTGGATAGTGAGACCAACATCTAACTTATCCATGGAGCCCTCATCTAATTCCTTTTGGAAACAAGAGCAAACACCCATACATAAACACTGAGTCAAACTAGAACCCAGATGCAGATAGAGAGGAAAATGCCAGGCGGGAGAAACACACAGAGACAGCTTACCTGAACAATGAGGAGCTAACTGGCCTCCAGACTGATAGCTGGGAAGCCAGCATGGGACTGACTCATGCCCCCTTAATATGGGTCTTAGCCAGAGGGATTAAGCAGTCTAAGGGACCTCAGACAGTGGATCCAGGATGTATCCCTGGTGCACAAAATGACCTTGCTAACACATCTCCCATGGAGAGATAACTGCCTTAACCTAAAGACAGGAGTGAAGCTCTAGTCCCTACTTCACATGACCTGCCAGATCTACATGTCCCCAACTGGATGGCATTCCCCTACATATGGAATTTGGGTGTGAGGATGGGAGGGGAGGGTGATTAGAGTGCATGTGAGAGGGAAGAGAGGGTAAAAGGGAAGGAGGGAGCGACAGAGGGAGAGGGAACTGGGATCGACAAATAAAATAATTAATTAAAAAAATGCTTTGACTGAGACCCATATTCAGGGGGGTCCGAGTCAGACCCCTGTTGGCTTCCCAGCTATCAGTCTAGTGGCCCTTAGCTCCTCCTTGTTCAGGTAAGCTGTCTATATGTACTTCTACCGCATGGTCTTGTCCTCTCCATCTGCTTCTGGGTTCTAGTTTGACTCAGTGTTTATGTATGGGTGTTTGCTCCTGTTTTCAACAGGCATTAGTTGAGGACTCCATGGAGAAGTTAGTTGTTGATCTCACTCTCCGGGAAGGGCATTTATGATAGCCTTTCCACGGAAGCTGAGATTGTTAGTTGGGAGCAGTCTTGTAGTTCCCCTCGACCTTTCTTTGTGTTCAACTTTATCTTCAAACCAATATTGGCTCCCTCTTTTATGTTCTCTCTCTCTGTCTCTGTCTCTCTCTCTCTTTCCTATTTTCCATTCCTAACCAGGCTCAATCCTCCTGGTCGCACATGCCTTCCTCTCCTCCCTCTCATTTTCTCCTACTTCTCTCTCCATTAGCTGTCCTCCCCCACTATACCTGAGGTCTGGGGGACTTGTCCCTTCCCAGTTCTGTGAGGGACTTTATATGAATCTCTTAGAATACAACTTGTATCCTAGTTCCTCTGGTGATGTGAATTATAGGCTGGTGATCATTTGATCTAGGTCTAAAATCCATATATGAGTGAGTACATACTGTGTTCCTCTTTTGTGACTGGGTTACCTCATTCAGGATGGTTTCTTCAAGTGCCATCCACTTGCCTGCGAATTTCAAGATACCATTATTTTTTTCTGCAGAGTAGTATTCCATTGTGTAGATGTGCCACATCTTCATTAACCATTCTTCAATTGAAGGGCATCTAGGTTGCTTCCAGGTTCTTGCTATTACAAATAGTGCTGCTATGAACATAGTTGAACAGATGTCTTTGTTGCATTGATGTGAATCCTTTGGGTATATGCCTAAGAGGGGGATTGCCGGGTCCTGTGGTAAACTAATTCCCATTTTCCTGAGGAACCGCCATACTGATCTCCAAAGTGGCTGTATGAGTTTGCACTCCCACCAGCAGTGGAGGAGTGTTCCACTTTCTCCACTTCCTCTCCAACATAAGTCATCACTGGTGTTTCTAATTTTAGCCATTTTGGCAGGGGTAAGATGGTATCTCAAAATTGTTTTGATTTGCATTTCCCTGATAGCTAAGGATGTGGAGCATTTTCTTAAGTGTCTTTCAGCCTTTTTGATTTCCTCCATTGAGAATTCTTTCTTCAGTTCTGTACCCCATTTTTTAATAGCCAGAAGGTCTGAGCAGCCTAAGAGACCTCAGACAGTGGAGCCAGGATGTATCCCTGGTGCACAAAAGGACTTTGCAAACATATCCCCCATGGAGGGATAACTGCCTTATTCTAGAGATAGGAGAGAAGCCCTAGTCCCTACTTCACAGGACCTGTCAGATCTACATGACCCCAACTGGATGGCATTCCCCTACATATTGTATTGTGGTGGGGGGTTGGGAGGGGAGGGTGTTTAGAGTGCATGGGAGAGGGTAGAGAGGGCAAAAGGGAGGGAAGGAGGGAGGGAGGGCTTGGGGGGAGGGAGGGAGGGGAGGGAGAGGGAACTGGAATTGACATGTAAAATAAAAAAAAAAAAAAAAAAAAAAAAAAAACGCTTTGACTCCAAATTTAAGTTGAAGAACAAGTTACTGGGGAAAAGTATTTCTATTTTTGTTTCCACAGAAAATGAAAAGATGTGGATTCCTTCCAGACTAATGTGGTTTGATCACACCAGACCGCCTGAAACAGAGTACAAGCTGATCCTACATTCCAAACAGCTGGACAAAACAGCCCTACAGACTACAGCTAGGATATCTGAATCTTCTTGGAATCCCCCAAGACAGCGCCCCTTACCAGCAGGAAGTAGTTTGGAAAGAACGACGCCCAAATTCCCAAATATTGTGTATAAATGTTTGTTTTCATTTAATTGGACTTTGTTATATAAAATTAAATAAAAAATACTCTATATGCATAAAAAAAATGCTTTGACTCCAAAATTTAAGTTCAAGGACAAGTTACTGGGGAAAAGGATTTCTATTTTTGTTTCCACTGACAATGAAAAGCTGTGGATTCCTTCCTGACTAATGTGGTTTGATAATGCCAGACTGCCTGAAACAGAGTAGTAGGTGATCCTACATTCAAAACAGCTGGACAAAACAGATTTCTGCATCTTCTTAGTATCCCCCATGAGAGCGTCCCTTACCAGCAGGAAGTAGTTTGGAAAGAACGATGCCCAAATTCCCAAATATTGTCTATAAATGTTTGTTTTCATATAAATGGACTTGGTTATATAAAATAAATAAAAAAAAGAGAAAAAAAGGAGTAAGGATGTGGGTAAAGCTGGCAAATGCAGCATGCCTTTTCAATTTCAGAATGTGCTAAAAAACATGTGTACCTTTCATTTTAATATTAATATAATGTAGGTATTTTTATTGCACAATAATATGGTTGTTGTTTAATCAAAGCTATCTTCATAATATTTTTATTGCAGTTATTTCTTTTTTTCCTCTCTGCCTCCCTTCCTTCCTTTTCATTTTATTTTTTGAGAATGTGGCAGAGAGATAGAAATATCTTAAATGCTTGAATCAATGCTTTGAAGAAACCAGCCCAACAGAAATAATATATAAGTTTTATATGAAACATAAACATTGAAAAGAAGTAAGCGCTACTATTGGACGTTTTAATTAGATTATTAACTTTCCTTAGTGATAGAAATATAGATTTTTGAAATGAACAATGTAAGACAAAATTTCAACAGTTTTTTAAATTAGTTAACTGTGCATATAAGTTGTGTTTAGCAAGTATCATCAAATCCATAGAGGTATTTGACAGTTGGCATGTCTTCTGTGGTGTTATACATCTGCCTCTGTCTAATACACTTTGCTCTAAGTTATTAAGCTTTAACATGTCTCTGGCTCCTGTTATGGGAATATGAGGTAGATTTTAATATTTTATATATAAATTCTGAAAACCAGAGACTTCTATTTTAAAAATGAAGTTTATAAGAATCAGTGCTCAAGGTAGAGACAGATAAATTGTGGTGATTGAAAGTGCTTTGCCATAATTAATGGTTAAGTTAATCTAAGAAATTTGAAGATAAGGGGAACATAGCAGATACTCAATACAATTGAAGAAAGAGAAACAAAATTAAAAAAAAATAGTTACTTAAAATGTATTAAAGGTTCAATGAAATGAAATAAGCAGAAACAAGTATTTGTAATATCAAATTTAAAATAATTCTCTATGGTGATCATGAAAGCATAAACATTCACTTTTTGATTAACATATATGATGCAAACCTAGTTTGTTAAAAGTTAATATTTTAGACTAAAATATCTAAAATTTAAGTTACTGAGTTTAACTGAGTTTAAATGACTGCATGCCATTAAGTAATTTAATATTTTAAGGTTCAGTTTCATTTAGATGATTTCAATAATAAAGTAAGTTGCAAACTAATTTTATAATCAGTATGCTACTTATTTAGCTCTTATTTTGATTCATAATAAGTGACAAAATTTGTTACTGCAGCAAATATCTTTATGGTTGCCATCTCTGAATTTTCACATACACATTTACTGTTAAAATAACTAGATGAGCAATCTTTGGAAATGCATCCAGAATGAAACAGCAGGACCATCAGAAATACCAGTATTATATGTAACAGTTCTCCTCCAACTATATGATGATTCCTCTGCTTCAGAGGTTAATTTCCTTCTTAAAAGGTTTAATTAAAAAAAAAACAGAATATTTTATATGCTCATGTGGGGCACGTGTACAAGTCCTCGTGTATGACAGTGGGGTTTCAAGATACAACTCTTGAGTTTCCACCTTGGGTTTCTCTAGAACTGTCTGTTTTTGCTTTTTGTTTTGTCTTCTATTGGTGGACGTCATCACATGATCTATCACTGCCCTAGAACTTGCCAAGTCGGGGGGATTGCATGGCCAACTGAGCCAAACTCCTAAGATATTTTACTATATACTAGGTTGAACATAAATCAACAACATCACTCTTGCCATTCAATCTTAGGATAAGAATAAACACTTTACTTATAGGAAAAATACATTTAAAAACCTACTTGGAAATAATATAAAATCTTTTATTTCAATGGAGATGGCACTGTCCATATTTTCAAGATTCAACTAACACTTTAGATTTTAATACATTAATATTTTGTTCTCTTCAATGAGATTCACTTGGGTCTTTTTTCTCTTGGCAGATTCTCTCCTAAGTTCTGAATGAGTGTCCATCATTTTAAAGTCTGAAGTTATTCTTATTTTCTACACCAATACAAGTAGAAACATGAATTTTGGCTCAAGATGTGTTACCTATCTACAGAAGTTTTCATCAGGGGCTTACTCAAAAGTTTAAATGTCACTATCATTTCATTTAAAATTTCATGGTTGAACTTCAAGGTTTCATTATTTTTTTCCCCTGCAGAGTAATACTTCATTGTGTAAATGTACAATATTTTCTCTATCCATTTTTCAGTTGAGGGGCATCTAGATTTGTCCAGGTTCTGCCTATTACAAACAATGCTGCTATGAACATTACTGAATATATGTCCTTATTGTATGAGTGTTCATTCTTTTGGTATATGCCCAAAAGTGGAATTGCTAGATCATGAGGTGACTGATTCCCATTTTCTTGAGAAACCACCATACTAATTTCCAACATGGCTGCACAAGTTTGCACTCCCACCAGCAATGAATGAATGTTCCCCCTTTTCCACATCCTCTCCAGCATAAATTGTCATTGGTGTTTTTGATTTTATCCATTCTGGCAGGTATAAGATGGTGTCTCAAAATTGTTGGCTAAGGATGTTGAACACTTTCTTAAGTGTCTTTCAGCCATTTTAGATTCCTCTATTGAGAATTCTCTATTTAGTTCTGTACCCCAATTTTTAATTGAATTCTTTGTTGTTTTGGTGACTACCTTCTTGAGTTCTTTGTATATTTTGGAAATCAGCCCTTTGTCAATTGTATAATTGGTTAAGCTCTTTTCCCATTCGGTGGGCTGCCATTTTTTCTTGTTGATTGTGTCCTTTGCCTTACAGAAGCTTCTTACTTTCAGGAGGTCTCATTTATTAATTGGTGATCTCATTGTCTGTGCTAGTGGAGTTATAATCATGATGTGATCTCCTGTACCAGTCACAGAAAAACAATCAGGGTATGTACTCACTCTTATATGGATATTAGACATAGAGCAAAGCCTACAATCCATACCAGCAGAGAAACTAGGAAACAAGGAGAACCTAAGAGATGAATGTATGGTCTCCCAAAGAAGGGAAAAGGGACAAGACCACCTGAGCATATTGGGAGCATGGGAGCAAGGTAGGAAAAAGGGAAGAGGAGAAGGGGAGGGGAGAGGAGACTGAGAGGGATCAGGAAGACTGAGAAAAGGGAGGAATAGAGGAGGGCAAGAAAAGGGATACATAATAGAGGGAGCCAATATAGGTTTAAAGAGAAATCTGGCACTAGGGAAATGTTCAGAGATCCTCAAATATGACCCAATTAAGAATCTAGGCAATGGTGGAGAGGCTACCTTAAATGTTCTTCCCAGATAATGAGATTGATGACCACCTTAATTGCCATCCTAGGTCCTTCATCTAGTAGCTGATGGTTGTATAAGTAGAAATCCACAGGTAAGCACTGAGCCATACATCTGGAATCCAGTTGTGGAGAGGGAAGAGGAATGAGTAAAGAAGACAGTGCTGAAGAAAACTACAAAACCAGCTGACCTGGCCTAGTGAGAATACATGGATTGCAGTCCTAAAGCTGGGGAACCAGCATTAAACTGAAATAAAACCTCTGAATGTGGGTACTGGTTTTGAGTTCTGTGCATTCTGTGGGATGTCTAACAATAAATCCAGTATTTATCCCTGATGTACATATGGACTTCAGGAGCCCATTCCCTATTTCAGCTCAGATAGATGGAGGAGGGCCTGGGACCTCCCTCAAATGATATAGCAGATTTTGATGATCCCCTATGGAAGGCCTCACCTTCATTGGGAAGTCGGTGGGGGTAGGTTGAGGGGAGTTGGTAGGGAGCAGGAAAGGATGGGAAAGAGATGGAGCAGGGTGGTTGATTTGTGGAATGATTGATTCTAATTGATAATAAAAAAAAACAGCCAAAAAATAAAATTTCATGGTTTACTCTGTAAGCTGTGAGTAGCAACCATAATTTCTGAATGCCTAAGTAATACCTGAAACCAGGAAAACATTCAGTATTAGAAAGACATTTGGAAGATGACAGTTATAGAATAGCTTTAATGGTTGTGACTCTCACAAAACATTCTGAATTAAGCAGAAGGAAAGTCCCTTGAATTGTACTCCAGGACATCATCTCAACAAAAGGTATGAGGGACTATATATCTGTTCACATATAAATAATATTAATTTCTCTATTTTTTATCAAAATCATGTAACACACCTTTATTTTACTTTGAGAAATGCTTGTAAATGAAAAGCCATTATCTTTATGTGTTATTATCATATCAATGTGTAATTTCCTCAACAGTTCCATTAAATAATTTTAAACAATAAAAATTTATCTGATATACTGAGCAAATAATAAATATGTATCATTGGGAACTCACTATATTCTGAACAGTATTTTAATCTTTTTGATGTTCTTTTCATGTAATCCTCACACAGTGATATAAACTTATGTATGAAAAATGAGACAGATTTAAAAGGCTTTCACTAAGGTTAAATACTTGAAGTAGTAAAAGTTGGCTTAGGAAAGAGTCATAGCTCCAAAAATAATAAGGGCTCAACCAAAGAAAGCTCAGAAAAATATAACAATTAGAAAATGGACTTTCAAGTGTTCTTTTCTATGTTCAGTGCTGTATCTATTGTGGAATCTGTTTTCATAGAATCCAAATTTTGCAGGTAGATTTTCATTTTGTTTTCCTGTCTGTAAGCATAGAAAGAAGTTACCATGTGGATATCAGAATGGTCTAGATAAGTTGTGTTATTGTCAAGATGAAAAAGTCCCATATAAATGTATAAATCATTGATCTGAATAGATAAATTTCAATCTGTAAGACACAGAATACCAGACAAAGGGTGATTGCAAAATAGTGAAGATTTAATCTGTCATACAAAGAAGAATGAAGACAGCTAAGTGCTATTGTTGGTTTTATAGCTTGTATGCCAGGACATGAATCTCTCATAGTAATTTAGCTTTTGAGGTTTTAAATGACCTCTTAGCCTCAAGAAACAAGGTATATGCCTGGGATAACCATTTTTTTTTCAAATGTGTACCAACTTCCTCATGAATCTAACAATTTTCCCCCATAATTCTGTGACTTGGCTACTATGATAATCCAAACAATCACCAAAATATTTATATTTTCTTGTATTATAGAAAGTATAGAAGAACATTTGAAATAGTATAATGGTAGCTAATCTTCATCAACACTTGACACTTGTCAGGAGGTCTATACATTTGATTTCTAAGTATTTAGATATAACTAACAGATTGTGTTTTCAGTAGTTTCATCAAGTTGAGAATATTACCCAAGTATCCATCAAGGGCAGCTTCTCATAACATTACATCTTAATCATATTCTATTAACTGAAATCTAAAATTTTAACTGAATATTTCAAGTAACCAATTGTACCTACATCATGAATATTTTTCATTTTGTTATTATTATAATTCTCTGTTAAATGTTTTGGTGAGGTCTTCCCCAGCTCAGTTTAAAGGAAATAGCAAGACCTTGCTCTTCTCTGAATACATAAGGTGACAGTCCATGAAGAAACTGTCAACCAACCACTGCTTTCTCTTCCCTGATTACTGCATCCTGAGAATCTGCAAACCAAAATTTGCTAATCTACTTCCTCGTTAAACTGGATGTAATAGATCTGCTTCATCATTCAGCTATATGTAATAAAACCCCCAGTTTCTGGGCTCATAGTGCATCTTTAACACAGTGCACATTCTACCCAATCCCAGTTTTTCTGTATGTTTGCCTTTTTGTATCTTCATTCAGTCACTCCAGTAAGGTCAGTCCTAAAGCCATACAGGTCACAGGATGGCTTACATTTCTGTATATCCAAATAATTACAGTATCAGTACAGATGTAAAATGAGTCAAAAATGAGAGGCAGCATGGCCAACCACGGTTACAAGCAAACATTCAATCTGTGAATCTTATGGGAAAGTTTTGATTTATGAATTACATAGTCAAAATTTTATGGAAAAAAATCATAGTTACCAACCTTAACATTTATAGCATAAAAAAATTGGGAAAGAAATTTTCTTGAGATAGAGAAGCTCCAGGTGCCATTAAATATACTAGTGAATGTCAAGGATACCAAATCTTGAAAGTTGAACTTTCTAGTCACAAAATCTGTAGCTTATAATTAAAGCAACTGATTCATTTATAAAGGAAGGCAACGATAAGCTCTTGCGACTCAATACCCTACTGCTCTTCTCTTCATTCTTTCTCAAGTTGAAGTTTATGAACAGCTGACAAACAGAAGTTAATAAATGTTTCAATGAATAATTAAACAAGTGAATACAGCTAGAAGTATTCTTAAATTGAAGACACAAATTTGAATATGCAGTTCAGTACATTCATCATTGTGGGGATGATTACCTGCCCACAGTCCTGAGGCTTGCTCTGTGGAGGATGGTGAAAGATGAGGTCTGGGGATTCCAATGGGACAACAGCCACAGTGAGAGCAGACACTTGCATTTTGGAGGACAGATAACTGCAATGGAGAGGAGTAAAGGGATTTGTATTATAGCAGTTAAGAAAACAGGTCTTGGAGATGCACATGCTGTTTTGAATGTAGATCATTGCTGTAGCTGCAGGATGTTGGTCTAGCAATTTTGTCATGGACATATAGAAGCTTTATCCACATACCGCTCTAGTGAAAGACTTGTTACCCCACCGTTTGAAAGTGGCCTAAACTTCTTGTCACATTTACTGACTTCCTGTTGTGTAGCTCTTTCCTTCTAACTGAAGCACTCCCTCTTGGTGAGGGAGGTGCAAGGCTCATATGACTCAGGAAGTAGTAATATTTACATGGCCCAGGAAGCTCCTTATATGTTCAAGATTTCCAAGACCCCTCCCTAGGTTTTTATCAGGAAGAATTCTTAAGGCTTTTTAGCCTGCCAAAATGTCTCTGGTTTGTGCATGCATGTGAACTTCATGAGCTGTCACTGATGTTGGGCTTCTCAATGATGTAACTGTGTTTGTTCAGTCACTTCATCTTCCTCTAGCTAATCTCAGTCAATTTATTTGTTCACTAAAGCAAAAAGTAGGTAGACTCATTTCTTAATTTATTGTTGGTATTCTTGGAACTGAATGAATAGGTATTAACATCTCCCCAGGAAACGTCAATTGATATTGACTAATGCAAGCATAGACAATATTTTGATGTTTACCTAATCTGAGGCAATAATGATTGTTCATTTCAGCTCCCCCAGGGCTCCCTTTGGAAATCCCTGAGCTCCTTGAGACTCCCTATACCATGAAGGAGCTAGTTCCTTCCTTCTGCCTAAATTGCCTATGCCTCTATTGCATCAATGACAATTCCAAAGGCAGATCCTAGGAAACAGATCCAAAATTTACCTCAGATTTTATTGGATATAACTAAAAACTATAAAATTACTTATCCAAGAGAACACTAGCTATTTTTAGTTCAAAAATAGAAATACAAATATTAACATAACACTTTGTGGTATATTTTTGTTAATGAATCTAAATAGAAATATTGTTCTGAGATTATTTTCACTCATTTTGTCATTAGGATGTGAAACAATGTGTCTAGAAAAAAATAAGTTAATACAAATGAGTCTGAAACACAAGAGTAAATTAATTATTGTTGAACTAACAGATAATTCTTAACATAATAGCAAAAGTCAATTAGTTTAGAGATGATTATTTCTAAAATTACTATTAAATTTTTATCTTCATATTTTAACCAGAATTTTGTCAATATATAGTATAATGATGAAAACAACTACCTGCCATCTGTTTGTCTTTCTATCCATATAATTATTATTATATCATTATTAAAATGTATTTGATAATCATTTAAAATGAAAGTAATTTGAGATTAATTATAGTGGATTCCTTAGTTGATTTAAAATTATAATTATATTCAATTAAAATTGCATATTTAAATTATATCACAGTGGATATGGAGATATATGCCTTTCTTAGCACTTAGAATTGAAGGCAGGATCATAAAGTATTCAAAGTCATCCCCAGGTGCTTCAGGATATCAAGACCATCATAGGCTATACAAGATATGATTCCCAAATACCTTCTAATTATTATTATTGTTATTATTATAATAAAAATCTAAATATATTTTAAAGTATTTTGAGTTAATTTTCTTACCCTCCAACTCTTACTGATACTGTCATTATCAAGCACTGAAAAATATGCTCATAAACTAGCTTGATTTTACTGTTAGAAAAATCTCTGAACCAATTTAATTGGTTCCACTCTTATTTCTGCTCAATGTTACAAAACTCACCTTGAGAAAACACTGGAATTATGTTTTGATTGCTTATCATTTATCTACAATATATTTTAGGTTTACTTGGTGTTTGAATTTTTTATTAATTAATCTTGAGCTTTTGACAGGTTCATAAATATATATGATACACTATAATATTCTGAAATTGACTAGATAGGTTTTTACATCTCCATACTATTTCTCAAACTAGCTTTATTCTTCATTCAAACAGAGCCTATTACACAATGTTATAATGGACATGTGCTGTGATGTTCATTTTAATTTCCTCCTTCCCTACTTTTTGAACACATTCACTTCAAAATGAATTTTTTGAGTTGTGATTTAGTGTCTAAGTTGCCACGACTGCTAGAATATGGGGCACATAAATCTGTTCCCTCATCAGGAACAGTGACTTGAAAAATAAAATAGAAAGTAGAAGAGAAAACATGTTCTTGTAAAGAGTCAGGTGAGCATGAGAAATACCTTCAAAGGAAAAAAAATACAGGAACTATATATTTTTCTTGTTGCTATTGTTTTTGCTTGTTTGTTTGTTTGTTTTTTGAGACGGGATTTCTCTGTATTGCTTTGAAGCCTGTCCTGGAACTAACTCTGTAGACCAGGCTGGACTGGAACTCCCAGAGATCCACCTGCTTTTGCTTCCCAAACCTATCCTTGATTGCTAATTATATAGGAATCAGGAGGATCTGACTACTATGAATGGCACCATCCCTAAGCAGCTGTTTCCGAGCTATACAAAACAGCTAATTGAGCCATTGTTGTAGATGCCTCCAACCCCAAAACTTGGGTGGCAGAGACAAGTGGACTCTGTGACTTTGATGTCAGCCTGTTGGCACATATAGCAAGTTTCAGGCCACCTGGAGCTGCAAAGTGAGCTCAAGTGAGCTAGAGCCATTCCCCATGATGGTTGTTGAACTGAGTTGATGCTTAATTCATGTTTGAGTTCCTGCCCTAACTTTCCTTGATGATGGGCTATGATTTAGCAAGCTAACCACACCTTTTCCTTCTTTCAATTGCTGTGTCAGAGTATTTCTTCACAGTAACAAAAAGAAATTAGAGTAGCACTGAATATTCATTTTGTGCTCATTTCATTGTTGGATTTACCTGCAGCATTACTGCTTCTCTGGTCATTACATGCCCTATTCATTAACCTTTAAAAGAGGGTGTTTCCTAAAGCTTAAAAACAAAAACCTTGCCTGGCTTGTTTTTACGCCTGTCCAATTGTAGCCAGGGCTGTGTGTCATGGTCTGTGCTGTGCAGAGGTTCATGACCTGTGTTCCTTTTCATGGTAAAGGTCAAGGAAGCTATCTTTACTGTGATATCAATGACTCTAAATGCACAGTTGAGAGAGAGGGACATGGAATGTTTCTGTAACAATTCCTACACCTACTCCAATACCAGCCCCTACCCCCCCCCCAAAAAAAAAGTAACAGCATAAACTGGAAGCCATGAAGGAGAAATCTTAAAAAGTGTAATGGGAAGGCTAAGTGTAACTTTCTGTAATAGAGGACTCTTATCACAGGTGCTGGAGGGTAAGTATGATCATGCTGCAGGGAGGAAATAGTTAAGACAAATTAGATATTTATCCCTGTTTTCATTTCTGTGTTTGTGGTAGGGGTAACAAGATTACAGGATAATCATATAAGAATAGGAAAAAGAGTAAAATTGGCATTCATGATATAAAATTCCCAGAGAGTAAACAGCAATATTATGTTGGAGCCTTCAACCTACAATTTGCCCTGTTTTCAAGATGTGCCAAAGTATAGGCACTGCACAGATTGTTGGGGGGACAGTGAGTGGTCCAGCTTGAGATCTGTGACATGAAAGGTTGCCCACCCATTACAAAACCAAAAAAAGACTGGAAAAAAAGCAAAAATGATTCCTGATATTCTCATAGATTAATAACTAGCCTGATTGTTATCAGAGGTTTCATCCAGCAGCTGATGAAAACAGATGCAGAGATCCACAGCCTAACATTAGGTGGACATTAGGGAATCCCCCAGAAGAGAGGAAGGACTGTATAAGCCAGAGAGGTCAAATATAGGATGAGAAAACCCACAGAATCAACTAACCTAGACTCATATGGGCCTCACAGAGACTGAACCAACAAAGGAACTTGCATGGGACTAACATAAGCCATCTGCATAGATTTTACAGTTTGTAACTTGGTCTCCTTGCAATGGGAGCAGAGGCTGGCTCAGAGTCTTTCATTGGCTTTTGGGATGCTATTCCCATAACAGGTACCTCTGCCCAGACCCTCAACTTGTTATGCCACATTTTGATTATATTCTTTTTTTTCCCTGCTGCTAAGATTTTTTTTTATTTGATAATATTTTATTTAAATTTGAAACAAGCTTGTTTTACATGTCAATCCCAGTTCCCCCATCCTTCCTTCCTCCTCTGTCCCCCGCACCAACCCCCAACCCATCCACTTCCTGTGCTGCCCAGGAAGGGTGATACCTTCCAGGGCAAGTCTTCAACATCTGTCCTAACATTTGGAGTGGAGTATAGGTTCTCCCCCATGTTTCCAGTCTAGGCTGAGAGAGTATCCCTCTATGTGGGATGTGCAACCAAAGTCCATTCACATACTAGGGATAAATACTGATCCATTACTAGAGGCCCACAATCAGGGGATCTGGGTCAGTCCTATGCCAGCTTCCCAGCTATCCAAATGGAGTCTATGCGCCCCCAATTGTGAAGGTCAGTGGTTTTTGTTGGTTTTTCCAGCCTGGTCTTGACCCCTTTTCTCACTATTCCTCCCTTTTTTCAACTGGATTCTAAGAGTTCGTCTCAGTATTTAGCTGTCTGCTTCCCATCAGTTACTAGATGAAGGCTATAGGATGGCATACATGGTAGTCATCAATCTCATTATCAGGGAAGGGCATTTAATGTAGCCTCTCCAGAATTGCTTAGCTTGCCAGTTGTGGTCATCCTTCTAGATCTCTGGACATTTCCCTAATGCCAGATTTCAGGCTTTTGTAGGTGTGTGTTATTACCAGGGCGTTCAATTCGATTCTACCTCTCTACTTTTGTACCAGTACCAACATGTTTTTAGAACTATAGCTCTATAATAGAGCTGGAAGTTCGTTTATTGTACAGGGTTGTTTTGACTGTCCTGCTTTTTTTGTTTTTTTTTTTTTTCTTTTTCTTTTTTTGTTTCTCCATATAAAGTTGAATATTGTTCTTTCAAGGTCTGTGAAGAATTGTGCTAGGATTTTGATGGGGATTGCATTGAATCTGTAGATTGCTTTTGGCAAGACTGCCATTTTTACTATGTTTATCTTACCTATCCAAGAGCATGGGAGATCTTTCCATTTTCAGTCATCTTCTTTAATTTCTTTTTTTAAAGACTCAAAAGTTCTTATTATATAGATCTTTCACTTGTTTGGTCAACATTACTCGAAGATATTTTATGTTGTTTGTATCTTTGTAAAGAGTGATATTTCTCTGATTTCTTTCTCAGCCCTTTTTCTCTGTATATATTAGGGCTACTGAGTGTGTGTGTGTGTGTGTGTGTGTGTGTGTGCGCGCGCGTGCGTGCGTGCGTGCGCGCGCGTTAACCTTGCATCCTGCCACTTTGCTGAAGGTGTTTATTAGCTGGAGGAGCTCCCTGGGAGAGTTTTTCGGGTCTCTTATGTAAACTACCATATAATCTGCAAAAAGAGAAAGTTTAAATGCTTCCTTTTCAATTTGTATCCACTTGATCTTTTTTTTTTCTTTCTTTTTTTTTTTTTTTTTTTTTTTTTTTTTTTTTGTCTTATTGCTCTATTACTCTAGCTGGAAGTTCACGTACAATATTGAAGCAATATGGAGAAAATGGGCAGCCTAGTCTTGTTCCTGCTTTTAGAGGAATCACCTTAAGATTCTTTCCATTCAGTTTGATGTTATCAGTGGTTTTGCTCTATATTGCTTTCATTATGTTTAGGTATGTCCCTGTTATCTCTGAAGGGGTGTTAGATTTTGCCACAGGCATTTTTAGCATCTAGTCAAACGATCATGTGGATTTTTTTCAGTTTGTTTATATGTTGGAATACACTGGTGGATTTTTGTATGTTGAACCGTCCCTGCATCCTTGATATGATGCCTAGTTGGTCATGGTGGATGATTTCTCTGATGTTTTCTTAGATTCGATTTGCCAGTATTTTCTTGAGTACTTTTGCATCATTTTTCATGAAGTTTATTTCTCTTTCTTAGTTATGTCTTTGTGTGGCATGCATACCAAGGTAATTGTAGCCTGGTAAAATGTGTTTGGCAATGACTACTCTGCTTCTATTTTGTGAAACAGTTTAAGGAATATTGATATTAGCTTTGCTTTGAAATTCTGGTAGAATCACGCACTGAAACGATCTGACCTTGGGCTCTTATTGGGTTGGGGAATTTTGATGAGTGCTTCTATTTCATTAGGGGTTAGAGGTCTATTTGAATTGCTTATCTGTTCTTGACTTAATATTGATAAGTGATAATCATCCAGAAAATTGTCTATTTCTGTTAAATTTTCAAATTGTGTGGAGTACAGTTTTAAAAGCATGATCCGATTGTGAAACCTGGCTCTTCCTCTGAGGAAAATTGGATAGGCATGGATGGTGGTTTCAGATGGTAGATATTGCTGAGACTGGCAGAAAAGGAAGGAAGGGAAACAGTGTCAGTTGAAAAAAATAAATAAAATAGATATTGGAAATATTACGTTGTAAAACAAAGCAAAGCAAAATCAAGCAAAACAAAACTAACAAAATCAAAACAAACAAGAAACCCCAAAGCTGGTATTTCATGTCTATATGTTCTTAAATTGATTAAATTCTAATTGAGAGCTCTATATTAATATCACAAAAATATTGACCTCTTGCACAATTTCTTATTACTTTTGTAACTTTAAAAAAATATTTCCTGATATTTCTCACTATATTTCTAAATTCCCCACATCAATCATCTAAATAAAATCCACCTTGATTTTTCTCAATTTTATAACACCCAGTCTTCAAGGGTGTTGTATCTTCTCAGAATGTCTCCTTGAAAGATATTTTCAATGAGATGATAAGAGCCAAGTTGTAATATCTTATGATCAAATAATTTCTAAAGAACTAAATTGCAAGATAGTTGACTAATAATAATTCTCTCTTAAAAAGACACATTTGTCTTGATTTAAAGATGTCTTCTTTTATCAAAACATCAAATGATATTTCTCTACTGTAGGAAACAAAGGGCTTGCAAGCCAGTGTAAGTTTATAAAATAAGGCAATGATATAGATATCCCATGTGAGTCAGATAAACATGGTTGGCACTAGTCATCCGTGATTTATGAGTCAGTACAAAAGACTGACATCAGATGTCTAATGACTCAAAAAAGTAAATGTAATCTATTATGTACCTGTATTTAGAAGATTACCACCAGTGGTTTCAAATGAAATATGACTTTGAGGTGAGAGGCCTGACACTTCACTGAACCTTTGCCAGCCTACAAGTGTGTTTTGTCTGTAGGCCTCTATGCTGCCTCTTTGTCAACTACCTCTGTATCATTGTGTTTCTGGCCTGTGCTTTTATGTCTGCCAGTGGCTGCATGCCTAACACCCATAGCTCACACTGAATTTCTTATTTTCCTGTGAATTCACAGAATTTCTTCAACTATGTCTGTCTTGACATCAGAGTGTAGTATAACATATAGAGAGTATAGTATACATTCTTAATTTCAATGTATCAATGTATCAGTTGAACTTGATTTGAATTTTAAAGAATCTATGTTAATCAAAATTTCAGAAACTTAACATAGAGTGACAGAACACTACAATGTGAGGCAGGAGTACAATCTACCAGTCAAACTGGAAAAAAATCACCATGGGAATTTGTAGAATCTGCATTTACTTAAAATACTCTTCTATATAAGAAAGTAAATTAAAAAGCAAACAAGAAACATGTCCCTGCTGGGCACACTCCTTTAATTCTAGCACTTGGAAGGCAGAGGCAGGCCAATCTCTGAATTCAAGACCAGTCTGTTCTACAGAGTGAGTTCCAGTACAGCCAGTGCTACCCAGAGAAACTCTGTATTGAAAAAAATAATTAAAAAAAAGAAAGATGCTCCTGTATAGCTATCAACACACACATCTAATGTATACACTCTTTGTATGTGAATTACTCAGAGACTCACTATGTAAATTTATGTATAACTTGTGATACTGTGAGCAGAGAGATGAAATAAAAGATTGGTTTCTTTATTTTGTACGTGTGAGAACTTTTAGGGAATAGTTCCATTCAGACTTTATACAATTGTGTAGGATAAACTCTGTTGTGTAAAAATATTGCTTCTCTGTTTCTGTTACTAATATTGAAATTTCAATATATGAACAGCAAAAAAAAAATAAAATTGGGATGAGGAAATACCTTCACAGTCATTTAAAAGAGACATGAAACCTATAGCAAGACATGTAGGAGTGTTTGTCAGCAATAAGAAAGTGAAAAAGTAATGCATATTTCTAGAATATTAGAAATCCCAGGAGATGCACTGATTTAGAAATAAGAAAAAGCAAGCATGTTTAGTAATACTGGAATAAAGATAAATTGTCACTACAGTCAATAGAGGGAATAATTACAGCATCAAACCTCAAAGAACATGTCATAGAATACATTTTGGAAGATATTTCCTTTGGAAAAGAGGGGAAATGACTCACAGACATAAAGAGATGTGTAAATTACATTTATAATCAACTACTTACTAAGGCAAGTTAGGTGGTTATTCATTTCAGATGCCTATCAAAATGATGGGTGCAATTAGAGTGTGATGTACAAGTGGGTTACATTTCTCATTGCAATGACACATGTTCTAAGTATTTCCATCATCAAAGATTGTATTAAGTATGTATATATCATTAACAATTTGAAATTGACCTCTCTTGTGACCTAGAATACTTTGAACTGGAAGGACAAAAACAAAACAAACCAAAAAGGTCAGTGGATAAGAAGCTATAAATACCACTTTGCCTTTTCCTGTAATGGGTTTATATACATATGACTCATTAACATGAGTATAAATAATAACCTTCTCAGGCAAAATGTGATACATGGCTCTTAGCCTTACCAGCATTTGGGAACTGATTAAAAAGATATTGATTTCAAGACTGAGCTTTTATATTTAAAAAAAATAAAACATATAGCATAGAAAAATTTTAAGTAGAACTTCAATTAAAATTAGCAATTCAAATTTTGGTGCAATTTATATTATATTTGTATCTTAATGGGAGACACCTGCATTGTTACAGAATAGTAAAAGAATGCTAATGAAAGAATTGAAGTACTGACCATGACCATATTTAACCATTTCAACACCGTTGAGAATATATAGCTCACAAGAAAAAATTAAACTGTGGTATCCATTTTTATAACACAAAATCTCCCTTACTGCTGGCTCTGTTACTCATTTTACAGCTTCTTCTAGGTATGGTTCAGCTTAGAACCTTAGGTCCTTTTTGTACACATATCTCTTAGATACTAATCTATATCCTTTGGTGTTTTCTGTGGTTGAATTTCAGATGAAGAGTTTTCTTTAAAAGACAGAAGGCCTGATACAGAAAAGTAACTGTACTGGATTTTCCCATGGATGAAACGGTTTAAGCTTTCCAAATTTTACAAATTTTTCTATATGATTCTGTATGGTTTTTATAATTAAAATTATTTTTCACCAAACATAACAGTCTTTAATAATGTCAATAAGTGTTTTGGTTCATTTTTTTTTCAAAGACTGTCTTATTGGGATAGTTGAATAAAGTAGTTCAAATCCTATTTTATTGAATCTATTTGAATAACAAAACAAATACATAAACATACCCACCCAGTTGCCTTTAAGTAAAATACTTTCACATTAGTTTTTGACCTAATGAAAATATTGAATTTGATAGATTAACTCCAATAAATGAAAGAACAGGGGTGAAGGAAAATGATAATCATATGATTATCTGTTAACCTCCATGACCAAGGTATCTCTTCCTTTACCTTTACTTCTCAGATTCAAAGTGTGTACTGGGTTAAAACAAGTTCTTAAAATGAGCACTAACCAGTTTTTTTGGGGGGGTGGGGATCCTCTCTGCATCTGTGTAATGTCATAGCTACATGCACAGTTCATTCCTATGAGAAGCTATTACAATATGCTGGATATCATAATTGAGGGTCATAGTGTCTCCAATATTGAAGTCTCTTAACAGCAGTGTCCTTGTGAGTATAGAAATCTAGAAAGCACCAATCAACCCCCATGCAGTTATAAAATATTGGAATTCTCCCTCCAGCTCTGATGTTTACATTATGTGCCATTCTCATCTCACTTAGTTCAACTGTTCACAAATCAGAGTATCTCCCATGCTATTAGTCATTGTTTTTGCCTCATTAAACAAGCACCTTTGGAATGACAGTTGTGCCATAAACTGCCAGATGCATAAATATTCCTAAAACCACAGAAGAGCTGTGTGGTTGGATATTATATAATGAGACACTGCCCTCAGATTATAAAGTCACCATGGATATGTTATGGATATTAAGACCAAACCACAAGCAAAAGTTAACCAGACATATACAGAAAAGAAACAGGGCAAATTAGCAGGCCTTAGCCCAGTTATTCACACAAATCTCCCTGAACATCAAACTTCAGAAGAGAAGGAAAGGATCATTCTAGAAACCTGAGACAAATACAGAGACAAATCTCCTACAGATCTTGCTGATGGAAATTGGAAATAACTGTAGATACCATGCAGGTTTTAGATATATTTAGGGTTCTATATTTTAGAAAAGAAAACACTGGATAAAAGATCAAGGTAAGATCACTGGGTAAGAGAAAATTGAAAAAGCAGATGTGAGACCATTAAAGAATTGGGGATGGTATTTGTACCTTGGAAAGAACAAAAATACATGAAATGGATCTTCCAGGCAGCATCTACTTGATTGGAGGGCATAAAAAGGAGATTAGGGATTAGGAAAGAAATAAAGAATGATTACTGAGTTTCTTACATAGACCTTAGCTAGTGTGCTGACTCTTTAATGCAGACAGTAATATGGATAGAATTTATCTTGGCAACTTGGCCCCATTCTAAGATTTGAGGAGTCAGTGAACAGGCATCTTCAGTCTGAGTACTAAAATTATTGTGGACATTCAAATATCACCTGTTCCCAGATTCCTCACAACATATTTTTCTTGACTTAGAAACCATCATTTTACATATCAATCCCCCCTGTTCACTCTCCTTTCCTTCCTCCCATTAGCAACTGCCTCCCTACCCACACTCTACCTGATCCCCAAGGACAGTTGATGGGAGATGCCATTATGTATATATGTCTCTCATACTGGTGAATAAATAAAGCACTGTTGGCCAATAGGAAAGGAAGATAGGAGGGACTAGGAGACAAGGAGGAAAGAGGAAGTAGTAAGGAGGAATCAAGATGGAGAGTCTGGAGAAAGCAGAATGCTGGCTGGCTCCCCAGTAAGAGAAGACCATGTGGAAATACTAGATTAATAGAAATTGGTTAATAATGAAGACAGAGCTAGCTGATAAGAAACTAGTAACGGGCCAACAGAATGATATCAAATACAGAGTCTCAGTGTGTTAATTGGGGCTGGCAAGGCGGCAGGAGGAAAAAACCTTACTCCTTACAGATACTGAAGCCTTCCATGAGGGATCATCAAAGTCTGTCACATCATTTGGGGGATGGCCTTGGCCCTCCTCTGTGTATCTGGGTTGAAATAGATCCCTCCATAGGGAAAGGGCTCCCAAAGTTAATTTGTGCACTCGGATAAATACTGGTTCCACTTTTAGAGGTCCCATAGACAGGACAGGCCTCCTAACTGGCACACACATTCAGAGGACTTGGTATTGTCCAATGCTGGTTCCCCAGCTTTACAAATAGGATCTCTGTGCTCTCACTAGATCAGATCAGATGTTTCTGTAGGTTTCTCCAGCATGGTCTTCACTCCTTTGCTCATGCATCCTCCCTCTCTACAACTGGTTTCCAGGAGTATGTTTTAGTGTTTAGCAGTGGGTACCTGCTTCTGCTTCCTTCAGCTACTGGATGAAGGCTCTAAGATGGAAATTAATGTAATCATCAATTTCATTATAGGGGAAGGGTATCAAAGGTGGCCTCTCCATTACTCCATAGATTTTTAGTTGGGGTAATCTTTGTGGATCTCTGAACAATTCCTTACTGACTCCCACAATTAAGGTATCTCTTTTAATGCTCTCCTATATTCCTCCCCTTTCTCAGTCTTCCTGATCCCTCTGTTCTTCTCCCATATCCTCATCTCACCTTCTCTTTTCCCCACCTCTCACCCCTCTCCTCCTGTGCTCCCAATGTGCTCAGGAGTTCTTGCCCCTTTCCCCTTTTACAGAAGAAGACCATGTATTTCTCTCTGAGAGTCCTCCTTGTTTCCTCGTTTCTCTGTTAGTGGCATCACATGCTTTTAAACCATCCTGTTGTAAACAAATGAATCAAAATAAATTGGGGCTAAGGAAATAATATAACTAAATACTGAGCTGGGAAAAATGACAGGCTAATAGAATAGGAAGTTGTTTAACATAAAGAGTTTTTATGGTAGTGTGTTAAATATAGCCAACAACCTTGTTACAAAAACCTTCAGTCTACACAGGTGCCTTGACTATATGATAGGCTGGTACAATAGTGATATAAGCATTGTGAAAGCAATCAACCATTATCAAATTGGATTTAAGGCTAACACTGTGCCTGACACTGCTTGAATTTCCATTAACCTTAGACTGGATAGGCCATGAGACTAGGGGAGATCCAAATGTACTTATTTGGCTAAAGGATAATAACAGTATCATATCTCCTAATTATATTATACTATATACCTAGAAGACTCACTAAGCCATCATCAGGGAAGCTTCCTATAGCCACTGACTGAAACAATCCAGAGATCCACAATGAGATAATGTTAAGAAAGTGAGATACCACTGAACACTAAGTCCTACATGTAATGCCTTCATTAAATTCTTGTACTTTGGATGCCCATTCCCCATGGAGGGCTACTCTCTCAGCATCAGCCCAGGTACATGGAAGGGGGAAGTAGGCCCTCCCCCAAATGATATGACAGACATTGATGATCCCCCATGGAAGGTCTTACCTTCTCTGGCGAGTGGGTGGAGAATGGGACCAGGGGGTCGGTGAGGGGAATGAAAGGATGGGAGAAAGAGGGAACTGGGATTGATATGTAAAATAAGATCATTTTTAAATTAAATAAATAAATTTTAAAGAAGAAAGTAAGAGACCTCTGAATACTCAGTACAACATGGAATGTTTACATGAAACTCTTCCCTTCAGTGTTCAGGGAACTGTGTGGTTGTGGAGGCAGAAAGACTGAAGAGCCTTGATGGATGACATCAAGAAAAAACTACCTATCAGATAGAAAAGGACTGACACACATAATATTTCACAATGACTTATGCAGAAGATCTATACAATTTCAAACCATGTGAGATACAAATTTTGAGTGGGGAAAGTGGACATGGACTGTCCTGCTTAACCAAGAAGCTCTCTCCAATTAATAAATGCTCTCAGAGGAAAAACTAGTGTCTTTAAGAAAGTCTCAATGGGAATGGGAATACAAACACACTTAAGGGCAGGCTCTATGCCCATCAGTAGAGGGCCAATACACACACACACACACACACACACACACACACACACAAATAATATATATATATATATATATATATATATATATATAAACAAAAAACAGAAAAAACAAACAAACAGACATTTTGGAGATCAGTATGGCAGTTCCTCAGAAAAATGGTAATCAGTCTACCACAGGACACAGCAATTCCACTCTTAGGCATATATCCAAATGATCCACATCCATGCAACAAAGGCATCTCTTTATGTCCATAGCAGCATTATTTATAATAGCAAGAACCTGGAAGCAACCTAGATGTGCCTCAACTGAAGAATGGATAAAAACAAAGTGGTACTTTTACACAATGGAATTTTACTCACAGAAAAGTCAGTGGGATCTTGAAATTCACAGGCAAATGAATGGAAGTTGAAGAAACCATCCTGAGTGGGGTAACCCAGTCACAAAAAGAGGAACATGGTATGTACTCACTCATATATGGATTTTAGACATAGAGCAAAGGATCATCAGTCTATAATTCACACTGCCAGAGAAACTAGGATACAAAGAGGAACCTAAGAGATTCATGCAAGGTCCCTCACAGTTGGGGAAAGGAACAAGACCTCCTGAGCATATTGGGATTGGGCTGGGGGCAGTGAGTGGAGAGGGTTAGGAGAAAGATAAGGGGAGGAGAACATGTGGTACCAGGAGGATTGAATCAGGGGATGAAAAAACGAGGAGATACCATAGTAAAGAGAGCCATTATAGGTTTGAAGAGTAAATTGACTCCAGAGAAATGTCCATAGACCTACAAGGATGACCCCAACTAAAAATTTGAGCTAAAATAGAGAGGGTACCTTAAATGCTCTTCTCTGGTATTGAAATTGATAACAAACTTATATGCCATCCTAGAGCACTCATCTAGTAGCATATGTTTAGGCATATTTGGTTCTTTCTCTTATATAGTATGATTTCTGATGTTGTGATTTTAATGGTGTGTGTTTTCATTTTTCCTTTTCTTGCAATTCTGGTTTGTCTTCTTATTTTCTTATTTGCTATAAATATATATATATATATATATATATATATATATATGGAAACAGAAGCAGACACTCACAGCTAAACACTGAGCTGAACTCCAGAAATCCAGTTGCAAAGAGGGAGGTGTGATAAGTAAAGAGGTCAAGACAAGGCTACAGATACCTACAGAGATAGCTGAACTGAACAAGGCAGAGCTCATGGAACCCAAGACTAATAAGCTGGGAAACCAGCATTGGACCGACTCAGACCCACTGAACATGGGTCCAAGTTAGAAGGCCTGAGCAGTCTATGGGACACTGAGCAGTCTATGGGACCTCTAACATTGGACGAAAGGACTTTGGGAGCTCATTCCCCATGGAGAGATACTTCTTTAGCCTAGAGATAGGAGAGAAGACAGAGAGGGCCTAGACCCTGTTCCAAATGACTTGACAAATTTTGATGATCCATCATGGAAGGCATCACCCTCCCTGTGGATTGGGTGGGGAATGGACCTGGGGTGGGGATTTTGGAGTGTCAGGAAGGGAGGGAAAAAAAGGAAACTATGATCAATATGCAAAATAAATAATACTAATATTGTGTGTGTCTGTGTGTGTATGGGTGTGTTGGTATTTTTATAGATTTTTTTTCGTTTCACATTGTTTTATTGTTTGTTTAGGCATATTTGGTTCTTTCTCTTATATAGTATGATTTCTGATGTTGTGATTTTAATGGTGTGTGTTTTCATTTTTCCTTTCTTGCAATTCTGTTTTGTCTTCTTATTTTCTTATTTGCTATATTACATATATATATATATAGAGAGAGAGGGGGGGGCATGGAGTTGGTTGATCTTGTAGGTAGGGGAGAAACTGAAAGAAATATGGGCATAAGAGACAATGATCAGAATACATTTTTTCCAATTTTTTATTACAATATATTTTAAAGCAAAAAATCTTTTTAAAAAGAGTTATAATTTTAAATATACCTGGTGATCGAGGCAAAGTTTAGAATTAGATACATGCAGGTTACATTATTTAAAAAATTAAATTAAATATTAGGAATACTGAGATTTCATAACACAGAAATGACTGATATCTCAATACCCAAGAAATAAAAGCAATACTGAACTCCATATGATTTTTATTAAAATGTTTGTTGATATCAGATATACAAGTATAAATTTCATACTTATTACAAAAATAATTCTGAATGTTCTCCAAATATCTTTTGATACAGGAGTGAATTATATAATATTTAAAAGGGTTTTTGCTCATAATTGAGAAATTTTGGGAATATAGCTAAAATTCAGTCTTCATTTGAGAAGAAATTATGTATGGAGTAGAACATGCCATTATACATCTGATATTTACTGAAAAAAAGCCTCTCCAATCCCTCTCCCCTCCTCTCTCTCTCTCTCTCTCTGTGTGTGTGTGTCTTTCTCACACACACAAATCTCAGGTGGACTTTGGATTTAAAGTTGTATAATGTCTCTGAGATACATTCATCAAAGTAGTAGTAGTGACTAGATTCATATTGCAAGTTAATCACAGTCTCAATTTATTCTTGCTCAAATTACAAAATCACCATACGAGCTTTTTGTTCCTTGCTATTTACTTGATAGGACACCTTGAGTGGTAGATTTAGTGTTTGCCAGAGAAATAAAATGAGATATAAATGTTACTTTGAACTCTAGATATGTGAATCAGATATCTTACATTAATATGATTTTTTCTGATATCTTTAATTAAAATGATATGTTCTTGAATATATTTCTTGTATGTATGTCCTAATAGAAGCAAAATGTTAAATATTTTATTTGCATTTTTTGGCTGAAAAGCCAATAGTAATCTGAATTTGGGACAATGTTAATTCCAGTATTGAAATGGAAGTTAAGATATTTTAAGATTAAATGATGCCCTTATTTTTAATCAAAAACATTAATTTTCTTGTCAGTGTTAAATTATTAATTTCTCATAGGAAAAGGTTTTTATGATAATAAGCTTCTGAAAATATTTAGTCATAAAACCCTTTTATGGAGTTGGGAGTAAAAGTTCATTCAGCTTATAATGTCCTTCAACTACGTGCTTTGATCCAAGAATTAACCATACAATATTAAAAAGTGGTTTGCATTGGAATAAAGAAAACTAAGATATGGTTATAATTCAGTTTTCAAGAAGCTAAATGGATATATTTTACATTTGCAACATTCAGATCCACTGAAAACTTCTAGAAAATTACTGAAAGTATTTGTGGCAAAAATATACTTTTTAATGTATTTGTTTCTAAACAGCAAATTTTTGTTTATAGTATTTATAAAATCATTTAGCATATATTTTGTAATGATAGGTTTGATACCTATTGTTTGAAAAGGTCACATTACTTTTAATCTTCTCTTACTAATGAACTTTCTAAAGCATTTACTTTAATATATTTTGTTTAAGAAAAACATTGTGATCTATACAATTCTTTACATAGTTCAATATGGGAAGTTCTCACCCTCCCTGGGGAGTGGATATGGGTGAGATGGAGGGGTTGTGGGTGTGGTTTGGGAGGATTGGAGGGAGAGGGAACTGTGATTGATATGTAAAATAAAATTGTTTCTAAATAAAAAAGGAAAGAAGAAAAAAAAGAAGAAAGGAAGGAAGGAAGGAAAACAGACAGACAGACAGACAAAGAAAAACACTGAAATTGAAATGTCCAAAGGAATACAATTTACCTGCATTTATATATACACATCATGTGGTTGCTGTGAACCAAACATTGGTCTCCTGTGAGAGTGGCAGGTGTTCATCTCTCAGTCATTGCTCTAATTCCCTCATTAAGTATTTTGTTACCTGATGAATTAATGAACAAATGAAATAATCAAATTTTTAATTCACAAGGTACACACTGAATCAGTTAGCCACAAAGTTGTATCTTACAGTTGCTTCTGATTATCATTTGCATCAATATTACTGTTGATTATATATCATTAGGACTCAGATTCTTATTACTATTTGAGAATAAGAATTTTGACACATTTCAATCAATGGAATAAGTAAAAGTGTCTTAATTAAAATTTCACCTTTTACCAATCATAAAAATTTATTACTATGTTGTTAAAATAAAGCTGGAATTTTACCTTGAAGTACCTTAAACTAACATAGAACTTGTTATATGTTCATTTTAATAGGATAGTTTAGCACTGAGGTATTATGATCACCCTAATATTAACATGGAGGGGTGATTTCATGAAAATAGCCCATAGTGAGTGGGTGTGTGACAGAATGTCACAGCTTTAATTGGGAGTTGAAACTAGGATTTTCTGCACATTAGACATGTGCTTTGTCACTGAATTTATCCCTAGCAAAGGTATATTACATTTAAAAATAATCATTATATTAAAAAGTAACAAACAATATAATATATCCTATCACAGTAAGAGTTTGACTAGTCTCAGCATAGGTCACAATTACCAATAACCTACAAGAATTGACACAGTGGTTAAAACATCAACAGTTTTCTTGATTTCAAATGCACATTTGCAGAAAATCTTACTACTGTATCATACCTTTGTTTTTGAAGCTTCACATTGCTAACAATTCGAACAAATGTTCCATTTCATAATGTTGGCTGACATTTGAAGACTTCAAAATAAAATTGGTTGTTAAAATAGGATTTTAATGGGATATTAAGTTTAATTAATTTTACATATCTCAGCTACCACAGACAATTCAACTCCCATACTTCTTTGTAAAAAATAACTTGGAACATTCATGGGCCTATTTTTAAAAGTATATTCAATGTCACAGCTTAGATTTTGTGTGCTATTTATTTTGAACTAAAAAAAATTATTACTAAATATTTCTCCTAAATACATAATTACCTGCCTTTACATTTATTTAAATGTAAGTGAACTAATTCATTTCACAGCAAATCAAAAAACACTATAATTAAAATTAATGTGTAATTTTGTAAATATTTCTTGATCAACCTCAGATTTTTCTGAATTTCTAAATTAGTAATTATTTCCTCCTGACAAGTTATAAACTATTTTCACTTCAAGGACATACATCGCTTCCTCCACTACTCCAGACATACTTTGATATAGTATAATTTTATGAGAATAATAGATACATAAAAGTCTATTTAAATCTAATAACGACATAAGTGAATCGCAATGCACTTATTTTACTTGATTATACTTATTAATTTTCTTGATTATAATGTAATGTTAAAGAAACACTAAACTAAGAGCAGCCTCTGCTGGCAAACCTGGGCTGAGCTGTAGGCATTTTTCCTATATCTATACAATGTGAAATGGCCACTCTGTATTCACAAGTATATTTGCAAGAGGGTTTTACCACTTGATTATATATGGTGATACTTTATAAAACCAACTTCTCTAAAATTAAATGAAGGCATTTGTGATATATTTGTTTGGGAATAAAAACACAGAAAATCTTCATTAAGTGATTCTCCTAATTCTCAGCTTTGTGGTCAACAAGCCATATACAAAGGGCAATGAAGTGGGGATAATAGAATTTCTTAGCCTATTGAAGGAGAAGATTATGTACAGAAACTACTGAAAAGTAAATGCACTATGTTCACTAGCTAATTCTGTATTTTCAAGGTGGTTTCACTAAAAAGGGAAGAATGAATATGATTAGTGCATTTTCCCTTTTAGATAAACATAATTGCAAATGAAACTTTATAAAGAAAGAGATAATGTTGTGCTTCTCTTTGAAGCATAGAAAAGAAATGCTGCCTTGAGGCAGCTTTACAAAGTTATTGCTATTAAATGCACAGTTACTCTTTTGGAGTTATGTCACATGTTACTAAAGCATACACAATGTTTGACTACCAAACACATCTTACATAATAACAGCAAATTTTCACATTAATGGAGAATTCAAATCCACAATCTCTGTACGCACTATTTAGATTTGCAGCTGATAACAACTTAAGCATTTTTCTTCAATGGGAGAAATGAAAATTTAGGACCTGATTTGTTCCTCTGCATTTCAGCTCAGATCTGCCAAAGAACAAAACTCTATGTAATATGGTTCTTATCTTTTCACGTGGATTTTCTGTATAACTCTGATGTACACACTTATCTAGTATAATCATTCTAAATAAATACTGTAATGTTTCTCAGTGCATAGTAATCATAGTTAAACAGCAATTGGTTAACATATCCCAAGGAAAGTTTAAATTGCAATAATAGAGAAGTATATTTAAAATCCTCACAGGGTGAATAGTGCTTAGTATACACCATATATTGTATATATTGTTTCATGTAATCTTCTAAAGTATGAATAATACCATTTTTAGATAAAATGGAAGGGCAAGATTTATTAGAGGACACATACCCAATATGGAATAAAGCCAGGATCTGAATGTTGGGTGCCATGCCCTTTCCCATTTGCTTCTTGGAAATTTTGGTAATGAAGTTTCCTGTAAAGAGCCAGTTCAATAGCTCCACTGGAGAAAAAGTTTACTACAAAAAGAAAGTATTAACTTGACTCCCAAAGACATCCTGAAATACTTGTGGTTCAGTTGCTCAAAATGTGACAAATTAATATTTCCTGTTCTTGTGGAACCAGGATGTATCCCTGGTGCACAAAAGGACTTTAAGAGCGCATTCCCCATGGAAGGATACTCCCTTAACCTAGAAGCAGGAGTGAGGGCTTAGTCCCTACTCCAAATGACTTGACAAATTTTGTTGATCCCTCCTGAAAAGCATCACCCTCCCTGTGTAGTGGGGGTGGGTGGGATGGGAAGGTGGTAGGCCGGCATGGGAGGGAAGGAGGTAGGGAGAGGGAACTGGGATTGATATGTAGATTAAAGAAAAAAAATAAGAAATAAAAAAAGAGAAAAAAATATTTCCTGTTCTTTTAATTAACAAATTCAACAGCACATAGGAAATGCTTACATAAGTGTAAACTCAGCTGAGGCAATTTCTGCCTTTACTTTACATCCTTACTGAAGTCATTGCCTTCCTCAAAGCCTGCTTAACAACCATGTTCCTCCCACTCTGAGATCTCTTTAAAGATTTTTGGAATATTTAATTCATTTATATATATTTGTTTTTATTATATTTCTCCTATTTACGTTATATGCATACAAGAAAGGAGGATCTTAATGTAGCTAAGAGAATCATTAGCTGTTCATTACCTGGGGCCTCATATCCTGGAAATCCTAATTTCTAATGGATTCTTTGTAATCCATCTATAATCAATGTTTAGGATTAATTATTTCTTGTCCTGTATCTGATGAATATGATCTGAATGTGCTTTTTTCTTTGGTTAGTTTTGTTATTATTTTTACTATTAATTGTTATTATTATTTCAAACAATACATCCCGACTTCTGCTTAGTTCCCTTCCCTCCATTCCTCCCAGTTCCCCGCCACCTCCATTCTGTTTCCCTTCAGAAGAAAGGAGGCTCCCAGGGATATCAACTGAATATGGCATGAAAAGTTACAATATGACTACTCACAAACCCTAATATCAGGGCCCCAAGTGCAGGGGAAAGGTTCAAAGGCACAACTGGTATTGCTCGGAGTCCCACAAAAATACCAAATTAACAAGCATACTATATTTGCAGAGGACCTAGGCCAGAACCATGAAGGTTCTGTGACTGTTGCTTCAATCTCTGTAAGGCCCTCTGAGCCCCAGTTAGTTGCTTTTGTGAGCAGTGTTCTCCTGGTGTCCTCTAACCCTCTGACTCATACAATCTTTCCACACCATCTTCCACAGTTTCCCCCAAGCTCTGAGAAAAACCCAATAGAGATATAAAATCTGGCTCTCTCCACATAATGTTTGGCTGTGAGTCTTTGAATCTGTTCCCATCAACTACCAGAAGGAGCCTCTCTGATGATGATTGGGCTAGGCAACAATCTATGAGTATAGCACAGTATTATTAGGCATCATTTCACTGATCCTATCCTAGATCTTTGGGCTATCCAGCTTCTGGGTCCTGGTCATCCAGACAGTGTTGAACATGAGCTCCCTTTTGTGGTGTGGACTTTAAATTAGGCCAGCAAATTGTTGGCTATTCTGAAAAGTTCTGCACCTCTGTTCTCCTGCTCCACTTGCAGGCAGAAGAGACTATAGTGTGAAGGATTTCTGGCTGGTTTGGTGTGATATTTTGAAGGTAACTGGCCCCATAAGCACATAGCAAGTGGCACTATTGGGAGGTGTAGCTTTGTTGGATTAGGGATGGCCTTGTTAGAGGTAATGTTCCACTGTGGGGATCAGATTTGAGGTTTCCTATGCCCCAGACAGCCAGTGTTACAGAACACTGATCAAGATGCAGCCAGCACCACATCTGCCTGTATACTGGTTGTTCCCTCCCATGATGATTATGGACTGGACCCTAGAAACTACAAGTCACCACCTCAATTAAGTAATCTCCTTATAAGAGTTGCCATGGTTATTGAGTATCTTCACAACAGAAACCCTAATTAATACAGTTGGTGTCCCAGTCCAACCACTGGAATTGCTTGGTTATAGAAAATACTTGGTTCAAGCTCTGAATCCTTTATCACTAGGAATGCTCACTAGGGTCATCCTCAGATTTTTGGGAATACCTAATGCACTAGGTTTCCATATTAATCTCCCTCTATCTCTCTGTCCCTCTCCCTCTTTCCCCATCTTTACCTCCACAATTGACCTCTCCTGTTTCTGTTTCTATTCATACCTGTCCCCAAGTTCACCCACAAAATCTGCTCTATTTTCCCTTCCAGGAGTGACCCATGCATCCTCCTGAGAGCCTTCCTTGCTACTTAGCCTTTCTGGGTCTATGGATTATCTGATTATCAGGATGATTTTTTTTCCTAGTTCCATCTGTTTTCCTGAAAATTTCATGATGTTACCTTCTATTAGAAGCAAAGTAATAATCCAATGTATGAATGTACCACATTTTATTTATCCATTCTTCAGATGAGGAACATTTAGGTTGTTTCCAATTTCTGGCTATTGTGGAAAGCTTTCATGAACACAGTGAAGTGAGTGTCCTTATAGTAAGATGTAATGTCCTTGGGTATATGCTCAAGAGTAGTACAGCTGAGTCTTAAGGTAACTCAATTCCCAGTTTTCTGAGAAATTGCCATGTTAATTTCCATAATTTGTAGAAGTCTGACTCCCACCAGAAATGGAGGAGTGTTTCCCTCATTCTTCATCCTGTCATGGTACAGTGTCAGTAATTGACTCTTACTTAGGTTAAGTGAAGTCATACATTAGATTTTAGAAATGCAAAAAAAAAAAAAAAAAAAAAAAAAAGAGAGTTTAGAAATGCATACATGCATCCAGGCACATTGAAAGAAAGCTTCAGTTCCAAGGAAAGAATGTATGAGATAATGCTCATGAGGATGCATCACCAAGAAACATTGGTGTTCTCATTTATCCCCACTATGGGATTTGTACAGAGTCTGTATTTTCTTATTGCCTTTGATGTGGGCAAAACTTAATGGAGCATTTTCTGGTAATATTCCTAACAGAAATGCAAAAATGCTATTGAATTTTACTATAGAACTGGCATGGCTCTAAAGCAGTGATTCTCACCCTAAGAGTTGCTACCCTTTCACAGGGGTCACTTAACGCAATCAGAAAAGACAGATATTTACATTATGATTCAACACAATAGCAAGATTACAGTTATTATGTGCAAAAAAATATAATGTTTTGGTTGGGGGAGTCACCACAGCAAAAGGAACTATATTAAAATGTGCCAGCATCAGGAAGATAGAGAGCCACTGCTCTACAGAGTCACGTATAAACAATTCATTGACCACCTTTTTTTCTGCTGTTTCTGTTTTCAAGTTTTGTTTCTGATCTTGTTGGATTTTTTTTAAAGGAAGGATCTCATTCTTTATCCCAGGCTGACTGTCAGTCTGCCAAGTGATGGGATTTCAGAGCCACCTCCATAAAACAACTTCACACAACACATATTGCCAGTGACAGTGCCTCCCAAGCCACATGTTGCCTCACTTCAAGGATATAGATTATGCCTTGCAGTAGTCTATGCTTGGTCCTTCCTACTGATACAAAGTGTTTTGTACCACTTTCCTTTTCCTGTCTCAGTGTTTAGACAGTTCTCTGCTTTAGAATATTTTTTATTGTTTTGAGATTATAATATATTTGCATCATTTCTGACGCACTTTGATCTCATTCAAATTAATGATCTCTAATTTGTTGTTGTGGTGTGTGTCTGTGTTCCTAAATATACAAATAACTCCTCCTCAGTCTCTATAATGTTATTGGTATATGTTTTTTTTAGGGCTGACCACTATTATATTACAAAATGCTATGTGCTTCCCAGGGGACCACTGTTCCTCTAGCTCTTAGCATTCCTTAATTGCCTGCAGTTCAGGGTAGAGTTGAGGTCCCTGGAGCTTTTTGATGTCCAGGTTAGCATGTCTATTGATGTCTTACTTGATAATTCTTAGACACTGACTCAGTAAAAATATAACCACATAATTTTTCTCTTTAATCCATATCAATTCTTCCTTCCAAAAGCTCCAACACCTATGATGAAGTAATAGCCTCAGCAGAGTCCTTAGTAAGGTATTTGTATGTATATATGTGCTTATTTTTTTCCTTAGAGACTTGGTTATATATGTTGTATATAAAATCCTATATTTGGGAATACTACACAATTACATAGTGAAATATTTGGATGTATTGTTTTCATTTTCAGGTAATTCTTTTAAACTTTTTATTCATAAAAATTACAATGAAATTGTAATTTTTTCTTTCCTTTCACCCTCCAATTCAACCTATATATCCCCTTGTCCTCTCACAAATTCATATCACTTATTCTCCAATTGCTGTTACATATATGTATATTCTTATTCTTGATTTGTTTGCTAGTAATCATGATTTATGTTCCAACATGTTCTGAACATATGTAATGTTTTCCAAGTAATCACCTTTTCTCTCTACATTCTTTTGGTAAGTCTTAACTGTTTGTAACTGCCATCAAACTCTTTCCCTGGAACATTTAATTGCTCATCTTCAGTTCACTGATGCATCAGGGTGTCATTTGTGATAAAATATCCATTCACTTACTGTATCAAAATAAAATCGCTGTGCAGTAATTTAATGACATAGCACTTCCCATTTATGAGCTCTGAAAATATCTCATTAACAGTTTCACAAATTACCACAATAACTTATGCTGACATACTCATTTATTCTCATTTATGGATATTCTTTTTGACAAGTCTAGTGAAATGTTGCAAGGAATTCCAGCCTTTGATATGGATCAGATGCTTTCAAGAAAACCAAAAAATTTCTTTATTAGAAAATAGAATATGAAGTGCTATCAGTTTTGCCCTAAAAATCTAAACATACTCATTTACTTGGTATAACATGGTGATCTTATTTCCCCCTCATCCAGGATCATAACAGTCAGCATTTGCCAAACATTGTTTAAGGGAAAATAAAACCTGTTGATACTATATCTTTATTTAAAATATCACTTTATGACTTGTTAAATATGATGGGTGTCTACTCCCAGTAGTTATTTTCCAGCACAGAGAAAAATTTAAATATAGATAATTGTGTTCGAGTTCATTCAAATGTTCCGTAAAGGAAATAGTAGAAATTATTTAGAGTGATACAAAAGTTATTAATAGAAGAAATATAAGGTGTTTTTATAGATATAAATTTTAATCATTGGTGTTGAAAATACTGTTTTATTTATTTAAACAATGAAATATCTCTAGAAGATATAATTTGAAAGTAAATTTGATATGTTTGTATTTATTAATTAAATGCTATATGCTATCTAACAAAATAGGCATAGTTCCTATAATAAAAGCATAAAGTATAAAATAAAATGGATTTATCTATAGAAATATACACACTCGGACCCCCCACACCATTTCCTGTGAACTCCCTGGATTGGTGCCGATTTTTGCTCCCCGTGTCCTGTCCCCAGCAAGATCATTCCTAGTGCTCTAATACATACCCTCCCACACCCACCAATAGCCTGCCCTCCACCAACCCTGTTCCCTACTCTGCCAACTCTCCCACCACTCTGGTTGAACACTGGGACAGAGGGTGGAGCCAACAATCCTGCCATCTATCTAGGAACTTCCTGGAGCTGATCTGAGCACACTAGACCTGCCTATCCACATGGGACCACCTGGAATCCCCACATTCCTGATCTCTGATCCCACCACCAGTCCTCTACTGGAGTTCCAGGCCCCTCCCAGAGATCTACCTATCCCCTCTGGGTCATCATGAGTCCCTGTGGGCAGGACCATTGACCCCCATCGCTGGGTCTCTGCTAAAGAGGCCTCAGCAAGAGAATACCAGGCTCCTACTAGATCCCCCTATCCTTACAGTAACATCCTGAATCTCAGCCTGCAGGATCTTTGACACACACATGGCCAAGATCCTGCCTGAGGAGAGACCTCCTAGAGAGCTTGGACCACCCAGAGCTACAACATCGAACTTCTGACCCACTAAGCCCAACAGAGGAGTACCATACAGAGAGAAAGAGAGAGACTACACTTTCACCTACAGGAAAAAGCAATGGGAAGAAAGCAATAAAAGAAAACACCTAACAATAGAAAGACAAGTATGACACACCCAGAATCTAGGGACTGTACATGAACAAGACCTGCACCCCAAAGCAGATGAAGCAGAAGAGAACAATTTAATTTTTTTCATAAAAGTGATAGAGGCCCTCAAAGTTGATGTAAGAAAATCCCTTAAAGAAATGGAAGAACACACAAACAAAAAATTGGAAGAAATAAACAAATCTCTTGAAGAAAATACAGAAAGCCAAGAAAAGAAAAAAAAAACAATTAAACAATTAAACAGGTAAAAGAAATGGTTCAAGAGTTGAAAAGTGAAACAGAGACAATAAAGTAAACACAAACTGAAGGAATGCTGGAAATAGAAAAACTGGGCAAACGATCAGGAAATACAGACACAGCATAACAAACAGAATACAAGAGATGGATGAGAGAATCTCAAGCGCTGAAGATAAACTAGTGGAAATAGATTCATCCACCAAAGAAAATCATAAATCCAACAAATCCTTAACACAAAACATCCAAGAAATGTGGAACACCATGAAAAGGCCAAACATAAGAATAATAGGCATAGAGGAAAGCAAAGAACCCCAGCTCAAAAGTGCAGAAAACATATTCAACAAAATCATTGAAGTAAACTTTCCCAATCTAAAGAAGGTACAAGAAGCATAAACAACAGCAAGTACTCGATGAAAGAAAAAATACCCCTCAAAACATAATAAGCAATACACTTAAAATACAGAATAAAGAAAGAATATTAAGAGCAGCGAAGGATAATGGCCAGGTAACAAATAAAGGCAGACCTATCAAAATTACACCTGACTTCTCCATAGAAACTCTCAAGGCCGGAAGGTCCTGCATAGATGTTCTACATGTACTAAGAATCCATGGATGCCAACTCAGGCTACTATACCCAGTAAAACTCTCAGTCATTATAAATGGAGAAATCAAGGTATTTAATGAAAAAGCCAAATTTTCAAATAAATAACTACATATCAAGCCCTACAGAAAGTTTTCGAAGAAAACTCCAAGCCAAGGAAGTTAACTACGCTAACAAAAACATAGTCATTAGATAAGCCCACTTCACCAGAACCCAAGGATAAAGCAGGGCAAATATATTCACAATACCACTGGCAACAACAAATCAAAACCAAACAAGCATTAACAATCAATGGTCCTTATTTTCCCTCAACATTAATGGTCTTACCTCACCTATAAAAAGACACAGGCTAACAGAATGAAATGAAGGCAGAATCCGTCCTTCTTCTGCATACAAGAAACACATCTAAGCTTCAAAGGTAGACATTACTTCAAGATAAAGGGCTGGGGAAAGATCTTCCAATTAAGTGGACCCAATAAGCAAACAGATATGGCTGTCCTAATATCTAACAAGTTACACTTCAAACCAAAATTAACAAAAGAGGTGAAGACAGTATTCATCAGAGGAGAAATCCATCGGCAAAAAGTCTCAATTCTGAACATCTATGCCCCAAATACAAAGGCACCCACATTCATAAAAGAAATTCTACTAAAACTCAAAGCTCACATAAAATCTCACACACTTAAGTGGGAGACTACCTATTCACCTTGAGAGTACTCAGTGTAGCTCTATGCTTTCTCAACCATGCTTCTCCAATTTTTTTTCTCAATCTCTTGCCACAGGACAAGGTCAAAGTTATATAAACTACAAAGTCACAGTTAATCACAGCAATGCTGCCACTTATTAGCAACCAAAATTCTGTTAGATTTTCTTAGCTTAATATAAATTTTTTTTTGTGGCAATTAGAGAGGTAGATAGAAATTGAGGACCATGTGTAACCTTAAGAGGCAATCTCCATGACCCATATGCAGTCAATCCACATGTTTTAAAATTTCTATCATTTCACAAAAATATCATTAGCTTTTGGGAATCTAGCATTCAACACATGAGTCTGAGGGAATATTTCACATTTGGATTATGTAAATCTTCCTTTTAATTGGGGGAATAAATTTCAAGACTCCTCATGGAAAGTAAAATAGTGTACTGTACCAGACCATATATATGACACATCCCTCTTGTACAGATTTACTTAACAGTGAAGTTAAGTTTAAAAATTATGCACCATAAGAGGTAAAGCAAGATGATGTTTGGAATAAGGGTCTCAGGTAGTCACCAACCCACAGATTTATCAACTTGTCATATTTATGCATGAACTAACATTTCTATAGCTAAGAGATGTGGATGACATGTTACAGTATGTACTTTGATAATAGTAATAATAGTAAAAGAAGTAATGAATAAGGCAGGAAAGATTTGTCCACATATTGGTCTCTAATTCCAATTAGCTCTTCTTGGAGATATCTCCATGTCATAGAAGATCAAATAAATTAGATGAAGTATTTAGCCTTGGAAACCACTATCTACCTATCTTAGCTATATATTTTTTATGTTACATGGAGAGACACCATGACCAAGAAAACTTATGAAAGAAATCATCTAACTGGTGGCTTACTTACAGTTTCAGAAAGGGAGGTCATCACCATCATAGTGGGGTGTGTGGTGGCAGGGAGGCAGGCATGCCACTGGAGCAATAAATGAGAGCTTGCACCTGATCCAAAAGTAGGTGAAGAAGGGAAGGTCGTAGCTTGGGCTTTTGCAATCTCTAAATTCTTCCTCACAGGGTCATACTTTCTTTGGTGTGGTAACATCTCCTAATCCTTCCCACAACATTTCCAACAACACGGGACCAAGTTTTCAATTATGTGACATTATAGGTTCTATAATATATATTATTCTATCAACTACATTACTTGAAAGGATGAAGCACAAAAACCAGGCAGAACTCATGGACTTCATCAGTATGGTACATTATTCTAAGAAAAAAAAAATCAGATTAGAATGGCACACATACATGCACACATGTGTTTTCAAGCATGCACAATTAAATAAATAAACTGGAAACCAACATTCTAGCTAAATAAGGATGAAAATCTCAATACTAACAAAATACATTTACCAGCATAATGCATGATTATTCAAACTGATGAAGTGGGCTTTGTCCTAGGTATACAATAGTTTATCCTTCAAAACTCAATAGCTAAAACATGCAAAATGTGATCATCATAAACAATATATGTAAAATCCCAAGGATTTTACTATAAAACTATTTGCTTAAATAAACAAATTCAGCAATATTTAAGATAAAATTGGAAATTAAAGAATTTGTCACTTTTGGATACAGTATTATCAAATTATTTGAAAGTGAAATAAATCAAACAAAAGGAAAACAAATTGCAATATATTTTATAAACTGTCTAGGCAGAAAGAAGTGTGGCTAAAGATACGTTTATCCATAATGAGTCAACTCAACTGTAGAAAGAGGTCCTAGTATGCTATACAGAAAACTGGCTGACTATAAGCAAGAACTATTTATTCTATAACCCCCAAAAATAGACGAATACATCTTTAAAGCACAAATAAGTATCTAGGAGAAACTGAAGGTGTGGTTTCATTACAATATTGTTATGATTTAGCTTGGAGTGTTTTCAAAAATTTTATCAAGACATTACACTATAGAAGAGTGTCACCTTTAGCAAGTGATGCCTACTAGAAAGAAGACAAGTCACGTAAGAGGTGTGTCCTTGAAGGAGTTATTGTGACCATGGCTCTTTATTTCTCTCTTTGATCCTCAGTTGCCATGAGGTAGAAAGCTTTGATCCACACTTCTCTCCCTACATCCTAACAGGACCTCAGAACAAGAGTGAATTGGCCAATGACTGAAACCTCTGAAATTCTAAACTAAAAAACTCTTCTTTTTATTCATAATTACTTTCTCAGGTAGTTTGTAGTAGTCACAGGAATCTGACTCATTAAAATAGACTTTTGTGAAGCCATCAAATAGTATCCCATAAATATTTAAAGTTTTTATTTCTGCACAAAAATAAAGATAAATCACATTTAAAGATTATCAATAATACACATAATAGTAATAAACACCAAGACAAAATTTATGCAAATATGGTATTGATTTTAATTGTTTAAATAATTTTATTTCTATTAGAGTATTTTTAAGTAAGAATGGACCATAGATAAGTACAATCTTGGAAAGGAAATGTTAGATAAAAAAGTTATTATGGATTGTGTTCACTAAAAATACTGATATGCTCTATTACATGTAAAGGTGTTTCATCTATTAAACCCAGCATGGAAAGTTAATAATCATCTCACTTCCCTACTTGTATTCATTGAACAATTAAAACATTCAAATATAGTGATATTAATGTTAAGTGAAATTGCATGAAAATTAAATGAATTAGTATTAATGACTTCATTCATGGAACTGGAGACATGGCTCAGTGAACAAAAACTACTCTTCCAGGGAATCTAGACCCATTCCCAGTACCCACAAAGGGGATCACAACCACCTGATACTCCAGTTCCAGAGGATCTATTGTCTTCTTCTGGCCTCTCCAAAATTACCCTCACAGGGTACACAGACATATACCAGCAAAGTATCTAAATACATGAAATAAATTACATTTTTATTTTAATAATCTCACCAATAAAATTCTTGGGAACTTTCCCCATCATTTCTTCCCAGATTTCTACATGTTCCATTCTCCCTGGCAGTGAAGATTCTTAAGCAGTCACTTCCATTTCTGATATCACAGAGCTATCCTGAGATAGAGTTCATGTGCAATGTTCTTCCAGGTTCTTTCATCTTGCCCTCTCCTCACTTCCATTCAGAATAAGCATTAGCCTTAATTTGAACTATGTATAGAATAAAAGTTTTTTACGTTATTTTGTTTTGTTTCCTGTCACAAACCTATGTAATATTTTTTATCAAATTAATACTCAATTCTATTTTCTAAAAGGGGAAAAACAAAGCAAAAAAAAAAAAATTAAAGCAACAACCAAATGTGACCTTTCTTTGATTTTACCCTAGGACACATAACATAAAATAATTGCTGACATTTGGTACTTGCTCACTGGAGTGAATTAATGAATGAGCAAATGTTCACTAAATCATGGTTTCTCAAAAAAATGCATTTCCTAGAACAAAGGATAGATCATAACAGAAAAATTTATGTTTTATGCCATTTTAACTTCCTCTTTCTTGAACATGAAAAAAGAAAAAAAAATTGTAAATGGAAACTTTGAGAAGCTTCCCAAATACATTAAATCCATGGCCCTCATATTAAAAAGAGCATGACTTTATAGTCTTTACTGTCTACCAATGAACAATTCAGAACCAAAAGGCATCAAGTTATGTAAACTGGGAAAGAATTTCTTATTACTGGAAGAGTTGTTGGAAGAAATGCAGCACAGATACAGAAAATGTAAATGCTTAAACATGTGATTGAGTCTGACAATTAACACCTGTTTATTGTACCAAATGCTCTCACTGAGAACTTTTTTAATTTACTTGAAAAAAAAAATCAAACCAACATCAAGAGGTCACATGTGTCCTCAATATTGAACTTATTTATTCCATAACTTGGTTAAACTTCCTTAAATTCCCTTTGCAAAGTGTGAGAGAAGAAAGAATGCATCTAGGTCAGGAGGTGGATAAAGAGTGGAGAAAAGATTTATATAGAACTGTGATTAAGTTGCCTTTATGAACACTTTATGAATACTGGTTGTTCACTGTATGTGGTGTTCTCCTTTTTAGCACATCCCAAGATTCTCTGGAATATAGGCAGAAACAGAGCTTAAAAAGTAGACCAGGAATATTTAGGTAATGTTGGAAAGCAAGAGGAGAGACTAAAGAAAGAAAGTAACATTTAGATTTCCAATAGGAGAAAATACAATGTGAGGAAACTCAGGAAGAGACATATGTCACACCATTGGTTGCTAGGATTAATCCAGCTGATCTGGCTGGTTAAGTGGGGGTTCCCTTTCATCTTCATTCTTCCCATGCTCTGATTCATTTAAGAGGATTATCTGCTAGGAATACATGAAGACCAGATTTAGTCAAAGATATTTGCCACACTTGTTTGGCTAGAACCACCAAACAAGCTTCTTAATAAAAACAATTATAATGAAGGCAAAACAAACTTACTGAATTTGAAAATGAGAAAATCTGTAAAGCTAAACGATTTCAACATCTGTTAGAGATAATGAAAGAAAACAGATTGTGTATATTGGGATGCAAGTACATAATATGTTTTTATGTGTAATTTTTAATATAAAATTATTATGTGTACATATTATGTGACTAGAATGTATACATTTACCCTTTGACCTTTTGTACTATAGACAAAAGGAAGCAGAACAAACTTTGGAAAAAAAACAAGTTCTAGACAGTTTTAATTAAATCAATAACATAAAAGCAAGTCTGACTTTAATATCACTTAATTTTGTGTTCTAACTTTATCTCTTTTAATTAAAATTTCTCTGAATACTGAATGGAAACTCAGTATTAGGAAGATGTTATAGAAAAGTTTTAGAATATCTAAGTCAAAAATAAAGAAAAGAAAACACACATGTGCACGCAAATACACATATGCACACATGTACTATACTTCATATGTTGTCTTGAGACAACAGAATCTGTATTCCTATCTTTCATATCTCTAAAATGCTGGTTTCTTGTAGGCTGGACATAGATGTAGTTTATCCTTCTGCTAAGCAGCAGAGGTAATTTGTTCTATATAAGCACGTTGCTTTCTGCAATAGTGGCTTATCCACTAGAAATGAAAAATAGTTAATCTAATTGAAATTTAGAATGCTATACATAGTCAGAAAATAATTACATATGACATAACCCAACCAGGTTCTGGAACAACCTCCATATCATTATGAAAAATACCATTAAATTATGTGAGAACATGAACACCAGAAAACCCATTTTCATCTTATCTGTACCTCTTAGAGCTCTATGGGACACATAAATAGAAACATAGTAAATAAGAACAGCAAAGTATTCCCCCTATTTTATTCAGTACCTGAGACATCATACTGTGTAAATTTCCATATCGATGAATTTAAGAAGAAGGAAATAAGCTCAAGACAAAGTAAAACAAATAATTGAAAGGCTTCAAGGTTTTAAATTATGTAAAGGGTTAAAATGGTTTTCATTATTTAGACCAGAGAAAAACTGGTTAGATGTTGTATTATTATCTCTCTTCCTAATAAGAATTGTTCCCAAGATTGTAGAGACCACTGTTTTTCATGCTTTATTTAGGCTATAACAGTGAAAATTAATTTCAGTTTCAAAACCAAGAAATGCAGAGGCAAGATTTTGATAACAGAAATGGCTTTTCACCACTAAATGGGTTCCCAAAAAAATTTTTAGAACATCACAACAGTGGGAATCTTAAAAATAGAAATTCAAATATATAAGGCTTGGAGGTCAAGCAAAGGACAGGATGACCTTTTAAGATGACTCCATGGCTGCAATTCAAGGTCTGTATTACAAAGGAGAAGAGGGAATTCATTATTTAGCTGAAAGTGGTTGGGCAACTAAAAGAAGCAAAAATCAGTGCAAAACATGTGCAAATGCAGGGGTTTTGCTTTAAAATGGAACCTAATTTTTTTTCACAAAGGATTACTTTGTGTGAATGTGATGGAAATAGATTTCCCACTACTTGCTTACTTGTGTCTGAATTGCTAATATTGGGAATTCAACTCAGAGCCATGCACTATCTTTATCATTGACTGCAACCCCTGTCCTCAATTTGTTGCTTTATTTTTTGTTTTAAATATGTTCATATATGTGTGTACAAATAACTATACATTACCTCTTTTTTAGCAAAAACAATAGAAAATATTTGTTTCTGACAATAATTTTCAACCTAGTTTATTTTTGATTCATGGGATGGAATATTCCAGACTATTACCAAAAATAAACAATGCAAACATGATTATAACTCTTCACTTAACCCATTTGTGGCAAGGTGTTAAATGAGAAAGTATATGGAATACTGCTTATTGACTTCCACATACATAGATCCAAAAAAAGATTTATTTAAAATACAAACTGAAATGAGTTGGCTAGATTTAATCCAGGTTAACATATACATTTTTACATTTTCCCCATGGCTAGGAAAAATTGTAAATTCACCCACAGAAAAACCATGATTAATCAAAATAACTCTTTAAGTTCCTTGAAATGATTTGTGTACTACAACACAGTAAAGTTTAGAAAATCTTATAAAATAGTGAAAATGGATTTATCCAGAATCTAATAAATACTTGACAAATCAAGGCATATGTTACTGAATACCTTTTTTGAATACAAAGCATCCATATTTTGATATTGCTTCAAACTAAACAGCTTCTATATGTCAAAAGAAACAAACTACATAATGATATTGCAACATTTAAAATGAGAAAAAATATTGAAAACATAGAGAGGGGATGGGGGTTTGCTATGATTAGAATGTGTTATATGATGAAATTTTCTCTGAAGCTGACAGTTTTAAGAAATTATATCTTTAAGAGGTGATAAAGCTGTAAGTATTCTACACTCATAGAAGTTATTGTCCTTATACTAAAGACTTTAGAGAAGGTGACTATCCCTTTTATCTTCCATCTTATGAGAACACAGTACAAACTTCACTGAAACATTCAGTCCTTTAGTGTTCTAGAACATGAACCCACATTCCAGAAGTAAAGTTAAAAAGAGACCATTGAGTTAAATAGGCCAGGAAAGCAGTATAAGCTCTCAAATGTTTTAGGAATCGGTAATTTTGATATTCATGTGTGGTGATATATCGTTTGTGATTTATTAAAGCTTGTCAGAGGGTTCAGAAAGAAAAGCTAGCCACAAGAAATAGAGGTCAGACAATGGTGAAAAACAATTTCAATCCCAATAACCATACTAGCAAACCATAGAGCTAGGCAGTTGTTATGCATACCTTTAATCCCAGGACTCAGGATCAGATAGTTGTTCTTTCTGTGATTAATGTCACTCTAATGTACACAAGAGTGAAGACAAAGAGAGCTCAAGCCTTTGATACCAGCACTTGGGATCACATACCTTCAATCCCAACATTAGGGAGGTGGAAATAGAAGGATATAGCTGGGTAGAAAAAAGAATACAAGGAGGAGGAGACAGGAATTCAGAGCTTTTGCCTCTGAGGTCATGAAGATAGCAATGTCTCTGAGGATACTTGAGAATATATCCCTTTCAATCTGAGAGAGAGGTAAAATGTAGTGACCAGCTGCTTTGCTTATCTGACCATCAGCTTAAACCTCAATATCTCTCTCTGGATATTTCACTTTTATTGTTATGTTCATAAGGGGATAAAGGGACTGTTATTTGAATGGAAGAGTGGAAATGGGTTTTAAAAAAAGCAAGCAATAAGAATTTCTGGTGTTTCTACACACTGGGGTGTAAAAACCATGGATAGATAGAAATTATTCCAAAAACAAACAAACAAACAACAAAACAAAATAGAGGCATTATCACCATTTCTAATATCAAATTTGACTACAGAGATACAGTAATAAAATCAGTATAACATCATTACAAAAAACACATTGATCAATGGAATTTAATTAAAAATCCCTGGAGTACATCCACACACTTCTAGACAGCAGATTTTGACAAAAAATCCAGAAATACATACTGGGGAAAAAAAGTTAGAATTTTCAACAAATAGTGCAGGTCAACTGGATAGTTGCATGTAAAAGAATACAAAGCAATCCATACAAAACAATCTGAAGAAAACTCAGCTCCAAATGGATCAAAAACCTCAGCATAAAACCAGGTATACTAAACTTGATAGAAGAGAAAGTGGAAAATCATCTTGAAATCATTGACAGAGGAAATAGTTTTTGAACTGAACACCAATAGCACAGGGCCTAAAGACAGCAATTAGTAATTGGTTGGAGAGAAGGGTTAGTGGTTAACAGTACTGGCTGCTCTTCCAGAGGGCCCAGGTTCAGTTCCCAGAATCCACATGGCAGATCACATTTGTCTGTAACTCCAGTTCCAAAGGATCCAACATCCTCACATAGATATACATATAGGTAAAGGAGCAATGCACATACAATAAAAATAAATAAATGAAAATTTTAAAAAACAATAATTGGCTCCTTATGAAATTGAAAAACTACTGGACAGTAAAAACAGCATAGTTAGTATAAAGTGAAAGGTTACAGAATGGGGAAAAAATTTACCAAGTACATATCCAATAGAGGTTAATGTGTAAACTATATATATATATAAAAAAAAAAACTAAGACAAACAAAACCCAGAACAAGCAAACAAAAACAAAACTGGACAACAAGTAAATAAATAATTTAAAATGAGGATATAAATCTAAGCAGAGAATTTCAAAACAAGTGATGAAAAATTACTGAGAAACTTTTGAAGAAATATTTAATATCTGTACTCATCGGAGAAATGAAAATCAAACATTACTTGAGATTTCGTCTCATGCCAGTCACAATGGCCAAGATCAATAAAACAAATGAATATGTGGAGTAATGGAAGCACCCATCCATGCAATTGGGAGTGCAAACTCATATAGTCAATATGAAATCAATGTGGGAATAGATTTGTCTCTATATTCAGCTATATGATTCTTGGGCATATATCCAAATATGCTTCGTCCTACTATGTAGACATTTGCTTGACCATTTTCATTGTAGTACAATAGCCAAATCTTGAAAACTGGTTAGATGACTATCAAAGGATGAATAACTAAAGAAAATGTGGTATATTTACAGATGTGAAATGTTATATTAAATCATGAAATTTGCAGTAAATGAATGAAGCTAGAAAAACATCATCCTATGTGAGGAAACCCAGACCCCAAAATACAAAAATGATATGAATTTGCTTATGTATATGTGGATGATAGCAATTAAGTCTTTAATAAGCAAATTGTAATCCTTATAAACACAAAGAACCTGAGACAACATAGGCTAAAGTTGTAAGGGAAATCTAAATACTACTGTTCTGCTAAAGGAATTGCTTTAGTCAGGGTTACTATTGCTGTGATTAAATACCATGACCCTCACTTCATCATCTTAGGAAAGTCAGAAGAGTAACTCAAATAGGGAAGGAATCTAGATTCAGGAACTGAACCAGAGGCCCTGGAGAAGTACTGATTACTGGGTTTCTCCCCATGTCTTTCTCATTCTCTTTCATATAGAAATCTGGGCCACCTGACCAGCAGTCCTGCCCACAATGGGATGTACCATATCACATCTGTCACTAATTAAGAAACCCTACAGTCTTGAGGACAGCAAGATCTTACGTAGGCAATTGCCATTTGAATGGCTCAAGTTTGTGTCAAGTTGACATTAAACTCCCCAAAAATCACCATGACACAATTCACAAACTGAGAAAGGTTAGTAACAAAGAGGTCCCAAGAAGGAAGGAATAGATATCTTGGGAAGGGAAAATAAGTGAGTCCACTTTGATGGACTGGGATGGGTGGGGATGGAGGCATGTGTGATCAGGTAAAGTAGTTAATAGTGGGGGGGGGGAGAACTGAAAGAGATGACTTGGTAGCAAGGGGAATTAAGGATCAGGTATAGAGTAGGTACAAAGCAAATTCAAATGAATCTACAAGGGTGAACCCAGATAAGTATCCTTGCAATAGTGGATATGTAGCCTGAACTGGCCATACTCTTGATGAGTATTCCAATTGTTATCAGAACCACTAACTGATGGAAAGAGATGGAGAGGCCCACAGCCAATCATTTGGGTAAGCTCAAGAAATCCTGATGAAGAATGTGAAAAAGGATTGCGGGATCCAAAGGGGTCAAGAACATTAAAAGAAACTACATAGAATCAACTAACCTTGGCTCATAAAACCTCACAGCGATGGAACAACAACCAGGGTACCTGTATGGGGCTGGCCTAAGATTTTTGCATATATGTGACCGTTATGTAGATGGTTTCATTTGTTCTAATAACAGGAACAGGACCAGTTCTTTATACTTTTGCTGGCTCTTTGGAAACTACTCCTCATACTTTATTGCCTTGTCCTGCCTTAATACAAGGGGAGGCGCTTAGTATTACTGCAATCTAATATGATATGCCTTGCTTTGTTGATACCAATGCTAGGCCTCCCCATTTCTGTATAGAATCAGAGGTGGTATGGATTGGGGGAAGTAGAAGGCAGGTGAGAGAAAGGAATGGGGGGGGGAGATGAGGGAGGCTCCTGCTTGGAGCCTCCTGAGGACTGGAGACTGCCTGTGAAGGAGCTTTTTCCCAAGGACTGGCCTATCCAGCATGATGGTTCCACCTCCATCCACTCTAAGAGAAAAGGAGATAAGCTTGGTCCTGTTTCCAGCCTGCCTTCCAGGCCCCTGCTCAGAGCCTCCTGAGGCCTGGGGCAAGTACAATCACAGGAGAACCCATATAGGCAGACCGACCTATCCAGAGTCTGTCTGCATCCTAGTCCCACTTTCACTCACTGGAGGGGTAAACATGGGCCTGTCTACAGCCCAAGTTCCAGGGCCCTGCTTGAGCCTCCTGAGGACAGGGACAACTTATGGGGGTAGCCCATCCCAGTAGACAAGCCTATCCAGATTCTGTCAGAACTCTAGTCCCAACTCCTCCCTCTGGAAGAGAAGAACTATAGGACTATTGGACTTGCTTGCACCCACCAGAAGAGAACCTTGTTCCCACACCCACCAAGAGAGAGAGATACCCCACCAGTATGCACTGGAAGAAGGGATGGGTAGATGACAGTATAAGAACACAGTCAACAACTGAAAGATTAATATGACACCCCTGAGTCTAAGGACTCCACACCAGCAATGCCTAAACATTCCAACACAGATGAAGCAAAAGAGAATGTCCCTAAAATCAAAGCCATGAAGATGATAGAGACCCTAAAAGAAAAAACAAAAAGTACTTTGAAGAAATGGGGTAAATAACAAACCAAAAATTGCAAGAAACATTTCAAACAGTGCAAGGTTTGAAAGCTGAAATAGAGATGATGATGATGATGAAGATGATGATGATGATGATAAAACACAGTCTGAGATAATTCTGAAAACAGAATAGCTGGGTAAAGGATCAGGAACTACAGATGCAAGTATAACCAACAGAATACAACAGAAAGGAGAATCTTAGGCACTGAAGATACACTAAGAGAAATAGATTAATTGACCAAAGAAAAAATTATGTCCAACCTAAGACAAAAAAAAAATTCAGGAAATATGGGACACTATGAAAAGGCCAAACCTAAGAATAACAGATATAAAAGAAGGTGAAAAAACCCAACTCAATGGTACAAAAAATATATTCAAATAAATCATAGAAGAAAACATTCACAAACTGAAGAAAGACATGCCAAAGAAAGTATAAGAAGCTTACAGAACACCAAATAGATTGCACAACAAAACCAAGTCTCACTGCCACATAATAATCAAAACACCAAATGTACAGAATAAAGAAAGAATATTAAGATCAGCAAAGGAAAAATGCCAAGTATCATATAAAGGGAATCTATCAGAATTACACCTGACTTCTCCATGGAAACTCTGAAGGCAAGAAGGTCCTGGATAGATATTCTACCAACACTAACAGACCACAGATGCCAGCCCAAACTATTTGTTCTACCTTTTTTGTTTTTGTTTTGTTTTGTCCTATTTTATTATTATTATTACCATTATTGTTATTATTGAGATGTGTATTTGTTTTCTAAGGAGAGACAGAAAGAGTGTAGATTTGGGTATGACAGATGGTTAGGGAGGATCTCAGAGGAGTTGGGAGAGGAGAATCCATATCAGAATATGAAAAAAATCTATTTTGAAAAACTTTAAAATATAAAAACAACAAAAAATCTGTTGTATCATTATCCACTGGTGAGTTTATAGATTATAATGTACTATATATTTAAAAAATGTAGAAGAAATTTGTGTCCTTACTGTAACAAAATAACCAATAGTCAATGTGTTTAGTCTGATTCATGATATACATGTATGTCAATCATGTGGAATATTATTAAATGCCTAGCTTTAAATTTATGTGCAATCTAAAATAAGTTTAAGCTTACAGAAGACAAATAAGGCTATAAGAAATTGGTAGAGGTATTCTGTGAAAAGGGAAAGTTTAGAATCCATGAAAATTATACAAATAGTGGTTATGTTCTGAGTTGCTATCCTAACAACTTCCCTTGTGTATGTTAATGACTTCTCAGTCAGAGATCCTCCCCTTGAAAGAGACTCATCCTATAAAAGGTCATGGAAAAAAGCAAAGCTTTGATTTTTTCCCGCTTAACTTCATTCTTCTGGAAGATCGTTGATCATGTTACTGCCACTGCTTCATTAGAGCCAAATTCTTTGGATTTCCAATGGAGACTGAAGAATGACAGCTCTCTGAATATCCTCTAGACCTCTAGCCATGCAACATACTGGGAATGCTGAAACATCTATCATTATGGGCTGAGAAACTATCAGATCCATAATGCTTCTAGTATGATACCAGCCATTAGTAGACTATCGAGAACAAAGACAACCCAGAATACATCATATAAAACAAACTAATAACTAGTAATGTCTCTCTTTCTACCTCTCTCTCTCTCTCTCTCTCTCTCTCTCACGCACACACACACACACCTACACACACAAACATAAACCACCAAACCACCACCATCATCACTACCACAAAAACAACTGAAGAGCATGGTTTCAATTCTTCAATTAAAAGACACAGACTAGCATAATTAATGCAAAAAAAAAGAATTAGATCAGAGTAAAAGAATGGAAAAATAATTTCCAAGCAAATGGACCTAAGAAGCAAGTTAATATAGCCATTTCAATATCTGTCAATATCTGACAAAATAAACTTCAAAGTACAACTAATCCATAGTGTTAGGGAAGGACATTACATATTAATCAAAGAGAAAATTCACAAACAGTACAATGCTATGCTTAACATCTATACACCAATTACAGAGCACCCAAGTTCATAAAACAAATACTACTACAATTTAAATCACATATTGACCCTCACACAATCTCAACAATAAACAAGTTATATACAAAAAAAAAAAAAAGAAAGAAAAATGCTGGAACCAGCTGATATTACAAACAAAATGATTTAATATATATTTACAGATCATTTTATCCAAACACAAATAAATAAACCTTCTTAGCACCTTTTCGTGAAATACTCTTTTTTGTATACTATGCAAATATGTTGCATGCATTGGTTAAATAAAGGCAGGACAGTCAGAGAGAATTCTGTAAAGAAGGATTGAGTTGTTAGGCAGAGAGGCAGCAAGAAATGCAAGAGGAGAGGTAAATGCCACAAGTCATATTGAAACACATGAATTGACTAAAATGGGTTAATTTAAGTTGTAAGAGGCAGTAAGTAACAAGGCTAAGCTACCTGCTAAGCATTTATAATTATTAAGATATCTCCTTGTGGTTGTTTGGGAGCTGGCTGGCAGGACAGAGGAAAATATGACTACATCATCATCTCCTGATATTTTCACACCAAAAGGCCAGATACTCTGATATAAAGCAATTCTAAACAAATATAAAATGTGACCTAGCACCTTACCCAGTAGAGCTGCATATTAACAACTGAAATAACAGAATGCTTATGAATTCTTTGAAACTAAACAACTTACTACTAAATGAAAAATGGGCCAAGAAAGAAATTATACTTTTTGGAGAATCAAATGAAAATGAATTAACAATCTAACATACCCAAACATATAGGTCACATTAAAGGCAGTTCTAAGAGACAAATTAATAGTACTAAGTGCCCACAATAATTGTTGTTAAAGTAAATGGAGAGATCTTACATTAGTACCTTAACAAGCTCTAGAATAAAATGATGAAATCAGATACAAAAGGAGTAGATGGTAAGAAACAATCAAACTCAGGGCTAAATCAGTAAAATAGAAACAAATAAAACAATATAAAAGGATCAGTGAAATAGAAAGTTGGTCCTCCTACAAAAACAGTACAATTGAAAAAAAAAAAAACTACCTAAATTACCAAAAATGGTATAAAGAGAATATCAAAATTAGTGACAAAATGAGAATCATAACAGCAGATACCAAAGAATTCCAAACTATTATAATGATACAGTTTAATAACTAGTGCTCCAGTAAATTGAAAAATTATTCAGATATACACCACTGTATAATTTTCTAGATACATATCACTTACCAAACTTAAATTATGTTCAGGTAAACAATTTAACAGACCTATAAAAATAGAATTAGTGAAATAGCAGTAATAATTAACTGCCTACCATTCAAAAAACAACAAACAAAAATTGTTCAAGGTTTTGGCTAATAATTGTATTGGTCTTTTAAAAACATGGTTATACAATTTCTCCTCAAATTATCCCCAAAATATAACATTGACCAATTAATTTTATGAGGTCATGGTTACTCAATTATGTAAACCACATAAAAAATCAGTAAAGAAAGAGAATTACTGAGTAAATTCTCTCATGAACATAGATGCAAATATAACTAATAAGCAATTAAAAACCATATACAAGATTGCATCAAAAAGATTATCCACTGTGATCAAGTAGGATCACATAGGCATAGAGATCATTCAACATACATAAATTGATGAGCATAATCTACCATATAAACAAGCTGAATGCTTAAAAGCCACACAATCATCTCCTTAGATGAAAAGAAAAATGATGTTGACAAAAACACCCCTTCATGATAAAAGTCCTGAAAATATTAGGGATAAAAAGATATATCTCATCATAACAAAGACAGGTTAAAGCAATCCCATAACCAACTTCAACTAAAATGAAGAAACACAAAGCTGTTCCAGTAAAACAATTTACAAGGCAGACTTATCCACTCTTTCCATACATATTCAATTTAGTATTTGAAGTTTCAGCTTAAACACTGAGACAACTGAAGAAGATCAAGTTGATAAAATTTGAAAAGAAATGTTATCATGATATAAAATTAACTCTAAAGTCAGCAACATTCCTATATATAAAAAAATGACAAAATGACTAAGGAAGAAATCAGGAAGAAAGCATAATTTACAATAGCCTAAGTAATACAAAGTAATACAAAGTTTTTACTGTTAATTTTAACCAGGTAAGTGAAATAATTATATGACAAGAATTTTAAGACACTGATAAAAGAAAAAAAAAAAAGAAGGTATCAGAAGATGTGAAGATATCTCAGGAGCATGGATCTGTAGGTTTAATATAGTAAAAAAAATGGTCATCCTACCAAAAGCAATATACATATCCAGTGCAATACTAATCAATATTCTAATGTGATTCTTCACAGATCAAGAAAAGGTAATTTCAGCTTCATGTGGAACACACAAACACACACATACACACACACACACACACAAAAAAAAAAATCCTCAGAATAGTTTAAACAATCCTGAATAATAAAAGAACTGCAAGAGGTATCATCATATCTTATCTGAAATTGCACTATAGATGTATATTAACAAAAACAGCATGGTATTGTCACACTAAAATATACATGATAATCAATAGACTCAAACTGAATAATGACATATGTTCACATACCTATGGTCACATGCTTTTCTTTTATATAAAGAATTCAGAAATACACATTGGAATAAAGGACAACATCTTTAAAAAATGTTTCTGGTCAAACCGAATGGCTGCATGCAGAAGAATGCAAATAGATACAGCCATATCACCATGCAAAATCTCAACTCCAAATGGAGATAAGAACTCAACAAAAAGCTAGACATACTGAATCTTATAGAGAAATATTGGTGTTTTGCTTTGAAATCATCGGCACAGGAAACAACTCCCTGGCTAGAATGCTGTTATCACAGCCAATAAGATCAACATTTAACAAGTACAACATCATGAAATGGAAAAGCTTCTGAACAACAAAGAACACCATCATTCAGAAATTATGGCAGCAAACAGAATGGGCAAAGATTTTTAGCAACTACACATCTAATAGAGGCTAATATACATAAATGACTCTAAAAACTAGATATCAAGAAAACAAATAACTCAATTTCAAAATGTGGTACAGATCTAAAAAGAGAATTCTCAAAAGAGGAAATTCGAATGTCTGAGTACCATGAATCAAATCTTAAACACCCTTAATCATCATAGAAATATAAATCCAAACTACTTTGATATGGGAGATGTCATTCTGTAAATATGTTTCTCATACTGGTTAATGAATAAAGCACTGTTGGCCAATAGTAAAGCAAGATAGGTGGGACTAGGAGACAAGGAGGAAAGAGGAAGTAGCAAGGAGGAGTCAAGATGGAGAGACCAGGGAGAGCACAATGCCAGTTCAGTCCTTGGTAAAATGAAAGCATGTGGAAATATGTAAATTGCAGTAATGAGTTAATAATTAAGACAGAGCTAGCCACTAAGAAACTAGTACCTGGCTAAGAGCATTATATCAAATACAGAATCTCAGTGTGTTAATTGGGGCTGGCACGGTGGCGGGACCAGACTGGTGGCAGGAAGAAAAACCTTACTCCTTACAATATTTTATCTTACAACTTTCAAAATGGCTAAGATTGAATAAAACAAATGACAAGTTCATGGTGCAGAGAATATAGAGTAAGAGAAACACTTATCCATTCTGATGATGTTGAATTATGGACATTATGGAATCTGTTAATTTCTCAACATTATGGAAATCAGATGTTAACTCAAGATCTAGCTATATTACTTCTGATGTTTCACCCAAGGGATACTTCATTCTACCACAAAGACACTTATATAACCATGTTCATTTATGCCTGATTAATAATAGCCAGAAATTGGAAACAACCTATATGTCCCTAAACAGGTAAGTGGATAAAGAAAATCTGGTGTCTTTATATAATGGAATATTTTGTAAACATTAAAAATGAATTCATGAAACTCACAGAATAATTGATGATGGAACTAGAAAAGAAGTATTCAGAATTAGGTAACCCAGAAACAGAAAGACAAAAAAAGGCATATATTCACTTATATGTGGATAATTAATGATGAAATTAGAAAAAATATCCTGAAAGTTGGAGCTCATTGGTCAGTAAGCCGAGCCAATCAGCTCCAAGTGCAGTAAGAGAACTTACCTAAAAAACTTTCAGGTGGGAAGTGATAGAGGAAGCCACCAGACATCAATCCCAGCTCTGTATGTGCCCCTGTTCCCATTGTGCATGTATGTTCACACACACTATAAATCCACGTATTCATGAAGCAAAAATTATCTAGTAAGTTAAAGAATTCACCTAGTAACTTCAAAACTTATATATCATTCACAAATGGTGGCATTTATTGCAAATGCTGCTCTTAAATAGAATCACTCACACTGTAAAGGGAGATTTAAAGATTGTTGTGATTTTCTTCCTTGAGGGAATACAGTCATTTCCAAAAGAGAGAAGCATAGTAGTAGGTACTGAGCTTCTTACTCTGTCCCTATAACATCAAAGGCTTGGATATGTCAATGTTAACGTCTGTCTAGGTTTCAGGAATGCATAAAGATGTTCTAGAACATGAGCTGTTCTTTCTCTGGTGCAAATAATCCAAAGAGATAGAAGATGACAGAAGAGGGAAAAAATGATCTGTCATAAAGCTAAAGTGATTCTTCAGACTACCAGCTGGTAAAACTGTACATTTATACTCTGAAGTAGAACAGCTTTGATAGTATATCTTTATAAATATAAGAAAATGCAAAGAGTTAATATTTTATAAAGAAAGTTTATTTCCCCTCTGTCTCTCTCAATTTCTTTTTTAGCACTTACATGTTTTTAATGATAAGCTGCTAGCTTTTCCTTCTTACAGAACGTTGGCTTTTCTAAATTCCTTTGTGCAGAAAAACAACAAAAATTAAAACAAAAAACAAACTAGGCACTCAAGCCGCATTTATTCCTCAAAAACAAATGAGCATGACTCTTCTACATGCCTCCTAATGAATTCATCAATTTAAGTAGCATTTCTGTTAGAAATTACAGCATGTCAGCTATGAAAAATTCCTTCCATTTATAAAGCAAATTGCTTACATTACAAACAGACTTAGTAAGGGGGAGAAATTACACAAGTTTAACTTCAATGAAATGAAAGATCTCACCAAATGGTAGACTGGAAGCAACTACAGCTAATTTTGCAGATGCTTAATATTCCAACACAGCAAGAGCTAAGTGCCAGATCATACCTTTGGGTAAAACACAATGTAGCATTTATCAATAACATGAAAATCAAAAATAACTTGAACCAATAGAGCTCATTTTTCCTGTAATTTCCATGTTTTTCCTCAATTGTCTGATTTATTCACATGAAATATTTCTGAAAAATGAGCCAAAGAAATATTGTGTGTAATTGTTGTTCGCAGTCTATCAAACAATTTGAGAGTACACTGTGACATTCTGGAACAGACATGCATAGTATATAGCCAACTCATTGCATGCCTGAGTAGTCACCAACATGTGGACTCTCAGTCTTGCAGCAGGAACTATTGGCCTACCGTGGAGTCTGGTCCAACACAGTATATCTGAGAGAGGGATACCTGTTAACACCTTATATATGATATATAATAACATTCCCATCCATATTTTTTTAGTACTGAGCTTTTTATATATTAGAATTAACATATTAATACTAATATAAATATTTACTTGATTAGAATTCACATAAAATATTTAATAAAATACGTTAATATTCTAGTTTTATTTTTTGTCACTGTGATAAAATGCTCTCACTAATAGCAACTTAGAATTGCTATAAGATATATAGCAATTCTAGGATATATCTTATAATTCCAGGATATGAAGGCTGTAAGTTAGAGCTCTAAGTCCACAATTAAAAGCAGAGAGAAAATCAATGTATGTACACTTGCTTGCTTGTTTCTCATTCACAACTACTTTTCCAAACTCCATGTGGTATAGAGCCAACCCATAAAATCACACACACACACACACACACACATACACATACACACACACACACACACAATTGCCTTTGTGCTCCTATATCAATCCAGACACTCCTCCATAGAGATGCCCATAGGTCAACCCAATTCAGACAACTCCTCAATTCACATGAGTTTTTATGGGGATTTCAGATTTTTTTTTTTTTTTGCTGATTTACATTTTAAAATAACTAGAACAAATGGGGAATACTAATTGCTTTTTATATAAAGTTAATATTATTAATGTTAATATATGGATTCATCTACTACCAGACCCACTATATTATTCTGTACAAAAGGGCAGAACTACTTGGAATTCAGGCATAAAGAACCTGCAAATATTGCCATTCATCTTTACTACCATATTTTCAGAACTAGCCTCCTATGAATCACCATGCAAATACATTTATTAATTGGTTCTTTAAAATGTAAAACATATACATCAGCTACTAGTTAGTAAAGATAAATTAAGGATTATATAAACATATCTTGATTTAGGATCTACTGAGAATGATGGTGCGTTGAATCCTTACTCTTTGTCTTAGGTGAAAAAGAGGAAAAGGAGAAACAACTAATACACTGTGACTGTACTAGAGAAAAGGTGCAAGAGGAAAGACAAACCCTCAGTGAAATTTCCACTAAGAAACATCTAGAAATATCTGACAAACAGTGTCCCCATGATGGGACCAGGGCAAAGGCAACTGACAGAGGTGATTTTTGCCCTCACCCCAAAGTATATAACTGCAACAGAAAGATCAAGTGGAAGAAAGACTTACGTAGCTAAAGCAATACAAGTGGGGGTGAGAAAGACTAAGATGGAGAGATACTTAGGCATAGCAAGCTAGGCAGATGGAGGCAGAAGTGTGGAGAGAATTCTAAATCTAAGAATGTCTATGGGTGTCTGAGGAAGAAACTATACTACTACTTCAGGCATGAGAGAAAACACAACTCAAGAAACATGCTGCAGAACTGGGTACTTTCTGGCTGGTGCAGATGTCAAAAAAAATAATTACAGGTGAATGAAGGTAGGAAATAAAACTAAGTGTAAGTGTGTAGAACATCCATGCACTCACAGAGTGAATGATAACAGAGACAGGAGAAATAAAGCTGAACTAGCAGCTGGGGGAGAATGTTAGAAATGCCAAGCAGAAAGTGCACTTGCATGGAGAAAGCCCTTTAAGCTAGAACACACCAACTTTCCTTCTGTAAAATACAGAAGGGCTACAACTAACATTGAAAAATATATACAATGAGTACAATAAGTATATGCAATATATACAGGCAAGAAGTTCATCAAAAAATGTCCAGTCCATTTGCATTTGGCAAATTCAGAGAAGATGCTTAATTATCCTATCTTGGTGAGTCCAAAGCCTTTAACCCATTTACTTTCTATTCTAATTTGCATTATCAAATTATCTTTTTATGTCTCTCAACTTTATATATTTTACATTGCTTAACGATATTTTTTCTGACTCTGGTAAAGGAAAAGTATAACTATCTAGTCTTCAACTACCTCACAGACCCAGAAAGAAATAATAGTAACTGAGTAAGTGGGAAGTGCAATCAAGAAACTTCCAAAACATGTGAAAAAATGACAAAAACAGCTGACTGTTTGGACAGTCACCAAAGTTTCTTCTGTTATATTCGGGCATTCATCTTTGTCCTAAAGGCCTAGCATATCTGAGAGGCTTTTTTTTGAAGTAGGATTTTCTGAAAGACTGCCACACCTTGTCATGGAAAGATTTTTTTTAGTCCCTCTCTTTTGTGTCCTTTTCATCCAATTGGAACAGCATACTGTAAGCTATTGTCATGAGGATCATTTCTTGCCCAGTAGCTAATTTTGCCACAAAAAATTAATCTCCATTTGAGTTTCCTAAATGTCCATTATTTTTTCTAAAGTAGATTGGTGCTGCCAGAAGCAGACCTATTTATTATCATGAAAAAAAACTATCCTATTAAAACATTTTAAAGGTTATAATCTGTAGATATCTGAGGTGTTTGAATATGACCTGTCTATCTAAAATATATCTCTTTTTTACTTTGAAAACATACCTAATGTGGTTGCAAGTTCAATTGTAATAGATGACTAATTACTGATCTACATTTCTTTATTATCTTAAAGAGTTTATAATAATAACTTTCAAGGAATAGAAATTTGCATTATACTAATAAATGAGCTGTATAGGCACAATACTTTGAAATAGATTAGAAATGAATGTACAATGTGTCTTAATAAATTAATCTCAAATTTGGATTTTTAGACATTATTTGTATTAGATATAAAGCTGTTGGTCTGTTACTAGTGTTTATTATTAGCTAGCTCTATCTTAAATATTAACCCATTTTTATTAATCTAAGTATTTCCACATGCTCTTATCTTACTGAGAGCACTTTCTTCCCAAGTCCCTACAACTTGAATTTCCTCTTCTATGTGTCCCAGAATCCTCCTTGTCTTCTATCCTGCCTATCTTGCTTTCCTATTGGCCAAGGGACTTTATTCATTAAACATTAAGGAAACATATTTACAAAATGGCATCTCCCATCATCTTTGCTTTTTTTGTTTTCATGAGTAGATTCGCTCTTTGGCATCTCTTGGCCTGGCAGCTGCAGTCAGGTTGGCTGGATCCTGGCAGAACAGTAAATTCCGAATCTGTTGAAATCACTGAGTTCAGTCCTTTACCCACTCAGGGAAGAGGTGAGCATGGGTCCCTGTGACAGGCCCTACTCCTGCTAGCCCTCTTTATGATCTCCTGGCTTGACAGCTGCAGGCAGATCTACTCACTCCTAGAAAAATAAGCCATCCAGAGTCTGCTAACCTCACAGTGTTTTCCCCAAAACAACCCACCTGTAGAGGGAGTCTATCAACCCACCTTCATCCAATGTGCGGCCCATCAGAGTATTGGACCCATTTGCCCCACTGGAAGAGAACCTTGGACCCATACCAACCAGGAGAGGAAGAGACTCATTGGAAGAAGGGATAAGAAGGCAACAAATTAAGAACATATTTAACAACAGTAAAAATATATGATGCCACAAGACTCTAGGAACTCTACACTAGTAAGAATAGAACATCCCAACACAGATGTGCAGAAGAAAATGACCTTAAAAACAAATTTATGCAGATGATAGAGACACTAAAAGAGGAACTGAGAAAATCCTTTAAAGGAATGGAACAAAAGACAAACCAAAAATTGCAACAAACTATTCAAACAGTGCAAGGATTGAAAACTGAAATATAGACAAAGAAAACAAAACAAACAAAAAACAGTCTGAGGGAATACTGGAATAAGAAAAGCTGGGTAAACAATCAGGAACTACAGATGCAAAAGTAACCAACATAATACAAGAGATGAAAGAAAGAATCTCAAGCATTGAGGACACACTATGAGAAATAGATTCATCGATCAAAGAAAATCTTAAGTCCATCTAATCCCTAAAACAAAATATCCAAGAAATATGGGACACTGTGAAAAGACCAAACATAAGAATAATAGGTATAGGACTCTCATTGCAGGGCCTCTGCTAAAGAGGCCTCAGATGGAGAGTGCTAACCCCTTTTAGATATGCTTATCCATGTGGGAGCATCCTCAGTCCAAGCCTGGGGTTTCTTTGACCCCCTTCCAGGCCTCTGCTAGAGGTGAGTCTGGAACCAATTCAGGTTGAATCTCCCAACACCCTCCCCTGGGAACTCCCTGGAATGGCCCTGGATCTCGCTCCCCTTGTGCCTTGTCTACAGCAAGAGCATTTCTGGTGCCCTGGTACACACCCACCTACCCCTACCAAGAGCCTGCCCACCCCTTACCCTGTGCCCTACCCTACCAATTGTCCCACTGCTCTGGTTGAGCATTGGGACAGAGGGTGAAAACACCAATCCTGCCACCTTCAGGAAACTTTGTGAAACTGTTCTGAGCACACTAGACCTTCATATCCATGCAGAACCACTTGGAATCCCAGCCTGCCTGAGCTCTGACCACAAGCTCCAGTCCTTGCTGTAGTTATGGGCCCATCCCAGAGATCCACATATCCCTCGGGGCCATTCTGAGTCCCTGCTGGCTGGATCCTTGACCATGATCACCAGACCTCTGCTAAAGAGGCCTCAGCTGGAGAGTGCTAACTCATTTTAGATCCCCTATCAGCTCCTGAATATCCTGAGATCCAGCTTGCAGAATCTATGGCACCCATCCCTAAGCCTCTGCTGAAACCTGATCTCTGACCACCATTGCTGGGCCCCTGCCTGAGGAGAGACCTCCTAGAGAGCTTAGACAACCCAGAGCTATAGACATCAAACTTCTGACGCACCTAAGCCCACTGGGGAACTACCATAGAGAAAAAGAGAGATCCCACCTGTACCTAACTAGAAGAAGCAATGAGAAAATGGCTATAACGGTTTAATAACAATCAGGATAAACAATTAGGCTGAACAGATGTTTATTTAGGGAGAAATAACTCACAACATAGAAAGGTGAACACAAACAGGTTCCTGCTTCCAAGAATTCCTTTGGATGTCCTCCTGTCCTGTGCAGCAGGCAAGAGACAGCTCTCCTGCACCTCCTCTGACCTAGTTCCCCAGGTCACTTCCGCCTCTGGCTCCACCCCCAATGGGTGTGGTCAGTGCCACAGAAGGAGACAAAGTGAATATCCCCCTACAATTTCCCTTTTAGTCTAAAGAAAAGATTTAGGCTTTATACAAATCTATACAAAACAGTGAATAACAAGGGTGCTCTAAGAAAAGGAAAATCGAGAACAAAATAACCTACATATCTAGTCTTGGGGTGAAGGCAAAATGGAGTTTACCTAAGAGTTGTCCTAAGCTGGAAAACTTAAGTCTAATACCTAATATATCTAACTAGAAAGAGAGAATAATAGTTGTGATAGTTAATCTCCAACCTCATCAAGACCTGAGAAGCAAAATAACTATACTAGGGTAGACAGGAAGTGCGGCTAGGCAACTTCAAAAAGGTGCCCCAAGGACAGAAACAGCAGGGTACCTGGACAGTCCCCCAAGGTCTCACAGCAACGCTGGTACACCCAGTTTTGGCTAAGGCCAAGAGTACTTGACAGACCACAACAACAACAACCTGACTTGGCAAGGTCCAGCAGTCTTCTATATTTTTCTGGTGCAAGCAAATAGGACTGCATGTCCAAATCAGTGGTCATGGTGGTAGAAGTTCTTTGCCCAAGAGACAATTAACCGAAGCGAGGATGAACTCCAGAAGGAGCAATAACATATTTTAGGGAAAGTGCACGGTGCTGTCAGGAGCAATAGTGTCTCATGTCAATGGAGTACTAATATTAAAACATTTAAATGCCATATTCTGCATGTCTATGAAGTGATTGAAAATTAAGCATCTATGTTTGACTAATCTCATAGGTAAAGGAAACATGAGTGAAGATAATCTGTACGACTCAGGAACTTAGCTAAAAACTGAATGAAACTTCCCTGAGTAAGGCAGGTACAAATACTTAAATAATATAACTATGTACATATAGATACATATAAATCCCTAAAATAGAGGTAGAGTAGAAATGTCTAGACAAGAGTTAGAACTATAAAGAGAAGCATGATAAATATCCCAAATTGTCCTGAATACAAGAAAAGATACGCACATAGAATATGGCAAGAATAAATGGGTATAAATTGTATCAATATATGAAATGTCTTGAACATAAGTAAAAGTATACATACATAGAATATGGTAAGAATAATGTGCATAAAACATTGTAAGTGGAAAAATTTCACACAATATGACACAATATAATAATACAAGGGAATATAAACTTAATTTTACATAGCTTACCACAAATAAGAATATGTAACAATGTAAGCTGTATAATACTATTATCTCACTCTTACTCAATAATTCACAAGAACACAGGCCAATCTACCTATCTCTCATCTAAACCATATCTTTCCCAACTATACCCTAATCATGTCTAAAAGATAAACCCGAGTCTAAGTATCAACTTCCATACCCAGCCTTAAGTAACTAAAACCAACACAAAGAAGATGAATATTATCCCCAAATTCCAAGAGTAGGGAAGGGGTCGTCATTATCTTAAGGTTACTTCCTGCTGAAATGGGATGATGATTGCTCCATGGGATCCTGTGGGAAGAAAATTTTTAGCAACCGAATTTCTCAACAGAACTGGCTGTGATATATGTAACTAGTCATTGTGTGGCAGAAAATGCTTGAATGCAGTTCAATTTGAAACTCTGGCCAGGGTGTAATAAGAAGGTGCATCATTACAGCTAGCTAATCATGAGTTGTCTCAAGCAAAACAGTCTTAAACCGATTTTAGGGTGATGTTTGTAGTCCAGATGCATCAGGTTGAGTCAAGTGAAAATGACAACATGGGGCACCATCTTCTTTCCAGAGAGTTCAAAGATTGCTGTTACAAATTGTTAGTATTCCTTGTGGAAAACTTAAACATCAATATTACAGTAAAACTTTTAAAATATCAAGGTATGCATTAGGGAAAGGCAACAATAAGCATTAAAATGTATATGAGAAAATTAGGATTTCAGAGAGAATATTGCTTATAAGCGAACAAGTCCCCAGATTTTGCTTTCTTATGCCTTATAGCAATTGGCTTCTTGATTTAAGGCAGAAACCACGAATTTAATCTTAACAACATGCTTGAATTTAGAGAAGAAAAGCCAAATCCAACTCCAAAGCCAGCATTGGTTTACATGAATTGGGACTACAGTGATGGGAGATGACATTCTGTATGTTTCTCATACTGGTTAATGAATAAAGCACTGTTGGCCAATAAGAAAGGAAGATAGGAGGGACTAGGAGACAAGGAGGAAAGAGGAAGGACGAAGGAGGAGTAAAGATGGAGAGTCTGGAGAAGGTAGAACCACCAGCCGCCTCTAGCTGGTAAGACCACGTGGAAATACATAGAAATGGGATAATAATTAAGACAGAGCTAGCTGATAAGAAAGTAGTACCCAGCTAACAGTATTATATCTAATACAGAGTCTCTGTGTGTTAATTGGGGCTGGGCTGCAGTGGGACAAGACGATAAGACAAGCCACAGGAGGAAAAACCTTACTCCTTACACTACAGAAATACTATAGACACAGATTTATGTATAGAAATCGTTTAGTAGTATTAGATATTTTTGCCATAAATGAGATTCTTCTTCATTAAGTGATTGTTTCTGGAGAGCTGTCTTTTCTTCTGTAGGTAACTACATGTTCAGTGTCTTTTGGCTGTTTGAAGATAGGTTTTCTCTGTTTTCTTGTAAGAACAAGAACCAATTTATATATTTTAAAAATGCTTTGACTTCAAAATTTAAGTTAAGGACAAGTTACTTGGGAAAAGGATTTCTATTTTTGTTTCCACAGAAAATGAAAAGCTGTGGATTCCTTCCAGACTAATGTGGTTTGAGCAAGCCAGACCCCTGAAACAATATCCCAGGTGATCCAACATTCAAAACAGTTGAGACAAGCCAGCCTTGCAGACTACAGCCAGGATTTCTGTGTCTTCTTAGGATCCCCGTGATAGCGCCCCCTATCAGCAGGAATTAGTTTGGAAAGAACGATGCCCAAATTCCCAAATATTGTTTATAAATGTTTGTTTTAATTTAAATGGGCTTTGTTATAAATGGTTAATGACCACATCTAATTACTTTTAAAGGTAAGAAGGGGATTATGGTATAGAAATGGATACTTTGTTTTGGAATGGATTTTCATTTATTGATACAATTTAAGGTCAATTTTGTGATATGTATATTTCTCCTTTTGCTTAGGCATTGTGTTTATATAGCGCATTTAAAAATGTAATGTATAATTTAGTACAGATTTTAGATAGTTACCTATAATAGTCAAAACTTATAGCTAGGTGAGTTAAGTTTTCTAGATATGCAGAGATGTATTTGAGATAGATAGGCATTCTTCACACCTTTCAAAGACCTACAGAATATGGCATTTAAAATGGTTTAGGGTTTTTCTTGACAGTGAGGCATAACTGCTCCTAGCAACATCACCTGTGTCAGAAACGAAGATGGACCTTGAAGAAAGGAGTTATGAAGTTTGCTCCCAATATGGCAAGACTAGCCATTTGGACATGATACTACTCTTGTCTGAACTGTTTGACTTTGCTGAAGAGTTTGCCAGACACAGTATGGCCTATGGGCTGAAGATGGAAAATTACAGAAGAACTTCGGGTTACACATTGGGCAGTGAATTGTCTCTGTCATTTCTAGAGTTTATATATTATCCTTCTGTGGTTTTTGAAGGGGTTGAAGACAGATAGTTATGATTATAGTTTACCTTATTTTGGATTAAAGATAAGTTACATATAAAACTTCAGATTCACAAATATAGAATAGATGATAGAATCTAGGAACTCTACACCAACGAGACCCGAACACCAGATGAAGCAGAAGAGAATGAAATAAAAAATACCATCATAAAAATGATAGAGTACTTGAAGATGATGTGAGAAAATCCCTTGAAGAAATGTAAGAAAATACAATCAAAAAATTGGAAGAAATGAACAAATTTCTTTTTGAATATTATGGAGAGCTAAGAAAAAAACAAATAAACAGGTAAAGGAAATGATTCAAGACTTGAAAACTGAAATATAGGCAATAAATAAAACAAAACTGAAGGAATGCTGGAAATAGAAAAGCTGGGCAAATGATCAGGAACTACAGACACAAACATAACCAACAGAATACAATAGATAGCAGAGAGAATCTCAGGCGCTGAAGATAAACTAGTGGAAATGGATTCATTGACCAAAGAAAATTGAAAATCCAAAATATCCTTAACAGAAAACATCCAGGAAATGTGGAACACACTGAAAAGGGAAAACCTAAGAATAATAGGCAGAAGAAGTTGAAGTAGCCCAGGTCAATGGTGCAGAAAACATATTAAACAAAATCATTGAAAATTTTTCCAATCTGAAAAATGATGTACCCATGAAATTACAAGAAGCATACCTAACACCAAATAGACTGGATCACAAAAAAGAACCCTCAACAAAGAATAATCAAAACTCCTACCATACAGAATAAGAAAAGATTATTAAGAGCAGTAAGGAAAAAGGATTGGTAACATATAAAGGCAGAACTATCAAAACTGCAACAAACTTCTCCATGGAAATTCTTTTTTTTTAATTTATTTTATATAATAAAGTCCATTTAAATGAAAACAAACATTTATAGACAATATTTTGGAATTGGGGCATTGTTCTTTCCAAACTACTTCCTGCTGGTAAGGGGCGCTGTCATGGGGGATTCGAAGAAGATTCAGAAATCCTGGCTGTAGTCTGTAAGGCTGCTTTGTCCAGCTGTTTTGAATGTAGGATCACCTGGTACACTGTTTCAGGTGGTCTGGCTTGATCAAACCACATTAGTCATTTTCTATGAAAAAAAAAATAGAAATTGGATAAATGTTCTACTATTCTAAGAGTGCACACATGCCAGTAAGGGCTACTATACCCAACAAAACTCTCAATCACTATAGACAGAGAAAACTAGATATTTAATAACAAAGCCAGATTTTCACTTTGCATATCTACAAATCAAGCCCTACAGAAAGTTCTGGAAGGAAAACTCCAACACAGGAAGTTAACTAAGCTCACAACAGATAATCCCACTTCAGCAGAACCCAAGGGTAAAGCAAAACAAATATATTCACAATTGCAGCACAAATAACAAATCTAAAAGAAACAAGCATTTACAATCAATGGCCCATACTTTCCCTCTACATTAATAGTCTTTACTTGCCTATAAAAAACACAGGCTAACAGAATGGATAAGAAGACAGAATGTATCTTTCTGAAGCATAAAAGAAACACAGACATTACCTGTGGGTAAAGGGCTGGGGAAAGCTCTTCCAATTCAATAGACCCAAAAGGAGCAGGTGTGGCTATGCTAATATCTAATAAGTTAGACTTCAAACCAAAATCAATCAAAAGAGACAAACATGGTCATTTCGTATTTATCAGAGGAGAAATCCATGAGCACCATGTCTCATTTCTGAACATCTATACCCCAAATACAAAGGCACCCACATTCATAAAAGAAACTGTTCTAAAACTCAAACCTCACATAATACTTCAAACACTTATAATGGGATACTTCAACGATCCACTCTCACCGATAGACATGACTACCAGTCAGAAACTTAAAAAAGAAACAAAAGAACTAACAGAAGTTATTTCTCAATCAGTTTTAACAGACATCTATAGAACATTCCATGCAACCACAAAAAATTATAACTTATTCTCTGCCCCACATGGAACCTTCCCTAAAATCGATCAAATACTAGGTGACACAACAACCACAACAGATAAAAAAAAAAAAAAATGGAATCGTCCCCTGTATCTTACCAGACCACCATGCTTTAAAGTTGGAATTCAATGACAACACAAATCGCAAAAACCCTACTATCTCATGGAAACTGAACAATGCACAATTGCACCATACCTGGGTCAAAAAAGAAATAAATTAAGGACTACCCAGATTTCAATGAGAATGAGGACACAACATACCCAAACTTATAGGACACCTTGAAAGGAGTGCTACCAGGGAAGTTCATTGCACTAAGTGCCCATAAAAGAAAACAGAGGATAATCACATTAGAGAATTAATAGCACAACTGAAAGCCTTAGAACAAAAATAAGCAAACTAACTCCTAAGAAGTAGATGCCAGGAAATAATCAATTTGAGGGCTGAAGTCAATGAAGTGGAAACCAGGAAAACAATACAATAAATAAATAAACACATAACTAACTAAATAAATAAATGAATGAATAAATAAATAAATAATCAGTGCAACAAAGAGTTGGTTTTTCGAGTAAATCAACAAGATAGAAAAACCTTTATCCAAACTAACCAAAAAACAGAGAGAGAGCATGCAATTTAACAAGATAAGAAATGAAAAGTGGGAGATAATAAAGGACACAAAGGAAGTCCAGACAATATTCCCGTCATACTTTGAAAACTTGTACTCTACAAAGTTTGAAAATTCAAAGGAAATGGACAAATTTCTGAATACCTATCATTTACCAAAATTAAATCAAGAACAGACAAACAACTTCAATAGACCTATAACCCCTAAGGAAATAGAAGCAGTTATCAAAAGCCTTCCAACCAAAAAAGTGCCCAGGGCTAGATGACTTCAGTGCAGAATTCTACAAGAAACTCAAGGAAGATCTAATACCAATACTCTTCAAATTGTTACACAAAATAGAAACAATGATTCATTAACAAAATCTTTTTATAAGGCTACAATAAGCTTAGTATCTAAGACACAAAGACAAAACTAACAAAATAAATAAATAAATAAACTACACACAAATGTCCCTCTAGAACATTGATGCAAAAAAAAAAAAAAAAAAAAGAGAAAAAAAAAAAAAACAATAAAATACTGGCAAACCAAATCCATGAGAACATCAGAGAAATCATCCACCATGACAAATTAAGCTTCAACCCTGAGTTTCAAGGATGGTTTAACATATAAAAATCTATCAACATGGTCCACCATATAAACAACTGTAAAGGAAATACCACAAGATCATCTCCCTAGATGGTGAAAAAACTTTCGATAAAATTCAACACCCTTTCATGATAAAGGTCTTGGAGAGATCAGTGATAATAGGAACATACCTAAATATAATAAGAGCAATATACAGCAAACCAACAGCCAATATCAAATTGAATGGAGAGAAGCTTAATGTGATTCCTCTAAAATCAGGAACAAGACAAGGCTGCACTCTCTCTCCATATATCGTCAATATTGTACATGAATTCCTAGGTAAAGCAATAAGACAACAAAAGGAGATCAAGGGGATCCAAATTGGAAAGGAAGAAGTCAAACTGTCTCTATTCGCAGATGACATAAAAAGTTTATATAAGCAACCCAAAAAACTCTACAAGGATAAACATCTTTAGCAAACTAGCAGGATACAACATAAATGAAAAGAAAAATCAGTAGTCATAATTTTTTCAGAGACAAAAAGGGGCTGAGAAAGAAATCAGAGAAACTTCACTCTTTACATTAGCCATAAACAACATAAAGTATCTTGGAATAACCCTTACCAAACAAGTAAAAGAACTATATAATAAGAATTTTGTGTCTTTAAGAAACAAATTAAAGAAGATACCAGAAAATGAAAGATACCACATGCTCTTGGATAGGTAGAATAATATAGTAAAACTGGCAATCTTGCCAAAAGCAATCTATACATTCAATGCAATCCACATTAAAATCCCAGCACAATTCTTTACTGACCTTGAAAGGATAATAATCAACTTTATATGGAAAAACAAAAGACCCAGGATATCCAAAAGAACCCTATACAATAAAGGAATTTCAGGAGGCATCACCATCCCCAACTTTAAGCTCAACAACAGAGCTATAGTCCTGAAAACAGCTTTGTATTATCACCAAAATAGACAAGTAGTTCAATGGAATCTACTCAAAAATCTTGATATTAAACAACAAACCTATGAACACCTGCTTTTTGACAACACAGTTAAAAGTATACAATGTGAGGAGGAAAGTATTTTCAACAAATGGTGCTGGCACAACTGGATGACAATGTGTAGAAGGCATTAGATAGACCCATGTCTATCGCCATGCACAAAACTCAAGTCCAAATGGATCAAAGACCTCAACATCAATCCAGCCACATTGAACCTCTTAGAAGAGAAAGTAGGAGGTACCCTTGAACAAATTGGTATAGGAGACCGCTTCCTGAACATAACTCCAGGGGCACAGACACTGAGAACAACAATTAATAAATGGGACCTCCTCAAACTTAGATGCTTCTGTAAGGCAAAGGACACAGTTGACAAGACCAAAAGGCAGCCCACAGAATGGGAAAAGATTTTCACCAAGCCTACATCTGACAGAGAAATGATCTCCAAAACTATACAAAGAACTCAAGAAACTAGTCAACAAAACACCAAATAACCCTATTAAAAAATGGGGTACAGAACTGAATATAGAACTCTCAATAGAAGAAATCAAAAAGGATGAAAGACACTTAAGAAAGTGCTAAACATCATTAGCTATCAGGGAAAAGCAAATCAAAACAACATTAAGATACCATCTTACTCCTGCCAGAATTCTGAAATTAGAAACACCAATGACAACTTATGCTGGAGAGGATGCAGAGATAGGAAAACACTCCTCCACTGCTGGTGGGAGTACAAACTCATAAGCCATTTTGGAGATCATTGTGGTGGTTCCTCAGTAAAATAGGAATGAGTCTACTCCAGGACCCAGCAAACCCCCTCTTAGCAGACACTTAAATGTTTCAAACCATGCAACAAAATCACATGCTCAACTATGTTCATAGCAGCATTATTTGAAATAGCAAGAACCTGGAAGCAACCTAGATGCCCCTCAACTGAAGAATGAATAAAGACATGGAACATTCACAGAATGGAATACTTCTCTGTGGAATAAAATCAATGGAATCTTGAAATTCTCAGACAAGTGGATGGAACTTTAAGAAACCCTCCTGAATGAGGTAACCCAGTCACATAATAGAGGAACATGGTATGTACTCGCTCGTTTATGGATTTTAGACATAGTGCAAATTATCACCAGTCTGTAATTCAGACTGCTAGAGGTACTAGGTACAAGCAGGATTCCAAGAGATTCATACAAAGTCCTTCACAGAAAGGGGAAGTGAAAAGTTTTCCAGAGCACATGTGGAGTGGTAAGGGGGCAGTGATTGGAGAGGAAACTAGGAGAAAGAGAAAGGGAAGAGAGGAAAGCATGTGGAACTAGGAAGATTGAGTATGGGGAAGAATAGAAGAGAGAGAGAGAGACAGACAGACAGACAGACAGAGACCATAAAAGAGGGAGCCATTATAGGTTTGATGAGAAAACTGAATCTAAAGAAATTTGCATAGAAGTAAATGACTAACCCCAACTAACAATTTGAGCAAGAGTGGAAATGCTACCATAAATGCCCTTCCCTGATAATGAAATCGACAACTAACTTTTTCACCATCATAGGGCCCCCATCTTGTAGCTGATGGAAACAGAAGCAGACACCCACAACTAAACAATGACCCAAAGTTGAATCCAGATGCAGAGATGGAGGGCAAGACCAGGCTACACAAACACATAGAGAGAGCTGACCTGAACAAAGAGGAGCTCATGGGTCCCCAGGCTGATAGCTGGGAATCCAGCATGGAAATGACTTAGACTCCCTGAATATGTATCTCAGCTAGAAGACCTGAGCAGCCCAAGGGACTTCATACAGTGAAACCAGAATGTATTCCTGGTGCATAAAAGGACATTGCAGGAACATCCCCCATGGAGGGATACTCCCTTAACCTAGAGACAGGAAAGAAGTCCTAGTCCCTACTCCAAATGACTTGACAGAATTAGATGACCATCTCCTGGAGGCATCACCCTATGTGTGTAGTCAGGAGATGGGAGGGGAGGGTTGTAGGTGTACACATGAGGATAGGAGAGAGGGAAAGTGGGAGGGAGGGAGAGAGGGAGAGGGAACTGGGGTTGATAAATAAAATGAAAAAAGTAAATTAATATAAAAAAGAATAATAGTTAAGGAAGACAGTGCAGAAATCAACTCAAAGGTGCAGAAAATATATTAAACAATATCATAGAAGAAAACATTCCCATCTTAAAGACAGACATGGAATGAAAGTACAAGAAGCTTACAGAACACCAAATTAAGTGGGCCACAGAAAAAACATCCACTTGACACATAATAATCAAAACAACAAACATACAGAATAAAGAGAGAATATCAAGGGCAGGAAAAGAAAAAGAGCAAGTAACATATAAAGGCAAACCTACCAGAATTTCACCTGAATTCTTCATGGAAATTCTGGAAGCTACAAGGTCCTGGATAGATATTCTACAAACACTAAGAGGACATGTACACCTGTCCAGACTACTATACCCAGCAAAAATTTCAGTCACTATAGATGGAGAAAGCAAGATATTTAATGTCAAAACAAGATGTAAAAAATACATGTTTTAAATCCAGACCTACAGGAAATACTTGAAGGAAAATTCCATCCTAAGGAATTTAACCACACTCATGAAAACATAGGCAATGCATAACCCCATTTGACCAAAGGACAAAAGAAAAGCCAGGGTAAATCCACATAATACCACCACCAACAACAAATCCAAAACAAAAGAGAAATAACAATCAATCGTCCTTAATTTCCCTCAATATTAATGGTCTTTATTCACCTATTAAAAAAAGCCACATGCTAACAGAAGAATACAAAGACCGAATACATTCTATTGTTCCATACAAGAAACACACCTCAACTTGAAAGCAGATGTTACCTCATAGTAAAATGTTGGAAACGATTTTCTATTCAAATGGACCCGAGAAACAAACAGGTGTAGCTATCCTAATATCTAACAAACTATATGTAAAACTAAAATAAATCAAAAGAGATAAAGGTCATTTTATATTTATCATTTGAACATCTATGGCCCTAATACAAAGGAACCCTCATTGGTAAAAGGAATATAACTATAACTCAAATCTCACATAAAACCTCACAGACTCATAGAGGGAGAATTCAACACCCCACTCTCACCTGACATGACCAGCAGGCAGAACATTAATAAAGAAATAAGAAAAGAAGTATGACCCAAATGGGTTTAACAGACATATACAGAATATTCCATCCAAACACAAAAGAATATACCTTCTACACAGTGCCACATGGAACCTTCTCTGAAATTGACCACATACTTAACAACATAGCACACCTCAACAGATACAAAATAAAATAAAATAAAATGGAATAAACCCTCTACCTTATTGGACTACCATGCTTTAAAATTAGAATTCAACAACAGCACACAAGTTGCAGAAACTATACAAACTCATGGAAGCCAAACGATGCACAATTGCATGATTTCTGTTTGAAGGAAGAAATAAGAAAGAAATTAAAGACTTCCTAGAATTCAATAAGACTAAAGACAATATGCTCAAACTTATCTGGCACTTTGAAAGCAGCACTAAGAGGAAAGTTCATAGCACTAAGTGCTCACATGAAGAAACTGGAGTATCATCACATTAGGGAATTAACACCACAACTGAGAGCTCTAGAACAAAAAGAAGCAAACTAATACTGTAGGAGTAGACTCCAGGAAGTAATCAAAATAAGGGTTGAAATCAATAACATAGAAACAAAGAAAACAACACAAAAAAAATCAATGTAACAAAGAGTTGGTTCTTTGAGATAATAATTGAGATAGAGAAGCCTATACCCAACATAACCAAAAGACAGAGAGAAAAAATGCATAATAGCAAAATCAGAAATGAAAGGGAGGCATACCAACTGACACTGGGAAACCCAGAGAATCCAGTGACCATACTTTGAAAACATATACTTCACAAAATTCTAAAATTTAAAAGAAATAGACTTTCTGAATAGATATAACTTACCAAAATTAAATCAAGAACACATAAGCAATTTAAACAAACCTATAACCCTACTGAAATAGAAGCAGTCATCAAAATTTTCCCAACCAAAAAAAAGCTCAAGGCCAGATGACTTCAGCACAGAACTCTTCAAGAATATCAATGAAGATGTATACCAATACTCCTCAAAATGTTCCACAAATAGAAGCAGAAGGTTCATTGCAAAACTCTTTTTATGAGGCTAAAGTTTCCTTGGTACACAAGCCACACAAAACACAACTATGAAAGAGAACTATAGACCAATATCACTCATGAACATTGATGCAAAAATACTCAAAACAGTACTGGAATATCGAACCAAATAACACATCAGAGAAGCCATCTACCATGATAAAGTAGGTGTCATCACAGTGATGAAGAGATGCTTCAATATTTGAAAATCTATCAATTTATCTACTATATAAACAAAATGAAAAGAAATAATGTGATCATCTAACTAAATGTTGACAAAGACTCTGACAAAATCCAACAGTCCTACATTATAAAGTTCTTAGATCATGAATAACAGGAATATACCTAAGCATAATAAAAGCAATATATACAGTAAACAAATAGCCAAAATCAAACTAAATGGAGAGAAACTCAACACGATTCCTCTAAAATCAGGAACAAGACAAGGCTGTCCATTCTCACCATATCTCTTCAATATTGTAGTTGATGTTCTAGCTAGAGCAATAGAGACAATTAAGGACATGAAGGGAGACACAATTTGGAAAAGAAGAAGTCGAACAATCACTATCTGCAGATGATATAATAGTTTACAAAAGTGACCTGAAAAATTCTGCTAGGAAACTCTGAAAGCTAATAAATACCTTCAGCAAAGTGCCCAAATATAAGGTTAACAAAAAACAAACAAACAAACAAAAAACAAATATATATATATATATATATATATCAGTAGCCATAATATATATATATATATATATATATATCAGTAGCCATAATATATATATATATCAGTAGCCATAATATATATATATATATATATATATATATATATATATATATATGTACTAAGCAGGCTGAAAAAGAAATCAGAGAAACATTACCCTCTACAATAGCTACAAATAACATAAAATATCTCTGGGTAATGTTAACCAAACAATTGAAAGACCTGTATAACAAGAACTCTGAGTCTTTAAAGAAAGAAATTAGAGAAACTACCAGAAAATAGAAAGATCTCCCATTCTCTTAGATAGGTAGGATAAACATAGTAAAAAATGGGAATCTCACCAAAAGCAATCTACAGATTCAGTGCAATCCCCATCCATATCTAAGCACAATGCTTCAGAGATCTTCAAAGAACAATATTTAACTATATATAGAAAACCAAAAGACCCAAGATGGCCTAAACAACCATGTAGTGTAAAGGAACTTCTAGAGGCATCAGCATCCCTGCCTTCAAGTACTATTTTAGAGCTAGAGTCCTGAAAAGAGTTTGGGATTGCCACAAAAAAAGGGCAGGTAGAAAAACAAAATATAGTTTTAAAACCCTGATATTCACCCACACAACTATGAACTTCTCATTTTTGACAAGTAAGTTAAAATATACAATGGAAAAAAGAAAGCATCTTCAACAAATGGTGCTGGCAAACTGGATGCTGTCATGTAAAAGACTGCAGATAGTTCCATATCTATTGTCATGCACAATACTTGTATTCAAATGGATTAAGACCTCAACATAAATCCAGACACTCTGAACCACTTAGAAGAGAAAGTGGGCCATACCTTGAATGAATTGGTACAGGAGACCACTTCCTGAACATCACACCTGTAGCACAAACACTGTGATCAATATTTAATAAATGGACCCACCGAGACTGAGAAGCTAAAGGCAAAGGACACAATTAACAAAACAAAACATTAGCACACAGAATGGGAAAAGATCTTTACCAACCCCACATCTGATGGAGGACTTATCTCCAAAATAGACAAAGAACTCAAGAAACTAGTCACCAAAACACCAAATGGTTCAATTAAAAAGTGGGGTACAAAACTAATATAGAATTCTGAATAGAGGAATCCAAAATGGCTGGAAGACATTTAAGAAAGTGCTCAACATTCTTTGCCATCAGGGAAATGAAAATTAAAACAACTCTGAGATTCCATTTTACTCCTGTCAGACTGGCTAAAATGAAAAAAAAAAAAAAAACAAGCACAATTCATGCTGGAGAGGATGTGGAGAAACTGGAGCATTACTCCACTGCTGGTGGAAGTGCAAACTCATACATCCATTTTGGAAATGAGTATGGCAGCTCCTCAGGTAAATGTTCAAGTACTTTCATAGCAGCTTTATTTGAAATAGCGAGAACCTTGAAGCAACCTAGATGACCCTTAACTGAAGAATGGATTAAAAACTAATATGGTTCATTTATACAGTGGAAAAAACAATGGAATCTTGAAATTCATAGGCAAATGGATGGAACAGGAAGAAATAATCCAATGAGGGGACCCAGTGGTTAAAAAAAACAAATATGGTATGTACTCACTCCTATATGTAATTTACCCACAGAGCAAAGGATCACTAGCCTACAATCCACACTTCCAAAGAAGCTAGGAAACAAAGAGGACTCTAAAAGAGACATACATGTTTACCTGGAGAAGAGGAAAGGGACAAGGTCTCCTGAGAAAATTGGGAGATGGGTAGGAGTGAAGAGGGAATCAGTAGAAAGAGAAGGGTAGCAAGGGAGGGGAGAGGAGGACATGAGGGAGGAAGAGGATTGAGTTGGTGAAAGAATAGAGGAAAACAAGAAAAGAGATACTGTAATAGAAGAGCCATTATAGGTTTAAGAAGAAACCTGCCAGTAGGTACAGGTCCATAGATCTGCAAGTATGACCCCCAACTAACAATCTAAGCAACAGTGTAGTGGCTACCTTATATGCTCTTTCCTAGTAATTACATTGATGACTACCTTATATGCCATCCTAGAACATTTATCTAGTAGCTAACAGAAGCAGAAACAGACACCCAGAGCTAAACACTGAGCCTAACTCCTGGAATCCAGTTGTAGAAAGGGCAGCATGATGAGAAATGGGGTCAATACCAGACTGGAGAAACCTAGAGAATCAGCTGACCTAAACAAGGGGGAGCTCATGAACCCATACTGATAGCTGGGAATCCAGCATAGAACCAACCCAAAACTCTGAGTTTGCCTGTCATTTAGGAGGCCTGGGCAATCTATGGGGCCTCAAGTAGTGGATCAGTGTTTATCCATAGTGTAAAAATGGACTTTGGGAGCCCTTTTCCCATAGTGGGATACTCTCTCAACTTAGAAACATGGGGGAGATCCTATGCCCTGCTCCAAGTGATGTGACAGACTTTTAAGATCCCCCATGTGAGGCCTTTCCCTGCTGGGGAGCAGAAATCAATGTGATAGGGGGTGGTGAGGTGAGGGGAAGGAGAGAGAACTGGGCTTGGCAAGTATAAATAGCTGTTTCTACATAATTTAAAAAATTTAAATTTTTCAATTTAAAACATTGAAAAAAAGAGTAGATTCAATAATGTATCCTTGAGTCCTTCTTTATCTCTATCCTATTTTTTTCAAACTAAAAACCTTGAATTTAATCCCCTTTGTTCAACTTTCCTTCTAAATATAACCAATATTTTTTTAACCAAACTCCCTAAACATTGATAAATATTCATAACCCACTGAATGACCCCACCGTTTTGGAATGTGAGTTTCATGTTCCAAAAGTTATTACCTGCTGTCTGGGGGCTATGACATCTCTAAAGGATCCTGAAAAGAAGTTGTTGTTTAGCTGTTAAGTCAAGATTAATTACTTCAGTCCAGTCTTTACATACTGGGAAAGGGCAGTGCTTACCTCAAGTCCTGGCTTCAGTAGTCTATGACACTGGATCATCTCAGTAGCCTCCTTGACATTGTTCATAGCAGAGTGATGTTGGCTTAGAAGCCCCAAAGCTGGGCAGAGAAATGCAGTTCACAGGGTTTCCTGACTGACTAATTTAATTGAAAATGTGAGCCCCAGGTTCAGTGAGACACCCTGTCTAAAATATAATGTGGGGAAATGATTGAAGAAGATATCTCATCATTAGCATCTACTCTTTCGCACACTCACTCACAGGCAGGAACCCTAGCTCAAATATGAAGATATATACATGTACACATCAAACAAACACACACACACACACCTCTCAAAGCCAAAACTGTATATACTTTCACTTGGAATATATCACTTTGCAAATTTATTTTGTACATAGCAGAAGTAACCTATTTTAGGCTTACACTATGTGAATTAGGTGAATTACCAAAATATGTCAAAACCAAGTTCTTCCTTCCACTCACTTAATACAAGAAAAAAATGCTACAATTCTACTCAAACTACAAATGACTCTATCCATGAATATAGCCTCAATTAGTTATTACTCATCCAATGAAACAGAATCTGCTTTTTCTTTGTTTACTGTTGCTTTTGGAAGATGGGGAAATTCAAGTTTTCCTCATAATTAAGTATCTTCCATAGTATCACACTGTACTGTTCCAAGTATATAATTTTATTTTATATACTACAACATAAATTTAACCAGTATTTTCTCTTTATAAGCCAGTTTTTTAGAAATAAATATATTATAACCTAAATATTAAATGCAATGATACACTTTCATTTTCAATAAAGACTTACTTCTAATCCCATAATAATTTGGTAATATTTATTTATCTATTTATTTAAATTATGGTCATGCCTTTGATAGTAATGTCATACAGCAGAAGCATTTAAGGTGTGTGTGTGTGTGTGTGTGTGTGTGTGTAGGGGGGGACAAGTTATCCACTTAGAAATGTGACGAAAATTATTAAAAGCAAAATTCTCTAGCACATTCTTCACACAGTAGGGGTCACATGAGTCAAGATTTTCTCTTTATTCTGGTTAAAGTAGAAAATACCATATGGTTTCTAAAGACATGATAATATGTGCCTTGTATTTAAAATGAGACAAAAATCTAAATATTCTATTATTTAGGACCTTCTGTCTTCAGAAAAGTCATGGAAAATATCTTCATCATTGTTTCTGTCAACAGCATGAGTAATGACTTATTTCATTAAAGGACTGTTACAGGAAAGACTGTATAAATTTAATGTTTTTGAGAATATTTTAAAGTATATGGTTACTGCTGTTGCCCTAACATCTATACATGGTTGGACAACAATTTATAAGACAATTATAAAGTTATAAGTAGAACTAGGTATCTGTCTTAAAGGCTCTTGGGAGTAAGTTTCTAATGAGATGATTCAAATTAAATATAAATTAATATAATAAAATGTAGGTACAATTAGAATCCTAACAAATTTACTAACTGTAACCCAAAGTAATGTTCAGTTAGGTTTATTTTTGGCATAAGAAATCTCCTTTTAAAATGTACATTATAAGTATGTCCGTCACATTTCAGGAAACCCCCAACCTCAGAAGTACTTGAATAACACAAAAGGAACATCATCTTTATTGTAATGTTTTTTGTGATTGTTTCATTTAGTTTTGTGAATTTCTTGTCTTATTAGGTTTAAGTTTGTTTTGATTCTTTATTTTTAGAGAAACAAGAGTAGAAAAACAAAGGCAAAGAGAAAGAATTAAGTAAAGAAAGGGAAGGAGAGAAGAAGAATGGGGGGAGAGAAAAGAAGGAAAGAAGGAAGGAAGGAGGAAAAAATAACAAGAAAGGAAAGAGAAAAGAAAAAAAAAAAAACAAAGACAGAACATAAATTTAGGTGAGTAGGGAGGTCAGGAGGATCTGTGAGTTTGGGGAAATTTGATCAAAATATATTGTATAAAGTTTATACTAAAAGATTTTAAAAGTGAACATTAAGAAAAAAACACAGATCTCAGTTATTTTTTAATATTTTAAACATATGTACACTCATTAATATGAAAGAAATTTATATGTATGTTTATTTCAGTGTAACAGCATTAGTTCTTGTATTACATTCATTTCAGACAGGTACACTTTTCTCTTTGATATCTAGCTGGCAATCCTGGGGCTTGTCAGGATGAAACACGATCTCAGTTATCCACAACCCTCTGTTGTGGATGTATCTTCCAAGCAGCAGCATTCACCATTCTGCCATCTCTTTAGGCACATGTGCACTTACTTTTTATTTCAATGTGGTAAAATGCCCAAGGTCAAAGGCATTATAACTGTAGGTATCCTGTGGTCACTATTCATCTAATCATCTATTGTGACTTACTTTTTTTTTTTTTTTTTTTTGTCTTTGATTCTCACATTGTCTACTAGCTGGATAAATTAAAAATACCATATTATCTGTACAGAAATTGAACATAACATCAAAAACTGAATGTATAATATTAGAGAACTACTAAAAACATTCTAATACTTTTGAGAAATAAATGGGTAATTCTGTTTAAAAAAAATAAAGATAATTTTAATTTCTTTACATTTTACTTACATCCATGCAAATGGCTAAAATCAAAAGTACTAATAACAGCTTATGTTGGAGAGGATGTGAAGTAAGGTGAACACTCCTCCACTCTGGTGGCAGTGGAAACTCATTTACTTTCAGAATTTTACACTCTACCTTATATGACATTCTGACAATAAGCTATCTACATGTAGGAAGATCTTTAACTCTCTCATCAGAAAGATAAATAAAATCCTTAATGTGGTGTTATGAAGGGAACTACAAGAGTGCTTGATTGAGTCATAACCTAAAGACTTCAAAGAACTGACTGTTACCTTTAACAAATGACACAGGGTAAGACCAATGAATTCTAACCATAAGCAGAAAAAAAGCATTGAGGTAAGAAGCATGGATTCATGCTTTCATTTAAAATACTGGATACCATCGCTTTTTTTGTTAAGTGTTTCACTTGCAAACACACACACATACACACACTATCCAATGTGTATTAGAGTAGCATAATATAAACAGAACAGATAAAATCTGAAGATGTATATTCAAATTATTTCCTTTGCTGGCATTTAAAACGGGGTTTCAGGTTTCAAATTTAGAGAAATTTGACATATTCAAATACTTCCTTTTGCTGTCAGACTTATCAGTATCTGTAAAGAAATCATGCTGTAGCTATTCTCTCTTATCAGAATTAACAAAAATTTCTGCTACATTCAACTCTAGTTCCTTATAATACAGATACTATCATTTGCAGATATGTATCACAGCAGAATCATATCCCTGAGGAATGTATTAAAGTAGTACTATTTCTTGCTATATTTATATATTGTTCCTATTTCAAGACTATACCACTGTCACTTCATTTCATCAGCAACAGAATTATTTCCTGATTTTTTTTTTACCACTCCTGGTTAGCAAAACCCTGATATACTCATGTACAAGCTAATAATGATGCATTTTATTTATTACTTATAAAAGTTACTGTATCAAAATGAATATTGCCAGGCAGTGGTACCACATGTCTTTACAAGCAGAGGTTAGGAAGCAGAGGTAAGTGGATCTCTGTGAGTCTGAGGCCAGCCTGGTCTACAAAGTGAGTTCCAGAACATCCAGAAGTATTACAAAGAAAAACCCTATTTTGAAAAACAACAAACACAAAAAGAGTAAGAAATAACAAAATATTTTTCAAAACCAATAATCCTTAATGCAAGCACATAATCCCTTATTCTTACCTCAAAATACCGCACTAAAAGAGAAACACACTGGAGTAAATTAATTGGAGTAAGGTACCATGCAATTATATTCAAGCATCTATGAATGGCCGATCTTCGTGAAACATTCTGCAATGTGAGTTAATCAGCCATACATTTAACACAATAGCAATGTGAGATTTGCAAACATGACTTTCTTAAGTCAACAACAAATTATAGTAAAAATCATATCTTACATGAAATTAAATGAGATTTACTAGGAAATACAATGAAATTGTTCTTAGTGTTAATATTAGTAAGAGATAAGCATGTATGAAAACAACTATTTTTTTAAAGTTTTGTAAACATAGAAACCAGAAAATTAACAACCCAAGCCTAGCCTCCAACCAACTCCTGTCATCTCCATTCAAAACTTAGCAGTCTGATATGAAGTAAAAGGACATGCTAGGTAGAGGTATGTGACGCTGTCTTCCTATGTATTATCTGTTACATCATGCTATGGAGTTTGACTGTCATATGAATTGCATCACGTAGAAAGATACCTAAACAGTAATGCTGTGAAGGAAGTAAGTACAACTGCTACACAGGCATTGGTATTACTTTCTTTGAGTATAGGTACCCCAAGACTGCTTTGTTTGAAAAGGTCAAATATAATAGGTATTGTAACTCAATTTTCTTTGAATTATCAGCTTTTGTTATATGCTTAATATAAAAACAATAATATTTATATATTATGCAGTGTTACCAAAGTATTACTTTTTCTTCTGTATATATTTTCAAACTTTATTAAGAAAGATGTATGTCTAATAATGTCTAAAATTATTTTTTAAATTGAATATTTTAATGATTGTGTTATTTTTTTAAAAATCCCAACTGTGGAAATGTGTTCTGATAACTATGATCACTATAATTGTATTAAATTGTGGATTCTTAAATATATAAATCAGCAATTTCTTAAAGTAACCATTGCTGCTTTAAGGTACACATGCTAGAACCACAGTAATTAAAAACAATCAACTTATGTAGAATAAATTTTTTATTTTAACTTTAATTTTTTTATCATACATTACATCCCAACCACAGTTTCCCTTTCTCTGCTCCTCTCAGTCCCTCTATGACTTTTTCTTTCTTTCCCAGATGAATTCAATTTAGACTGGTACCCAAACTCTGACGTGCCCTACTTTAAAGTTGTGCTTTTATTGTAAAACATATGCATTCACACATGCTCTGCTTTCTTGAGCACTTTTATTATGGTTAGAAGACATGTTATCTCATTAATCAAAATTTATCTCCTCACGGAAAATAAGAATAAATTGTTCTTCTGTTTCCCTTCTGCTAAGGACAATTAAAGTGCTCAACTATAAAAGTGAAGCATGTGCAAACACATATGTTTTCCCGTAAAAGCACAAATTTACACTAGGGATATAAAAGTTTTTGTAGGGACAATCTGCAATTATCCCTGATCACAGTGAGTAGGCAAATTTCCAACATTTTTGGCTTCTTGTTTCATTTGTTTTGTTTTACTCTGAAGTCAAACAAAGAAATCCCATAAATCACTAGAATTTTCAAGTAGGGAGTAATAAGTGGTATATTGGGTCTGTATAAATTAAGGAAAGGCATGATTTTAAAGACAATGGCTTCATCTAAATGGTACTGGAACATCACACTCAAATTTCTTTTTTTATTTTTTCCAAGCACAAGGATACTACTTATCAATCCATTCCAAAATATTTGCAATTCTTCCTGGAAGGATTGGCTATCTACTGCCAAGCCAGGAAACACACTTAGCACTCAAATAGTTTTATCTCAACATTTTTACTTTATTGTCCTTAAGATCTTGTTTTTTCAAAGAATTTTGTACTATTTGATCATTTTTACTTCTACCCCATTCCTCCCAGATCTATTCCCCTTCACTATCCATCCAAATTTATAAACAGCCATCAAATCAAATTTGTTGTTCTCAATCTAAATATATGGCCTTCCAATAGAATGTGGTCAATTTACTGATGGCTACAATCTTTAAAAATATGAAACCTTCCTTTCCCAACAGCTCTCTGAAATGGAATGTCTTTATGTACACTGTGGATGTGTATTGTTCTCATTGCCTGATAAATAAAACTGCTTCAGCCTATGGAAAGGCATTATTGAGCCTGTCAGGAAATTCAAGAAGAGATATAGGAGAAAGGTAGAGTCTGAGATCCCAAGGAGCAATATGCATGAGCACCACAGTTAACCTTTGGACTATGTGACAATACAAAGATTACTAGAAATTGATTAATTTAAATGTAAGAGATAGCTAGTAATAAGCCTGAGCCACCAGACAAATATCTGTAATTAATATTTAGTCTTTGGGTAATTATTAAATAATGGATGCAGGGCCAGTTGGGATAGAAGATTCTCCAATTACAGACATCAATTGCAAGAATGTTTTCAACAAAGTATGGAAATTAGTGCCCACATTCCCTCTCTATTCTGAATTTTCATCTTATTTGAACTTACAAAGATCATGCCATTTTCCATGAACTAAAATGTCTTAAATATGATGTCCATACTATGAACATGTGAAAATAATGAACTATAAATGAATTCTAAATGGTTATGTGATCTGTATTATTTTGTTATGACACAAGAGTCTTACAATCCTCAATAACTATAAAAGAAAATAGAAGTCAAAATGAACAGAGATTAATTCCCTGAATATTCACAAAGGAAAGAGCAGGGGCACTCTGCTTGTCTCCATTCCACAACCTTCAGTATTATCTGCAAACAATTCCTGGTATAGATTCAGGATGATACAACTGTACTACAAAGGTGAAATTTGGGGAGAAGAAGCATTATGCTTACTATCAGAAAAACTTACGTTTAAATTTTAGGTGCAACCATTTCAAAGAACTAATTAATGCCAAGTTATGTAAGTTCTATACTTTGTTTCAGCAATCTGTCAACAAAGGTAACATATCTATAATGCTCTATGAAGATTAAATTTGCTAATGCTAGTAAAGGTCTTAGAAACAACATCATAAATATGCATTCAGAGCAAATACTAGTGATATCTTTTTGAAGTTCTCAGTATGAGTAGCATATAATAAGTATTTAAGATAATTTATAAGCCATCATACAGCCCTCATCTAGTAAATTATGGAAACAGGCAGATAGACAAAGCTGAACACTGAGGCAAAATCCTTAAATCCAGTTGCAGAGAGGGAGGAAAGTCAAGAAAAGGGGACAAGAACAGGCTACAGAAACCAACAGAAACAGCTGACCTGAACAAGGAAGAGCTAATGGACACACAGACTGATAGCTCAGAAATCAGCATTGGACCAACTCAGACCCACTAAACATGGGTTTCACTTAGAAGGTCTGGGCAGTCTAAGGGCCCTCTGACAGTGGAAACAGGATGTATTCCTGGTGCACAAAAGGACTTTGGGAGCACATTCCCCAAGAAGGGATACTCCATTAGCCTAGAGGCAGGAGGGAGGGCCTAGACCCTGGTCCAAATGACTTGACAGATTTTGATGATCCCTCCTGGAGGGAATTACCATCCCTGTGGAGTGGGTGTGGGATGGGATGGGAGGAGCTTTGGGGTAGCGTAGGAGGGAGGGAGAGGAAATTGGAATCAATATGTAAAATAAGAAAAATAATAAATATAGATAAAAGATATAAATTTACTTCTACAGAATTCTAGTCTATATTAAGACTACCAAAAGTTACTTACCCTAGGTTATGCCAAGAATTTGTACTTTTAAGGCACATGAATAATTACATCCAAGGGAGAATCCTGTGAAGGAACTAACAAAAACTGTCTACTCTTGAACGCATACGTATGATCTGTGTGGAAGTTCCCAAACAATGAAATATTACGTCTGTGAGATTAAAACTGAACAACTTGATCATTTTTATTCTTCAGATATCTCTTGGTAAAATAGTAGTAGTAGAATAATACATGTGCTAATCATTGTTGTTGCATATTATATTATTGTCACCATGTTATATGTTTTAAATGCATTGGAATACAGAGTGTTAAAAATTGAAGGAAGCAATACAGAAAGGCAGAACATAGCTTTATGAATACATACAAAACATTAAATTGGTATAAAGTCTCTTTTGTGTGTGGCGATAGACATGGATCTATCTGCAGTCTTTTACACACCATCATCCAGTTGTGCCAGCACCATTTGTTGAAGATATTTTCCTCCTTGAATTGTATACTTTTATCTGATTCGTCAAAAATCAGGTGTTCATAGGAGTGTGAGTTAATGCCAGGATTATACATTTGATTCCATTGGTCTACTTCTCAATTTTTTGTGCCAATACCAGGCTGTTTTCAGGCCTATAGCACTGTAGTAGAACATAAAATCAGGGATAGTGATGCCTCCTGATGCTCCTTTATTGTACAGGGTTGTTTTGGCTATCCTGGGTCTTTCGTTTTCCATATAAGATTATTGTAATTTCATGGTCAGTGAAGAATTGTGCTGGGATTTTAATGAGGATTGCATTGAATCTATAGATTGCTTTCGGCAAAATAGCCATTTTTACTGTTTATCCTAACTATCCAAGAGCATGGGAGACCTTTCTATTTTCTCATATTTTCTTAAATTCTTTTCTTTAAAGACACAAAGTTCTTATTATATAGGTCTTTCACTTGTTTGGTAAGTGTTACCCCAAGATACTTTATGTTGTTTCTGGCTATTGTAAATGGTGATATTTCTCTGATTCTTTTTCAGCCCCTTTGTCGTCTGTATATTTGAGCTTATTTGTTTTATAATTTGAGATTATTTTTTATCCTGCAAGTTTGTTGAAGGTGTTTATCAGCTGTAGGAATTCCCTGGTAGAGTTTTTTGGGTCATTTATGTAAACTGTCATATCATTTGCAAATAGTTAATGTTTGAATTCTTGCTTTCTAATTTGTATCACCTTGATCAACTTTCTTGTCCTATTGCTTTAGCTAGAACTTCAAGTACAATATGAAAGAGACATGGAGAGAGAGCACAGCTTTGTCTTGTTCTGATTTTAAAAGGATCACCTTAAATTTCTTTACATTCAGTGTAATGTTGGCTGTTGGTTTACTGTATATTGCTTTTATTATGTTTAGGTATGTTCCTGTTATTTCTGATCTCTCCAAAATCTTTGTCATGAAAGGGTGTTGAATTTTGCCAAAGACATTTTTTCAGCCTCAAGGGAGTTGATCATGTGGATTGTCTTTTCTTTCTTTTTATTTATTTATTTATTTATTTATTTATTTTATAACCTAGTCCATTTAAATAAAAAAATTTATATACATTATTAGGGAATTTGGGCGTCGTTCTTTCCAAACTACTTCCTGCTGGTAAGGGGCGCTGTCATGGGGGATTCTAAGAAGATGCAGAAATCCTGGCTGTAGTCTACAAGGCTGCTTTGTCCAGCTGTTTGAATGTAGGATCACTTGGTGCTCTGTTTCATGTGGACTGGCTTGATCAAACCTTATTAGTCTGGAAGGAATCCACATCTTTTCATTTTCTGTGAAAACAAAAATAGAAATCCTTTTCCCCAGTAAATTGCCCTTGAACTTAAATTTTTGAGTCAGAGCATTTTTCTTTAATTTATTATTTTACATGTCAATCCCAGTTCCCTTGCCTTCCCTCCCTCCCTCCCTCCCTGTTACCCTCTCTGCCCTCTCACATGATCCCTAATCACACTCCCCTTCTATCCTCTGATCCCAATTCCATATGTAGGGGAATGCCATCCAGTTGGGGTCATGTAGATCTGAGAGGTCATGTGAAGTAGGGACTAGGGCTTCTCTCCTGTCTCTACGTTAAGGTAGTTATCGCTCCATGGGGGATATGTTAGCAAGGTGATTTTGTGCACCAGTGATATATCCTGGCTCCACTGTCTGCGGTCCCTTAGACTGCTCAGTCCTTCTGGCTGAGACTCATATTCAGGGGGGCCAGAGTCAGTCCCATGCTGGCTTCCCAACTATCAGTCTGGGGATCTCATTAGCTCCTCCTTGCTCAGGGAAGCTGTCTCTGTGTGTTTCTACCACCTGGTCTTGTCCTCTCCATCTGCATCTGGGTTCTAGTTTGACTCAGTGTTTATGTATGGGTGTTTGCTCCTGTTTCCAACAGTCATTACATGAGGGCTCCATGGATAAGTTAGTTGTTGATTTCATTATCCGGGCAGGGCATTTATGGTACCCTTTCCACAGAAGCTCAAATTGTTATTTGGCAGCAGTCTTGTAGTTCTCTAGAACTTTCTTTGTGTTCAGTTTTATCTTCAAACCAATATTGCCTCCCTCTTTTATTCTCTCTCTCTCTCTCTCTCTCTCTCTCTCTCTCTCTCTCTCTCTCTCTCTCTCTCCCTCTCTCTCTCTCTCTCTCGCTCCTGTCCTCTATTCCTAACTTGGCTCAATCTTCCTGGTCGCACATGTTTTCCTTTCCTCTCCCTCGTTTTCTCTTACTTCTCTCTCCATTTGCTACCCTGCCACTTCCCCTGTGCTCTGGGGGACTTGTCTGATGTTGGCATAAAAATAGACAGGTAGACCAATGGAATCAAATTGAAAATCCTGATATTAACCCACACACCTATGAACTCCTGATTTTCAACAAAACAGTTAAAAGTACACAATGTGGCGAACATAGAATCTTCAATAAATGGTGCTGGCACAATTGGATGAGGGTGTGTAGAAGACTACAGAAAGACCCATGTCTGCCGCCATGCACAAAACTCAAGTCCATATGGATCGAAGACCTCAACATCAATCCAGCCACATTGAACCTCTTAGATGAGAAAGTAGGAGGTACCCTTGAACAAATTTGTATAGGAGACTGCTTCCTGAACATAAATCCAGGGGCACAGACACTGGGAGCAACAATTAATAAATGGGACCTTCTCAAACATAGAAGCTTCTGTAAGGCAAAGGACACAGTCGACAAGACCAAATGGCAGCCCACAGACTGGGAAAAGATGTTCACCAATCCTATATCCGACAAAGGGCTGATCTCCAAAGTATACAAAGAACTCAAGAAACTAGTCAATAAAACACCAAATATCCCTATTAAAAATGGGATTCAGAACTGAAGAAAGAATTCTCAATAGAGGAAATGAAAAAGGCTGAAAGACACTTAAGAAAGTGCTCCACATCTTTAGCTATCAGGGAAATGCAAATCAAAACAACTTTGAGATACCATCTTACTCCTGCCAGAATGGCTAAAATTAGAAACACCAATGATGGCTCATGTTGGAGAGGATGTGGAGAAAGGGGAAAACTCCTCCACTGCTGATGGGAGGGCAAACTAGTACAGCCATTTTGGAGATCAGTATTGCGGTTCCTCAGGAAAATGAGAATTACCTGGAACTACCTGGAAATCCCCTTCTTAGGCATATTCTCAAATGATCCACATCCATGCAACAAAGATATCTGTTCAACTATGTTCATAGCAGCACTATTTGTCATAGCAACCTAGATGCCCCTCAATTGAAGACTGGATAATGAAGATGTGGCACATCTACACAATGGAATACTACTCTGCAGAAAGCAATAATGTTATCTAGAAATTCACAGGCAAGTTGATGGCACTTGAAGAAACCATCCTGATTTAGGTAACCCAGTCCCTAAAAGAGGAACATAGTATGTACTCACTCATATATGGATTTTAGACCTAGAGCAAAAGATCATCACCCTATAATTCACACAATCAAAGGAACTAGGATACAAGGTGTATTCTAAAGTATGACCTGAATATTGTCTGGATTTCCTTATTGTCGATTGTTATGTCTCCTTTTCCATTAGTTTGGATAAAGCTTTTTCTATCTTGTTGATTTTTCTCGAAAACACACTCTTTGTTGTATTGATTTTTTGTATTTTTCCTGGTTTTTCCTTTATTGATTTCAGCTCTCAAATTGATTATTTCCTGGGGTCTACTCTTCTGGGGTGAATTTACTTCTTTTTCTTCTAAGGCTTTCAGTTGTGCTGTTAATTCTCTAATGTAACTGTCCTGATTTTCTTTCTATAGGCACTTAGTTCAATGAACTTCCCTCTTAGCACAGTTTTTCAGGTGTACCATATATTTGGCTATGTTGTGTCCTGATTCTCATTGAGTTTTAGGAAGTCCTTAATTTTTTTCTTTATTTCTTCTTGGACCCAGGTGTTTTGCAATTGCACATTGTCCAGTTTCCATGAGTTTAAAGGGTTTCTGCAATTTGTGTTGTAGTTCAATTACAACTTTAAAGCATGGTGGTCTGAAAAGATGTAGGGGACTATTCCAAATTTTTTGGTATTAATTAAAGTTTGTTATATGTGATCGATTTTAGAGAAGGTTCCATGTGGAACAGAGAAGGTATATTCTTTTGTCTTTCGATGGAATAATCTATAGATGTGGGGCCAGGAAGGTTGAGTCAGGGGAGGAATAGAAGTCAGAAGAAAGAGAGAGAGAGGGAAAGAGATTCAGTCCCATGCTAGTATCAGGATTTTCAGTTCAATTCCATTGGTATACTTGTCTATTTTTGTGACAATTCCAGGCTGTTTCCCAGATTATACCTCTGTAGTAGAGCTTAAAGTCGGGCGTGGTGACACCTCCTAAAGCCCACCGCCAGTTGGATTCAGTGCCAAATTCTACCAGAAATTCAAGGAAGAGCTAATACCAATACTCATCATATTATTCCACACAATAGAAACAGATGTTTCATTACAAAACCCTTTTTATGAGGCCATAATTACCTTGGTACCCAAGTCACACAAAGACAAACTAAGATAGAAAACTACAGACCAATATCCTTGATGAACATTGATGCAAAAATACTCAATAAAATACTGGCAAACCTAATCCAAGAATACATCAGAAGAATCATCCACCATGACCAAGTAGATTTCATCCCTGAGTTGCAGGGATCATTTAACTTATGAAAATCTATCAACGTGATTCACCATATAAACAAACTGGAAAAGAATAACCATATGATCATGGAAAAGCCTTTGACAAAATTCAACACCCTTTCATAGTAAAGGTCTTGGAGAGATGGATAACAGGAACATACCTAAACATAACAAAAGCAATATACAGTAAACCAACAGCCAACATCAAACTGAATTGAGAGAAGATTAAGGTGTTTCCCCTAAAGTCAGGAACAAGACAAGGCTATCCTCTCTCCATATCTCTTCAATATTTTACTTGAAGTTCTATCTAAAGCTATAAGGCAAAAAACAAAGGAGTTTGAGGAATACAAATTGTAAAGGAAGAAGTCAAACTTTCTCTATTTGTAGATGATATGACAGTTTACATAAGCGGCCAAAAAAACTCTACATGGGAACACCTTCAGCAAATTTGCAGGATATAAGATAATCTCAAAAAAAAAATCAGTAGCCCTACTTTATTCAGATAACAAAGGGGCTGAGAATGAAATTAGAGAAACATCATCCTTTACAATAACCACAAACAACATAAAGTATCTTGGAGTAATGCTTACCAAGCAAGTGAAAGACCTATATAATAAGAATATTGTGGCTTTAAAGAAAGAAAGAAATTATAGAAGATAACAGAAAATGGAAAGGTCTCCCATGCTCTTGGATAAGTAGAATAGACATAGTAAAAATGGTAATCTTGCCAAAAGCAATCTACAGATTCAATGCAATGCAAATCCCAACACAATTCTTCACAGACCTTTATATGGAAAAACAAAAGACCCAGGATATCCAAAACAACCCTGTACAATATAAGATATTTTGGATTTAACATGTTCTTTGGGTGATGAATCTATTTCCTCATGAAAAGGCTGAATAATTGCCATCTTATGCCATGTATTTTTAATTTTCAACATATAATCATTAAATTTTCATGAATAATTAATTTCAAAGAACATTATCGTAAAACCTAGTACTTTAATTCAACATTCATTTTTGCTACGAAGTGAAAAGGTTTAGGATGAGAGACTGGTGTGCTCAGATGGTCCTGACATCCACAACATTTTTAGTCTTACACTAGTTCAAATTTCTTACATACTGTACTATACCTTAAACCTGTACTAAAATACCCTATAACCATAACTATTCATAGGTTTACATTTCCACCTTGCCTATAATTTTGTAGTTATTTTAATTCAGTGTATTCAATGGCTGAGAAGTTTTTAAAACAGAAGGAGTATGTCATATTTTCACCTCTAGGTAATAAAGAAAACTTTCCTTGAAGTATCCTTGAAGTGGTCCATTAACAGACAATTGGGAACTCTTATACTGTGTAAAATTTAAGTCTTGAAGTATAAATTTAAAAATGGTAAAAAGGTTATTCATGGTCATAAAGATGAAGAATATTATTGGGGCCTGGAATGCTAGGCCTATAATTCTATCCAGTTAGGAGGCTGTCATAGGAAGATCACAAACTCAAGGCTATCTTCAGTGAAAGAAAAGTTAAAGATCAATCCTGGTTAAAGTATAAGAACTTATCTCAAAAGAAAAAGAGTAGATAGGCCTGTAGATGAAGCTCAGTGTAGAGTGATTACCAATAGCGCTTACAAAGACATTGATAATGATGATGAAATGAACATCATACTTCCAATCTAGTGAAAATAAGATTATTGAATGACATAATTGATGTAAACAGCTAAAAATGCTCATTTTTGCAATATACTGATAAATTTGCAAGGTCATAAAATGCTAATTATAATTATTGTTATAATTTACATATTATCATATTATGTTTAATATATGGGTTCTTAATATTTGACTTTTTAATTATGGCATACTAAGCTGGATTATATTCTTAAAACCAGTAAATCATATTTAAAGGTACCATAAGTGCATTCCAATAATGTCAGAAAATATTATATAATTTATCATAAAATGGGAACATTTGAAGAGATACTGCATGGTATGTACACCCCTGGCTTTTCATAGGAAAATCTGCTTAAAGTGGAAATTTCACAGATCATCTTTCAAATAAATGTAATTAGATGCTCAAAGTGCAATTCTACAAAGAAGCCTTTCAGTTCTGGCCAGCACCTTTATAAATATTCAATGTGCTCATTCCTATTGTGCAATGAGTTGCTCCTAAACCTTTCTTTTGATGTTATCCTGGAAATTTGTGAGACTATTTTCCTATCTTCTTTCTCTACTCTATCTTATTACTTAAATGCACTATTTAGTAGCTCAGATTGTTGTATAACACCAACCCAGTTCTCTTTCCATTTTGATACTTTCTTTATTTAACATCTAATTTTATTTTAGTGATTCAATTTATTAGGGTCCTATTCTTTCTCTTCTTGTTGTCCACTTATTTGGTTATTCTTTTTTATTAAGGCATTATTGTAAATAATTTGGAACCAAACAAAAAAGTCACCCATCTAAACTAACAAGACCCAAATCTATTGGTTGATTGCATTTCTTTTCCTCTTGCTCTTGTTTTCATTTCTCCTTTATTAAAAACAAATTCCTTTCTTGTACAATATATCCTGAGTAGAGTTTCTCCTCCCTCTACTCTTTATAGTTCTTCTCCCCCCCTCTTTTCCATCTAGATCAATTCTCTTTCTGTCACTCATTAGAAAAGAATAGGCTTCTAAAAGATAACAGAATGGATAAGAGAATGTGGTATATTTACACAATGGAGTATTAGTCACTGGGGGGAAATGGAATCTTGAAATTCAAATAGATGGAACTAGAAGAAATCATCTGAGTAAAGTAACCTATTCACAAAATATATACATGGTATGTACTCAATCATATACAGATATTAGATATACAGCAAAGGATTACCAGCCTACAATCCACACCACTAAAAAGGCTAGGAAACAAGGAGTACCCTAAGAGAGACATACATCTTTCTCCAAGAAGGGGAAAGAGAAAAGATCTCCTGAGCAAATTGGTAGCACAGGGGGAGAGGGAATTAGAAGAAAGAGAAGAGGAGAAGAGGCAAGAAGAAGGCATGAGAATGCAGAGAGAGTGGAGAGATGATCAAAGAACTCGAGACCAGGCTGGAGAAACCCACATAAACAAGGGGGAGCACATGGACCCCAGACTGATAGATAGGAAACCAGCATAGAACCAAATCAGACCCCCTGATCATGGGTGTTGGTTAGGAGGACTGGGCTGTCTAGGGGGCCTCTGATAGTGGAGCAGTATTAATCCCTAGAATATGAATGGATTTTGGGAGCTCATTACAAACAGAGGGACATTATCTCAGCCTAGACATATGGAGGAGGGCTAGGCCCTGCTCCAAATTATATGACAGACTTTGAAGGTCCCCCATAGAAGGTGTCATCCTCCCTGGGGAGCAGAAAGGGGATGTGATAAGGAGTTGAGAGACGCACAGGTAAAGAGGGGAGGGTGAGGGATCTGGGATTGACATGTAAAACAAGCTTATTGCAAATTTAAATAAAAAACATAACAAAACAAAATATAATAAGATAAAAAGAAAACTATAACATTAACGTTGGACAGGACAATGAACAGAAGGAAACAAGAGCTAAGAGGAGACACAAGAATCAGAGACACACTTATTCCCATGCTCATAAGTCTCATAAAAATACTAAGCTGAAAGCCATGCTGTTATGATCAATACAGAACTTAAAAATGAGCATTGTTTTATGGTTAGAATACTCACTCTCTTCTTCTTAAGACATGTTCGTTATATTGTTAATAACAATTGCCACCTTACTGTGCAGGAGAACACAAGAAGCTAAACTTTCTCAGTATCTGTATCTCAGCTTTGCTTACATACTCCATAGCTTCTTGTAACTACTGTCAGATTTCAAGAGGTCAGTTTCTTTATGTCCTACATAATTGGGTGAGTACTGATCATTACATAATATACACCTGCTGCACCCCACAAATAAGTGTATGTGTGTGTCACCTAAACTAATTAAACTTTGAAAATTACATATGCCTATTAGAGACTAAGCTTTTTGTTTTTAATTACCTGTGATGAGACCATTTATGAATTATTACAAATTTGACTACTTTCTTAAATAATTAACATCTTTAACAATCTCATTGTTTAAACTGAGTCAATATAAATAGTCTTCATGGGACTTTGGAGTAGATATTTAAGAATGATACTGTAACAAGTGACTTCAAATCACTACAATTCCCACTTTCATGAATGATTTTACTTTTACTGTTCCCTATTACTACCACACTGCCATTCATTTTCATATTCTTGTCATTATTTTGTTTAAAATTTTAGAGAGTACATTGTCTAGTGGTTTTTCTTCCATTGGAAGTGTGGTTGTAGTGAGATATTCACCCATCCCTCACCTGTTGCACTAACCACGCCCATTGGGGCCTGGGCACTGGTGAGAATGTGTTGGGGGAGCTAGGTCTGGCATCCAGAACATCATCTTGCTCTCTTACATCATGGTCATGTTTTAGAGAGCATCCGGATGGCATCCCTAGAGCAGGAACTGTGGTGGTAATCTGTTTCAGGTGTAAGCAATTTCTCCCCAAATAAACATCACCCACCTATACTGTGTCCCAGTGAATCTATTTCCCATGCAATATCTGGTGTCAGAAGTAGGATTATCACTTTTTTATGATATTGAGTATATTGTTGATTTGGTCCTTTCTTCAAAGAAAATGCATAATTAATATAAGTACGTGCATCTTCATAGACACACACAAAAACACACACATGGTCACACACTGTGGCCATGGATTGCAGGACTAGAAATTTCTGACATATTTTAGCAGCTTGGAGAAATATTTTCCTGCCATCAAATCAAGGAGATGTTAAGCTGTCTGTTAAATTAAGTGACACTGCTATTATGCCCATCTAGTTGGTTGTATTTAATGCTGTAGATAAATGAAAGGATGAAATATTTCACTTTTAAGATTGTTTATATATAAACCTAAGTTCATAAACATAATAAATTTTGTAGTTTTGAAATATGCAATTTCATCAAATATCAAATCTGAAATAATAAAAGCTTTGGGTGTTTTAAATATTATTTTAGCAATGCTATTTCAACTCAGAATCGGTTCCACTTTGCTTTTGTTACTCTGGTAAAAACTAAGCTCTAATACAGTCATAGAGTCCTTTACTTTGCTGATTAATAGAGGTTTCTCATATTTTGTACCAGCAAATCCCTTTGGCCTGATTCAGTGTAACATTATCCTTCATTAGGGACTCGGATTTCATGCTATTGCAGAATAGAACAGCGGGGGAGGAAGGGACCTAGGAAATCATTGGTCCATTATTTTTAGAGATTAAAGACGGATTTTAGAAAGAGTCTGCCTTTAGAAAAAAAAATCTCTTGCATTCTGATTGAAATTTATCTTTTCTAGTCCATTTAAGTTTTTCATATATTCTTTGCAAAAATACACTCACTATTATGTAAGGCAGAGTAAATTGAAACTGTTGTTAAATCAAAGTTATTATGTTATATAGAAAATAGAAAGTAACGGACTTTTGGCTTAAAAATTACAGGTAAATGTTGTAACATATCTATAATTCCAGTTTTATCAAGATAATTCATGGTAATAACCAGATAACCCAAATGAAAAAGTCTTTCATTAAAAAAGTGTCTCATTCACCTAGTTATTAGGGCAGAGATGGGAATTCTGAGAAAAAAAATAACTTTAGTTTAATATTCAAGAAGGGAATAATTTTTAAAGATTTATTTATTTTACTTATATGAGAGAGAGGGAGAGTTCTATCACACTAGTAAAGGTGCCTACAGAGGTGCTGGATCCCTGTGGAGCTGGACAGACAGATGGAGGTGTCTCTGTGCTAGGAGCTGAACTCCTGTCTTTGCAAGAGCTGCATATCCTTTTTTTTTTTTAAATAAAACTATTTATTTTACATACCAATCCCAGTTCACCCTCCTCCAGCTCTCCCCACATCTCCCCTTCCCATCCCACCCCCATCCAATTCCCAGAGGCAGGAGTAGGGCCTTCTTTGGGGAGTCCACAAAGTCCGGCATGTCAAATTGAGGCAGGACCAAGGCCCTCTCCATTGTGTCTAGGCTGACCAAGGTATCCCTCTATAGGGAATGGACTCGAAGAGGTTATTCAAGTGCATACCCTTAACGACTCTAACATTTCTCTAGCCCCAACAATGTAATTATAACATGTATTTTATTTCCAAGTGTTATAAAATGTTGCTGACAAAGTGAGCATGCACCCAGTAACATCCAGAAATTGAATTTCTTGAGATATCTTATTTTTCCTCCTGATGGGAGATGTCATTCTGTATATGTTTCTCATACTGGTTAATAATAAAACACTGTTGGCCAATAGGAAAGGAAGATAGGAGGGACTAGGAGACAAGGAGGAAATAGGAAGTAGTAAGGAGGAGTCAGGATGGAAAGCCTGGAGAGAACAGAACCGCCAGCCGCCTCTCCCTGGTAAGACCACGTGGAAATAAATAGAAATGGGTTAATAATTAAGATAGAGCTAGCCGATAAGAAACTAGCACCTGGCAAACAGCATAATATCAAATACAGAATCTCTGTGCGTTATTTGGGGCTGGCGGCGTGGCAGCAGGACAAGACCAGGTGGCAGGCAGAAAAACCGTACTCGTTACAAATGGCGCCCACGTGGCTAGGAAGAACTTCCACTTAAAATTTAACAAAAGCTTAAAAAAGGGTTTTAGAAACAAAAGAACAGAGATAAGCAAAGTTTCTTGGTAGCAGCATTTTTCGCGGTTGAACTCTGCTTTGCTAGAGACAAGCAGATATTCACGCAGCTCCTTTAAGGGAAGATTCCTGACTCAGCATAAGCGGAAAAAAACCGCACAGCTTTTAAATAACTCTGCTAACAGTTTATTGGTGTGTATGAGAGATGGCAATGGCAGTGACCACATCTCCAAGCCGGCAGCATGCTTTCTGGGTGGCAGCGCAGACCAAGGCTTTGAGCACAGCTTTCCATGCTGGTGGTAAAAGTACCCACCACCATCTTTGGTAAACTGCGGCTGACACAGCTATGACTTTCATTTTAACAATGTTGTTGTTTAACAGATAAAGTCTCATGGCCAGAAAAAGATAAAGATTTACAGTAGAGACAGATTCACATTAAGAAAAGGTGCTAAAAGTTTACAGTGTGTTTTAAAAAAATACATAGGCTTGAGAGAGAAAAATAAAATGGTTTTAAAGAGACAAAGAGGAACTGGGTGTGGTGGCACACACCTTTAATCCCAGCAATTGGGAGACAGAGGCAAGCAGATCTCTTGTGATTTGCAAAGTAAACCTGGTATGCAAAGTGAATTCCAGGGCAGATAAGAGTTACAAGGAGAAGCTCTGTCTCAAAAAATAAAAAGTAAAAGAAACAGAGTAATAATAAAGCCACATAAAGATGAAAAGCTCAGAGAGAATCTGGTTACTGTATGGCATTATATTGTCTTTATATCATTTGACTGCTGAGGAAACAACAACTGTTGAAGGAAATACTGCGGGATTAATTCAATTTATATATTTTAAAAATGCTTTGACTCCAACATTTAAGTTCAAGGACAAGTTACTGGGGAAAAGGATTTCTATTTTTGTTTCCACAGAAAATAAAAAGCTATGGATTCCTTCCAGACTAATGTGGTTTGAGCAAGCCAGGCCCCCTGAAACAGGGTTGTTGGTGATCCAACATTCAAAACAGCTGAACAAAACAGCCTTGCAGACTACAGCCAAGATTTCTGCGTCTTCTCAGGATCCCCCATGACAGCACCCCCTGTCAGCAGGAAGTAGTTTGGAAAGAACGACGCCCAAATTCCCAAATATTGTTTATAAATGTTTGTTTTCATTTAAATGGACTTGGTTATAAATGGTTAATGATCACAACCAATATTCTTTTTAAAGGTAAAAGGGAATTATGGTATAGATATGGATACTTTGTATTGGAATGGATTTTCATTTACTGATACAATTTAAGGTCAATGTTGTGATATGTATATTTCTCTTCTTGTTTAGGTATTGTGTTTATATAGCTCATTTAGAAATGTAATGTATAATGTAGTACAGATTATAGATAATTACCTATGATAGTCAAAGCTTAGAGTTAAGTTAGTTAGGTTTTCAAGATAAACAGAGATGTATTTGAGATAGATAGGCATTCTTCAAACCTTTCAAAGACCTACAGAATATGGCATTTAAAATGGTTTAGGATTTTCGTGACAGTGAGACATAATTGCTCTTGGCAATACCACCTGCAACAGAAAGGAAGATGGACATTGAAGAAACTCGTTATGGAGTTTGCTTTCAATATGGCAAGACTAGCCATGTGGACAAGATACTGCTCTTGTCTGGACTGTTTGACTTTGTGCTATATAAACTGGACATGCAGGACCCATAGAAAAGTGATTGCTGATTCAAGATGGACATTGCTATAGAGTTCCTGCTTCATGGAAGAGTCTGCCAGACAGTCTGCAGGACACAGAGGAAAGTGACTGACAAACTGCCAATACAAGAAGACAGTTTAAAGTTTCCTGCTTTGCTGAAGAGTCTGCCAGACACACTATGGCCTATGGGCTGAAGATGGAAGATTACAGAAGAACTTCAGGTGACTGACAAAGGCAAGATGTCTCTGTCATTTCTAGAGTTTATATATTATCCTTCTGTGGTCTTTGAAGGAGTTGAAGACAGATAGTTATGGTTATAGTTTTCCTTAGTATTAAAGATAAGTTACATAGACTTTAGACACACAAAGATAGGATAGATGATGGAATATTTTCTTCAAATCTTGCTAAATGTTAATGGACTAACTAGTGTTAACTGTGATTCTTATTTGATAACTGTTATGTGATATATTTTGCTATGTTAAGGTTAAAACCCTTGTTTTTATTTAGACAGAAAAGAGGAGATGATGGGAGATGTCATTCTGTATATGTTTCTCATACTGGTTAATAATAAAACACTGTTGGCCAATAGGAAAGGAAGATAGGAGGGACTAGGAGACAAGGAGGAAATAGGAAGTAGTAAGGAGGAGTCAGGATGGAAAGCCTGGAGAGAACAGAACCGCCAGCCGCCTCTCCCTGGTAAGACCACGTGGAAATAAATAGAAATGGGTTAATAATTAAGATAGAGCTAGCCGATAAGAAACTAGCACCTGGCAAACAGCATAATATCAAATACAGAATCTCTGTGCGTTATTTGGGGCTGGCGGCGTGGCAGCAGGACAAGACCAGGTGGCAGGCAGAAAAACCGTACTCGTTACATCCTCCCTGCTCATATTTATGTTTTTTGTATGAGTGTGCAACTTACATATTTAATTTGCAAGCCTGGATGTGGTCTTAAGATGAAATTTATAAGATTTTGTTTTTAATTCTGATATAACAGACAAAGGACTGGCCCACATAGTCCATTTGAAAGCTTATCTCCTTCTCCCTCCACAGCTAAATTTGGAAAGGAGAAAGTGATTTATAAGAAGCCATTGTAAATCTCTCTCTGAAAATTGTAGAGAGGATGAAAGACCTTTGTTGGACAGAATACTAAAGCGAAGACCTCAAATTCTACTACTGGTTAAAACCACAGACATGTATTTTCAGATACATTACAAAGAGTCTAAAGCAAATATGATCAAGAAAAGGATCTTCCCCTTTCCAGAACAACTTTATCTTCAATGTGGATAACAAGGAAAATGAAATATCCAGTGTTGTTACATTGAGGAAAACGTATTCCCCTCTCTTAGCAACTGCAAATAGTTTCTTGATTAGGGGTGGGAATTTTAGTCCAGTACATCTTCTCCTTGGAAGAATTTCATCTAGCTAAACTTGTACTTGTCCTACTTATGCTGTGTGAGTGTCTTGAGTGTTTGTTTATATGTGTATCAAACCTGTAATGTCTAGAATATGCTGTTTTCTTAGAGTCACATACAACTTTAGGCACTTAAAATCAATCATTGAGCTTCTTCTTCTGCCTAGACCCCTGAACCTTGAAAGGGGGCATTTGATAAAGGGATCCCATTTAGGGCTCAGTTTCAAAAGTGCCTCACTCTCTGCACATTGTCCATTTGTGGGTCTCTACACTAATTGCATTTACTGCAAGAAGCTTCTCTAATGACTCATGACAATGGTACTACAAAAAAAGCCCCAAGTTGAGTATGTGTCCAATAAATATCCAAAGGCATAGTTCTGTATACGTGTGTTCTTTATTTATTATTTATTTTTATAGATAAGAGAAAGAATAACATGAAGTTAAGTGGGTAGGAGGAGATCTTGGAGGAATTGGGAGAAGAAAAATAATATGTTCTATATTTCATGTTAAGTTATCAAAAATAAGTAAACGACATTAAAATAAAAAGTAAATCAAATGTCAGAGAACCCTCTTGGTCTGTGTCATGAAAGATGAGGGAATGTTGACATTCTCACAGTGTGTGTTACAGTAGAAAAGGCATCTTTTTTTCTCCAGAAAATCAGCTATTGTTTAAGGAACAATGAAGGCAATAGATCTTCATGACTGAAAGTGTAATATAACTTTGTGTGTTCCATTTTTTCTTTATTAAGAGAATTTTTCTGATCTATATGTTCAGGATTCTTTATTTTACATAGGGGTTTTCTTTTCCTACTTGCTTTATAGACTTTTTTATTTACTTTTTACAGGTTAATCTCACAGCTTTTATCCCAATTTTAAGACATTCCATCAAGTAAAACCATTGACATAATCATACCTAACTGAGCTTCATATATGAAGACTTAAAAAATGTACAGTTGAATTCTTTAAAGTAATTTAAGAGAAATGTTGTATTTTATGGATCAAGCCAGTATTTTTATTTTATTGCTTTTCACATCTATGAGTTGTTATATAAATAAGTAGATTTTCTGTACTAGGAATATTGTGTTTCTTAGTGTACTGGTAGACTTGTGGCTTTCTACAACGCTGAATCCAAACTTATAAAATGAAGTTTTAAACACAAACACAAAATAAATCAGTAACCACTGTTTGCACATGGTACTGAGAATTGCAATTCTAGAAATGGTTATCTTTAATTTCATGTGGTGCATATATATGCAGCCTATTGTACACTACACACAACAGCTAATACATTTATATAAAACTTGATCATTTGGGGCCAAGACAAGTGGGTAAGAGTATAGTGCTCTTAAAGCAGACCCAAGTTCAGAACCCAGAACACATGTCAGGCAGCTCATTAACCACGTTCACTCAAGGTGAGTCAGTGGTCTCTTCTGAACTCTTCACATACATGCATTCACACATGCATATGACCCCCAAACAAATATGCACTTAACATAACTAAATATAGATCTTTAAAATTTAACTATTTTTTTTCAAAAGGCAACACAAATGCTGATTTATCATCACAATAAATAGCATTTATTTAATGTTTAGTTGGTGCTGATTCAGTATCCTATTAAGAAACAGAAATCAGAGTAGCTAACTTACACAGATTTTATTAAGAATGTAGATTCATGGTTAAAAGTGGATGATGACTTTTGCAATAGAAGTTAAAGCTAAGAAACATTTGACATGATTATCAACTCATGTTAAAAAAAATGGCAAAACTATTTTTATGTACCACAAGAACAGGATAGAATAAAATAAATAAGGGATTAGTGCTCAAAACTATAGTCCCAGGACTGGAGAGGCTGAGAGACAGGGAGCATCCTAAGGTTAACGCTGTAATGCATTATATAACAAAAGTGTCTCAAAATCTAAAAACAAGCAGACATAACAAACCAGAAGGATAATGTTTCTTTAAGAAGAAATACTGCTGAGAAGCATGGCACTAGTTTATATATTGGCTAATCTCATTTTTGTCCTTATAGAAGCAGCTGAATTCTCAGATTGCCTGAATTCTCTCAGATGTCTACCAGCAAATAGCATTTTATAGTTATAAGAGAATATTTTGAACAAAAAGTCTATGGGGCCACTGGTAATGGATTAGTATTTATCCCTAGTATATGAATGAACTTTGGGAGCTCCTCCACATAGAGGGATACTCCCTCAGCCTACAAGGGAAGGGGGAGAGCCTAGGCCCTGCTCCAAATGACATGACAGACTTTAAAGACTCCCCATGGAAGGCTTCACCCTCCCTGGTGAGCAGAAACTGGATGAGCTGGGGGCTGGTGGAAGGAAGAGAGGAGGAGAGGAGGGTGCTGGAACTTGGGTTGACATGTAAAACAAGCCTGTTTCAGATGTACATAAAAAAATATAATAAGGAAAAAAAACAAAAGAACATCATAGTGTGATTAAGACACAGTACAGGTTTTGTAGTACCTTGGAAATAACTTTAATTTTGTTCAGATTCTGATACCTCATCAATGAATGAATTTTGTTGCATTTGCTTCTAAATACTGCAATCGTGATTTAAATTTTGATTTACATATAGGGTACTAATCTTTATTGTGGGTGTGTTAAGTTTTCTAAAGGCATTCTGCAAGCATTGAAGAAATGTGCCTCAAAAAAAAAAAGAAAAATGTAGAAGTCTACAGTAATAAGAAATATATGATGGAGATAATAGAAAAGCAGAGAACAGATTCAAAGCCAATCTAAACAAATTCAGGCCCATTCTTGCAGCTGACCTGAATATAGATGGCATAAATACATGATTCTATATTGATTAGCTAAAATATCAAGAAGCTGACAGATGATTAAATATTTGCCAAATTAAGTCAAGTTCTGCAACATGCAGTTAAATGGAAACTGTGTGTATTTGCCATTTCATTGTTGTAAGAAAATTATACCCATCTTCAGCATACAAACCAAAATATAAGAAAACAACAAAAAATGATCCCTAAAAAACAGCCACTTTCCAAACATACTGAACTTGGGATGGGATATTACGGTTTAGGTAGGAAACCAATGTATAAAATTTTTATTTCTGGATCATTAATTATAAAGTTTTAGTGAACATCCTAATCATTTTGATCTTCATAACTTTAAATAAAAGATGCCAGAATGATAGCTAATATTTTTTTTAAATTATAAAATACAATATCACTAATGGTAATGTACAAAATGAAACAACTAATTGGTGTTACTAAAAGAAAGTAGTTGAATACATTTGATATGCACATTCTGTAGGAAGATGTTTTGGTTATTTTATCAATATTGTGGAAATATTTAAGTATGTTCAAAATATACATCCAGGAATGACCTTGAGACTATAGTAAATAGCTGGATAACAGACCATTGCATAAGTGACAAGTTTAGATGTCTCCCACTGGGGATGGGACAGTATGAAATGGGACACATGTCTTAGATAAAAGTAAGGATATAAAAGTATATTATGCAAAACAATCTGAGGTGTCAGTTGGCAGACAATGGCTCAATTAGATAAAGAGAAAAAGTGGATTACAGTAAAGATGAAGAAACAGAATAGAGAGATTTCATTAAAAAAAACTGGCATAAAATGAGGCAAAGGAAAAACTTGTCTCCTCCATCTATCACTTACACGCACCAAAAATGGGATCTTCATAGATAGACAAAGCTTTTAAGCCACACTTTTCACTTTTAATACAAAATCCCTGTCCTGGTCATTTTATTTACTTTGTAGTTCTGAAGTTTTAACTCAAGGATTCATACATATGAGACAAGAACTTCTCCCACTAAACTAAATCTATAACCCTGTTTTAAAAGGCAATCACTCTGTCTTTAACAGACCATTTCCATAGAAAAGAACAGAGGCATAGAGAAGAGATAAAGATGGCTAGTGGGTTGATTTGTCATAGTTTTTACAGTATTTGGCTTTGAGATATATCATCTTTTTCCATAAAATAGTATTCCAGAGTTACAAGCTCTTCTGGCATAGTTTCCTTCCCAACCTCCTGACCCCATTGTTCCAGGATGTAGAGACTCATCTAAAGAATATTCTGGAGTTTAGGATTATCCCTTAAATTCTAGAGATTGGTATTGTCCCTTTTTTTTACCATGGGCTCAGTTATGTAGCTACTGACTTAATATTTCTAACAGTTCGTAGACATTCTGGCACCAGCCACCAACCAAGGGAGAAAGAACCCTGGTGCCTGCTCTTCTCTGTCACTGAATAGGTTCTCAGATGCTCCACACTCAAAATGAAGCACAACAGCTTATTCCTTACAGTAAGGATAGATTTATTTTTCTCAAGGATCAATGTTATTAATGTTAATTAATTCTCTGTTCAATTATTTAGATTAAATCAATTCAAATTATAATTAATCATACAAATAAGTATGAAAAAGAACAAAAATCTAGCATGAGATTTTTTAAAAACTGATAACATCTGCTAATGCTTTAGAATGCTGTCTTTGTACACCTCTTCTATTTCCCTGAAGTATCATTTTTCCCTATAATTTACACACTGCTAGTTTATCCTTCTAAGCACTTCTCAAATATACTACTAAGCTCTCATTGGAAGTAAATGAGTTCTATAACATAAGACGCCACAGTTTGGCTTCTTCATTAGGAATGAGAAGTAAGGATCATTCTCTTGACTAATACCAAATAAATCCTGACAGTGCTATGAATCTTGGTGGATTGTTATGAGACTTCAATTAGAGTAAACACAAAATACCTGGGGGAAAATGGGCATCACCATGCATGAGTTTCTTTCTCATTAATCCTCCAGTAACAACAGTATTCAATGAAGACTTCTAATCAAGAAATAAAAAGAGAAAGGAGATAAGAAAAATATGAAAGATCATCACAGTTTTAAGAATGTAATGAATTGAAAAATCCCTGTTCTGAAAAAAATGAATTTTTCGTGTAGAAAGTCAGATAAGATATAAATAAACCATAATATATGCTAAATGATAATAGATGTTAAAAAATAAACAGGGCAAGGAAAATAATACAAAAGCCAAGGCAATAAATGGGCTGCTATTTTGGATACACAGACCAGGGGTCATATTACATAATAACATATTAACTGACAGTGGTCTCATGAACACCATAGAAGCATGAGAATGCTAGAAGTACTCCTGAGGGAAAGACCAAATATTCTTCTATCAACAATGTTACCACAATGTCACTTCTGACTCTTTCTGAGAGCTACCCCAGAATACTCAGTCCCTAGCCTCTGGAATCACTTCTTATTCATTTTTGACTATTGCTAGTAGAAAGTGATTAGCAACTGAGGTGCAATGGGAAACACGGTAGACAAAATTAGTTCACTGTGGCATTCTTTTTATTTATTTAAAATTTTATTTTCATTTTACATCCCAACCTTAATTTCTCCTCCTTCCACTTCTCCCATCCCTCACATCCCACTTTCCCACCCCTATTCTCTCCTCATAGGAGGTAAGGTCTTCCTTGTGTAGTCAACAAAGTCTCCCATATAAGCCACTGCGAACCTATTCCCCCATCAAGGCAGAGAAAAGTATCCCACCATAGGGAATGGGCTCTTCAAGCCAGTTCATGCACCCAGAATAGGTTCTGGTGTCACTGCCAGGAATGTTCCCTCTCATCAGATCAAGCTACATAACTATCATTCACATTCATCGTGCCTAGTTTGGTTCCAGCAAGTTCCCCAGATGTCATTCCATAGTCTGTGAGATTTTTTTTATTCTATTTATTATTATTATTTTAAAAATCATCTTATTTACATACCAATCCCAGTTCCTCTAACTTCTGCCCTTCCACTCTCTGCACCTTCTCCCCATCCTACCCCACATTCACTCAGAGAGATTGAGGCCTCCCACGCACAAATCATCAAAATCTGTCACATCACTTTAGGAATGACAGAAGCCCTCCTGCCTGTATCTAGGCTGAGAGAGTATCCTGCCATAGGGAATGGTCTCCCAAAGCCCATTCATACAATACCGATAAATACTGGTTCTGCTGCCAGCATTGTCCAAATCCCCAACTGACACCCACATGCAGGTATTCAGGTGGTGTAGTTCAGTCTTATGCAAGTTTCCCAGCTGTCAGTCTGGCATCAATGAAATCCCACTTGCTCAGTTCAGTTGTTTCTGTGGATTTCCCCAACATGGTTTAGATCATTTTGTCAGAGAACTTTCTTAAGTAAATTAAAATCTTGTTAGATACTTTGCCATGGGGTTAGGAAGGGTCTGCTTCAAATACCTTGGACTTTTAATGTATATTATTTAAAAAAATGATCTTTTATTTCCTACAGGATTCATTAACTGTGATAATGTGATCATCATTTGCATTAAGGATGATATAAATATAAGCTGTGCATTGTTTCTATACTTGAGACAGAGATAATAATTGTTTGATTATTGTGGTTCAAAATTGTACCAGGTTTGTAAATCACTGGATTTGGCCAAATAAGGGAACAACACCTTATTTTTCAGAAAAAGGATATAACCACCAAGCCTGTTACCCTGGGCAAATCCTAAGGATGAGTGAATAGGTTTGACTAACAGAACAAGAAAACCATTATAAAACTGCACCAAGATAAACAGAATTGGAGTATAACTTACTCAAGAAGAAGAGCAAGCCCTAGAAACAAAAAGGGTACCATAAACCTTAGAAAAATGAATTTTAAGTAACTATTTGAGTATAAATAGTTATATATATTTTTATTAGATGATACTAATTGCATAAAGTCAGGGCTTTCATAATGACATTGATTTAATAAAACATACTCTTGAATATATACACATCTATTATCTTCTCTTCATCTCTCATTATTTTGCCTATCTTATTTTTTCCACATAGAATCCTTTCCTTTTTACTCTTTCTGAGCATGCATAAGTACATCTCTCTCTCTCTCTCTCTCTCTCTCTCTCTCTCTCTCTCTGTGTGTGTGTGTGTGTGTGTGTGTGTGTGTGTGTGTGTGTGTGTGTGTAAAACTACTTATGAGACAAAACATATGATGCTTGCTTTTCTGACACGGGATTACTTTAATTGTATGCTGATAGCTAATTCTGTCCAGTTACTTTCGAATAGCAAACTTTTGTTCTTTAAGTCTGATTAAAATTACACATGTTCTGCATTTTAAACCACTCAATCTATTTAACCACTCAGTAAGATATTATTTCAGAGTTTGACTATATAAATAATGTCATGATAAGTGTGGGTGAACAGGTTTCTCTGTAGTATATTACTTATTTTGCTTTGAGTATATCCCAAAAAGTAATCCATCTATGGCATCTGGTAGTTGTAGTTTTAGCTTATTTGGGAAACTTTCATCCTTATTTCCATAAGGAATGAAGTTGTCTAACTTCCCACTAGCAATGTAAGGGTTCACATCCTCAAAGTAAAATGTCCCTCTCAGGTCGCTGTGTTTGAACACTTGTTTCCTATTTTCTTCTGTTTGGAATGGTTCTGGAATGTTTAGGAAGTAGATCCTTGCCAGGGGAAATTATATTACTACTGGTAGGTTTTGAGGTTCTTACAGCCATGTGAGCTCTCTAATCCTGGAGTGCCAATGGGATATAATAAGCAGTCATCATACCCTAGTGCTATACCTTTCTTTCACGGACTCTAGTCCCTCAAAAAGTACAAGACAAATTATATCCTTTCTCTTTTATTGGATTGCTGGATTATTGGATTGTTGTATTGGTAGGATACTTTTATCACAACAATAAAAAAGATTTAATAAAAACACTCAAAGTTTTCCCTTCGCACTGGGGTGTGATAAAATTTCAATGTCCATTTCTCTGAGTGCTGTGGATATTTATATTTAGTATCATTATGTATTTATTGTCCATTTGTATTTTGTCTTTTGAGAAGCATCAGATGCATAGTTGGCAAAAGTATCCTCTCATCCTTTAGGATATTTCTTCATTTTTAGTTAGTCGTAGGGTAACCGAGGTCGTTGGGGGATAAAAGCACTTGACATGCATACACAACAGCTTAAATTCAGTTCCCAGATTCCGCAACAGAAGGAGAAAACTGTCTTCTAAATATTCACTCACCTACAAATATGTGCTATGGCACATGGACACAAGCATTCAGAAGCATATTACACACACACACATATACACACACACAAACACACACAATGAAAGAAGGAGGTTGAGGAGGAGAAGAACATGGATTGCAAACCAACAACAAACAGAAGGCCATGCTTTCTTTAAATGGAATTTGGAAACACACTGAAAGGTGGTTCTAAAAATTACATCTTATTGACAATTTAAAAAAGTGAAATTATAAATAACTCAAAATAGATGTCTCCAAACAGAGAGAAAGTCAAAGGATGCACTCAGATGGACAAAGCTGTACTCCTGGATCACATGCACTGAGACTAAAGACCCAATTTATTCATATACTGGAAGAAACCAAAAGGATGAAAATGGCCTAGTAACATATACAGCCTTCCAAGTTTCTGTTTTGTTTGGTTCTTAATTAAGATTAGTAAAAGCCTTGGAAAACATACAGTTAAATATAGGAATGAAGACCAGGTGACTTCAGACATCTACTTCACAGGAAGCAAGGAAGCCCATGATGCAAGGTTAGAGCATGTTAAACATCACACATAAGGAACCACAGAGAAAGATCAATATTGAGAGGACTTGCTGCTCTCCCAGAGTACCAAAAACCAGTCACAGCATCCTCATGACAGCTCCAAGTGATCCAGTACTCTCTTCTGGTCTCTGTGGACACATACTCACAGACAAAGTAAGAAAATATATTTTGAAAACCGATGAAACATATTTGTTTTTTGTACATAAGAGTGAAGACTTCCTAGAAAATATATAGGATCACAAATAAGGACTCTAATACATATTCTTAACTGAAAAGTAAAATGTGTTATATAATTTCTTATAACACAGCAAGAGATAATAATTTTCAATGCTATAATTAAAAGTGTAATATCTGTGATTTAATATAACATACTGAGTTAATATTCAATCCCAAATCAGTCAATTCTGCACAACCATCCATTTCTGACCAGTTCTATAGTTTCACACCTGAAACAATATTTTGCTCAGTTACTTTGTGCTTTATTAACTTCTTCAAGAAATGTTTCTTGAGTATACACTGTTAATCAAGATAGCAGTTCAATGTGTTTTTAAGCTGATAGAAACTGAAAATATAATAGTGCTCATATTTTCATATACTTGATACTAATAACTTATACAGATGAGTTATTACGTCAAAGGATTATTAACACAGAGTTTTATTTGAACTGATTCTTACAAATTCTTTTTTTTTGAATTCTGAAGAGCATAAGATATTTTAATTTAATAGCAAATAAGTATACTTCATGACTTTCTTAATAATTATAATTCACTTTGAGTTACCTGACCCATTGTGCTGCCTTGAGCTTAATTGGGAAACAATAAATCATTTTAATGTGAAATTATTTGTCTTTGCATATCTTCTTAAATCTAAAGACATGTTATATTTTGGCAATTAAGACAGAGTTAGCATGTAAATGTGTAACGACACAAAAGAAAGATGTTTAAATGCTTTAAGTAACATTGAGCTGTTACTTACAATCTGTAAATTATGTATTATTTTAATAAAGGCATTTTCAGTGTGAAAATTATTTAAGCTGAAAATAAGATGAAAACAATATTTTAAAACTCTGCAAGTATTATCTTAATGAAGTAAAGCAGACTTCCTGAAAAACTAAATATATTATCACTTTTTTCTTCATGCTCTGTTTTTGCAGTTGTTTTATGCTTAAAATATAGCTATGTGGGATTTAAATGCACTTAGTAACTAAAAGAACAAATTTTAATTATTTTTGCTTTATATTCACTGCTTTTCTTCCTCAGATTTTTTTCCATACTTGAAACATTATGTCAGCCCCTAATTGCTAACAGTGCAACTTATATATCTTCAAAGTAATTGACTCTTACTTGATTTCAATAACATGTATGAACAATACAGTATCTTCCTTGCTTCTAAATTGAATATGTAAAATAGGTATCATACTATGTAATTATTTTCATTTTAAACTGTGTTTTATTCTTCTGTGTCTGATATGTGAGGCTTATGGTTCAGGGGCTTTTACAGCAACCTGCAGGTAGGAGAAGAGCAATGCCTTATCACCATCATACACGCTGTTAAAACAGACCACAGAGTACTTAACATCTATTATATGTGGCAAGTAACATTAGACCCATAAATACAATATTCAAAGGATTTGTAAAACTAACACATGGATGAGGTTGCTTATTACATAGTCTGATATATTTTGGGAAGCACTCGGTGAACAAATAAATTGAGAAAATGATTATAATTATGGATCTAAGAAAAAGTTACCCAGCAAAAATATATTTGGCTTAGAGTTGAGGACACCCCAGATGTCTTTTTCCTTAGTTGGTGCACATATGTGTACCTGAAAGTTCCTAGACTTAAAATGACAAAAATAAACCATTAAAATGATTTCATGAAAATTATAAGTATTACAAGGAAGTCTGTCCTTCTGAAAGAGACTCCATTTATACATAGCATGCAGGCTTATGAATCTAAAGCCTTTATTTTCCTTGTGTTAAATGGGCTATATTATTTATTTATTTTGTTTTCTTTGAAAGAGGTATTTTCTGTGTAGTTTGGACCCTTTCCTTGAACTTGCTCTATAGACCAGGCTGGCCTTGAACTCGTGGAGGTCTGTCTGCCTCTGCCTCCCTAATACTGGGAATAAAGGTGTGCTCCAACAACACCCAGCTTGAAATGGACTTTAATTTTATAAACTTGTAGTAGAACACAGTCTTCTGAGCAGGACATGAATTTTGCCCTTGAATGATTAGCACTGTACTAGACCCATTAGCTTCTTGTCCTGGATGTGTGTGTATAGAGAGTCACAAGGCATAGTCATCTACACTTGTTGTTGGATGAGAGGTTATTTATTTCTCTACTCCTGTAACTCCCTGTGCAATCAAAAGGATCCCAAATAATCTCATTGGCTCACCAAGCTATACTGAGGTTCAATTGCTTCTTTATTTCTGCCCTTTGTGTCTTTATAAGGGCTGAGTCCACATCTTCTTAAAATCTAGAAGCCAAAGCTTATAGAATTGCTCATGTGATTATGCCTCTAAGAAAAATTCTGGAATTCAGTGGATCAGGTTTATTTTGAGTTTTGTTGTTATTGTGCTTGTTTTTTTGAGGGGGAATGGCACATTTTTGCTTAGGAAGGAATCTACCCTCCCACGGTTCCAGCCCTCTGAGTGCTAGATTTAAAGGCCTGTGGCACCTGACCTAGCTAGATTTTCTTTTTCTAATTAAAAAAGAAAAAAATTATGTCATTTGTTGAAGGACTTATCAGATCACTCAGCTACTGTTGTCATATCTCAAATTACAATACTCATTCACTCAAGTGAAAGTCAAAGTCTGTAAGGTGAGTATGAACCTCAAAGTGATTTCCCTGAACCTGGAGTAGGATAAGATAAATAAACTCTTCAGAGACTCTTCTAAATAGAAATATTTATCTATAAATCTTTCTATTTTTTATTGTCCTTAGAAGAATACTTGACTGAAATAAAATTAGAAAAGATTTCCCTCTCATTCTTCAAAAGCATCAATGGATATGATGCTGTTTCAGTCTGAGTCATCAAATGTACTGATGGAGAAACACTTCTCTGTGGCTCCTGATGCTACAAAAAAGTCCTCTAGGAGTGGGGTTAGGGAGAAGGGAAGGTAGAGTAGGGGAGAAAAGAGATGGGAAAGGTAGAGCTATAAAAGTTTAAAAGGTAGAGGCTTTTGAAAATTATAATCATTAAATCTATTTTTTAAATTTTTCTAGTATATATTAATTATATGCAAAGTGGGTTTGATATTTTCACACATGTGTATAGATTTTGATAATATTCTCTCCAGTTATCCTCTCTTGTTTTCCTCCCATACCTATCAGTTCCCTTGCTGTAGAAAACCCTGGTTAAAGTCACTGGGTGACAAAGTAAGTCTATACTTTTGATGGGAGATGCCATTATGTATATATGTTTCTCATACTGGTTAATAATAAAGCACTGTTGGCCAATAGGAAAGGAAGATAGGAGGGACTAGGAGACAAGGAGGAAATAGGAAGTAGTAAGGAGGAGTCAAGATGGAGAGTCTGGAGAAAGCAGTATGCCACCGGCTCCCCAGTAAGAGAAATACATAGATCAGCGGAAATGGGTTAATAATTAAGGCAGAGCTAGCCGATAAGAAACAAGTAACCGGGCCAACAGCATTGTATCAAATACAGAGTCTCTGTGTATTATTTGGGGCTGGTGCGGCGGCAGGACAATACCAGGCACCGGGCAGAAAAACCGTACCCCTTACATACTTTGATAACACCATATTTAAAATATGTATTATATTAGTCAATTTCAAACTCTGTCTTATATCTGTCCATAAATGGTTTCCCAATCTGGTTTATTGAAATTTATTTATTTCTATTTTATTAGTATGTGTGCTTTGTCTGCATGTATGTTTGTGCACCACATGCTTGTAGTGCTCCAGTTAATCAGAAGTGGGGGAGTTGGATACTCTGGAACTGGAGTTATAGACACCTGTGAGCTGTCATGTAGGTTCTGAGAATCAAATTTTAAGCTGTCTCTGCAGCCCCAAACTCTTTTGTAGATACACTGTCTGATACTCTAAAATTTTAATCCTACCAAATAAAGTAACATTTTGTCTACAGAGTACCATCATCTCAAATTCCACTTAAATGATTTATAACATGAAATTCAGTTTGAAATTGAAGCACACTGTCAATCCAATATATTCAAAATTGATAAGAATGTAAAATATTGGAACTAGAGCTAAGCAACCAACTACTTTACTGTTGATCTATACCTTCTGTGAAACACTGTGTCTTCCCTATAAGGTATATTATGGATCAATGAGGTAAGTCCTGCATCATTAATAAAGAGTTGGATATTATCAAAGTGAAATAGGTTTTGTATTGGTACTATATGCTCTGATACCTTAAAATAGCTGCTGCAACAAGGCATGAAACAATATGATAGTATTTATAAAAGACACATGACTGACTCAACATATGTGTTTGCTCATGTTTGTTGTCATTAATTTGCCCTAAGTGGAATGACATCCCCAGGAGACAGATATCCCACCCAAGTTTCCATAAATGTGCTGTAGTAAAATATTCTGAAATCAGGCATTTAAAAAAATAAAGGATTTGTTTATGCTCACAATTCCATGGTACACACCATCATCTGGGGGAAGTCAAGGCAGGAGAAAGCCCAATAGCCATGCATACCTCATCCACACTAAGGAGCAGAGATAAAGGAAGGTACCATGCAGCTGTTCTAATCTTCCTGCTCAGATAGCTTTCTTCCCTTTTACAAATTCAGGGCTCACATTCATGATGGGTGTCCCCACTGCAAAACATGATCAAGACAATGTGTACATACATCCTATTTCCACAGAACTGTCTTAAGAGAACAAAAATATCTTTATATATGCATCCAAATGCTTAATATCATTAAACACCTAAAAAGATAGTTCAAAACTATGAGAGGAAAAAAAATGGCCTAATGAGCATTTGAAGCCCAAAATGAACACCTATCCAAAATAATTTTTTATTTAAATTAGAAACAGTCTTATTTTACATTTCAATCCCAGTTCTTTCTCCCTCCCCTACACCCCTGTCCCCCATTCTGGCCCCCAGGGAGGTTGAGGCATTCCATGGGAGAATCTTCAATGTCTGTCATATCATTTGTGGCAAGGCCTAGTTCTTCTCCAATGTGTCTAGGTTGAGAGAGTATCTCTCTATGGGGAATTGGCTTGCAAAATCCATTTTTTAAATTATTTTTCTATTTTATTTTAGAGGTTGATCCCAGTTCCCTCTCCTGCCTCCCTCCCTCTTTTCCTCTCTCTCCACTCACATGTACCCTGACCACCCTCCCCTCCCATCCCCCACCCCCATTCCACATTTAGGGCCATGTTATCCAGGTGGGGTCATGTAGATCTGTCCAATCATATGAAGTAGGTACTAGGACTTCTCTCCTGTTTCTAGGCTAGGGAGTATCCTTTTGAGCACCAGGAATACATCCTGGTACCCATCTGAGGTCAATTAGACTGCTCAGTCCTTCTAGCTGAGACACTCAGGGGTCTGAGTCAGTCCCATGCTGGATTCCCAGCTATCAGTATGGGGGGGGGGGCATTAGCTCCTCCTTGTTCAGGTCAGCTATCTCTACGTGTTTCTGCAAACTGGTCTTGTTCTCTCTCTCTCTCTCTCTCTCTCTCTCTCTCTTTCTTTCTCTCTCTCTCTCTCTGCATATGGATTCTAGTTCGACCCAGTGTTTAGTTATGGATGTTTGCTTCTGTTTCCAACAGGTACTAGATGAGGGCTCCATGATGGTGGATAAATTAGTTGTTGATCTCACTATCAGGGAAGGGCATTTATGGTAGCCTTTCCACGATTGCTCAAATTGTTAGTTGGAATCAGTCTTGTAGGTCCCTAGACTTTTCTTTAGGTTCAGTTTTCTCTTCAAAACAATAATGGCTCTTTCTATCTCTGTCTCCGTCTCTGTCTCTCTGTCTCTCTTTTCTGTCTTCTACTCCTACCATGACACAATCTTCCTAATCACACATACTTTCCTCTCCTCCTCTTCTCTTTCTCCTACTTCTCTCTACATTCACTGACCCCCCCCCAATTCCCATGTGCTCTGGGGAACTTATCCATTCCCCCTTTTGTGAGGGACTTTATATGAATCTCTTAGAATACACCTTGTATCCTAGTTCCTCTGGTGGTGTGAAATATAGGCTGTTGCTCATTAGCGCTAGGATTAAAATCCATATATGAGCGAGTAAAAACCATGTTCCTCTTTTAGTGACTGGGTTATCTCATTCAGGATGGTTTCATCAAGTTCCATCGAATTGCCTATGCATTTCAAGATTCCATTGTTTTGTGAGGGTCATCTAGGTTGCTTCCAGGTTCTTGCTATTTCAAATAATGCTGCTATGAACATAGTTGAGCACATGGTTTTATTGCATGGATGTGGATCATTTTGTTATATGCCTAAGAGGGGGATTGCCAGGTCCTGTGGTAAACTAATTCCCATTGTCCTGAGGAACTGCCATACTGATATCCAAAATGGCTGTATGAGTTTGCACTCCCACCAGCAGGGGAGGAGTGTTCCCTTTTCTCCACAGCCTCCCCAGCATAAGTTGTCATTGGTATCTAATTTTAGCCATTCCAGCAGGAGTAAGATGGTATCACGATGTTGTTTTGATTTGTATTTCCCTGATAGCTAAGGATGTTGAGTACTTTCTTAAGTGTCTTTCAGCCTTTTTGATTTCCTCTATTGAGAATTATTTCTTCAATTCTGAACCCCATTTTTAATAGGGTTATTTAGTGTTTTGTTGCCTAGTTTCATGAGTTCTCTGTATATTTTGGAGATCAGCCCTTTGTCAGATATAGGATTGGTAAAAATCTTTTCCCAGTCTGAGGGCTGCCATTTGGCCTTGCCCACTATGTTCTTAGCCTTAGAGAAGATTCTAAGTTTGAAGAGATCCCTGTTTATTAAGTGTTGATCTCAGTGTCTGTGCTCCTGGAGTTATGTTCAGGAATCTGTCTCCTAAACCAATTTCTTCCAGGGTACCTCCTACTTTCTCTTCTGAGAGGTTCAGTGTGGCTGGATTTATGTTGATGTCTTTGATCCATTTGGACTTGAGTTTTGTGCATGGCGATAGACATGGGTCATTCTGCAGTCTTCTACACACCATCACCAGCACCATTTGTTGAAGCACCATTTGCTGAAGCACCATTTGTTGAAGCATCATTTGTTGAAGATGCTTCCCTACCCTCATTGTATACTTTTAGCTGTTTTGTCACAGATCAGGTGTTCATAAGTGTGTGGGTTAATATCAGAAGGAAGCCACACTGTCTCTATTTGCAGATGATATGATAGTTTACATAAGCAACTCAAAAAAACTCTACCAGGGAACTCCTACAGCTGATAAACACCTTCAGCAAACTAGCAGGATACAAGATAAACTCAAAAAAAATCAGTAGCCCTACTTTATTCCAATGCTTAAGAGGCTGAGAAAGAAATCAGAGAAATATCACCCTTTACAATAGCCACAAACAACATAAAGTATGTAGGGGTAACACTTACCAAACAAGTGAAAGACCTTTAAGAACTTTGTGTCTTTAAAGAAAGAAATTAAAGAAAATACCAGAAAATGTAACGATCTCCCATAAATATAGTAAAAATGGCAATCTTGCCAAAAAGCAATCTACAGCTGAAGCTAGTTTTCCTCTTTAAAGGCACAGGAGAAATACATTTATTTGTATGACTTAATGTAAAGATTGCTGTATATGCTGTACGGCTACATTATAAAAATAAAATACAGGATAATTTACCTTACAAATAAGGCACACTTGCAAAAGAATCTCATGTTATTTGAATAAGTAAATAAAATTAGGCAAAACTTTTATAAGATAAGGAAACAACAAAAACTTAGGAAAATAAAAGTCAACAAATGATAGAATGAGAAAAACTCAAGAGATGAGGTGATTGTGGGAAACAAAATTGCAAGGACAAGAGAGATACCCCATCATACTAGAATTAACCAGAACAAGATAAAATCAACAATAAAACCTGAAATAGAAGTATTTTCTTCTTAAGAGAAGATAGGTAGAAAATACTATATTAATAAAAACCAGATACTTTTCTAATTTGCTTTGCAATGCTGTGACAAAACACCATGACAAAATGTGACTTGTGGAGGAAAGTATTAATCATGGCTTACAGATTATTCTCCATAGTTGATAGTAAAGACAAGACAGTAATTCAAAAAAGACTTTTCTTCAACAGGGAAATACTGCTTAGTGGCTTGCTCACCTACTTTTCCTGTACATCACAGACTTTCTTGACTTTGAATGGAAATACCCACATTAGGATGGGCTCCTCTACATCAATTAGCAATTTAAAAATGCCTCACATATGTGGCAACAGCTTCTCAGCTAAGGTATCCACTTTCCAGGTGAAACATTTAGTTGTGTCTAGTCAACAGCTGAAACTACCCATTACAGACACAAAATATTTAACCTATTCAGAGATTTGTAAATAAGATAATGAACAATGAAAATTTTGATTGAAGAAATATCCTTCTGAAATAAGAGAAATTCTGTAACATTGTATTCATGAGAGCAACTACGTAGCAGGAAAAGTTGACCCAAAAGAACATGAAAGACATAGTAAGAAAAGTGTTATATGGTACCAGCAGTTTTCTTGTAAGCTTTTGTTAAGTTTCAAGTACCCACATTTGTAAGTTTGTAAGTACCCACATTGGGCACCATTTGTTAAGAGCAGTTTTACTGCCAGCCTTATCCCACAGCCTCGTCAGCCCCAAATAACACACAGAGATGCTGTATTATACATAATGCTGTTGGCCTGTTACTAGTGTTTCTTTATGGCTAGCTCTGTCTTAAATATTAACCCATTTCTGTCAATCTAAGTATTTCCACATGGTCTGGACCTTTTACTCCTCTTGATCCTATATTTTGACTCTCCTACTACATCTCCCAGTATCCTCCTTGCCTCCTAGTCACACCTATCTTGCTTTTCCATTTGCCAACAGTACTTTATACATTAACCAATAAGAGAAGCATATTTATAGAATGACATCTCCCACCAGTAATACTTTAATAATATGCTTGCATTTTCCTATAGTTAAAAAGGCAAGTAACTCAATGAGAAAAAAAGATCATTTTGTTGTCAAAATAAACATTAATATGAAGAAAAGAAGAAATGCTATATTTATAATACTCAGAGAAAAATGATTTTAATAATTTTGCATAAACAAGCTTATGTTCAAGCTTATGAACAGCAAAAATTATTTTCAATTATTAGCCAAACTTCATATGCAATACTGTATTGTAAAGATTGCTGGGAAACCTGTAGTATAGTGAATTGTAGTGAAAAATAAATCCATTCTGGACCTCAAGTTAAAAGAATGTTAAAATGTTCCCAATGTGGATATGGTAAGAAAACTTCTAGATATCCTTCCAGGTGTAGAAATAACAACTCACCATGTCTTACATTATTTGTAAGCACACATCCTTATACCTTCATTTGCTTTTGCTTTGGTTTAATGTAACTGGTTAGACAACTCTAGAATTTCTTCTTTAGAGAGAGCAACAACTCAGTTACATGACATTAAAGGTGTGAAACATGGAAATAATGAGCGAAAAAGAAGAGAGTGGACATACTGGAAAAGTAATCAGAAATTTTTAACATGTGGAAATAAAGGAATGATGATGCCAAAGATTATGTTCTGGTTTAATAGTAGACAAGGTGGCTCTTTCTGAGAAGCGGCACACAGAGTTTAGCCTTACAATTGCACTGGGTGGGAGCAAAGCAAAAAGAAATTTGGCACAGTGTTCTATGCCAAGAGCATCAAATCTACTGAATGTCAGTGGAAAGCAAACAATTCTGAGGTTGAATTCTAAATCCATATTAATAATAGATCTTGTAAAATAAATGCAGATCTGAATTTGCTTTCTATCAAACAATAAAATATTCACTGTATTTTAATTCTGCTCCTTCAAATTAGAGAATTTGAAGATCATTTAACTGCATTTTCTGACATTTACTGAATGTTTGTAAGTTATATTAAAAAATGCACCAACTGAATTTTTCAGTTAATAGATAATTTATAATTACTTATGATAGGTATTACAACTACTCTCCAGCATATTTGGGGTTTTCATGATATATGAGTACCTAAGTATCATTACTGTGGAGCCAGTTTGTAAGCTTATTGCAATTACATTTCATTTATTGATGAATTGACTACCATCTGAAATGGTTCAGTGGGTGAACATATGTGCACTGATCCTGACAGAGCTCCATCCACAGTACTCACATGGTTGGAAAGAGAAGCAACACCAGTAAGGTGTCTTCAGAATTCAATTTGCATGTTGTGGAACACACACACACACACACACACACACACACACACACAGTATAACCTTATTTTCATTTCTTATACAAAACTCCATTTTTTCTTTAAAAAAATAAATAAATAAAACGTGTTTGCCTTTCCCCACATATTTGTTCTTTATTTTCTTTTTATGGCAAGATCTTGCTATGAACCCTAGGCTGACCTTAAACTTTCTTTTCTATGGATTGACTTTCTGTTTGGTGACACAGGCTTTGCCACCATGACTATGTCATTTTGTAATTTATTCTGCTCTTTTTCATATACTAGCATATATATTAAATTTTCTCATTTTAAAATGTATTTATGGAAAAAGTGGTTATTTAGCTATCTGTGAGATCAAATTTCTTTTATTTTGTTAGTTTTTCTATTTGTCCTCTAAAGTCTTGGAAGGAACATCCTTTTCTGAGGTTGCTAATTATCTATGACCTCAACATTTCAAAATCTTAACTCTAAGAAAATTCTTCCTTCTACTGCACACAGAGCAATAGCACCCTTGTAGTGTTTTAAAGCATAGCTTATTTAATTCAATTCTAACTCAGTTAAATTACATTTCTTAGATGTTTTATTTTATATATGTGAATAGATTTAACCTTAATGTTTGGAGAAGTTCATTTCCAAAATTGAATGACATACTGCATTTTAAAATGTCTTTTTTTCCCAGCATAGCTTTATGGCTTATTGCCTCCTGAATTACTCTGACTAAAGCAGATGGCCCACATTCTTGAGGGACAAAGGGAGGGGAAATGTTGAAATGTTGCACATAAAACTATCCTTTCTTTATCTGTATAGTTGTTCAAAAATCAAATCAAATGGTAGGTGAATTACATTGGAATCAGTCATGTGATTAAACTAATTGGTTTATTTACTAGTTAATAGTGTGCTTTGTAAAACCACAGGTCAGTAGAGTAAGGATCCCAAACATCAAAAATCAGCTATTTTGCATCTAAAGACTGTCAGTAATTGCAGAAACCAGATACACAGGACAGTGGCCACAAGTCATAAAATGGGCTACTGCAAGACTGAGTAATCCATTCATAATCCCTGAAAAAAAAATCTAAGACACCATTTTCTGTAACTTGAAACATGTCTGTGGAAATCAGGACCCATTTTCACCCAGAAATTTTCTTGATCATGATGGATAGTCAGCTACACACAAGAAAGAATGTTTTTAAGGAAGTTTGTGGTCACTCACTTCTCTTAAAGAAAAATTTCATCTACGGTGAAACCAGCACAAAAAGAAGATGGGAAAAGGAAAGGGGAAGTGGCAAGATGGAGATGATCCACTAGGTGGGTATAGGAAAAGCAGGGGTTCCTAAAGGGGGGGAAGGTTGTGAATACAGAAGAAGTGGGGAGGTGGTAGGGAATGGAAGGATACAAATGATTTGATAAAGGAAATGTTAATGGGGGCTCCTTAGTGAATGAAGGTGTATATGAGTAGAGAAAAAGGAGAGACAGAGGTAAAACAATAATATGGATGGCTTATAAGGCCAGAAGTAATCATGTTATTAACTATTTACCTAAAAATAATAATAATAATAATTCGCACAATTCAGTATATACAGTTTGAATGAACTTTTGTCATTTACATTGATGGTATGAGAAGCTCTCTTTTGTGTTGTTGGTCAAGGCTGTGTAAGAGATTCCCCAATCCGATAGGCCATTGCTGTTGCATTTGGTTACTCCCCGAAGGTGTAAGATAAGCCCCTGTTTCAGAAGACACCATTCACTTTAGTAATAGGGCCTAGAGAACCTGAGCTGAAACTAAGCTGAATATCCCTTCCTGAGGACTAGCATGCCATAGAAACAAAAGTCACCATGGAAGTCTCCAAATGATGTGGGCAACCAAAAATTCTTCCCAGATATGATGTTTGTGAACAGCATCAACAATCAGCATGACATGAAAATCCAATGGATGCAAAAGTGTCACACATACCTTGGCAGTTACCAACAGCTGTCAAACTAGATTTAAAACATGCCTAAAAAGAAAGATATAATGCCTAATATTGAAACATAGATAACTGTTCAATGTTATTGAAATTGTGGTACAGCCACTAATTGATTAAACTTGGATAATCCATAACAATGATCTATAAATATTTGTTCTTATACCACAGATACATATAATCTTCAGTTCTATCAAGGAAACGCCTCTTTACAATAGACATTTCTACAGAAAATCTACAGAAGAAAACAAGGTCCAATGGTTATATCCACAAAATATTCCTGCACCAACTTCTCAGAGACCCCTGTGGAACAGGGGGAAGAAAAATTATAAGAACCACAGGGAATTTTTCTTTGAGATTGTGTATGTTAGTAAGATAAAAATCTATACTACTAAAGTGTGCCCAACACGATTGCCCAAGCATGAGCTGAATAAATATGACAATAAGACATACTACAATAAAAAGAAATAAGAGAGAGAGCTTAACCCTACAAAAAGAGTGACAGTGACCAGCTCAACTGAATAAAAACTGGGAGCAGGAAAGTTGGTCATCCCCAAGGAACAGCACAATTGGTTATCCAATGGCAAATGCTTAGCACTGAAAACATATATACAAACAACATTATATTGGATTATATTGAACAAAACAGTTTATATATAGAAATACAGATATGTACACATATATCTATATACAAATAAATATATACATGCAAGAACATTAATTGAAAAACAAAGAGCTCATGAATTTGATGGAAAGTGAAGAGGCATATGTTAGAGGACTTGGTGGAAGTCAAAGAAAAGAAGAAACATCACAGCTAGTTATAATCTCATAAATAAGCAAATAAGAAAGCAAAAAAAAATGAAAAGATCTTAAGATAGCAAATATTTCAGGAAAAAGAAAACCACGTACCTAGAAATAAAGCAATAATCACAATCAATGGCAGAACAAATGACAGCCAAGAGAAATAAATCCAAGAGATGAAATAAAGGCAGTGTAAAAAAATACATAGTATACTTTAAAAAGCAAAGAGTAAATTCAAAATAAGTAGATAAAAGAAATATGCTAAATGTTAAAATTATTTTCTTATATTTGGTATGTTCTTGAATAATAAAATTATAATAAAATGTTAGAAAAAAATAAAATTAAAAACAGGGAAATAACTTATAGCTGGGAAGCCAGCATGTGACTGACTCAGGCCCCCCTGAATATGGGTCTCAGCCAGAAGGACTGAATAGTCTGAGGGACCTCAGACAGTGGAGCCAGGATGTATCACTGGTGCACAAAAGGACTTTGCGAACACATCCCCCATGGAGGGATAACTGCCTTAATCTAGAGACAGAAGAGAAGCCCTAGTCCCTACTTCATATGACCTGTCAGATCTACATGACCCCAACTGGATGGCATTCCCCTACATAAGGAATTGGGGTGGGAGGATGAGAGGGAAGGGTGGTTAGAGTGCATGTGAGAGGGCAGAGAGGGTAAAAGAAAGGGAAGGCAGGAGGGAGGAAGGGAAGGAGGGAGGGAGGAAAGGAGGGAGGGAGGGAGAGGGAACTGGGATCGACATATAAAATAATAAATTAAATTTAAAAAAAAAATGCTTTGACTCCAAAATTTAACTTCAAGGACAAGTTACTGGGGAAAAGAATTTCTATTTTTGTTTCCACAGAAAATGAAAAGATGTGGATTCCTTCCAAACTAATGTGGTTTTATCAAGCCAGATCACCCGAAACAGAGTACCAGGTGATCCTACATTCAAAACAGCTGGACAAAGCAGCCTTACAGACTACAGCCAGGATTTCTGAATGTTTTTCGAATCCCCCATGACAGCGCCCCTTACCAGCAGGAAGTAGTTTGGAAATTCCCAAATATTGTCTATAAATGTTTGTTTTCATTTAAATGGACTTTGTTATATAAAATAAATTTTAAAAAAAAATTAAAAAAAACCAGGGAAATAAAATAGTAAGACAATGTAATAGAAAACAACATATTTTTCTACTAGAAAATAAGAAGGCAGAATAGAATATACTAAAACAATTTAATTGCTGTTATGCAAAGTCCTGATCTATATGTCTCCCCACACAAAACACAGATCAACAGCAAGCTAAAGCTTAAAATGCAGCATCACACACAGTATTAACAAATGAGAGAATACACAAAAGTATCATTAGAAAAGTGAAATTCAGCACTGAAAAATACCACAATATGTACTTTCCTCAATAATATCCATTAATTCGGTACAGGGTATAAAATCGGTACAGGGGAAAACAAAAAAGTTACAACAAAATATGCGAACTGAAAGAGAGTATAGTCTCTAAACTGACAACTGTACCATATGAAGAATTCAATTAATAGACTTACATATATATATATATATATATATATATATATATATATTAGGCAAAGGGCACTTGACATTTTACATACAAAGAGATTACATTAGTATTCTACTTTTTATATTTTCAATATTGTCCAACAGTGTTATGTCCGGATATTATATCTTCAATATCACTCAAGCATCTACTTCCTTATGCAGCTACTACACAGTCCTTTATTTTTCATGCTTTCAGTATAACAATCTTGTTTATCCATTAGTGGTTTTGGATGTGCAATTTCCTATATCTGAAATATTGGTATCTTGTGTTATGATTTGTTATGCAGTGTTCTTATGCATTTTATGTTGGAGTATAGCTCAAAGGTGACTAGGCTTTGAAAGCCTTAACTTTACCAATGCATTAACTTCCTTATCTCGCTTCATTGTTCTATAGAGTATTGGAAATTTCTGGAAATCACTAGAGACTTGGTAAAAGTAGGTTGCAATGGGGTATCTTTGCAGGGTATATCTTCTTCCAGGTTTCTGTTTCTTCCTCCTCTTCCTCTTCCAACTCTTACCATCCCCCAAACAGGCACACATACCCAGGGTCTGCCTTCTGGCTGCCAGGCAAGCACCAGCTGAGCCTTTAGAACTTTGAGCCAGAATAAGCCAGTACTCCTCACAGGTTTGAAATGAGGTAATTGTCACAATGACAGAAGAGGCTAGGAGTATATGTGGCCTATGGCTTGTTCTTGCAGTTTTCATTCAGGACAGGACAGTTTAGTGGGACTGAGTGATTCTCTATGAGGACTGCCTGTGGTGGGTAGACATAGAGTGTTGTATGAACAATCAAAGACACAGTTGCCCGTGTTGTGAAACTTCTTAGTTAGATATATTAAAAGGTTAAGTACACACTTAACTTATGAGGATTTCTGATAGTACTTGTTGTTAGATCACTTACCTAGCATGCATGAGAGTGTAGGTCCAACCCAGTATTTTCAGCAAAAACTAATTATTCTGTAGTCCTTTAGGTTATATTTTATTTAGTTACTTATCATGACTCTTCAGCAAAAGATTTTAAAGCAGGATGGGATTTTGATGCCCAGTCTGCAGGTATAATACATCATGGCATGGGACAGCAGTAGGAGCTTGACACTGATAGCCACATGCATCCAGTCAGGAGACAAGGAGAGAATGCTAGCACTCATGTCCATTTGTCCTCTGCATTCAGTTCAGAACACTAACTATGGACTGTTGATGTTTACAGTTAAGATGGCTCTTCTTGCCTCAATTAACATAGTTAAAGTTGGTCATTCTCTTCCATTAATCTAATCTAGATAATCCCTCATAGGTGGATCTGGAGAATTGCTTCCTAGTTAATTCAAGTGTTAACAATATATTTTCTTCTTCCTATATATTTAAAACCTTTTACTTAATTGTAGAAAGACATATGGTGAATGCAATTCCTAATCTCTTACTTTCTTTGCTGCCTTTTTTCTGAGTAATGTTGCCACCCTGTTTTAGTGCCTATTAGTTGCTTTAGTGGCAATTATTTTGTGTTGCCTTCCTAGATATACAAATGAAATAAAGTTCATAAATGGTTAGTAAAATGATGCAAAAAAAAGTTTATAAGAAGGGATGAGCAGTATCACTAAGTGGGTAAAAGTGTGTAGAGAGTCAATGAGGGCTACACAAAAGAAAACAAGCAAACAAGACTTCATTACACAGTTGAATAATCTCTCCCTCTAATAGGCAAGTGCTCACTGCCTTGTGATGTTCGGGCCCCCAGTGGTTTCTGTCCACAGAGGAGACCATAAAATAGAAATGTATGTGGCCAAGGTGGATCTTGGAGCATTATGATTTTGTGCCTTATAAGAATCATAAAAGATTAACAAATAGCAAGCAAATTTGAAATATATTTTTTACAAAAATAGGCTTGCATATCTCTTATTTCCTCTTTCTCCTTCCCAGAAAGTCCTTGAAAGAATAAGAGTTTTTAATTGCTCAATACACTGAGAAATCATCTGTTCTCTAACTCATGCCTCCACCCCGTACTTCATCTCTCCCTAACTCCCAGAGTTGAGGGTAATTTTATTCCCTGGGCAATGGGTAAAATGGGGAAAGAAAGTGGAGAAGGTGGCTTGGATCAGGGCTCTGTACAGCAAAGCCTGGAAACACAACTCTATTTGCTCATTTTACATCTGTAATCTTGTTGGAGTCCTTTGAAACCACACAATATAGACTGAAAAGCAATAAGGACCTTTAAAAGGCAAAGGCTTGGCAGAGGCTTTGTGCTCCTTCTTTTTTTCTGGGAATACCCCAACATTCTTACTGCCCTAGCACCATGCCTAGGTTTTTGCCTCTAACCTGAGGCACATAGACTACCCCCAAGGGATTTACAGTAGCTTTTAATCAGAATTCTTCCCTTCCTGATCAGCCTTTTAATCAGGTGAAAGCTATCACCATTCACTGGGGCCTCTCCTCCATCAGAGGTCAGCAAGAGCCTCATGGGTATTTTTCTAATGGACATGGGGGTATGATGGCTGATATAGATATGAATACTTTGTTTTGGAATGGATTTTCATTTATTGATACAATTTTAGGTCAATTTTGTGATATGTATATTTCTCCTCTTGTTTAAGTATTGTGTTTATATAGCTCATTTAGAAATGTAATGTATAATTCAATACAGATTATAGATAGTACCTATGATAGTCAGATTTTATAGTTAAGTTAGTTAAGATTTCTAGATATACAGACATGTATTTGAGATGGATAGACATTCTTCAAACCTTTCAAAGGCCTGCAGAATATGGCATTTAAAATGGTTTAGGGTTTTTCTTGACAGTGAGACATAAATGCTCCTGGCAACACCACCTGTGTCAGAAAGGACAAAGGAAGATGGACATTGAAGAAACTCGTTATGGAGTTTACTTCCAATATGGCAAGGCTAGCCATTTGGACAAGATACTGATCTTGTCTGGACTATTTGACTTTATGCTGTATAAATTGGACATGCAGGACCCACAGAAAAGTGACTGCTGATTCAAGATGGACATTGCTACAGAGTTCCTGCTTCATGGAAGAGTCTGCCAGACAGTCTGCAGGACACAGAGAAAAGTGACTGACAAACTGCCAATACAGGTGGACAGTTTAGTTTCCTCCTTTGATGAGGAGTGTGCTAGACACACTATGGCCTATAGGCTGAAGATGGAAGATTACAGAAGGCCTTTGGGCAAATGAACAGGCAGTGAGATGTCTCTGTCATTTCTAGCATTTATATATTATCCTTCTGTGGTCTTTGAGGGAGTTGAAGACTAACAGTTATGGTTATAGTTTTCCTTAGTTAGGATTAAAGATAAGGTACATATAATAGAATCATGAAGATAATATAGATGATAAAATATGCCTTTAAATCTTACTAAATGTTAATGAACTAAATATTGTTAACTGTGATTCTTGATAACCATTGTGTGATATATTTTGCTACATTAAGGTTAAAAACCTTCCTTTTATTTAGACAGAAAAGAGGAGATGATGGGAGATGTCATTCTGTATATGTTTCTCATACTGGTTAATGAATAAAGCACTGTTGGCCAATAGGAAAGCAAGATAGGTGGGAATAGGAGACAAGGAGGAAAGAGGAAAGAGGAAGGAAAAGTCAAGATGGAGAGTCTGGAGAGAGCAGGACGCTGGCTCTTTGTAAGGTGAGACCACGTGGAAATACATAGATTAATAGGAGTGGGTTAATAATTAAGACAAAGCTAGCCGATAAGAAACTAGTACCTGGCCAACAGCATTATATCAAATACAGAGTCTCAGTGTGTTATTTGGGGCTGGCGCGGTGGCAGGACCGACCAGCAGCGAGCAGAAAAACCATACTCCTTACAGATGGCTAGTTTCCTGAGGAGATTATATAGCCTACAGTCATTTGGAAAGAAAGACTTTTAATTGAGAAAATTTCTCCACCAGATTTGCCAGTGAGCAAACCTGTGGGGTATAAAGTTGAGGAAGAAACAAAAGGAAAAAATAAAATGAAAAAGGAATTAGAGAGTTATAATCTTAAATCCATGATGTTTATATACTTAATTAGTGTATTTAAGCATATGTATATAGTGTGTGTGTGGGTGTGTGTTCACAGAAAGAGAGAAGAACACTAGATGCCTGGAAGCTAGAGCTATGGGCAGTATTGTGCTACCTGTCTCTCACCTGGGTGCTGTAAATTGAACTCCTGCCCTCTACAAGAGAGCAAACACTCTTAACCTTGACAATACCTCTGTCAACTTAAAGTAATTTAAAAATGTTGTGCAGTCTGTGCATGGAGGAAGAGACCTGTGATTCCAGCACTAGGAAAGCTGAAGTCATAGAATTTTCCACATCAGAAGTACATTCTGGGGTATGGAAACATCTGTCTCTAAAAGAAAGCAAAGCAAAGCAATACACACAGAAAAGAATTTTGCTATCAAGTTCTTCATGAGTACAAAAGATAATGAAGATTGAACAAACTTACTTTATGATAGATTTGATGTTAAGGAAATGATATTAACTCATGATTCCCTGGAAAGAGACGTTAATAAGCCAGAGCTACATGTTTACCTCACAAATCTTTAGTGATATCTCTGACTACCTGAGACACATTCAAAGTCTACATTTGTATATTACCATAAATTAACCTGCTCCTAAAAACTCATGCAAATTCTGTCACGGTATTAATACTTTAGAAGGAAGACAGAGTCCAAGCCTTGTAAAATCCAATAGTGTCGTGCAAGGGCTCCACACTGCAAGTATTTCATACTATTTTGTTAATCAAAGAGAACAGTCAATTGTGAGTAGAAAAATCTCAGCCAAAGATTTCACAGGACTTATGTTACTTTTTATTTGTCTAAGGAAAATTACTATAATAGCATTGTATTTTTCCACATTGTATTTTACAGTTATTTCTGTGTAGGGGTTACCCATTTAAATATTCTGAACCATATTATGACATAGAAAGGAATGCAGACAGCAGCATTTTTCCCTCACATTCTTGATTTCTACTTGACATGTGTGAGTATGCTTTCTTCTTGTATATGGCTTTCTGGATTAGTGGCATTATTCATTAGTCCTACAATTCAACACTGTATTTAATCACTTTAAATCTACTTTATCTATTAGAATAAATAGTCATTAGATGTGTAACTCCAAAGAAAATGTGACTGGAAAGACAAACATGCATGGATGCAGAAGTACTTGTTTTTATTTTATCTTTCTTACCAAAGGTAATGTATCTGACCTAAAGGTTAATATTTGCTTCCCAAGAAGCTGTTCACATCCTTCAGCTTTTCTCTTGTCCTGTTCTTTTCTCTTATTCTTATCTTTTACCACCCACCCACCACAGAGCAGTAGCCACTGGGGCAATGATTTGCTAAAATAAGTTTCTATTCAAAGCAAATTAAACAGCTTAGCTCAGTGAAAACTTTCAGCGTCATAAATGTTTTAGTAATGGTTTCTTCACCTGCAGTAGAAATTTTCTCCCATGGTACCAAATACCAGAGGTCACAATTCGCAGGTCAACAGCGCCCTCCACTGGCGCAACCATTAGTACATGTTCTGAAGTATAAATTGTGTTAGTGCCAAATTTGGGGTAGACCAATTAACACTAGAGATGTTTGAAAAATTAAAATCTTGGCTAGCAAGCCAAGGGGATATTACGACTTTAGTGAAAATGTAATAGGGGACAATCATGATAGTTCATTTAAATCTCAGAACTCCTATTTGGGGTAAGACTTAAGGCTGGAGAAACCTGGTGTTTAGCTGATTATGCAGATCATGACAAGATTCCACAGGAAAGAACTGTTGTTTACAAACTATTGTCAATGGAAGGTGAGTGCGACTGACCCCTGGGCTTTACCTTTGCAGTGAATACTGACATTTAGAAAGCAACTATGTTTAGCTTAAGTTGCACATAATTCTTTCTTACGGGAATCATCAAATCTATTATAACCTGGATATGTTCCCCACAGAGTTCATATGTTGGAGATAAAATCTTTAAATCCCTATTTTGATAATATCTGCACATGGGACCTTGGGAGTTGTCGGAGACCAAGGCACTCATGCAGGTGGGAAAGCATGGTGGGGTTGGTGGCTTTAAAGGAAGAAAGGGTGCTTATTCATCTTACTGTGAGGTGCCTCCCATCATGTCCTGGCATCACAGGAGTGTCCATAACAGGAGCTGATGTGTATATACTGGAATTCCCAGACTTGGGATCTTTGAGAAGCAAAACTCTACTAAATGTAAATAAAGAATCCTGTGGTATTCTCTTATATTGATAGAGCTGGCATTCTCCCATTTACAGGAGAGGTAGTTCACGGAGATGAAATAGCATACCAAAGCACACACCTGCCCCGAGGCCAGATCACCAGATACTCATTCTCATATGTTCTTTAGTAATAGTCGTTCTGACAGTGTGGTGCCAGCACCAGCAACAGTGCTATTAGCTGGGACGTCTCAGAAATTGAAATTCTTCACTGATCATGGTAGCTCACTCCTCTCACCACAGCATTTGGGAGGGTGAGACAAGAAGAATATAAAACAGTGCTTGGCAAGGTTTACATAGCAGGACAGAATGTATTTGAAGAAAAGAAAGAGAAAAAAATTCTGATTTTGAATCTTTCTTCCCCATTACAGGTCTTACAAGGAAAAAAAAAAACTGGAAAATGAAGAAGAGAAGGTTAGTGTGCATTTCATCAAATCCTCGAGGTTGGTATAATGTGTATTAAAGATTGATAACTTCATTTTAGCAATTATATTCAATTTTTCAAAGATACATGTATAGTATTAAGGACACAAGGTAATTCAGACATTCATTTTATACTTTTTCAGTAATTAATTATGTACTCAGAAAGGCAAAGAATATTAATTGTTCCCACCTGAGGCAATTGTATGCATCAGCTTACTCATCTTATTTGGGCTACAAACATCTTTTTCTTGTTTAGAGTCACTCAAAGAACAACTGTTATTATTATTATTATTAATAATATTAATATTATTTTGACTTCTACCCTGTAATTAAATTGTATGTGAGCTAAGATTTAATTCCATATTATTGGAGGCATTTCCCTACCAAAACAATTTTAAAACTTGGTTTATCAAGTAATTACCCTTGATATCATATTCCCACACATTTGAGGAGCCAAAAATATTTTATTCATGTATACAGATCTTTCTCAGTGCTTAACACCACTGTTTGCTCTTCCAGAGAACCTGGGTTTGGTTCTCAGCACCCACATTAGATGGCTAACAACTGCCAATAATGTCACTCCCAAGAGATCAGAAACCCCTCTGGTCTCCTTGGACATCAGGCACATATGTGGTTCACATGTAGGCACACAACCCATACATAAAGTTTTAACAAATTGCTATACATTCTCTATGATAACAATATCTTATAAATTTACATGCATATTTCATGTCTGTATCTGAATTTAACAAATACCCAGGATAAAGTTGCATTTAATGTTTGTAATGAAACAATTTTATAAATGAAGCTTATCCAGCCCTCCAAGTTTCTGTTTATTTGTTAAAGACTGAAAGCTTTGCATATTCATGCAAACAGCAGTACGTATTGGCTATAACTCCAGCCTATACTTAATGATTTGTATTAATTAGTTTACTTTTCTTTTATGTACATGGATATTTTTCCTGCATGTATGTCTGTGTGAAAGTGTCAGAAGCCTTGGTTCTGAAGTTACAAACAGGTGTGAACTTCTATGTGGGTGCTGGGAATTGAACAAGGGTATTCTGCTTAACTGCTTAACTTAACTGCTGAGCCATCTCAGCAGCCGTTGATTTTTAAGATTCTTGTAAATTCTTGATTCAAGATAGAATACTACTCAAAAGTATTCATTTGGGATGATACTTCTCTGTTTTAGCAGGATCAACTAGAGTTTAGGAAATACTGATGTTGGGATTCTTTTTTTATCCCATGAAAGGCACTGATTTAATTGATATGCAATGAAGACAATGCATTCAATTTTTTAAAACTTCCCCAGATAATTCTAATATGAAGTCCAAGATAAAACGTCAACATCAAACATTTTATGAAAATAAGAATCAATCCACTCCATTCCTTTTGTAACTATGTAGAAATGTAACTCTGACTCAGAAGCAAGAGATTACTTCATTGAGATGTGGTCTTTACATTAACAGGAAAAAAGGACAAAAATTTAGTGAAGAAATACAAATATTTATGTTAATGAAAATATATGTTAATTGCCTTCAATATCTTATCTTTGCACTTATCTGAGTCCAAAGATGACATATTCCACTTTCATAAAAAAATACCTGTGGTGATAATGACATAGCTCAGATGACAAAGGTGCTTGTTGCCAAGCCTAGAATTTGAGTTCTATTCCCAAAGCCCACATGGTGGCAGGAGAGAATCAGCTCGTACAATTGTCCTCTGACCTTCACACTGGTGATGGCATGCAACCCCTCTCTTCTTTATATAAACAGCTACCTAGCAAACTTATGCTTTGTCGATACTGTGGGAAAATTTATGAAATATTTATTCATTTGTCTAGGCTTTTAGGGTGACATTCTGTTCCTGGAATACAAAAGCCAATGCAAACTATCTTAGATTATTAATAATGTAATATTAAAATATTCTTATTGGGGCATTTTTGTAAAAAATACTAGCTTTGATTGTGGTCAAGAACTTTCATATCATTGTTTTCAAGGACCTATGATATAATATATTTGAAAATAATAAGTAAAAAAAGAGGAAAACAAAATAAAAGCATCTCTTTAATTTAGTGGATGTCTCATAGAAAGTGAGGGAAAAAAATCCAGGAATTTGAAGCCAATATTTCATATATGTCTCAGAATCTCAAATTTGCAGCTGGCTACTCAGTTATTAATTTACTGGCTATTATCTTTGATGGGCTTAATATTTTAAAGAATTTGAGAACAAAAAGACATAGGAGTCACTGGATTTTCCCAGCCCTCCACTCATGAAGTGGGTTATAAGTCAGAGTTTTTGTATCCTCCTATCCACAGTCTGGACCTGATGAAATTGCTCTCTCTAGTTGAAGACATGATCATCCTTAAATCCATATTTAGGACCACAGTGAAGGGAACCAAAAGGAAAGAGAGAGAGAGAGAAAGAGGGAGAGAGAGCATTGATAAAACTAAGAAATAGAACTAGAGGACATTCTCCCTCATGAACATCAATGCAAAAATACTCAATAAAATACTAGCAAATCAAATCCAAGGACCCATCAGAAAAATCACTGGATAGTTCAGCATATGAAAATCCATCAATATAATCCCCATAAACAATATAAACCACATAAACAAACTGAAAAATAAACTACATGATCATCTCACTAGATGCTAAAAAAGCCTTCGACACAATCCAACACGACTTCATGATAAAGGTCTTGGAGAGATCAGGAATAACATGAACATACCTAAATATGATAAAGTCAATATACAGCAAGTCAACAGCCAACATCAAACTAAATAGAGAGAAACATATTACACTTACTCTAAAATAAGGGCAACAGATAATGGGCATGGAAATCAGGATTCACAAGAATTTATTTGAGGGAAAAGTCCTTACACAGAAAACAAGGAGTACTGCAGCTCCAGGGATGCAGACCCTCCTACGCTGATTCTCTCCACAACCAAAAGGGTGTGCAACCCTAAACCTATACTTTTAACCTGTCATGTCCGCACCTGTGACTATGCCCAAAGGTGTGGGTTGTGGTCAATGCTTCAGGTATGGATACATGTCTATCACTGCAGTGCATTCTCTCCGTATCTCTTTAATATTGTACTTGAAGTTCTAGCTAGAGCAATAGGACAACAAAAGGAGATCAAGAGAGTATAAATTGGAAAGGAAGAAGTCAAACTTTCACTATTTGCAGATGATACGTTAGTTAGAATTGGTACAGGAGATCACTTCTTGAACATAATATCAGTAGCACAGACACTGAGATCAACAGTTAATAAATGGGACCTCCTAAAACTGAGAAACTTCTTTAAGGCAAAGGACACAGTCAATAAGATAAAATGGTAGCCAACAGAATGGGAAAAGATCTTCACCAAGCCCACCTCTGACAGAGGGCTGATCTCCAAAATATGCAAAGAACACAAGAAGCTAGTCACCAAAACACCAAAGAATTCAATTAAAAAGTGAGCTATAGAACTAGAGAATTCTCAATAGAAGAATCTAAAATAACTGAAAGACACTTTAAAAAATTGCTCAAATTCTTAGCCTTCAGGGCAATGCAAATCTAAACAAATTTGAGATACTTTCTTACACCCATCAGAATAGCTTCAATAAAAACACCAAAGACAGTTTATGCAGGAGAGGATGTGGAAAAAAGGGTACACTCCTGCACTGGTGGTGGGCGTGCAAACTAGTAGAGCCACTTTGAAAATCAATATGACAGTTCCTCAGGAAAATTGTAATCAGTCTACCTCAAGATCCAGTAATTCCACTCTTAAGCATATACCCAAACATGTACATTGATACAACATGGGCATCTATTTACCTTTGTTCTTAGCAGTATTATTCATAATAGCCAGATGCTGGAAGCAACCTAGATGCCCTTCAACTAAAGAATGGCTAAAGAAAACGTGGCACACTTACACAATGGACTACTACTCAAAAGAGAAAAAAAAAATGACATCTTGAAATTCACAGGGAAATCTATGGAACTAGAAGAAACCATCCTGAGTGAGGAAATCAAGTCACAGAAAAACAAACATGGTATATATTCATTCATGTATGAATATTAGACATAGAGCAAACTATTAAAGCCTACCAGCCTACAGCTCACATCTCCATAGAAGCTGAGAAACAAGGAACACCCTAAGAGAGACAAACAATGTGCCCTGGGGAAAGTGAAAGGGACAAGATCACCTGAATATACTGGGAGCACAGAGGAGGGGGTAGGGAAGTAGGAGAAAGAGGAGGGGAGGAAAGGAGGGTGGAGGAGAACATGAAGGATCAGGAAGATTCAGTCAGTGTATGAATAGAGGAGAGCAAGAAAAGTGATAGCTTAATAGAGGGAGCCATTGTAAGTTTAAAGAGAAATCTGGAACTAAGGAAATATCCAGAGATCCACAAGGATGATAAAAACTAAGGATCTAAGCAATAATGGAGAGGCTACCTTATATGCCCTTCCTCTATAATGAGAATGATGACTACATTAAATGCCATTCTAGACCTTGCATCTAGTAGCCGATGCAAGCAGAAGTAGAGTTCCACAGCTAAGCACTGAGCCAAACTCCAGAAATCCAGTTGCAGAGAGTGAGGAGTGATAAACAAATGGGTCAAAATCATGCTGGGGAAACCCACAGAAACAGCTGACATGAACAATTGGGAGATCATGGACCCCAGTCTGACAGCTGGGGAACCAACATAGGCCTGAACCAGGCCCCCTGAATGAGGGTATCAGCTAGGAGGCTAGGGCCTCTGGCAGTGGAATCAATATTTATTTATTCCTAGTGCACGAATGGACTTCCAGGGCACCTTCCCCATGGAGGGACACTCTCTTAGCCTATATACCCAGAGTACAGGGGAGAAGGCCTTCGCCCTGCCCCAAATGACTTGAAAGGATTTGAAGATCCCTGGGGAGTAGATAGGGGATGAGATGGGGGATCAGTATGGGGCATGGGAGCATATAAGGGAGAGGGAACTTGGATTGATATGTAAAATAAGACTGTTTCTAATTTTAAAATTTATATATAAAAAAGAACATTGTTAAATTCCCTCTGTTCATCATTTACTATAGTATTATACATTCATTGTTATTAAATATTCTCTGAACTACAAATTCTTCAAACCATTACAAACAGTGTATAAAATTGGTTTACCTATTCCACTGTGTCTTCATTCCTTAGAAAGATTCTTTTGTCACATAAAGTTTGTATTGAGTAAATCATTTTGCTTTTGTCTTATTAAAAATTAGGAGACAGTCAAGAGAAGATGCCTTTCTTCCATTATCATTATACGTCCAGCTTCATGGTGCAGATATTAACACTTTGTGATTCAATGGAAAAAAATAAAGTAAATTCTATGAGATATGATACAGAAGCATCTCCTTGTAAAATCATCATATTTTTGATAAATAATAATTCTCTCTGATGACTGAAATCTTCTGCAAAGACCAGTCTTAAGAAATTCTATCCAGTCCTGAAAAAATATATGAAAAAAAAAAGAGAGAGGGAAAGAAATAGAGGCAATGTGGCTGAGAAGGTGGAAGGAAAGAAAACAGGAAATAATGCATGGATGAAGAATGTTTCAATTTAAAAACCTTTGTGTATCTTAAAATAGTTCATTAAACTCAAATGTGAATATGTCTTACAAAGTATAATTGAGAAAAGACTGACGAAATGTGTTGATGGACGTGCATGTGCACAAATACTAGCAATTATTTCCTCATGTTGTCAACATTTTCTTTGTTCTGTAATTTCAGCTGAGTGACAATTTAAAGTGGTATTTCTTTAAAAAATAATACTGTTTGTCTTTACAATTGGTCTGATGTGACAACAATTTTTGAAATATTTTTTCTTGTTACAATCCAAAATATGTCAACTATAAGAATCCAGCCATTCTATTTTTGTTTTGTTCTAAACTGAATATAACTTCCCTGAATCCATTTTCTTTGACTGATCTTTGATCACTTCCTCTAGTAGATGATTATACTCACACAACTAAAATCAGAGTATTTTCCTTTTCATATAGTTACAATATCTCTAAATCTTTAAGTTTTGAAAGAACACTCTCTCTTTCTCCTGTCTTCTCCCTCACTCATTCCCTCTCTCACTATGCCAAAATAAAATATTTTCAAGACATATTTGAAGTTCCCTCAATATTTATAAGAGATTGACAATATGAAGTAATAATAATATAAAGAGTATGAGTTAAATATATACTGATAAGTTTTGTTGCCATGAGTGTTTGTCTATGTATATATCTTTTTGCTGATGATCTTATATAAAAGGGAAAATTATATTTTTCTCATCCACATAGATCCCAAAGTTTTATTGCATTACAATTAAGTACTCAATGAATATGTCATAATATTTTTACATTATAGTAAATGTAATAATACATTACAATAATGTATTATTAGAGGTTTTATTATAAATAAAAATTGAGGTAGAACTCTGAAATTCCCAGAAAAAAATACACATACAAAAATTATGTATTCATTAAGATCTGAATACATAGTCTTTCATATAGAAATTTTTGGTCAATGACTTTTAGTCTCATTTTACTGCCATTGTTGAAAATATTTGTTTTTGCTTGGATTTTTGTACACATTAGGCTGTTGAATAGTATTTAAAGCCTCTAAAACAATCCTTGTAGCAAATTTCTACAAGTGCATAATGTCACTTGTAGAGCAAAATTATTTCCACTACAGAATCATTGATCATGGCCTTTCTATCTAGATCCTCATCATATGCAAGAAATGAATTGGCAATGTCAATTTTAAGGGAAACCTGGAAGCATTAATAAAGAATTGTGTTAGCTTAAGTCTAACTCACTACAATGATCTTAGGCAAAGATTTATGGAGTCCCAAGTATATGTAAATTATATCTTCCTCTTTGTTATTGTTAACATTCAATATATGGTACAGGGTCTGACCTGCATTGTGCATCAGTTAAATATGACATGACTTTAGGAAGTTAGAAAGTAAATTTTGTACCACAAAATACAGTTTCTATGCACTGAAATTCTTCAGTCTTTAACATTCAATATTCTAAAATTTATTGACTTGTTTTGGTATGAATTACCTATGTTCCAAGATCTGAAGGCTCATGGTAATATGAAACATTTTATATAGTCTCAAATGTACTGAATGCTTTTTTTATCAATTGAATGTGATCTTTCACAAAGGTGCACAATATATACTAAGGACCCTAAACTACCCACCCTTCCATATTTCACTACTACCCCTGTCTGTACTTCTTGTCACTAAAATTCTCTTTCTCATGTTCATCTATCTCTACTTATTTTGTGGTATGTTGAATTTAAACAGAGACAACTGTGTGATCATGGGCTTGACATTTTCAGTGCAGCCTGGTGAGTTTAGCAGTGGATATATAACTAAGCATAATGTTCCTTCTCTACCAGATTCTTGCAGCATTCATTTGTTTGGCACTAAGTAGTAGCTCCCTGTCAACTCCTCCCTTTTTTATGATTGTTTATTGATAGGGCCAGCCTCCTGCAGGCCCAGTGCTAATAAATGTTGTCACATGACTCAAGATAGCAATGACCATGTTGAGTGTAGAAAATATCAGTTTTGAGCCTTTCACTCTGTCTTTCATATACTTCTTTCCCTCTTTTCTCTAATGTTTCCCAACCTTTAAATGGGTTGGTTAGTACACATGTATTATTAGGGCTTAACGATCAAACTTTACTTGCTTATATTATGTAATTTTGGCAGCCATAAGCCTCTAAAGTTACCACTATCTATTGCATAGAGAGTCTTCTCCAGTTAAGGGTGATGGAAATAAACATTTATGTTTTAAAACAATTTAATTAAACAAGGATGGTTAGTACTCCTTGCCACAATTTCCCACCTTCCGCATAGCCTTTCTTCACTATTCTTTCTCCATCCTTCCACCTCTCATGCCCCATTCTGGTACATTTGCTAAAAGTAAATAGTCAAGTCAGATCTATAGATGAGTGAGAAGCAATGGTGTTTGTATTTCTGGAACTATAGTATCTAACTCTGCATATTTTTCTCATTTTCATCACTTACTTGCAAATGTCATTATTTCACTTTTCTTTATGGTTGAAGGAAATTCCATTTTTGTATGTATATCAAATTTTCATTATCCACTAATCAGTTGGTGGGCATTTAGGCTTTTTCTATTTTCAAGATTTATAAATATAACAGTGATGAATATGGGTATGTAGAATTTGCTGCACTTTATAATATAGAGTCCTTTGGTTATATGCTCAGAAGTAATATATTAGAGTCATAGTTTATCTTTTCATTTTCTTATTGATATATCTGAGATTTTGAAACAAATGGTCTATATATTGGCAGATATAGAAATAGATAGGAAGCTTAAATATGATTTCTATGAGTTCTTACAGAAGAATAAGTTGTGTTGAAAATGTTCAACCTCATCTAAGCCCTGTGCTTCTGAGTTTAAATACTACGTTCAAAAATTTGTTTTCAGGGAAACTAGAAAACATCAGTTAGAAGAAGATACTTCTAATATCTACTTTTTCTCACTCCCTTCCTTCTTTTATAAACACCTTCGAGTCTTAGTGTTTGAAATATTTTTATCATTCAAAATATAATCATGACCCTAGGCCTAATTAACACACACAAGCACATAAACACACACACACACACACACACACACACACACACACACACAAACACAAAAGTTCTCCCAAGGAAGCTCATAGAAGATCATGTATAAAGAGACATAAATGATATAAAGGATGTATATTCTGTATTGCCTTCCTTGAAAGATACTTCCCTTTCATATATTCCTTAATGTATAACTAACCTCTAGATATATGGATTATAACTTGCCTCTCGGAGGTTTAAAGTTTAATATATACATATAAAAGTATGTGTCATATTTATCTTTTGGGGTTTGAGTTAACTCACTTAGTATGATGTTATTTCTAGTTCCATCCATTTGGCTGTAAATTTCATGATTTCTTTTTTTTTAAGTTTCTGAATAACAATACACTTTGAAAATTACCACTTATTCTTTATTTGTTTACCCATTGATGGGCATATAGACTACTTTGAATTTATGTCTATTCTGAGTAGAGCATCAAAGCACACATTTGAACAAGTGTATAAGTAATTTGATAAAAACTACTTAGGTTAAAAGCCCCAGAATGGCACAGGTGGCTCTTGAGGTACGTGTAGTCCCAGATTCCTGAGGAACCACCACATTGCTTTCTATAGAAGCCGAACAAGTTTGCATTCCCACCAGTAATGCATGAGTGTTCCCCTTAACGCACAATCATAGCAGCACGAGGTATCATCTTATATTGATTTTGGCCATTTTGTCTTGTGTAAGATGAAATCACAAAGCAGTTTTAATTCGCATTTCCATGATACCTGCAGACATTGATCATTTTTTTGTTTGTTTGTTTCTAAGCCATTAGTATTTCATCATTTGAGAACTCTCTGTTTAGTTTGGCACCCCATTTTTAATTAGATTATTGCTGGGTATTTTTGTGATCCAATTTTTATGACCTTATATATCTTACATATTAAGCCTTTTTCAGAAATTAGTAAAGACTTTTTTCCATTCTGTAGCCCTCCCCTTTTTCCATTGATGATGTCCTTCATCACACAAAGGCTTTTCAGATTCATGAGGTCTCATTTGTTACTCTTTCTTAGAAACTGGTCTATCCAGACTTTTCCTGTGACAGTGATTTCAAGATATTCCTACTTTATCTTCTATTAGATTCATTCCATGTATCTGGTCTTATTTGAGGTTTTTGATCCATTTGGATTTGAGTTTTATACAAACATTCTTATAGGTGCATCCTTCCAGTTTGATTTGCACTATTATCTGAAGATGCTGTTAATTTTCCAGTGTGTATTTCTCAGATGTTCATAGGTGTGTATAATTGTTTTCTTGTTTTCAATTTGATTACACTGATCATTGTGTCTGTTTCTTTGTTGATACCATGTATTCATTGCTATGGCTTTGTAGTGTAACTGCAGGTTGGTGATGGTGATATCTCCAACATTTTTGTTTTATCATTTAGATAATTTTAGCTATCCAGGACTTTCTGTGTTTCCATATGAATTTGCAAATTGTTCTTTACATTCTTGTGTAGAATTGTGTTGGAATTTTGATAGGGATTGCAATGAATCTGTAGATTGCTTCGGCAGGATGTCATTAACACTTTGCTAATCCTACCTGTTTATGATGGAGATCTTTCCATATTCTGATATCTTCCTCAATGTCTTAAAGCTTTTAATATGCTAGTTTCTCACTTTTTATTTTTATAATTCTTTTGTTTGTTTGTTTGTGTTTTTTTGGTTTTTTGTTTTGTTTTTTGTTTTTTCAAGACAAGGTTTCTCTGTACTGTTTTGGAGCCTGTACTGGAACTAGCTCTCTCTATAAACCGGGCTGGCTTCTAACTCATAGAGATCTGCCTCTCTCTGCCTCAAGACCTCAGTGCTGGGATTAACGGCATGTGCCATCAATGCCTGGCAAGATTATTACTATTATTATTTGGGGGTTAGGATATTGTGATATTTATTGTTTTCCTTATTTTTTTCTTTTTTATTTAAATTTGAAACAAGGTTGTTTTACATGTCAATTCCAGTTCCCATGCCCTCCAACCTCCCTTATCTCCCCCACCAAATGTTAGTCCATCTCCTTTCTGCTCCCCAGAGAGGGTGATGCCTCCCATGGGGAGTCTTCAAAGTCTGTCATAGCATATGGGCAGGGCCTAGGCCCTCCCTCATGTGTCTAGCCTGAGAAAATATCCCTCTATGTGGGATGGGCTCCCAAAGTCCATTTGTATATTAAGTATAAATATAGATCCATTACTAGAGGCCCCACAGCCTGTTCAGTCCTCCTAAGTAACACCCACATTAAGGGGGTCTGAGTAGGTCCTATGTTGGTTTCCAGGATACTGCTTCCTGAACATAACACCAGTAGCACACACACTGAGATCAACAATTAATAAATGGGATCTCCTAAAGTTGAGAAGCTTCTGTAAGACAAAAGACACAGTCAACAATACAAAATGTCAGCCCACAGAATGGGAAAAAAATATTCATCAATCCCACATCTGACAGAGGGCTGATTTCCAAAATAGATAAAGAAGTCAAGAAGCTCATCACCAAAACACCAAATAATCCAATTAAAAGGTGGGATGCAGAACTAAACAGAGAATTCTCCAAGAGGAATCAAAAATGGCTGAGAGACACTTAAGAAAGTTCTCAACATCCTTAGCTTGAGGGAAATGAAAATCAAGGCAACTCTCAGATACAATTTTTCTCCTGTCAGAATAATTAAAATCTAAAACACCAAAGACAGTTTATGCTGGAGAGGATTTGGAGAAAGGGGCATACTTCTCAGTTGGTGGTGGGAGAACAATCTCATATAGCCACTTTGGAAATCAGTATGACAGTTGCTTAGGAAGATGGGAAGTAGTCTACCTCAAGATCCAGTAATTCCACTCTTAGTCATGTGCCCAAAAGATACACATTCATACAATAAGGACATCTGTTCAACTATGTTTATAGCAGCATTATTTGTAATAACAAGAACCTGGAAGCAACCTAGATGTCCCTCAAATAATAATGGATAAAGAAGATGTGGTAAATTTACACAATGGAGTACTACTCAGCAGAAAAACACAATGAAAGCCTGAAATTCACAGGTAAATGGATAGAACTAGAAGAAACCATTGTGAGTTAAAAAAAAAAAAAAAAAAAAAAAAAAAAAAAAAACCCAGTCACAAATAGACACACAGTATGTACTTACTCATATATGGATTTTAGATATAGAGCAAAGGATTACCAGCCTACAATTCACACTGTCAGAAAAGCTAGGAAACAAGGAGGGCCCAAAGAGAGACATACATGGTCCTCTGGGGAAGAGGGAAGGACAAAATCTCCAGAGTAAATTTGGCACATGGAGGATGGTATTTGGTAGGAATTGCACTGAATCTGTGGATTGCTGTTGGAAAGATTGACATTTTTACTATGTTGATCCTACATTTCCAAGAACATGGGAAATCTTTACATATTCTGGTATCCTCTTTGGTTTCTTTCTTTCTTTCTTTTCAGTTTTTTTTTATTTAATTTGTTATTTTACATGTCGATCCCAGTTCCCTCTGCCTTTTCCCTCCCTCCCTTTTACCCTCTCTGCCCCATCACATGCACCCTGACCACCCTGCCCTCCCATACTCCCATCCCAATTCCACATGTAGGGCAATGCCATCCAGATGGGGTCATGTAGATCTGCCAGGTCATTTGAAGTAGGGACTAGGACTTAAAGAATCAAAGTTCTTATTATATAGGTCTTTGATTTGTTTGGTTAGCAAATGGTGCTGGCATAACTGGATGCTGACTTCAAGAAGACTGCAGATAGGCCCATATCTTTTGCTCAAACCTTAAGTTCAAATGGATCAAAGACCTCAACAAAAATCCAGCCACACTAAACCACTTAGAAGGGAAAGTGGAGGTACCTTTGAAGAAATCGGTACAAGAGACCACTTTCTGAGCATAACAACAGTAGCACAGACACTGAGATCAACAATTAATAAATGGGACCTCCTGAAATTGAAAAGCTTCTGTAAGGCATAGGACACAATCAATGAGACCAAACCGAAGCCCACAGAATGGGAAAATATCTTCACCAACCCTGCATCTGAGAGAGGGCTGATTTCCCAAATACACAAAGAACCCAAGAAGCTAGTTACCAAAATACCAAATAATCCTATGAAAAAGTGAGGTATAGAACTAAATAGAGAATTGTTAATAGAGGAATTTAAAATGCCTGAAAGACACTTAAGAAAGTACTCAACATCCTTAGCTATCAGGGAAATGCAAATCAAAACAACACTGAGATGCCATGTTAATCTTTTCAGAATGGCTAAAATCAAAATCACCAAGGACAGTTTATACTGGAGAGGATGTGGAGAAAGGGGTACACTCCTTCACTGCTGGTGCAAACTTGTGTGGCTACTTTGGAAATAAGTTTGGTAGTTCCTCAAGAAAATGAGAATCAGTCTACCTCAAAATCCAGTAATTCCACTCTCTAGTATATACCAAAAAAAGTGTACATTCATACAACAAGGGTATCCGTTCAACTATGTTCATAGCAGCAGTATTTGTAATAGCCAAAACCAGGAAGCAACCTAAATGCTCCTCAACTGAAGAATGGATGAAGAAAATGTGGTACCTTTACACAATGGAGTACTACTCAGCAGAAAAACACAATGGAAGCCTGAAATTTGCAGGAAAATGGATGGAACTAGAAGAAACCTTCTTGAGTGAGGTAACTCAGTTACAAAAAGACAAACAGGGTATGTACTCACTCATATATGGATTTTATACCGACAGCAAAGGATTACCTGCCTACAATTCACACCACCTGATTTCTTTCTCTATAAATTTATGAATTAATTTGTATCCTGCATCTGTGGATGTTGTCTGGTGGAGTTTTTAGTTTTTGTTTTTTAAATGTAGAAAGTCATATTATCTTCAAATAAATTATACATTTCCCTTTCCTATTTATCACCTATTGATCTATTTCAATTATGTTTTAATACTCTAGAAAACACTTAATTTAACATATTTTTATGAACAGATATGGAAAATACTGAAACAGGAGCATTAAATAGAGAGGAGAATATAAGAATGGTTAGGAGTGATAGCTAACACTAAGGGCCATTTGAGGGTAGAAGTCTCATAAAATAAATAAATATGAAAGAAATATAAATATATAAACATAAATAGAGTCACTAAATAATGGAGGAGACAAACCCAAACTAGACATCTTTAACAATCAATTGACACCTCCAATGCCAGGAATGGGTTATATCTAATTGAGGTTTTGCCCAAGGGGCCCAGAGAAACTCCCAAAATAATTCAAACTGCTGTCAACACTATTGAATGCTTCACTGGATTGTGCATTTTGCAATGGTGGGTCCTTTGCTGAAAACAGTTTATATATTTCATTGAACACAGAAAAGTTGAGCTAGTGCATCACTACAGTCTTGAGAGAGTAGTGTTCATGATACTGCAAGCTACTCTGTACCCTGCCAAAAGAGAAAGGTAAACAACCATCAGCTCAGTAACAAACCCTGTGATCTACAATGGTAACTTTTATGACTGATTTACTGGTGCAATCATGTAAACAAACACTTTGAGAGTAACCAATCACTATATAATTTGGATTTAAAGCATAGTCCATTAGATTGGATTCATGCCTTATACTCCTGGGGTGGTGGCAAAGAACCTGAATTAAATAGGTCATGGGCCTAAGAAGAAAAATACTTTTTCTGTTAAAGGAACTTATCAATAAAAATACTCTTAATGGCATTCTGCTATATCCAGAGATCAGTGTCTTGCTTGACCAGCATCAGAGAAGCTTCTTCTGTGGGATATGATAATTAATATGATATTCACAACTAGACAAGGTACAGAATGGGAGAGAACATGGAACAATAAGTCCTTGAAGGGAAGTCTCCATCAACAACATCTTCTTGGTGCTCATGGAATTCTGAAGAATAGGCAATTGAAAAATATAAGAGGCAGAGGGGATGGAGAGCATTATGTCATCAGTCTCTTCAGAACATGATGGAACTAACACAAATATGAACTCACAAAGATTATACCAGCATGCACAGGACCTGCATAGGTCCAAGCAGATATGGTCTCTAGTGATGAGATAGGGCAGAAAACAAAAGCATACCTAACCAAGAAGCTATCTCGAGAGAAAAAAATGGGGATATCTCATACAAGCAACTTAGCAGAACATCTGAAAGCTCTAGAACAAAAAAGAAGAAATTACACCCAAAATGAGAAGATGCCAAGAAATATCCAAACTCAGGACTAAAATTACTAAAATAATAACAAAGAAAAAGGTACCATGACCATGAATCAATGCAACAGAGAGTTACATCATTAATAAAATCAATAAAATTGACAAACTTTATTCAATGTAACTAAAATGCAAAAGGACAGACAGGGTAACATAACAACAGATACCAAGGAAATCTAGAAAACCATAATGGCATATTTTTAAATTCTACATTCTACCAACTGCAAAATCTAAAAGAAATTGATAATTTTAATAACATGTGTATGTATACTTTTAAAGGGACCCATCCCCTTAATAAGTTAAATCAAGATAACATAAGCAATTTATACAGACCAATAACAATTTGTGAAGTAGAAAAAAGTCAATAAAAATTACTGAACAGCAACAACAACAAAAACAATAACTCCCAGGGATAGATGGCTTTAGTAATGAATTCTACCAGAGTTTTAAAAAACAGTTAAGGCAAATACTTGTAAAAATATTCCAAAGAACAGAAAATTAGGAACATTGCAGAATACTTTTAAAGAGGCCACAGTTACTCTGATAACTAAACTACACAAAAACCAAATGAGAAAGAATACCAGGCCATTTTCTCTTATGAAAAATATATGCATATAATCTTAATAAAATAATGAAAACTGAATGCAGCAACACATCAAAAGTAAAACATCAGCAACCATGTTCATGTTGGCTTCATCTCAGAGATGCAAGGATGATTCAAGATACATAAATCAATTAATATAATCTACCTCATTGAGTTAATGAGAAAAAACACAGGATCATTCATTAGATAACAAAAATCCCTTTGTCATAATTCTAACATGCCTTTATGATAAAAATCCTAGGAATACAAGGCACATAGCTCAAAATAACAGACATGATTTTCAGAAAATGTACAGCTAATATCAACCTAAATAGTCACAAACTCAAAATATTTCTCCTAAAATCAGGAACAAGAAAAGAATGTATACTCTTTCAATACCCATTCAATACCAAGTCTTATCTAGCAAAATAGGACAACTGAAGGTGATCAAAATAATACAAAGGATTAGAGAAGACATAAAAGTATCTTTATTTATTATGATATGATAGTATGTACAAGTGACCATAAAATTTCCATCAGGGAAATCTTACATCTGAAAAATACTTTGTGATTAACAGGACACAAATTAATTCATGAAAATCAATAGCCTTCATGAATAAAAAATTACATATGGACTAAGGAAAAAATCAGGTAATAAAACATTTTCCACAATAGCCTCATAAAAATATGTTGGAGAAATTCTAACCAAGTAAATAGAATTTTATATGATAAACACTTTCAGACATTAAACAATATAGCATAAGATGTAAAGATCACCCATGCTAATGGAACAGGAGGATTAATATATTAACAATTGCCATCCTACAAAGGTAAACTTAAGATTCAAACAATCCCTATCAAAATTCCAACACAATTCTTCATAGATCAAGGAAGGAGAATTTTCAATTTCATATTGAAATAAGCATACAAATACACATACACTTGCACACACACACACACACACAGAGAGAGAGAGAGAGAGAGAGAGAGATTACCATGTGTTTCTGTAACTATCCTATGTCTGTGACTATGTGTCTCTGTGTCTATATGTGTTTCTTGTGCTTTATCTTTTGTTCTTGTTTTTTCTGTTTATATTTTTCCTATTTCAGTGTGTTTTTGTTTTGTCTAATTTTATTATTATACTTTAGGTTTTCTTTTGTTTTCCAAATAAAGACACAAGTTATGGGGATGGGAGGAAGATAGGGAGGATCTCAGAATAGTTCCAGAAAGGAAAACTGTTATTAGAAAATATTTTATAAAAACACATTTTCATCAAAAGAAAAATAAAAAATAACAAGAGAGAAGAGAACGAGAAGCAGAAGAAGAAACAGAGGTGTGAGGGGATATTTCGGGAGATATCAGGAGGCATTGGAGAGAAAATTGAGAGACAATGTGATTATATTTTATTGGAAACATTTATAATATTCTCTTAAATATGACTTTGGTCTAAAGTGATGCATTCAGTTTTCCATGATTTCAAACAAACTAAAAAAAAGAGCATTTTCATTGTTGGTGAAAACATATCTTGTATGTTCTGTCTTTCACAGAGCTATCTTACTTATACTTTGGTAGATAGACATTAGAGCCATGTATGTTATGGACAAGAACTCTGTCATTGACCCATCAGGCTAGGGCTAACTGTGCCCTTTGAATATTAATATTTTATGATTTTGCACATTGTGGTTTGTTTTCATTTATTCATATTCAAAAAGTATAGATCAATCATATAGTCTTTGGAGCTCCTAGAAAATTAAAAATATCATGTTTGTGCTATAATCAGCCTCTTACCCAACAAGTCCCCAGCATGATTATCATGTATGCATTCACTTTGATCTGCACCATTACATAGGGATCCTTGTGGGAATGTGTGGGTTATGGTATTTCCTATTTGTCCTTTCTCACTTTGACTTATAAGCAGTGGCTTTCTTCCATGATTAAAATAATGTCAAAATTATCATCAAAGGAATCATCATCTTACTAATATATCAAATCCTTTCATAAAAGCTTTTGATTTAATTTCTCAGTATATAATGACCTCTTCTATTAAAATCCCACTCACTTATCATAAGCTATTATTATGCTTGTCAATCTCTGCTGCTAGTCCCAGAATTTGAGATGGCTCTGTTTGCTTGCTTCATTCTTTGTCATATCATTGGTATTAGGAAAAATTACTGAACATAGTATTTGTTCAATATGTTATTTCTTAATGCCTGACATGAAGGAGATAATATAAGACAAGGAAATTAAATGATGTTTATTTTTTACCCATTTAACAAAAATGGCTTTGTCCCGGATTCAAACAGTACTCTATGAGATAGGGATAAGAGTACATGAAAAGTTCTCTGCCTACAAATAGTGATTGAAGATCTCAATGCATTCCTAACCAGGCTCAATCCTGGTTAGGCACATGCCTTCCTCTCCTCCCCCTCATTTTCTCCTACTTCTCTCTCCATTCCTTGACCTCCCCCACTTCACCTGAGCTCTTGGGGACTTGTCCCTTCCCAGTTCTGTGAGGGACTTTATATGAATCTCTTAGAATACACCTTGTATCCTAGTTCCTCTGGTGATGTGAATTATAGGCTGGTGATCATTTGATCTAGTTCTAAAATCCATATATGAGTGAGTACATACTGTGTTCCTCTTTTTGTGACTGGGTTACCTCATTCAGGATGGTTTCTTTAAGTGCCATCCACTTGCCTGCAAATATGAAAGAGAGAGAGACAGAGACAGAGAGAGAGAACATAAAAGAGGGAGGCAATATTGGTTTGAAGATAAAGTTGAACACAAAGAAAGGTCGAGAGAACTACAAGACTGCTCCCAACTAACAATCTCAGCTTCCGTGGAAAGGCTATCATAAATGCCCTTCCCGGAGAGGGAGATCAACAACTAACTTCTCCATGGAACCCTCAACTAATGCCTGTTGAAAATAGGAGCAAACACCCATACATAAACACTGAGTCGAACTAGAACCCAGAAGCAGATGGAGAGGACAAGACCATGTGGTAGAAGCACATAGAGACAGCTTACCTGAACAAGGAGGAGCTAAGGGCCACTAGACTGATAGCTGGGAAGCCAGCAGGGGACTGACTCGGGCCCCCCTGAATATGGGTCTCAGCCAGAAGGTATGAGCAGTCTAAGAGACCTCTGACAGTGGAGCCAGGATATATCCCTGGTGCACAAAAGGACTTTGCAAACATATCCCCCATGGAGGGATAACTGCCTTATTCTAGAGACAGGAGAGAAGCCCTAGTCCCTACTTCACAGGACTTGTCACATCTACATGACCCCAACTGGATGGCATTCCCCTACATATGGAATTGTGGTGGGGGGATGGGAGGGGAGGGTGTTTAGAGTGCATGTGAGAGGGCAGAGAGGGCAAAAGGGAGGGAAGGAGGGAGGGAGGGCTGAAGGGGAGGGAGAGAGAGGGAACTGGGATCGACATGTAAAATAATAAATAAAAAAAAAAAATGCTTTGACTCCAAAATTTAACTTGAAGAACAAGTTACTGGGGAAAAGGATTTCTATTTTTGTTTCCACAGAAAATGAAAAGATGTGGATTCCTTCCAGACTAATGTGGTTTGATCACCCCAGACCGCCTGAAACAGAGTACAAGCTGATCCTACATTCCAAACAGCTGGACAAAACAGCCCTACAGACTACAGCTAGGATATCTGAATCTTCTTCGAATCCCCCAAGACAGCGCCCCTTACCAGCAAGAAGTAGTTTGGAAAGAACGACGCCCAAATTCCCAAATACTGTGTATAAATGTTTGTTTTCATTTAATTGGACTTTGTTATATAAAATTAAATTAAAAAATTATAAAAAAAGAAGATCTCAATGCATATTTTGGCTCAATATTAACTATAAATTTGCTAAAATGACTACTGAAAATGTTTTCTACTTACATAGAAGACTTGTTTATAGGATGGCATTTTATCAAAGATCAGAGGAGTTAAAACTGTGATATATAGATGTGGACAAGCCAGTGACAGACAGTATATATGTCATAAGAAGTGGAAAAGAAAAGACAAATTCCATAGAGTTGAAATTCTTTGTTGTATTCAACTAACAGAAAGAAAACCAGGGTAGCTGAATATTGTAAGCAATAAGAAGTGTTTCATTAATGATATGGGGTGGGAGGCAACTGAAGCAATTAATCATAGACAATGTCTTCCAGAGAGACCAGGCTAGCTTTGAAATACAAATTTTCCTGATGCATCTTTTTGAGAACTGAGATTATAGGCATGTGTCACCAGCTTGACACAGATTACAATTTAATACCTCTCTATCAGTGGTGAGAAAGGATAAAAGGGGTAAGACAAAGAAGAGCAGAAATGCTGTAAAAAAATAAAATAAATAAATACATAAATAACAGAAAAAAATGAAGCATCAGTGAACATAGCATATTTGTGTTTAAAAATTCTGTCTGAACCAGTAATACTCAAAAAGTAAAATGATATTGAGAAGGAGGTGAGCTGGGTTGTGTTGGCACATGCCTATAATCCCAGCACTCAGGAGGCAGAGGCATGCAGATCTCTGTGAGCCCAGCCTGGTCTCCAGAGCTAGTGCCAGGACAGCTTCCAAGGCCACAAAGAAACCCTGTCTCAAAATACCAGAAAAAAAAAAAAAAAAACAAGGGCTGCTGGAAAGGGGGAAGAGGAGAAAAAGAACAGAAGAAGAACAAGAAGGGAAAGGGGAAAGAGGAGGAGGAGAAGGGTGAGAAGAATAAACTCATTCAACAAAATTGCTAACAAGAAAATTTACAAGATGATAACCTGCCTCTACTGTTGTCAGAGAATACTCTTTCCTGAAACTAAGAGATTGTCTCTTAGATCAGGGCTTCTCACACTTTAATACTTATTAGAATCATCTTGGTCTTTCATTAAAATTCAGGTTCTAATTCTGGAGGTTCAAAGTGGCACCTCAAGTAGTACATTTAATTTTTTTTCTATTTTTAGTAGGTATACATCTTTACCTATTTGTTGAATAGTGTGGCAAGGTAATATGGATAAGCAACATGTCATCATTAAATTGAACTTATAAGGATTTTCAACCCAAAACAATTTATTTCACAGTTTGAGACAGATCTTATGATGAAGCCCATGCTGTGCCCATATCTATTTTTTCCTGCCTCGGCCTCCATGGAAAACGGGTAACTTTGAACAGTCGCCATTTAATTGTACCTATGTTCTATGAACTCCCCCCACAAATATTTTTAAAAATTATAGAAAATTATAGTCATCTCAGTGCAGAACATGAGGACTTACCTCCAGAACTACATAGAATACATTATCCAACCTCCACTTCCTCTCCCCTATTCCCCTTATGAATATAGAATAACCACTAACTAGATGAATGATACAGCAAAAAACTGGACATGATTGTTTAAAACAGCTGGATCCCAGTACTTCACTGCCCACAACTATATTCTACTTGATGAATTTCAAGTCAAGGATAGACTTTGTCTCACAAAACAAGTAGGACCATTCCTGAGAATGGCATAGAAAATTGTTCTCTGTCTCTATATGAATATAAACACTCACTCTCAAACACACACACACACACACACACACACACACACACACACACACGCACACACACACATACACACACATCTCAAACTACAGTGATCAACAATGTCCTCTGCTGCAGTCTTTTCAAGTTGTTTACAGGTCACACTGATACAAATAGTCATGTAAACACAGTTTGAGCATCAGGGATTAGATGATACCCTAGCTAGATATATCTATGTTACAAGAACATGTGGAAAGATTAGGACAGTTCCAAAACAAAACTATTTGAAATAAGTATGACTGGTTTCAAGAATTCATCACTATAGTAAAGGGTTAGGTTGAGTGATAGACCAGCAATTCAAATGCAGCAAAGCTGAAAGTTAATTAACATCATATGCTATAATCATTTCTATGACACCATTGAGATTTCCTCAAATCTTAGATAATGAAAGGAGAAAAAGGTCTAGAGACAATTAGGAAGTACTGCTAGTCTCCAAGCTTTGTGCCTGGTAAAATTTTCTAAACTACCTATTAATCAGCTCTCCTATATACCTGTGGAGTCCCTCAATGTTTGTTAGTTTTTAATAAATGACTAATTTATTAGAACAGTGATGGGCTGGCAAAATGTTCTGGAGTCCATTTGAGATGAATTTATCAGGACTAATCTTTTATCTTATATTGACTTTTATTTTTAAGAAAGACTAACTTTTTATCTTATATTTACTTATATTTTTAAGTGGGAAAATAACTCAGAAGGAAATAAAGATTTATATTCTGGCATTATATTTTAACTAAATTAGCTAATTACAACAGGCAGTCAATATAAATTAATTTGCACCTACCAACAGCTATTTCAGTATTAAAATGTGAACATTGTCTGTATTATTTGGATCTTAAAGGTCCACTTCAAAATGTTGAACCTCTCTTCTTCTGGGATTTCATTTGTCTGTTTCTGTTTTGTTTTCTTAGGAGATTATATAATTGTAGAAAGTTGGATCTGTTAGGCAGTCCTGGTGAGATTTGTAGAATTCACTCTGTTTTGATTACTGGATATGGAATTTGGCCAGGTTCTTCACAATGTTTCAAGGGCCCAAATAATATTTCTTCCTCTTGGACTTGAGCCAGTAGAACTGTGAACCAAAGTCAACCTGTGTCTTCTATGGAAGTTATCTAAGATATTTTGTTGTAGTGGTTGAAAGCTGAGTAACCCTCTGGTCAGGAAATTAATGTTGGTACAATTTCATATTTTCCTCCCTCTCCTTTTTTTTTTACCTTTTACATGTCTAATATTAATTATAGCTGGTTTCTCCAATTACCTTTTATATCTCCTTTTCTCCCATAAAAGTAACCCCTTTGTTCTTAATAAATCCCTCTTCTATGAATGTCTGTGTATGTGTGTGTGTGTGTGTGTGAGAGAGAGAGAGAGAGAGAGAGAGAGAGAGAGAGAGAGAATGTGCACATCCTTGCCCAACTGATGGATTGTTCACATGAGCATTAGTGGAGAGCTGATGGAAAACGGACAGCTGACAGTGGTTATACTTCTGAAGCAACTGATGACCAGAGCCTGAGAAGCCCTTCTTCCCTTTGAACAATGTTGTGAGAACTAAATTTTTTTTCAGGTCTTATATAGTAACCACAGCTGTAGTGAATTCATGAGTGTGAGTGACTTGTAATGTCCAGAAGACATCCTTTTACACACACCTCCCCAATCTGTTCTTCAAGCTCTTATAATCTTCCATATATAACTTTTCTTCATTTAAGATGGTGGCTAAATAAATGATTTCCAATTCTCTACTATGATTCTTTGTGTTTGTGGTTATAGATTTCAAAGATCATAATGAAACTAAATATAATTTTATGACTAACATACTTTGTTGCTATGGTTATTTTGGATTTTTAAAATATTACACGTGCCTGGGTTTCTTTGGGTAAGAATTTCAAAATAGCACATTAAAGACAGAAATTAACAGATTTTTCTATGTTTATCTGGTACATTTGTGAAAGAACAGTTAAAAATAACAAGCACTTACTGCCAGTATTATACAAGTAACAGTACATTAAAACACACATCATAATTAGGAAAAACTTCAATTAGTACAGTGGTAATTTGGGGGCATGTAAATACCAGGAGCAAAGTATGTTTTTTTTTTATAACATTAATGTAGAGTATACATTATGTACACAATGTACAATGCCTTGAGTTTCATTTATTTACTTAATTTAAATTTGTAAAAGCATAAAATACCTAAATCTCAGACAGAAGTAATTATATTAAAAAGTACATGTTTCAACTGTTTGATGTTTTTCTTTATGATTTCTGTCCAAACTTTGAAAATTCTTCCTTTCATGACTACAACTTAGAATTGGGATTTTCCATCAGGAAAAACTCTTTAGTTGTTGGGAATTACATTTGGTAATATTACTTTCCTTCCCTGGGCAGTAGTAAATGATTTATTCACACAGAGGGATGTAACAGACTGATCCTAGGTTCCAAACAAACTAAGAAAGTCCTAAACAGCCTTTCATTTTCTTGTACAAGTTTACCTTTCTATACTTTCTTCCAATGCTATTGATCCCAAGAGTACCAAAACAACTTTTAATACCTCCACCATACATACTTGTCTTTGGCAAACATAGCTATAGCACATTTGACTTGTGAGAAATGGTTGTATATTCTTTTCCAAAAAAAAGTCTAATGTGCTTGACATTAGACATTATATCTTTCATGGTTTTACATGGTTTACTTGGTTTACAGTTATCAAAGGCCACACTGTGCTCTCAAGGAAACTATGATAATAACTTTCTCATAGCCTAACCCCACAGAAAGGTGGGATTAGGGCATAATTCTCTCTACAAGAATCTTCTTCAAAGAGGAGATGGTGGTGGTAATAGAGATGATTGAGGTAAAGAGGGTGGGACTATAATAATTAGATCATGATGTATGCATGTATGAAATTGACAAAGAACAGACTCAATAAAGAGATTTAATAATAATTAAAAAAACTCTCTGGTATCTCAGGTATTTCCTATTGTCCCTTTCCTTCTTGTACTTCTTATGAATAGAGGAAGGTTCATGAAAGCTTCACTTCAGTCCATTTTTTAACTCATTATTTTTTTTCTTTACATCCCAGGATCAACTGAATAAGAGAGAGCCTGATTAAATATTCAGTCACTTAGAAAAGATTTGAGACTCCCATTGTGTCATAATGTCAGAATAACACAAACTCAATAAAAATTACAGGACCAGTGGGAGATAATTGAATTTAGTAAAATCTGTACTAATTTAAATGAGAGTTTCAAGTTATTTTAAGATGATTAATATAATTAATCCTCATAAGATATGCTAAGAAATAACAACAAAGTTGAAACTCAAGTTGAATTTATATGTAACACAATCAGTGAGAACAATTATAAAAATACTACTTATTTCTGCTCAGATGGTATTTCTGACACACAGCAAGTAATCAAACACATTGTCTCTTCTAATACTAATGATGATGGATTTTCTACTGATCCTTATAGATTTACAGAATCATTTTCCTTTTCTTATTGATTTTAAATACAGAAATGATACCATGACCCAGGCCAATGTCTCCATTATTGATAAGATAGCTTGTTCACTGTTGGCTTCATTAGCACATTTCAAAGAATACATACATACACATATATATATATATATATATATATATATATGTAAAAATAATACTGCCACAACAAATATTGAAATTCTAACATGATTTCTGAGGCTCTAATATATATATAGTCTTCCACACATTAAGTGAGGCTACTCATTCACTCACTTAATAATGCTTATTATATTAATATTGACATTAGTGAGAAATACCAAACATCAAAGCCCATTCTTTAGATGTTTCATGGTCCATTTGGGGCACATACCAACAACTGAAATTATATTTTCTGTTACTTTTCTTAATTACAATTATTAATTTTTCAGGTTCATATACTACCAAGCACTTGTGGAGGTCAACTACAACTTGTGGTTGCTGGGTTTTTTTTTCCTACTGTGTGGTTCTAAAGGCCAAGTCCAGTCTTCAAACATGGGGGTGAGGGCTATTTCTAGCTGAACTTCCATGCAAGCCAGCAGACAGTGACTTTTTTAATCTACATTTGCTGATTGCAGATTCATTCCTGTATTTCCATTATTTAGCAAATGCTATATTGCAGGAACAGTGAGATACCAACCAACTTTCACAACATACTCTTCCTCAGGCGTATGTGTTCCATGAGTGGACATATGCACTCTTACTTACAGAAGGTACTCTAATTTTCCAAGCATTATTTGCAGAAAAAAAGGTGAAAGTATCCCCCACTTCTCAAAGAAACTTAATGAAAAATGGAATTTTGTTTTAGTAACACTAGAGAAATACCATAATGAAATTGGAAAATTTGGGCCTTGGTACAGAATTGCTCTCACTGAATCGATTTCTGTCACACTTGCCATGCTGCCAGGAGTAAGTCAGTATCTGCATGCAATTCAGCTTTTACTGATAGGTGAACTATTGTTATCCATCCACAGGATTTATTTCACTGAAGCCATGAACATTACACTATAAATAAATGTATAAAATGTCTATGATGAAATGGATGGGCAACAATATATTTATATTCTAATAAAAAGAAAGGTTAGGCCTGTACTTCCTGTGGTTGCATATGATGGAATTAAAGCCAAGCACTGTATGTTTCTCAACTCATATCCTTCACTTAGAAAGGTAAAATTAATGAACCAAAAGAAAAGACAAAAAGTTTGAAATATTTCTATGATTTAATATACTGTAATGATTTTACCAAGATGTAATATGAAAAGTAAATCTAAAGGTAGATATTACAAAAAATGGAATATGGAACACTTAATTTGGAGGAAATTAAGAAATCTAGTGACACACACAAAAAGAAAATAGGTATGAGTGAGTATAAAGATGTTTTTAAAAAGTTAGAAAGCATATTGGCTTAGGAAAGTAGTAGTACTAAGTTTATGTTGGAGTTTGTAACCACTCTAGCCATGGGTAGTTGGCTAGGTGTTCAGTACCAGACATGAATTCCCTGTTTCCAAGAGGTCTTTAGGTCGAATTTGACACTTTTTGGTAACTGCTAAGATAAAAAATGCCACTCTTGCTCTGTTGGGGACATTAGTGAGGCTGGTCCTCACTGTGCTTTGCAGGCTTTCCAGGTGAAAAAACAAACAAACAAACAAAAAAAACTGTTCTTTGTGTTTCCCTTTGGCAGTTTACAAGAACTATCCTATGAGAACCAGTCTTCATAGACAATGGCTTAGGTCACTTCCAGTTCAATTCCTTCAAGTCCTGTGTGTGAAGTATGTAGTGTCTTACTGCTCTTACTATCAAGTTTTGGATGACCAAGTGCAAATGACAAGTTATATGATATTGGAGGTCTCTTAGACATCCTTGGAATGGATATTTCCCATGCACGGCAACATAATTTTTGTTGTATAGTCTATATTCCTGTTGAGAGCATTATCACCCTATGTATCATTCTGTTCTCTCTCTGTCTCTCTGTCACCTTCCTCTTCATAACTCCCTCTCTCTTCCCCCCTCTATGACTGTATGCACTGAAGCTCTCTCTCTCTCTCTCACACACACACACACTATATATATTTTGCACGTAAAACTGTTTCCATAAAAGAGGGAAGAGAGTTTGTAATTCACTTTCAAATTGGAAATACCAAGCACAATAAAGAATATGGCACATTTGGCAGAATTTCCTTTGAATGTAACTTACTTAACTACAGTAGGCTCAAGTACTAAAAGGAATGTTACTCACTGATTACAGGGCTTCAAGAGAAGTATTTAACTTGAAAAAATAAAAGTCATTCATCAATGGAACACCACTGTCAGTCACTGAAGTAGAGTGGGAGTGTGCCTTTATAGACAAAATTAGATTATTCTGCTTGAAATACCTTCATACAATCATATACATCACCAAATTCCAGGGTTAGATCATACCTATTCAAGACTAATATTAATAAGAAAGAAGAGGGACAGAATGAAGGAAAAAGAAAGGGAAGCAGGTAAGGAAGAAGGAAATAAGGAGAAAGAGGCAAAGAAGTTGTTGAATATCACTTTCAGCAGTGTGCCAGATGACTGGGTTTTTATTCCTGTGACTGTGGAATGTGCATAACACTCCCTTTTGATTCTGCTGTCTTTGCATTGAAGTTCACCTTTCATCTTAAACTTGCCAATTTAAAAGATAACTAATGGCCATCACTATATCAGCCTGATTCTCTTCTGTCTTTTTTCTCTTCCAAGTCCAGAGATACTAAAGCAAAACAAAATTAATGAGTGCTGGGAGATGTAACCATTCTTCTTTAATATACATCTGATTCTGGAGTTTGCTGAGTCGGCTCTGATGTAATTAAGGCAGCTGAGTGTGATGTGGATTTTCGAAGATTTGTGAATTTGGTTGGTTTTGTGAGACACAGTCTCACAATGCATCACTGGCTGACATGGCATGACATTGACCAAGCTACACTTAAACCAAAATTGCCGTACCTTTGTCTTCTGAGTGCTTGGATTACAGACCTGCATCAGCTATTCACATCCTTCTACTTTAATCTCTTACAGAACATGGGGGAAGTGTCTGGGTGACAGCTTCATCAGAGGGCTGTGGATATCCCTTCTTATGCATTCTGTGCAGCTGGGGAGGAAGACTGACAACTCATTTTCTAAGTAAGAGTAGAGTATTAGTTGAAATAGCTTTAAACCTGCACAGTCCTCTTAACTGAGCAAATTGCACCTTGGAGGTCTTATAGCTGAACCACTTTCAGTTCATGTCTTGTCAGAGAATAATTCTCAAGGAGCAGAGAAGAGAGAAGTAAGGGATCCAATGAAAAGGAGAATGAATAATCAATCATGCAAAGCCTTTTCTCATACTGGCATGGGCCTTAATACTCCAAGCAACTCTGCAAAGGTGAGCACAGGAATGCTAGATTCTAGTAAAGTTTAGAAACCCACAGTCTCAAAATCTAATGTTTATAGTGAATGAAACAATATCCTAGAAAAATCCTAAAGAAATTTCTAAATGGGATACCTAGAGACTCATTTGGATAAATGTTAAAGCACATTACCAGCTACTGATTCAGTTAGTAATTAGTTTTCTTCCTCCTATTTTCTCCAACAATATTAATAGAAACATCTTTAGTAATTCTCAATTTACTGTCTTGAAGAAGAGGGATGATTTTATATTTAGTGTATGTCTTAGTGTACTTAAACAAGTAATTAGAAATACCCTAACAAATTATTTTTCTTCAAATACTAATGCCTGAATTTTATTTTAAAGTCTTCTCACTTGGTTATGAAACAAACAAAAACAGCTGAGTGGTGGTGGTACAGGACTTTAATTCCAACACTCAGACAGATCTAGCCGATAAGAAACTAGTACCTGGCCAACAGCATTATGTCTAATACAGCGTCTCTCTGTGTTAATTGGGGCTGGCATGGTGATGGGACCAGACCAGCAGGGAAAAACTACTCGTTACATAGTATCTTCAAACACCTTTCTTCTTTTTAAATATGACATGATAAGAGAATAAATAAGAGAAATACAAATGTCTCTGATTAACTACAAGGACATTATTCTGCTGTTTTGATGTTTTATAACCTTTTTTGTAATTTGATAAATGAGTCTCCCATCCTATTTAGAGCAGCACTCTTCTCTAACCATTTTGCCTGGGACTCAGCACTGCTGCACTGAGAGCTACTCCACATCCTGTTCTTTCTTATGCTTTCTGTGCTTCTCTGGGATAAAATACTCTCTTTGCACTTCCAGATCACCAATTGTTCATTCAGTGTTACACTCTTAGCCCCTGCCTACCTGATGCTATATTTCCTTTAAGTTTCCTTTAAACCAGTGAAGATCACTGAGAAAATCAAATACAGGAGATAGAAGGAAGGCAATCATGAATGGCTGTTGTTTATGCTATACTAAAGGAAAACAAGGCAATGAGCCAAGGCCTTTTGCCATTTAAAAGCATGTGAAATATTATTTTATATTTCTGAGTGTTGAGGCTTTATTACCATGCATTTTATTCAGTTGGACTTGGCTCTTATACAAAAATAAAAGGACACTAGTTATGCCATGAGTTAGTGATACAAATTCCTATTCCCTCCAAATAACAGCTCCTCCATTCTTTAAGTGTTTTTATGTTTGAGGAGTATAATGCAAGAGAAAATGCCTGACATCTGGCTTTTTATAGAATGTCAGGGTATGATACCTTACTATATGGGAGGGTGTTTAGAATACCAAACCTATCTCCTTCACATAACAATCATGAGGAATTAAAAAAAGTAACTTGAATTAATAGGTAAAAGTATAACCATTAAAAGTCTTTCAAGAAAGGAAAAAATTCAAGTGTTTTGGATCTGACATCTAAAAGAAGCTAGGGCTGAAATGAATAATTGGGATGGAATTAACTGTGGAATTAACAATGAAAATAATGGATAGAAAATGGATGAATCCAGGATAACAGGCATTATAACATAGTTGAGCAGGAAGCCATGGTATCATTAATGCAATAACAACTAAAAGTATGACACATGTTACAAGCACAGTTTGGAAGGAGACCAATGATTGAACTGTAGCTCATAAGTTCAATTTTATATCAGTTATGTTCCAGCACAAATATAGAGCACATAACATAAATGTGTGTGAGTGTGTGTGTGAGTGTGTGTGTATGTGTGTGTGTGTGTGTGTGTGTGTGTGTTAGGATAGATTAGGATAGGTTAAGATACTTTCAAGTGTTCAACACGAATAAGGCATCTTAGATCACACAATGAATTCAATCAAAACCCTAGAAGCACAAACAGACAGTAGAGCCAAGGATAGAAATCTCAGGGTGTAAGTATAGAAAATAGAAAGAGGAGGGAATCAATTATCATTTAATCTTCAGTAATCGCATGAGTGCATGAGTGTAACAGATAGGAGGGCAGAAGCATTAGTACTTGTTAACTTACAGCAACCACGTTTCATTCCATTTATTTCATCTTAACAAAACTTAACACTATTTTAAAAATTAGAATAGTTGGGTGACTCTCTTTTAATATGTGCATAAGACATTTACTCATAATCTTTCGATTATGATTACATGATAAATTTTCACAGGCACACAGCTTAATAAAACATGACTTATGCCTTCTTGAGACATCCTCTACAGAATGCTCAACATTTAACTGTGACATATAGTTATTTAGTAAAGTGATATTTCCTAAGAATTACCATTTAATTCCCAAGGAAATGGGGGATGGCTCAGTTAGTAAAGTGCCATACAAGGATAAAAGCCTGAGTTAGGACTCCTACAACACATGGATTTTTGTTGCTGTTTGTTTGTTTGTTTGTTTGTTTTTAAACAAAAACTGTGACTAAGCACCTGTAACCCTAGCTCTGGAAAGATACAGACAGAGGATCCCTGGAACATGCAAGCAGTCTTGCCTAGACCATGAATCTAAACAGAGAATCTGTCTCAAGCAAATATGCTTATAATTATAGAGAAAGACATAAAACATCCTTCACACATACTAACCTATATCTATATATGTGTGTTTATTTGTATATAATATATAAACAGATATGTCAATAAAAATAATTTACCACAGAATAGGGGTTTTTAACTTTTTATTAAGCAAAATTTTGCATTTATCATCTTCTTTTATGTTCATAAAGACATAAAAAAAGACAGACAACTGTTTCTTCTTCATGTGACAGGATCTTCTGACATCTCCAGATGGTAAGTGTATCTTACCATCTCTTAATAGGCTTGTCATCAGAGCAATGTGTCACTGATGGAAGAGTCTGATGAAATTCTATCTGTGCTTTACAAACATTGAAAACCTGCATCTCTCTTATTCATTTTCAATTCTGAATAAAGACCAGGCCATTTCCTCAAATCTAGATATGAGGTACTTATGTTTTATTTTTGTTTTACCCAGATTATGTTCTTAATTTTGTGGTTCCAAAATTATATAGAAGGATTTAGGAGTAGAGCTCAGTGATCTAATATTTGCCTAGCATACAATGTACTTGGTTGCTGATTCCATCTCCAGGACGTGTGTATTTGTGTGTGTTTGTGTTTGTGTGTGTGGGTGTGTGTGTTTGTGTGATAAAAGTCATAACTATAGGAGTAGAGCTCAGTGATCTAATATTTGCCTAGCATACAATGTACTTGGTTGCTGATTCCATCTCCAGGACGTGTGTATTTGTGTGTGTTTGTGTTTGTGTGTGTGGGTGTGTGTGTTTGTGTGATAAAAGTCATAACTATATCAAAAATGTGATCAAAATTACCACTACAGAGGCAGATTTTGGATATATCTGTAGATGTTTTTAATCTACATATATTATATATCTATTTTTCTCATATATAAAGTACTGTGGTAAAATAAGAAAACTATTCAAAAGTACTTTTCAATATGGGTCTCAGGCAGAAGGACTGAGCAGTCTAAGGGACCTCAGACAGTGGAACCAGGATGTCTCCCTGGTACACAAATGGACCTTGCCAACACATTCCCCATGAAGGGATACTGCATTAACATAGAGACAGGAGAGAAGTCCTAGTCCCTACATCAAAAGACTTGAAAGATTTACATGACACCACCTGGATGGCATTGCCCTACATGTGGAATTGGGGTGGGGGAATGGGAGGGGAGAGTGGTCAGGGTGCATTTGAGGGGGCAGAGAGGGTAAGAGACAGAAAGGGAGGGAGGGAGGGAGGGAAAGGGAACTGGGATCCACAGAAAAACAAATCAAATCAAAACAAAACAAAAAAACAAATGTGCTTTTCAATATTGATCTCCATAAAATCAAATAAAAATATAAGAAATTAATGAAGAAAAAATCCATAGAAAAATGCAAACCTGCCCTGGGCCCTCCCCTGCTCACTGTCCTGCTGCTCTGGTTGAGCACTGGGACAGAGGGTGGAGCCAACAGTCCACTCTACTTAGGAGACTTCTTGGAGCAACTCTGAACAAAGGAGACCTGCCTATCCATGCAGGACCACCCATAAGTTCCACCTGCTTAGTCTCTGACCCCACCTCCAGTCCTTTGCTGGAGTCCTGGGCCCCTACCAGAGATCCACCTATCTCTGCAGGTCCACTCTGAGTTCCCACCCCGCCAGCAATATCCTTGACCCCCAAAGCAGGGCCTCTGCTAAAGAAAGAGGCCTCAGCTGGAGAGTGCCAGTTTCCAGTAAGATCAGACTATCCTGCAGAAACTTCCCAAGTTTCAGTCCAGCCTTTGTCGTCTTCCTCCAGCCATTGGCTAGAGCCATTGGCTAGTGGCATCTTCTACTGGATCCTCAGCCCTGACCCCATTCCTGGGCCCCTGTCTATGGAGAGACCTCCTATAGAGCTTCGACCACCCAGAGCTACATATATTGAATCTCTGACCCACATAAGCCCACCAGGGAAGTACCTAGAGAGAACAGGAGACCCCACCAACATCTAATGGAAAAAGCTATGGAAGATTGCAATACAAAAAACACCTAAAAACAGAAGGACAAGCATGACACCACAAGAATCTAGGGAATCTACACCAAGTAGAATGGAACACAACAACAAAGCAGAGGAAGCAGAAGGGAACGACTTAAAATTACAGTCATGAAAATGGTAGAGGCCCTCAAAGAAGATGTGAGAAAATCCCTTAAAGAAACGGGGAAAAAACAAACAAAAAAGTGGAAGAAATGAACAAATTCCTTAAGAAAAGTAAATAAAGTACAGAAGCCAAGAAAAAACAATTAAGCACGTAAAGGAAACAGTTTGAGACTTGAAAACTGAAATAGAGAAAATAAAGGCAACACAAACTGAAGGAATGCTGGAAATAGAAAAACTGGGCAAAAAATCAGGAACTACAGAAGCAAGCATAACCAACTGAATTCATGAGATTGAAGAGAGAATCTCAGGCACAGAAGATAAACTAGAAGAAATAGATTCATCGACCAAAGAAAATAAAAAATACAACAAATCCTTAACTCAAAACATCCAGGAAATGTGAGACACCATGAAACGGCCAAACCTAAGAATAATAGGCATAGAGAAAGCCCAGCTAAAAGGTGCCAAATACATATTCAACAAAATCATAGAGGAAACTTTCCCAATCTGAAGAAGGACATGCCCATGAAAGTACAAGATGCATACCAAACCCAAAATAGGCTGGACCAAAGAAAAAAGATCCCTCAACATATAATAATCAAAACACCTAGCATACAGAATAAAGAAAGAATATTAAAAGCAGTGAAGGAAAAAGGACAGGTAACATAAAAAGGCAGACCTATCAAAATTACACCTGAATTGTCCATGGAAACCCTCAAGACCAGAAGGTCCTGGATAGATATTCTACAAGTATTAAGCGAACACGGATGCCAGCCTAGGCTACTATATCCAGCAAAACTTTCAATCACTATATATGGAGAAAACAAGATATTTAATGACAAAACCAGATTTTCCCAAAATGTATCTACAAATCCAGCCCTACAGAAAGTATTGAAAGGAAAACTCCAACCCAAGGAAGGTAACTACGCCCACAAAAATGTAGGCAACAGATAATCCAACTACACCAGAAACCAAGATTAAAGCAGAAAAAATATATTCAAAATACCACTGCCAACAACAAACCTAAATCAAACAAGCATCACCAATCAATGGTCCTTAATCACCCTCAACATTAATGGTCTTAACTCACCTATAAAAAGACACAGGCTAACAGAATGGATACAAGGACAGAATCCATCCTTCTGCTGCATACAAGAAATACATCTAAGCTTCAAATACAGAAATTACCTCAGGGTAAAGGGTTGGGAAAAGATTTTCCAATCAAATGGAAATAAGAAGTAAGAAGGCGTAGCTATACTAATATCTAACAAGTTAGACAAAATAAATCAAAAGAGATGAAGATTGTCATTTCATATTCATCGCAGGAGAAATCCATCAACACAAAGTCTCCGTTCTGAACATCAAAGCTCATATAAGAACTCACACACTTATAGTTGTAGAATTCAATACACCACTTTCAACACTAGACAGGACCACAAATCAGAAACTCAACAAAGAAACAAAAGAACTAACAGATGTTATGTCTCAACTGGTGTTATCAGACATCTATAAAACATTCCATCCAAAGACAAAAGAATATACCTTCTTCTCTGCTCCACATGGAACCTTCTCTAAAATCGACCACATACTAGGTGGCATAACAAACCTCAACAGATACAAGAGAATAGGAATAGTCCCCTGTATCTTATCATACCACCATGCTTAAAATTGGAATTCAACAACAACACAAATAGCAAAAAACCTGCAAACTCATGGAAACTGAACAATGTGCAATTGCACCACAGTTGGGTCAAAGAAGAAATAAAGAAAGAAATTAAGGACTTTCTAATATTCAACAAGAATGAGGAAACAACAAACCCAAACTTATGGGACACCTTGAAAGCAGTGCTACGAGGGAAGTTCATTGCATTTAGTGCCCATATGAAGAAAACAGAGGATAGTCACATAAGAGAATTAACAGTGCAACTGAAAGCCTTAGAACAGAGAGGATACTTACCCCGTAGGATTAAACGCCAGGAAATAATCAACTTGAGGGCTTAAATCAACAAAATAGAAACCAGGAAAACAATTCAAAAAGTCAATGCAACGAAGAGTTGGTTTTTTGAGAAAATCAACAAGATAGACAAACCTTTATCCAAATTAACAAAATAGCTGAGAGAGAACATGCAAATTAACAAAAACAGAAACAAAAATGGGAACATAACAACAGACACAGAGGAAATCCAGACAATTTTCAGGTCATACTTTGAAAATCTGTATTCCACAAAAATTGAAAATTCAAAGGAAATGGACAAATTTCTGGATAACTATCACTTACCAAAATTAAATCAAGAACAGACAAACAACTTAAATAGACCTATAACCTGCAATGAAATAGAAGCAGTCATTGAAAGCCTTCCCACCAAAAAAATTCCAGGACCAGATGGATTCAGTGCAGAATGCTACCAGAAATTCAAGGAAGAACTAATATCACTACTCCTCAAACTGTTCCACAAAATAGAAACAGATGGTTCATTGCCAAACTCTTTTTATGAGGCCACAATAACTTTGGTACCCAAGCCTGACAAAGACACAACTAAGAAAGAAGACTACAAACCAATATCCCTGATGAACATCGATGCAAAAATACTCAATAAAATACTGGCAAACTGAATTCAAGAATACATCAGAGAAATCATCCACCATGACCAAGTAGGATTCATCCCTGGAATGAAGGGATGGTTTAACATACGATAATCTATCAACGTGATGAACCATATAAACAAACTGAAAAAGAAAAACCATATGATTATCTCCCTAGATGCTGAAAATCCTTCGACAAAATTCAACACCCTTTCATGATAAAGGTCTTGGAGAGGTCAGGGATAACAGGAATGTACCTAAACATAATAAGAGCAATATACAGCAAACCAACTGCTAACATCAAACTGAATGAAGAGAAACTTAAGCCAATTCCACTAAAATCAGGAACAAGACAAGGCTGCCCTCTCTCTCCATATCTCTACAATATCGTACTAGAAGTTCTAGCTAATGCTATAAGGCAACAAAAGGAGATCAAGGGCATCCAAATTGGAAAGGAAGAAGTCAAACTGTCTCTATTTGCAGATGATATGATAGTTTACATAAGCGACCCAATAAACTCTACCAGGGAAAACCTACAGCTGATAAACACCTTCAGCAAACTAGCAGGATACAAGATAAACTCAAAAAAATCAGTAGCCCTCCTTTTTTCATAGGACAGAAAGTTAAGGACATTAAAACCGTTTAGCCAGGACACAGGAATCTAAAACTTTGACAGCTGTGGACAGATTTATAAGAAATTGGAGTTATAGTCATACACTTGCTTTTTGTTTAGGATAAAAGGGGGCTAGATACAGGAAAAGAATTGGGGGTCAACACATTGAATTTTCCCTCAAGTTGTTGTAGCATATGATAATAACAATATATGTATTAACATTTAAAGATGTCTCAAAATATGATAGCCTGTGTCAAAGTGTTTCAAATGATCGGGAGCAACCATTTGATACTTAGTAACCAATTGGGGTACACTAACCTGAGGAAGATTATTTCTTCTGCTCTTAGTTCTCCTAAGTTTACTAAAGTTCTTTGTGTGGAGTGAAGCCTACTGAGCTATGCCCCCTCCACTGGATCGTAGTCAATGTTAATATGCCTAATATGCCTCTTATTGGTGTCCTTGTTGAGCTCATTATTAGACAGTTATGTTGGTAAAACTTTATGTGTGCTGTTTCTGACATTATTAAGAGACACAGATTCAAAGAAAATGACTATATATTTAGGAATATGTGTGTGTGTCTCTCTGTGTGTGTGTTTATATATATATATATATACATATATATATATAATTTTAAAGATAAAATAAATATATATATACATATATATATATATATATAATTTTTTCTTATTTTACCTATTCATCCCAGTTCTCTCTACCCCCATTCCATTCCACCCCCCACACTCCACATATTATACTTATGTACATTACATAGGTACATTTACATAGATACAATATGTACATTACATAGGTAAATGAGTTACATAGGTACAATAATTTTAATAAGATTAGAAATATTCTAACAAAAATAGCCTCAAATTTATATCCATATACGAAAATCCAAGCCACAGTGATGCTGTCCAGGAGGGATCATCAAAATCTGTGAAGTCATTTGGAGTATGGTCTAGATCCTCCCCCTGCCTCTAGGCTAAGGGAGTATCCCTCCATGGGAATGTGCTCCCAAAGTCCTTTTGTGAACCAAGGATACATCCTGGTTTCACTGTCAGAGCTCCCTTAGTCTGCCCAGGCCTTCTAACTGAGACCCACCTTCAGGAGGTCTGAGTCAGTATAATGCTGGTTTTCCAGCTATCAGTCTGGGGGTCCAAAGCTCACCCTTGTTCAGGTCAGCTGTCTCTGTGTGTTTCTGTAGTCTGATCTTGACCCCTTTTCTTATCACTCCTCCCTCTCTGCAACTGGATTCCAGGAGTTTGGCTCAGTGTTTAGTGTGGGTGTCTGCTTCTGTTTCCACAAGCTACTAGATGAGGGCTCTATAATGACATATAAGTTAGTTATCAATCTCATTATCAGGGAAGGACATTTATTTAAGGTAGCCTTTCCACTGTTGCTCAGATTACTAAAAGAAATATTTTAAGAGAATTTCCACTCTCTGGATCTGCCAAAGCAAAGAAACTAACAGCAGCATGACCACATGACTATGTACTTTTGTTCTCTTTGACAATCTTAGATCTTCAATTTTCCATGACTTCGGTTTTTGCATTTTGGTTTAATGATTTATGTCTCTGTAACATGAGTTTTAATAGGTATTAATAATTAAAAGCCTGGAGTAAGATATTAGGACCTGAAAGCTGATAGACCAGAAAAGCAGAGCAGCCAGACACTGGAACTCTTAGCTCAATGAAGTCTTCAGACCAAAAAGGAACAGAGTTCCTGTCTCCTCTTGCTTCCTGTTTCCCTCTCTGCTTATAGCCATCTCACTTCCTATCTGTCTGTACAGACCTCCAGACCTCTATGGTTAACTCTGCCCTCTGATCTTCAGGCAAACTTTATTTGTACAAAAAAAGATATACTACAATAACTGTATGCAATATATAGATAGTAAATACATCAATATTTAGTTTATTAATAATTGGCAAATTCAGAGAAAATAGTCCATATCTATCCTATTTTTGTGAGTCCAAAATGTTGTACCTAATACACTTTTTATTCTAAATTGTGTTACAAAAACTATCTTTATATGTCTCCCAACCTTATACACATTACATTTCTTTAGTGAATTTCTTTTCTGAAACTGGTAAAAAGTAAAATTGTAACTTTAATAAGTCCCAAGCTAGCCTTTGTTTTAAAATTTAGATAAGTAAGATTAAATAGTAAAAAAACAAAACAACAAAAATGACAAAACAAACTAAAAACCTCCCACTCATCCTACCATAAAGCTAAGGTACTATATATTTTTAGAACTCTCATATTATTAGTTGCTCAGCCATGAGCCAAAAATTTCAGATGCATCTTCAGCTTTCTTCTAATTTCAAATTGTGTGAATCTACTTCTTTTTTTAAATTTTTTTGTATTTGTTTTTTTTTTAATCAAATTCTAAGTTGTCTTTCTGAATGTCTTTCCCCCTTTCTATCACTATCTTCACTGACAATACTTGCACACATTCTCATAGCAAGATTTTTTTCTAGTTCATTCATTTCATTGTCAGTAATATATTTTCTAAATCACAAAAGCACCTGCTTCTTTGACCCCATAGGAACCACAGAGAAGCCCCTTGGTCCGTTAAGTGCTGGGCACTGTGGCACATGCCTGGAATCTCAGAATTGCAACATTTGTGATAGTGGCAGAATGATAGAGCAGAAGTTCAAGGTCAACTAAGAAAATGTAGATTGGACTTTTCTGAACAAATGAAAAAATGCCTAAAAATCAAAATAAAAGCAAAATTTTGAAATTTTCCATTGACTTGCAGAGTTCTAAGCATTTTCTATCCAACTTCCCAAAGCAGGTTCATGCTGCTTCACTTCACCTATCACTTGGGTGCTAAATTACAATGGATGGGCATGTAGCTGTTAAAACACAAAATAGGAATTTAAAAAAGACACCATGGGATGTGCTTGAGTATGTACAGCAATGAAACATATGAAAAGAACACAAACCTCACAATTGGTTTTAATAAAACAGAAAAATAAGCCTGTGGACAAGCCCATGTATCAAAGAATTTTCTATTTGCTTTTGGAATTTGAAGGGATTTATCACGTCACACACACATGAACTCAGTCTCTTCCATATCTAAACTGGATTCTTCCTACAGATAGTATGCTGGCCAAGGACAGAGCCAGGTGTTCCAGGGAAGTGCATATGGGGCTCTAGCCAAATCTCCACAAAGCAGAGAGTTCTGTAAATAATGAAGAGCTTACTGGGATGGCAAAAGTCTTCTTGCAGGTGCAAGATCATGCATTTTGGTGTATAAATCAAGTTGACAACTCAGTTGTTCACACCAAGTTCTCACCTTAACTGGAGTTCTATGCTCCGGAATGTATTTGCTTCAACCTGGTGCACGTGTAGGACAGAGTAAGAAATCAGAGATAGATGAAGATGTTCATAAAAGGGGAAATAAAATAAAATGAAAATTGAGGGAACAAAGCAGTTAAACATCCTTCTGCATAAAATGAGCTTCATTCCTTCCATCAGCAGCATGTATAATTTTCCTTTATTTGGATTTTAATACCTTAAAATTAGTTGCCATGCGCACATTACCACTATTTGCTGTGGCAAATAAAATTCTGAAATGCAGCCTGGGCATCAGTTCCTCAATCTGTGTCATTACTGCACCTTTAAAAACACCTTGAAGTCTTACTGCCTACAACTCTTTCATTTCTGCCAACTTTATGCATTATGTACTTATCTTTATAATAAATTATATCTGCTTTAAATTAGTACCTTATCAGGCATTAAGAAACCATTGCACTAAATACAGTTCTGGAGCATTTCACTCCCTCCCTGCCATACAGGAATTCTACTCAAGATCAGTAATTGATCTATTTAAGTGGTAGTGTAGGCCAAATTAAACAAAGCAGTTTCTCAAGCTCTGCTGAATGCTTATCAGCACAATGAGATTAGAAAAGTAGCAGACTCATTTCATAGCATCAGTTTTCACATCTTCTACAAAGCTAGATACTTCATTCTTCCCAATGCTGTACATCATCCTATCAAACTTACAGCCTTTTCATGCTACACATAAAAGCTCAATGCACCATGTCTTGGTACATTTGCGATTTGCCCAAGTTTGAATTTTATACAAACAATAGCTAGAACCAAGCTCCACTTTAAATTTTCAGACACATTTAAGGATGCAACAATGAACCACCTAAGTATATGTAGATAGACAGACAACAAATCAATTGATCTATGGATCGATTGATACATAGATGATAGAGGTGTATATAGATAAAGCTGAAAAACACACATTAAAATTTAATAGTAAGTGGTTGAAGAGGTAATATAGTGGTTTAAGAGCTTTAGCTGCTCTTGAAAAGGACTACCCCAGTTCTCTTCTTAGCACCTACATTGTAACCTACTGTTACTGTGTCTTTAGTTCCAGGGGATCCATCAAATTCTTCTGACTTCCCTAGTCTCCTGAAGACATTTGGTGCATATACATATGTCATGAGAAATAGGTAAATAATTTTTAAGATGTAATAGTAAACACAAAATATATTTCAATGATTAAGACAAGAATATCAGGCCTGGCTCAGTACTTGCCCAGTACTTGCAAGGCAGAGGCAAGTGCATATCTGAGTTCTAGTCCAGCAAAAAAAAAATGTTCCAAGCCAACCAGGGATAGATAAAGAGACTCTGTCTTGAAAAAAAAATAAACAAACAAACAAAAAAAAAAGAACCTGAAAATCATGAATACATTTCAAATCAATGTATCAAAATAGATTTTTTTTTTCATTTTAAAAAGTAGGTGCACCTATAAAAATCTATATGGAGTCTAATTTAATCTAATTTACTATATGATTTAGTATAAATATTTTATAGCCAATGTAGCATCCTTTATTTAAAAACACCATGTAATTAGCTCCTATTGACATTTTTCAAAAGATTCTCTATAGAAAGTTGCAATCAATTATATTTTATAAAACTTAAAACGTTTTTAAAAATCCATAATTGTGACAAAATAGAAGGTGATTTAGAAACTGAGGAAAAGCAGGAAGGAAATATGGAATTCTTGCTATTGGGAGTTGCATTTAAAAAATATACAGGAAAATCAGCTGAGATGTCAATTCCAACAACAGAATCAGTGCAATTTCCCAACTACAAGGTTGAAGAACTTGTTTTAGTGAGAATAAGTCATCGCTCAGTGTGTACTTTGTGGGTATCCCATGTACACATGTGTGAAAACCAAATGTCAATGTCAGGCATCACCCTTGATTGTTTTAGACTTTACTTACCCAGTTATCTAACTTTATGTGTGCTCATGTGACATACATATAAGTGCACGGACATGTCTGAGTATGTGAATGCACATATGCCTTCCTCACTGTCTCCTGAAATGTATTTACTAAGGCAGGGTCTCTCAGTAAAGCTGACCTCATGGAATCCTACTGTATGTAACATGATTGCTATGGGGCATTCACTGCTTACCCCTCTCCTAACACTTCCTTTCCTCCAAGAAGACTAGAATTATAGTTTCTTTTCATTGGATGCTAGGAATCCAAACTCTGAGCCTCACACTTCAGGGACAAGCATTTTATCCACTGAACCATCTTCCCAGCTCTGCTATTCACCAAATTATATGTAATCAGCACAGGAAGTATTAGATAGCATTATGGCAATTTTGAAGAAAGTGTGTTTTAATAGATTCTTCTTCTCTCACATCTCTCCCTCTTGCCTGTCATCCCCGATTCTCCCATGCAGTCTCCTTTTCACTTTTTATAATTCATTTAGCCTCTTGCCTACCTCACCCAGCACTTACACTTTATTTCTTCAGACAGAGTCTCTCAGCAGACCTGGAACTAGCTGATTGGCTAGACTGCCTATCCAGCAGGACCTTGGAATCTACTGTCTCCACCTCTCTAATTCTGATTGCAGGTATGGCTGCTGGAGTTATGAAGTCATAGTTGTACAGCAAACATTTAATAACTGAATCATTTTTTATCTCAGAAAATAATATTTTTGAAATTATAATGTATGTATAATGTACTTACACTAGTGTTGTTTCCATGATTCAATGCCCAACAAATGTATGACATTGCTTATGTTCCTTGAGGTTAGAAATACTTCAAGGTCAAAGGTGACACTTCTCACTTCTTGTTATTTAATATCCTCACTGCTTCATACTAAATTCTGTACAAGGATCTCTGAAATGCCCATGAGTTCATACAGAATCATACTGTGAACTTGCTTCTTGGGGATTCAACTATTGTTTGTTTGTTTATTTCTGAAGATGTGAAGAAAGTCAAGAAAAACTCTCAGTTGAAAAATAGTTAACTTGGTTAAATCACAAAAACCAAGGAAAACACACACACACACACATACACGCACCATGTACAATTAAATTAATTAAACAAAGAAATATATAATTAAATAATTAAACAAAGAAATGCTTTGAAATTGTAGAGAGATTGCTTAAATTTCATTCTAAATAAAACATCCAAGCTAATCTTCAGCCCTCCTTATTTCAAGCCTGTATGTTAACATCAATTTGAACACTATTACTATAAGAATTTAAAGGTTATATTTAACTAGAACATGGTGTTATGACAACACACGTGGGGAGCCTTGGCAGATTCCATAGCAGGCAAGGATGACCAAGGTGGGCGAGAAATATGCCAGGCAAACAGAGCTTAAGTGATGTTTTATTGAAAGGGGATGGGGAGGAAAGAGAAAAGAGGTAAAGAGACATAAAGAGGAGAGAATAGAAGAAGGAGTCAGGAAATAAATAAGGAAAGAGAGCAGGAAAGAGAGGGAAGGAGCATAAGTTGGCAGGGTCTTTCTTTGAAAGTGTTGCTTTGCATCTGCTTCCAGACTAGTAGTCATGGAACTTTGGGCTGACCAGAGTACTGCCTGAGAGCATACATGCCAGGTGAAGGTGACATAAGCAGGCCAGCATAATGCCTAAATCTTTACACATGCTTTTAACAGTAAACTGGAAACACCACTTTCTTAGTAGAAAATACATTAAGCCCCAACATTACTATTCAATAACAGATCTGCAAATAATAGTAGGGCACTTGAAATATGTTCATGCAAGTTATGCCATCTAATTTAACACCTTTACTAATAATATCAAATATATGAATATCAGACAGTTTGTAAGGTTTTAAAATGTACATTTTGGAAGGTCTTGATCTTCAGTATTACGTGTGTTTTCATCAACACATTTTTCCTTATGGAAAGCAGTTAAGAAAGGTTTTTCTATATAGCTCTGGCTGGCCTGTAATCTTTATATATTATTTAAAGCACATTCCAAAACACAAAACAAAACAGTTAATATCAAAGGTGTGGTACCATTTTACTTAAAACGACCATTCCTCTTTTATTTATATATTTATTTATTTATTGTTTGTTTGTTTATCTTCCAAGAAGAACTTTCTTGAAGGTATAAAGTATGTGTAGCAAGCACTAAAACAAATGAAAATATGGACTGAAAAGCAATTTATTTTTTAAAAAACAAACATCCCAACTAACAATCAGAAAAACAGTAGAAAGGCTACTTTATATGCCATTCCCTGATAATGAGATTGATAACTAACTTATATGTCATCTTAGAGCCTCATCTAGTAGCTGATGGAAACAGAAGCACACACCCACAGCTAAACACTGAGCTGAACTCCTGGAAACCAGTTGCAGAGAAGGAGAAGTGATAAGAAAAGTGATCAAGACCAGGCTATAGAAACTCACAGAGACAGCTGACCTGAACAGGGGGGAACTCATGGACCCCCAGACTGATAGCTGGGAAACCAGCATTATACCAACTCAGACCCCCCTGAAGGTGGGTCTCAGTTAGAAGGCCTGGGCAGACTAAGGGACCTCTGCCAGTAGAACCAGGATGTATCCTTGGTGCACAAGAGGACTTTGGGAGCACATTTCCTATGGAGGTATGGATACTTCCTTAGCCTAGAGTCAGAAGGGAGGACCTAGACCCTACTCCAAAAGACTTGACAGATTTTTCAGATTTTGGTGATCCCTCCTGTAAGGCATCACCCTCCCGGTAGACTGGGAGGAGGATGGGCTGGGAGGGAGTTTCAGGGGGCATGGGAATGGATCAATATGTAAAATAAGAAAAAAAAAATATATATATATATATATATATATAGAGAGAGAGAGAGAGAGAGAGAGAGTAAGGCACCATCTTTAAATGGCTCAGCCTATGCTTACCCCCTTATCCTGAGAGATCCACTAGTGCAAAAACAAGCACAGGTTCATCAATTGCTATTCAGTGTGAAATCCTAGAAGATTATCAGAATAAAGCAGAAAAGAAAGGAACTATTCCTTTAACATCTGGTTTTTAAAATGTTTAGGGTTCCTTACTTACCATGCCCCTGGGGTAGGGGATATGGGACAAAAGTGGGTGTTGGGGGAACATGGAAGGGAGGGAGAAGGAACTGGGATCCATATGTAAAATAAGAAAAATAATAAATACATATAAAAAATGGGAAAAAATGTTAAGGGTTATCTCAGTTGTAGGGCATTTTCCAGCACAAATTGACACTAGTTGTGTCAGTTTAGATAATGAGATAATGTACATGCTTACGGTACACAAGCACAGCAGAGCCCATGTATTTATATTCATAAATTTACTACTTCCAAGCACATCCTACCTTAAAAAATCCTCACTGTTTGCCATTTTACAAAAAGAATGATCCATCTCAGATTCTGAATCCACATTTTCTGGATTCCTCTCTCGGGAAGCAGATTATAACTAACATTCCCTGAGGTTCTTGCATATCAGAAATTGACAGGCTCTATTAAGTAATTTATGAGATAGTTACAACCTCAATGCTGAACAGTAGTGTAGATTCTTTGCATCCCTCTAGATATTATTGAAATTAATCATGAAAAAAGCCCTTTAGAATAAGTACCACTGTTGACTTTAAACGCAAGGAAACTGAGGGTTAAAGCAATACCATGCTGATTAGAGAGATGAGTATAGCCACCATGCTGTGAGGACTGTATAGCAGGGTACAAAAGATAAAGTACCCATGAGTTAGACTTATGCTTGAATTCTGTCAGTGTTACTAAAAATGACTTGATGTTGTCATTGAACTACTGAGTAGCAGTTAATCACAGAGAGGTGATGATTATATGTTGAATTTTTTATGACATAGCATACCACCATCACTGAATAGATATTGGTCCATTCCTGTCTTCAATTTACCTTTACTGTATTATTTTCTATTTTAATATTGTTTATGTGGCCTATTTATTTTTTGACTAGAAATTCATCACCACACCTAACAATCTTATTAATGGGTATACATTAGTAATTTAAGATGATTATTTAAGAGGCACCTCTATTACATAAATCACCAAAGCAAGACTGTTCAAATATGCTAAAATAAGAAACAATGGAATTCCAAATTAGAAGCATATTAGGCAAAGGCAAAATTATTATTTTTATTTTCTAAAGCAATCCTTATTTTTATTTTACATGCCAATCCCTGTTTGCCTAATCCCTTCCTCCTCCATCCCCTATCTTTCCCCCACCTCAACCCCATCCACTACTCAAAGAGGCTGAGGCCTCCCGTGGGGATGTAAGACCCTCAGAATGAGGAGTCTTCCAGTTTTGGTCGGTACCCCAAGAACTCAATGTCCAGTCCAGTTGCTGCAACAAGCAAGAGGTTTTAATGAACAGAAAACCTCCCTGCTGTTGTTGTGGTCTGTCAAGTTCTCTTGGCCTTAGGCAAAACTGGGTGTACCAACGTTGCTGTGAGACCTAGGGTGACTGTCCAGGTGGCTTGCTGTTTCTGTCCTTGCTGCACCTTTTGGAAGTTGTCCATCCGCATTTCCTGTCTACTCTAGTATCATTATTTTCCTTCTCAGGTCTTGATGAGGTTGAAGATTAAATTATCATAACTATTATTCTCTCTTCCTAGGTACTAGGCTTACGTTTTCCAGCTTAGGACAACTCTATTGTAAACTCCGTTATGCTTCACCCTAGGACTAGATATGTAGGTCATTTTGTTCTCGATTTTCCTTTTCTTAGAGCACACTTGTTATTCACTGTTTTGTATTAAGCCTAAATCTTTTCTTTAGACTAAAAGGGGAATTGTAGTGAGATAGTCCTTCTGTGGCGCTGACCACGCCCATTGGGGGGTGGAGCCATCGACGGAAGTGACCCGTGGAAGGAGGTCAGAGGAAGAGTAGGAAAAAGCTCTCTTGCTGGCAGGACTCGGACAGGAGAGCATCGGGTGGAATTTCCTGGTGTTCTTCTGTCTAGGTTGTAAGTTATTTCTCTCTGAATAAACATCTACTTGGCCTATTTGTTTATCCTAATCCTTATTTAACCGCAATATCTGGTGGTGGAGCAAAAGGGCTCCTCCAGCAAGCAGGCTAGAGAGAAGCCCCCGCCCCAGGGCCCAGGTGTTTTTAAAGGCAAACCCACAAGCTTAGGGAGGGGGTGGGACCCTCTGTCCTTGGAGACTGGATGGTCTGCTATTAGGATCAACAGGCCTTAGGGCCTCAGGGTGTGCTAATTAATTTTCTCTGGCCAAACTGGAGTTGCAGCTATCTCTTTGTTTCCTATGGACCCTATTCACCACCTGCTGACTCACAGGAAAGGAGGGGCAGTGTGAATTCTTATTATCTCAGGGCCTTGTGGGAGGAAGTTAGCAAATTCCAAGGAACAGATATTGATTAACATTCCAGGTCAGACCATCCTTCATTTTCTTTAATTTTTGGTCTTTCAGGGAGACAACAAAGTCTGTCAAATCACTTGAGATAGCACCAAGGCCCTCTTTCCTGTATCTATGCTGAGTTCATGTACTAGGGTTAAGTCCTGCTCCCAGTGCCATTGGCCCCATAAACTGCCCAGGCCATACAACTGTCACCAACATTCAGAGGGCCTAGATAGGTCCTAAGCAGGTTCCCCAGTTGTCAGTCTGGAGTCAGTGAGGCCCCACTAGCTCAGTTTAACCGTTTCTGTGAGTTTCCCTTACATTATCTTGACCCCTTTGCTCATTGCTTCTTCCTGTCTACAACTGGAATACAGGAGCTCAGCCCAGTGCTTAGCTTTGGATCTCTGCATTTGCTTCCATTAGTTACCAGATGAGGGTTCTGTGATGACAATTTAAGTAGTCATCAATCTGATTACACAGGAAGGCCAGTTCAGGCACCCTCTCTACTATTTCTTAGAGTCTTAGCTGAAGTCATCCTTGTGGATTCCTGGGGATTTCCCTAGTGCCAGATTCCTTGCTAACCCCCAAACAGCTCCCTCTATCAAGATATTTCTTTCTAGGGCTGGAGAAATGCTTCAATGGTTAAGAGCCAGCACCCATGTGGCACATTATAACTGTCTGTATCTACAGTTCCAGGGGATCTGACACCTTCATACCAGCTCATATAAAATAAAATTAAGTAAATTGTTTTTAAAAGAGAGAGATCTATTTCCTTGCTCTATCTTTCTCTGTCCTTCACCCAAATTGACCATCCTGTTATCCCACCTTCTCCTCTCCCTCCTCTCTTCCCCTCGTTTTCCCCTTCTCCCTATCCAGCAAGCTCCCCCTTTACTCAGGAGAGCTTATCTATTTCCCCTTCCCAAAGGGTTCCATGTATGTATGTCTCTCTTAGGGTCTTCCTTGTTACCTAGCTTCTCTGGGTTTGTAGACTGTAGGCTGGTTAGCCTTTGAGAAAAAAAAAATTCTTAAGCAAAATGATACTACCATGAAATATAATACTTTTCAGGTAAAGGAAATTTTGAACATTGTGACAACAGAACCACAGCAGGCTATAAAATTTATTCATAAAACATATGTGTGTACTTTATGTACACATGCACATGTGTTTGTATAGAATTGTTTCTAAATTTGTGGAGAGAAAATGTTATGGCACTACTGGTCGTTGAAGGTATATGAGCAGTGTTATCCCTTCATGATAGATCATAGGTATTTGGCACATTTTTTTTAAATGCAGTTTTGAGAAAAGATAAATGTGGTAAAAGTAAATAAAATTCAACAACAAAATTGCTGTAGACTACTAAAATGAACCACACTATCTTTTCTTTCTTTCTTAGCCTGAGATCCAACAAGGACATATTTCTCAGGAGGGGTTTCCTTTGTTTCTAACATGCCAAATACTTGCACTGCTCAATATCAGATAAAGATCCTCTCAAGTTGTGCACATGAGGCAATTTAGCTTGACCATATATGGTTTGCATGGAAATTCTTCAAATAAAATATCTGTAACAGAAGGCTCTGAAATCAGGGAACAAACTGTTTTTAACTGTGTGGGGGTTAATTTTCCATTTACAATAGAATACACTTTCTCCAAATAAAAGCAAAGTAGCTCTTTCCTGCCCCTAGCACTTACTTACTCTATCCCATTTATGGATCTGCATCTCTTATTGTCATTATTATTTTCTCTGTGATCTTGGAAGTCAAAAGTAACTACAGGTGTTTTCATTTCCAATATAAAGTAAAATACTGATATTGCAAATCTGACTAGTTGTTTTTCATTGTTTTAAAGACTAGCTCAGTAATGAATAAAAATCTAATGAGTAAATCCTCAGTGTATTACCCAAACAATATTTATATGACACCATGTGTCAAATGCTGCTTTTACTGACATCAGAACATGCAAACATAAAGGCATTGCATAACAAACTATTTCCTTAATACTTTAGTCAAGACATGGACACTGAGCAATCTTGAATAATATTCAGCTCTTCCTCTAATCTAGGAAGGTGAGCAGGCAGAATTTAAGGCAGTAAGTGTGAGAGTGAGGGAAGGGGGGTGGATTAGCATCAAGGAAAATGGAAAGAAAGGTGCTAAATGCATTCTAGAGAGCTAGGGCACAGGAACCTCAGGGAAGCAACACTTCAGCAGAGATCTGAGGAATGAGTAGGAACTAGCCAGCAAGCTGGGCAGCAAGAACAATCAGTTGGCATTTGCTCCCTGATGCTCTATGCTGAATCTCAGGAGCTGCCAACACTAACTTCATGCCAGGTGACAAATGATCTGAGTGCCCATGGCTGCAGCTGCGGATTTATGTGCTCTCCCTCCTACTTACATTGTTAATGAGTCCAAGACCTGGAAAATACATTTTAGGAACCAAAATCTCTCCTGTTAATCTTTGTCCACAGATAACCAGAGGAGCATCTACATCCTATTAGGAATACAGCTGAGCTATAGACCTTTTCTTGCTCTCCTGCTCTGTTCCAAACTCATCTTTATACATCCCATGACATGCTTATAAACATGCATATCATAAGAAATTACTGGATATTTTTTTCCAGGAACAGCTCAAAAGCATTCAAAGTCTTCAAAGTCCCCTTGTAGTTAATTTTTTCTTTTTAACTGAATGTGCTCTTTGACACACATTGTGATTACTGTAATTCTTCAACCTTCTTAACCTCCCTCCTACCCCTATTAGTCCCTCTCCTCTCTACAAATTTCTTCTGAGTATTCAAATCCTTTTGCCCTTGAGACACACTGAACCTAGGCATGTCTGACTCGAGTTTGAAATTGTGCAACACAGTCTGATGCTTTTTTCAGTATCTACACAACTGGAGATGATTCTTATTGCCTCACATTCTTCTCATGTTCCTAAGTATTGCAAGTTCTAACTGGAACCATCCAACCTGAGCTTAAGCAAGATTCCTAAGAATGTGGTAGAAGATGCCTATGCAAGATCTAAATATCTTTATGAAGTCAAGATGGAGTTCATGTTATATTTAAAGAACTGTTTAATTTCACACAGTTAACTAATGACAAGAAAATGTAGCAGTCTGCTGTAGAACAAAAATTATTTTTATTGTTTTACTAAGCACTAGGGAGACAATCTTCAATATATACTGAATTGCCTTTCTTCCAAGCTGAATTCCAGCAGTATTAGCACAGTGTGGCTTTTCTTATGAATTCATCACCAAGCTATGCCATAACCAGGGCTGAGAGTCAGTGAAAGAGTCAGGTAAGATAATATGCCATCCTACATCATTTCACACAGCTGAAGATAAAGTGTGAACAGCAGGTCCAGCAAGCTGGGAACCCGAGTCTTTTAGGAAATTTATCATATCAACACTGATTAGAGAAAAAGGCTGACTCTGTGCACATTAGCTCAAAGTAAAACTGAAATTCTGTAGTTTATTTGACTGGTATATAAAAACTCCACTGACACTCAGCGTTTAATTTAAGAAATTCCACCCTTGTATATTTCCAGGTGAGTCAGAGGAAAGCAAATCAAGACATACAAAACATCTTTATACAGGAAAGTTCCCTGTTGTGCAACAGGAACAAGCCTAAGTATATTTTTCTAAAGCTGTTACCTCACTACTAATGGTAACTATAAATTTTTATTTATGGTATTATATACATTCATTTACTGTGATTGAGTGATCTATATGAATAAATTCCTATAGTTTACTCCTCATTGGATGACATCATCTTGGTAACAAAGCCTATACTTATTCCTTAGTTTTCTCATACTGTGTTCTTCTCCATTCAAGATAAAAACATTATTAGCATCACGGGAAGAAAAAAGAATGCCTCTTGAAATCACGGGCTATAACCCCAATCATGTTGTTCAACCTCCCGAAATAACATGGAAGCAAAGACCTAAAGGTCTCTCAACTGATCACTTTATATCACAGGAATTATAGAATAGTGTAGAGACTTTATTCTAAACAAATTCATACATAAGTCAATATATTGAAGCGTTCTCATAAGTAGGGAAACATATTTAGGAATACAAATTCTTTCTGTAATTCTCAACCTGCTTCCCTGATAGCTTGTTAACAAGTGTGGCTTTGGTAGAGATACGAAATTGAACTGATAAGCCATCCCTGACCAAGCACATTTTTCACAATTATCTTCACAACATTTAAAAAAAAAAATTAAGAAAAAAAAAAAAAACTAAATGAAGTTAAAGTGTAATGAAAGTCCACTCTAGTGATGGTGATTCCAGGAAATCTGTGTGGCACCATTTGAGCCATTAGTCAATTTGACTGAAAAAGAACTCCAAATACATGGAAGTTTGATGATATATTTCATTTTTGAGCATCAAGAATAAAGGGAAATGAGAATGATACAGTTCTTACCATACCCCCACTTTACCAATTATTCACTCTACCATTCTCCTCCTTTCACTCATTTGATATATATATATATATATATATATATATATATATATATATATATATAATTTGTGAGACAATTTCTAACTCCTGAGAACATAATATTGAAAACAATGGTGTCTTGGAAATTATGTCTTGATATGATGGAAAAAATTCCTGAAACTTCCTTTCAGTTCTTACTCTCATGTATCACATTAAGCCATTGTAAGACTACAGAATATTTATGTTATTTATTTTATTGGGGTAAACTAATGTCAAAACCCTCCACAAAATGCCTGTGGCATTTGTAAACAACTTAGTGCTCCCTCACCTAGTTCCAGTTCACCAGTGGCAAGAAAGATGTAGCCAGTATAATCTAAGTGCCTGACTGGAATGTTTTTCTAGGGCTTCATCACACCTACCCAAATTTTGCTTCCATGGATTCTTTAAGAAGAGGACTTTTCAACAGAGGTCCTAATTCCAACAACCCAGGTATTTTCCTCTACTTAAATTCTATATACCTTATGGTTAACAGTTTCCTATTAACACTTACTTTTTGTTTGGTTTTTATTGTGTACTCCTATCCTTAAACATGCCCAAGTTAGTGATTTAATTGACAACTCTTTGAGGGCAGAGTCTGAAAAGTTTCTACCTCATCATAGCACCTTAGCCTTTGTCTCATACATCTTCTTGCCCAGGTAGCTTTCAGTTTATATTTATAAAACCAAATGTTGATATATTTTTTAAATGGTACATATAAAATTCAGTTGTGGCTCAATGAGTAAGATTCTCAGGGCATCTGTAGGAAGGTAAATGTATTCTGACATCAATGTTAGAGTAATGACAATAAATAAGTTTCAGGCTGACTTATTCCCTTGCATATCTGAACCTTTGAGTCTTTCAGTTTTCTAGTTTGTCAGGTAAACTCCCAATCAGAACTGGCTGTTTCTTAGAACTATCGGGAATATCACATATGTCCCTGGGCAGAAAGAATCCATCCATATGTCTATACACCTTGTCCAATATATTCATGTCAGACAATAATTTACACTGGGTAGATAAACACCATTTTTTCCAGAATTTAAATGCACAGAAAATTAAAGGCATAGCTGAATGAAACATGGATAATTAAAACTATAGCAGCAAAGCAAGCACAGCCCTATCATTCACATTTCATTTCCGATCAATGTTTGACCTGCTTCCTAAGTTATCTAGGCAGAAAAAAGGTGTGAAGGTACAAATGTCTGGCCATGTGCAGTAACTGCACAGTGCAACTTGGCATCTGGACCACATTTATGATAGTGTGCACACAAACACAACACATCTCAAGGAACATTAGACTGTACAGAATGTATATATTTTTTCATGGTGTTTTTACAGCTACACAATGCTCTTTTTGGAACATAGCTATGACAATGTTGATATTTTACAGGTGTGGTTAAGTCCACACCTGCAAATAGAAAGATTACAATGCCTAATCCATTCTAGTGAAATATTCCTTTCCATTGTGTTTTAAAAGTCTTATTTGGTTGAAAAACAAAACAAAACTAAACAAACAAACAAAAAACAAAACAAACAAAAAACAAACTATACAGCAATAAAATTTAGATTTATTTCTTTTTTAAAAGGATATTTTAGCATCATTAACATGTGCTTTTTTAAGACTATAATTCATGTCCTTCTTTCCTCCATAAACATTTTCATAAAATCTTTTATTGCATCACTCTTGGAGGAAAAATATGAAACATTGTGACCCCCACGAGCTTTCATGATCTTAATGAAAATGAAATGGATATATACATATAGGCACAATTCAGGACACAGGACATTTGATACACAAAGGATGGTCAGACCAGTTCATACCCAGCACAGTTCCATTGAGTAGTTTCTGTTGCACGTATCCTGTCCTCTGCCCACGATCAGTGCTGCTTTGAAATACTACAAAGCAATCGACCCTCCTCCGTGTGCCGCCTGTTTAAGTTCTTTACGTTCTCAGAAATGGAAAGACTTCTACAGTGAATGATTCCTTGCCGCCCTGTTCCACCAAAGACTTCCAAAAAACGACCTCTGAGCTGAGCCTTGTGAAGCCCAGACGCTCCAAGCTTCACTCTCAGCAGCCGGCAACTGGCCACTCTCTGGGTTAAGAATGGACTCTAGCTCGCCGTCTGGAGGCAACTCTAGGCAGCTGCAGCAAATTTTTAAAAAGCATACGTGGAACAAGAATGTCAGCGAATCCTTTTGTTAAATAAGCAGCATATGTTGAGAAAAAGGAAAGACAGACATGCGGGAAGAAAGAAAGAGAGGGCGGAAGGGAGAGGGAGTGAAGGAGCTAGAAAAATAATGAAAGGAGGGATGATGGACAGAGAGAAAGAAGAAGAAAGGATAGAGATCATTCTGTTCCCTATGAAGTTCTCTGAAACTCACTACTATCACATTTTACAATAAACTAAAAATAGTGGTATCTCATATATGCATAAACTTCATGAGAGTGAAATTTAAAATTCTACTTCTTGGTAAGTCATTTAAAAGTAAAATAATTATCACAGGCTGCTACCAGAAATTTTCACATCTTTGATAGTTAACTCAAAGACAGCTTTTTGCAAAATAGAAATCTGGTATCTGAGAAGAGGGGTTTGTTAAAAACCGGCTGCTGCTTAAAAACACTTCTAGACTCTACCAGCAAAAAACGTACAATACTAACTGACTGAGTTATGGTAACAAGAAAAAGCCGCTTCAGTGAGGTCCTGTGAGCAGAGGTTATACGATTCCCAGATTACAACAGCAGTGTCTTCGATTGTCTACAACTGTTCTCTAAAGTTGCTTCCATTAAAGATCAAGTTTCAGAAAAGTTTGTGGCATCATTGCTGCAGGACCGAAGCCCTCCTCCTGTATCTAGGCACATGTCACTCACTGGGGATAAATACAGGTTCTACTGCCAGAGGTCCCACAGACTTCCCAACCCCCCACCCCCCCACCCCCCACCACCGACAGCCACATTCAGGAAGCCTAGTTAAGTCTTATACCTTACCGAGCCTAAAGTGAGCTCTCACTTGCTCAGGTCAGCTGTTTCAGATTTCCCCAACATGTTCTTTACCTCTTTGCTCATTACTTCTCCCACTCTACAACTATAATCTTTGCTTCTGTTTCCATCGGCTACTGGGTGAAGGTTCTAGGGTGGCATTTAATGTAGTCATCAATCTCATTATAGGAGAAGAGCATTTAGGCAGCCTCTCCCTATTGCTTGCTTAGATTCTTAGTTGGAGTCATTATTGTGGATTCCATGACAATTCCCCATCAGGGAGGGGGCTCACACTCTCTGAGGAGTGGATGGGAGTTGGAGATCGGGTAGAGTTGGAGGATGGGAGGAAGAGGGAACTGGGATTGGTTTCTCAAATAAGATTGTTTTTAATTTAAAAAAAAAAATTAAGAGACCAGTTTTAAGTTCTGTTACATGAATGAAATCATTAACTTTTTTCTCCTGTAATGTCTATATAAAAATCTGATGACTGGCTATTTCTGTATTTCCCACAGATATGAGCATTCTCTCTGAGATGTTATCAGACAGTTTCTAACATGGACCAAAACCGGGGACCTCATTTTTCCCTTAAAATTCCACTTTGAACCAATTTAATCAGAAATTCATATATTGAGATAGTGTATGTTTTTCAAAACTTGTTAATCATTGTTAGCTTGTGACTCTGTATGGCCCTTTGGGGAAATAGAAATTCTTACTTACCACAGTTAAGTCAGGGGTTAAGAATTTATGTTAGAATAACACAGAAGAAGGTTGTTGGTTTTGTCTTGTTTTGTTTTTTGTTTGTTTTTTTTTTTTTTTTGGTATTCCACCTGAGTTGTTAATTTCCATGAGTACTATGAGTGAATATGTTTTCATAACATATTTAATTAATTAAAATATTTTGAAAACATTTTCTATAAGTATGTTTAAAAACATAACTTTTGTGAGTTTGTAAAGAAAGTAGAAAATACATGTTGTGGTAGAAGCCAAACCTAGTCAGCTTTACTCTCGGCTCCTTGCCTGTTCAAATGAGAATGTGTTAGCTAATTATATTCTAAAGTAAGTGACTTCTATGCTACCTCTGAGACAACAAAAACACTTATATATTCAGCATAAGAGTATAGGCAGAAATTGTTGGGAATGTGTAACTAGCAAAGAAACAGTAGACAAACTGTTCAATATTTATCAAATATGTTCAATATTTATCAAAATATCTTACATGAACATTTAATAGAAGCATGAAAACAAATTCAGGAAAACATTTTCCTCTTTAATGTTTGGGCTTGCATGATGAATTTTTATGGAAACATTCCAACAAATTTGAACAAAGATTTTATAGAAATAATATATTTTCTACTTTTTTGTGTAAAGAGAACATTACAGCAGTGAGGACTTTATTTTGGAATCTCATAGGAAATGCCTGTGCACATTAGAGGCAGCAGCTTGAATGACTTGTGAGCTGCTGCTTGTTGAAGTAAAGGTGATTTGTGGCTAAGGAAAAGTTCTTATGGACATCTCTTGCCCTTTAAAAGGAAGGCTTAAATTTGATTTTTTAATATTCAGAGCATGGAAAATACAGTGAGAGAATATAAATCTCTAAATAGATATTTAAAAGAAGAGAGAAAATTATTTCTTTTCTTCTTTTAAAATATTTTTATATTCTACCAGGTGTTGGTGGAGCAGGCCTTTAATCCCAGCAATGTGGAGGCAAAGAAAGGTGGATCTCTGTGAGTTCAAGGCCAGCCTGGTCTACAGAGCTAGTTCCAGTATAGGCTCCAAATCTACACAGAGAAACCCCTGTATCGAATATATATATATATATATATATATATATTTAGATTCATGCAGGAATGGATCAATTCAACTGTACTCTGTCTCCTTAATTCTTCTCCTATCTCTCTACTATTTTTCCATGCCAAATGTATTCATGTTCATATTAGATCATGTATGTGCCTGGGTAGCCTTTCAAATGCTGAATTCTCAAAATATACAACAATGGAAAACATTAACTGTAAATAATTCATCATATAGGAGTGTGACTTCATGAGAAAATCATTTTTACTTCCATAATTTACCATGTTTAATGTAAAGAAATATTAAGGGACAAGTCAGAAACATAAAATGAGGCCTAAGAATTGAGTTCTAAAAGTCTGTATTTATGAACTAAGATGAGGTCTGAATTTGATTTACATTTCTACATAAGAACTTACTGATTAAAATAAAGCAGGGGAGTGGTCCAGATTAACTCAGATGTTTCCTGTCTTTAGAGTCTCCCAAGATTGTAAGCCAGGTTTCATATGGAATATGCTCTGATATAGAAAGGTCACAAAATTCATTTCCTTGGGGCTGTACAACTCATCATGACTTGCTTCTCCAAGGCCACCAGGAAAATGTTTTCCTTTGAGGGAAAACATAAATACCTTCTGAGGACATTTACCTCATTAAGCCAGATCTGTAAGAAAAAAACTCTCTCAGGTAACACACAATAAAAACCTTCAGCGACTTTGATTATATGTGCAAACCCTTTCATATTTTCATATGATATCATATATAAAAGAGTAGATGTTGGTTATAGAAAAGCAGAGGAAATGGAGATAACCCTGTGGGAACTGCCTAGAATGTGTTAAAAAACAAAAAACAAACAAACAAAAAAAAACAGTATGTATGGGAAGTAGGGGGGGCAGTGAATGTAGAGAGAAGTAGGAGAAAAAGAAGGGGAGGAGAGGAAAGCATGTGCGACTAGGAAGACTGAGTCAGGGTAGGAATAGAAGGCAGGAGAGAGAGAGAGAGAGAGAGAGAGAGAGAGAGAGAGAGAGAGAGAGAGAGAGAGAGAGATTGAGAGAGCGAGAGAGTACATAAAAGAGGGACCCATTATTTGTTTGAAGAGAAAACTAAACTTAAAGAAAGATCTAGAAACCTACAAGACTGCTGCCAACTAACAATTTGAGCAACCGAGGAAAGGCTATGATAAATGCCCTTCCTGGATAGTTAAATCAACAACTAACTTATCCACCATCATGGAGCCCTTATGTATTACCTGTTAGAAACATAAGCAAACACCCATAACTAAACACTGAGTCAAACTAGAATCCAGATGCAATTGGAGAGGACACGGCCAGGTTGTAGAAATACATACAGACAGCTGTCCTAACAAGGAGGAACTAACAGGCCCCCTGACTGATAGCTGGGATTCCAGCATGGGAGTGACTCAGACACCCTCAAAATGGGTCTCAACTAAAAGGACTGAGCAGTCTAAGTGACCTCAGACAGTGGAACCAGGTGCACAAAAGGACCTTGTGGGCACATCCCTCATGGAGGATACTGCCTTAACATAGAGACAGGAGAGAAGTCCTAGTCCCTACTTCAAATGACTTGACAGATTTACATGACCCCACCTGGGTGGCATTGCCCTACATGTGGAATTGGGGTGGGGGAATGGGAGGGGAGGGTGGTCAGGGTGCAGAGAGGGTGTGAGGGGGCAGAGAGAGTAAGAGGGAGGGAAGGAGGGAGGGGAACTGGGATTGACATATAAAACAAAAAAACAAAAAAAATTATAAAAAAAAAGTATCTATATGGAGACTCACATGGTTTCTTGCTATTAAAAGCTAAGAACATCCTGGGTGAAGTTGAGATTTTGTCTTAATTATGTCCTACACATTAATGATATTTTGTTTCTATAATATTATTGAAAATATTTAGTATATTGTAGCTTTTGTAACACACATGCTCTGCATCAATGTTAATTCACAACACTTGGTCTATATTTTGTGTATTTAATAAAAACAACAATGCTTTAATAGAATTTTAACATATTCACTTAAGAAAGTGATAGAAAGGGGCTTGCACAAGGAAAGTTATTTTAGTCTATTTTATTCCTGAAGGTTGGTTCTAAGACATAGATATATGTATCAGAGGGATGTTGTAGATGCATCAACTAAGTATAAACACCTGGCCATACAAATTATATGCCCTGTCATTAGCCAAAAGTTTGTTTGATCTTAATGAAAAAAAATTAAGCCCAATTAAAATAACATATGAAAGAGAAGTCTGATGGTTTCCAGCTCTGCAGCTGAAAGGTCATGTGGTAACTATGAACTATGCGCTTGCTGATGCAATGAAAATTGATTTGAGGGAAGAAAAATAATGCATCCACTCATCTGATCCTTCAATTCATTCTCATGAATTTCTTGTTATACATTGTGTACCACTCTAGGTGGCATGCACACCCTGCTCTCATGAAACTTGCTTTTGCAGTGAGAGGTTAATAGAGGCTGTGTATCAAGAGGTATATTATATATCACTATCATGGAAACAATAACAATCAGAAGAAAGGAAATTATGAAGATCAAGGTCAGTGGAAGAATTACTACAGAGACTCATTTTCTTTGTGTGTTTTACATATGACTGCAGGAATCTAGTCCAACTTGATGAGTAACTCTTACTGAGAAGCTGTGGTAGCCTCCTCCTACAGCAAGTTCCTGAATGAACTAAAATTTACTACAAACTGTCAGTGATACAGAAAGTCCACAATATTTACTGTATAGTCTTGTGTATTTTAGTAACAAGAGACAAAGGCCCTGGAATTATAACATACTACTTTCAATAAATAAAAGTCTTATAGAAACAAAGTTAATTTTGACAGATTATAATATTGAAAGCAGCTATTTTTCAATTGTATTGGCTTGACATCATAGAACAGCAACAAAAACCTCGCCAATATCTAATAATTCCCCCGAGTGTTTACAATTTTCTCATTCAATTCAGTATTACCACTGATATTAATAAATGTGTATTTCTGGGGAGCCTAGCAGGGTGGCCATGGACTTCAGTTCTTTCTGACTCAGCTTCCTTAATGCTGTAATAGGGTCAAGACAATGAAAGCAAATATTTTATAGAAGTTCATTTATTTTATATTTTTGTCTTCCCCACCTATGTACACATAGTTTTAAGAGTTTAAAAAACTGTTAGGGTAAGGGGGTAGTTAATGGGTATTTCCCCAGTGATCTTTGAATGAAAATGCCCCACTAAATTAAGAAGCAAGAGAAGTTGTTTAAGTCAGAGTATCCTTTAAAAATTTAAGGGTGCAATAGGAAAACTACATGCCAAGAAATAGAAGTAATATTTCACATTCTAATTAAATATTTCAGTGAATTCTTTTAGAAGACATTTTTACGATGGAGAAAGGGTGTGGACTGATAAGGGTAAGAACTATGTTAAAACTACTCATTAAAATCTAGTGAATAATGCCTTAACTATGACCCATATGATAATATTATTTCCCATAATATTATTTAAAACATTCATTAACTTGAGCATTTGTAATAAACACATTTCCCAACTCACTAATATTTTCAAAACACTTATATATGAGGAAATACAATTCTTAGTAATCACCAGCAAAATAGCTGTGTTTCATCAGATATGATGGGAAATGGCACCCATCTGGCATTCTGCCATTTATGTTGGATATTCATATGTGAAAAAGAATCAATTGAAATGCTCAAGAGACAGAGTTAAAGATGTTAGAACTAGTAAACATTAGTTGTTTAATGATATAGAAATGAGGAAGGAGTTTCAGTTAGACAGCCTTTGGAAACTAGAAGAAACTATATAAGCAAGTCCCAGATGTGACATGAGGGCAATCACATTCATGGAATCTTTAGCAGCCTTGTATGTGTTGAAGTAAGTTTCTTTAGGAATTGATGACACTCAGGAAAATAATGTTCCAAGGCATTCTTGTTCTACACTTAAAGTACAGGGCCACAGTCAAGAGTCCCATCACCTGAAAAATCCCAATACATGCCAGATTAAAATCTTGCATGTTGTCCTATCGTCAATGAGGAAATAATTTTTGAACATTTATATTGAAATAAGTCTCATTTCAAAATATGCATGACATATTTATGTTCTCAAATAAGTTCCAAAAATTGAAAGCCTGAAGGCACATCAATTTTATTTATAAATATCAACTCATAACATGCAAGTTAATCTCCAGTTAATATCATTACTATTGTCTATAATGTTATTGCCATTTTTAAAGCTAGATAAAAAGAATATATACCATACTTTAAATTCTCTCCCAAAGGAATATCCATGAAAATGAAATATGTATTTCAGAAAAAAACTTTTCAATACTATAAATATTGTAACATTTATCACTTGAATTATACTGGACCAATAGTTTGATCATTTCTTTTACCCCTCAGGTCCTAACTCAATTCTTAAAGATGACTTTTGCCTTCTGTATTATTTTACTTCATCTCTTTTTCTGAGGTAGGGTTTTGTTGTGTATCCCTGAATGACTAGAAAACCTGTGACGCTTAAGCTGGTCTAGAAAATTCAGCATGGCACAGTATGGCCTCAAAATGAGCATGCACCAGCCTTACCCACCCAAGCTCTGTAGTTAAAGGTGTGTGTTGCTACATCTGGGGTTGGTCTCCACTTGCCAGGTGACTCTCTTGCATACATATATCCATAAATGAGTAGGCAGCTCATCCCCTGAGCTTTTAAAACAAACCTCCAAGTGTTCAAGCTAAGTCAAATTGGTACAAAGTGAGATCATAAACATAATCCCCCCTCTGCTCAGTGAACCCCCAGGGGAAGGGGTGGCACAAAGAATGTAAGAGTCAGAAGAGATGATGGAAATCAGGAGGACAAGGACCTCTTAACCAACAAACTAAAGGCCATTGGAATTTACACCGACTGAAGAAATAAGCACAGGGTCTACACCAGGTCCATTGTATATAAATTATAGCTTTCAGTTTAGTGCCATAATGGAACTTCTAGTTTGTGAACAAGTGGGCCTCTGAAAGTATGCTTTTCCTTCTGTTTGTTTGCCTTGGCCAACTTCAATCAGATGGCTTTTGTTTTACCTTATTATATTTTATTTTGTTATGTTTTGTTTTCATCTCTTAAAAGCCTATTCTTTTCTAATGAGAGACATGAAGGGAATGGGTCTGGATGGGAGGGGAAGAGAAGGAGTAAAGGGAGGGGAAATTGTAATGGGGACATATTGTATGAGAAAGGAATCCATTTTCAAAAATAGGAAAAAATATTTTCCATCAGTTAAATTTGCCATAAAAACAGCTGAAATACTTCAAGTTTACTCCATTGGCAATATTTAAGCATTGTCTCAATAATAACTTGACTTCATATATTAAAGTACAGATTCTAATATTACATAATTGACCATGTTAGGTCAGTGGTTCTCAACCTTTTTATGCTGCAACCTTTAATATAGTTCCTCGTGTTGTGGTAAGCACAACCATAAAATTATCTCATGGTTGTCATTTGCTACTGTTATGAATTGTAATGTAAATATCTGATATGCAGAATGTCTAATATGTGACATGCAAAAGTGTTGAGATCCACATGTTGAAAACCACTGTGCTAGGTTTATCTTTCCAGTCCCATTAAAGTGATTCTGTGATTCTACAAAATCATTATCAAGGACTGGTAAGATGGCTCAGCAGTAGGTAAGATTACATGCCACCAAACTTAATGATATAAATTTGATCCTCAGAATGTGCATGGTTAGGAGAGAACTATCTCCTTCAGGTTTACATTAAACATATACAAGTGTACTGTGGCATGTGCACACACATACACACTCTCACACATTCAGAGAGAGAGAGATACACATTCACACACATACACACAAATGCTAAAGAAATAATGTAAATGCATTTGTAAAAATTCTATTTCTTTCTCTCATGAAATTAATATATTTAAAATCTTATTTACTAGTAAGATTCATATTATTTACCTTTTCTATCACATGTCACACTTATTTTTATTTCCCATTGTATTATTCAAAATTCAAAAAGCCTTTATCTTGGTAATGTTATTTTAGCATCTACAATTTATTAGCAACACATAATTTAGGAGAGTCCTTGCAAATTTTTATAGTTATCATCTATGTTTAACCCGTCCTATAGACAAACATTTAGAAACACTGCTCACAAAGAACAGGTAATCTTTGATTATCTTAAAAGAGTACAACTAAGCTGTCAGATTCAAACACCTGTTTACCTAAAAAAATAACCCTAGGTTTTATATAATGGGAGCCTAGCAAGTGTTCTGAGATTTAGTGAAACTATATAAATGAATGCGTAATTGAATATCATATAACACTGATTCATTAAGTTGATAATTTAGCTAACTAACATGAATTTATGCTAAAAGTTTACTAACTTTTGGAGGAAAAGGGCTGTGGCTGTGTACTTTTTTTTAATTTCTAAAAATATTTCAAAGTGTTTTTTATGAAGATGTAAGAACAATTTCACAAATAAACATTTCTGCAACTATTTAGCCTCTATTTCAACTGTTTAATTCCTCACATTCCTTCGCTAATAATTTCAACACCCCAGAAAACAGACACACACCCATCAATTTCTGTTTCTCACATTTATACTTGCTTAATATTTGCAGGTTATATTCTCATTCAAAGCATTGCTTATAACTATTTTCAGTTGTTTCAATGGTAATAGCTAGCTCAAGTTTCAGTTAGCCTTTTCCTCAATGTGTAAAATTAATTAGGATGAACAAATAAAGAAAAGTGGTGGGCCTTAGAATCTTGCATAATAGCTTAAAACAGATGAACTGGACATGTATACAATCAGGGTATGCTGTGACTTTTCAAAGGTATTATATGTAGGGTACAAGACTTTTAGGAGTCAGTATCCCATTGAGCAATAAACCATTCTGATGTTAATTCAATCAATGTTACAAGTATCAAAATATTTGCTTATTTTTAACCATCTTCCTGAATAATGTACAAATTAGCTAAGAAGACTCTGTCAACATTATTCATCTTAATTTTATTGTTTCCCTATGGAAGATGACAGAATAATCAAAAGAGAATTGTTTTTAAAATGTATTGTGTTTATGTCTTAAAATTTATGATAGCTAGCATTTTATGGCTTTTTGATTGATCTGAAAATTACAATTTACCTATTGGTTTTATTTGCCATTACATCACCAGTAAAAGGCATCTACTTTCTTTTTAAAGTGAAAGCTCCTAATTTTCACAGGGTGAATGTTTTATTGAGTAAAGGTATAGCAACAAATATCATTGTGCTAAACACTAAAAATCTCAATGCAGAACAAAGACACACCAAAGGTAATTTACTCCACAATTAAAAATAAAAATCTGGCATGAAATGTTAATACTGGTAGTGTTCATTTTTAATACTCACAGCCCATCTTATCAATTCAACTTTGCATTGCTCCTTAGCAGTTAAATATGTGAGTATGTTTGGAGTTTTCCCATAAAAAAATGACAATGAATATCAAATAACATGAAAGTAGATCCAAAAGTCAAAGAGAGTCAGCTAATTTAGAGATAATGATGTGAGATTCTTTCATGGTTATATCCCCAGCCTGGAAGCAAGAAGCATGTGTGTGATTTCTCACCTGCCTACATGGAATATGGCAGCCCCAGGAGTTGTGTAACCACCCAACAAGGCCTGAAGCATCTTGCCCCATCATCCTACTATTACAATTTGGTTTCTATTAAACCTGATGCTTTTTTTATTTTCCAAACATGGATACAGTCTGTTGGCAGCTCTTCCTGGATAAAGCTCTTTGAAACCCAATTTGGAAATCTTGTTAAGGAAACTTCTATGACAAATGTACCTTCCACACCCAAGTCTTCACACACAGAAGACTCACAAAGAAGGAAGGCATTATTAGCCTAGAAAACACTGATAAAATGTTTTTGGGTTTTGCCCCATAAAACTGAAATACTATATTTAAAAAGAACAGCCTTGATGTCACAGTGCTTTGGTCATGTTCTGGGTCATTGTAGATACGTTATTAATAATCTTAGAGGACATCACGTATTTTGAAGAACAAACTGAAACATTGTAAGTAAGACATTCTAAAGTCCCACTTAAGAGAATACATGCTCACCATCCTGAAACAACTGTATGCCCCTGTGTTCTGTAAAGCTGAAAGGGCCTTCTTTTTTGGGTATGGCCAATTCTGTTCTTTCCTTTTGCATGATAGTAATATGGCATTAGATCATAGGTATATGTGTCTATAAAACAAATGGACACGATCCTACAAGGGGTGAAATATCTCCATGCCTGTCTCCTAAAGGTTGTTGTAGTCTATGACTTAAAAGAAATCTCTGTTTCTTTTCAAGAGGTAGACTGGAGTTCTTTCGAAAACTTCTGACATTAGGGTCAAGTTCACTCTATGCTTATGGTGATAATTTCACTAGTTTTGGACAATTTAACATTTTCACATCTGAAAGGAATGGTGAGAGATATGGGGGTGTCTCCTACAGAGTGTACCCTATCCAACCTAGGAATTAATTGGGAATGCTGCCCTTTCTCCAATACAGTTGCTGATGAAAAGGATCTTTTAAAAACTGCGTTGGTTTGCACTGCAGATTGGATGGAGGATCAGAGAGCAACTGCATTAGCAAGACTGCAGTGGGGGCAGTGGTCTTCTGGATCATGGAACATTTTCATATGTGTGCAATTATCTTCCTAATGTCCTCATCTAATTTGTCACGAACTGGTATCTGGTTACTCTCAAATCCCCATCCCCCTCCAGCCATGCTAGAGTTTCATCACTGGCCCCCTCAAACCCCTATGTTATCAAGGATAAGAGATGAGGAAATATGTGTACTTTCAGATTGTCACCTATGTTGCATGGCCATTGGCGATTTCAGCAAACCACTGGGAATGGCTCCTAGTTAGGTATTCAATGATGGGCACCCCCTACACACACACACACACACACACACACACACACACACACACACACACACACACACAGTTCAGATGTTCTTAATTTGATCATCTCCCCGACCCCAATCCCCTTCAGTTTGGACTGTAATTTTCCAAACAGCCATCTCTCATTTGCAAAAGTTAAAAATCAATCTACAGATATAGAATGCTGACTTCCTGACAGGATCTCTCTTAGTGGAGCTGGCAAATTGTGACCAATAAATAGAAAAGGGAGGGAGGGAGGAACGGGGGAGGGAGAGGGGAGAGAGAGAGAGGGAGAGAGGGAGAGGGGGAGAGAGAGAGAGAGAGAGAGAGAGAGAGAGAGAGAGAGAGAGAGAGAGAGAGAGAGAGAGAGAGAGAGAGAGAGAGAGAGAGAATCACTTGATTCCTAAGCAGGGATTTGCCTGCGATGCGCGGCGAGAGGACTGCGGCGGCTGATTTACACAGTTGGCGCGGAGGAGGGGCCGGGGGGTGCGGGGGGGGGGACAAGCTGGCTGAGGCTCCAGCGATGGGCTGATCTGGGGGCTCCCGAGCGCCGCTCCCTCGGTGCGCGATTTGGGGGCGGCTGATGGCTTTGCATTCAGGTTCCAGCCCTGCGTTTTCTATATTGCCTCCTAGTCCCCGACCTGGCGCTCCCAGTTTAGAGGCAGACGTTTGGTAAGTAATGTGTAATCTGATTTTAGTTATTTCCTAGGCCATCAAAGCGGTACTTTTAAAGCAGGTCAGTCTTAAAAAGATGCGGTCGCCGCCACCGCCGCCGCCGGGAGCTTCTCCTTGGCCTGAAACGCTCTCCCCACTCCTCTACCCACCTCCCCCTGTCCTCAGGCTGGAGAAGTGAGGGCGCTCGAATGGTGGGCTGTCAGGGGAGTCACACTCCGCCAACGGGATCGCATCGTTTTCGTGTTCTGTCTGAGATTTCCTAACGCCAAGTGCAATGTGATGTGTACAGCCATACTGTTGTATCTGTGTCCTCGCCCCCACCCCCCACCCCGCCACCTGACCAATGCTGGGATCTGAGATCTAGTCGCCCCCTTCCTGCCTCCTTTCCATCTCTCCCCACCCTGTCTTCTCTCATCTCCACGCCACCCACCCCCACACCCACCCATCCAAAGGGCAAAGAGCAAAGACACTTGGGAAAGGCAAGGGCTAGCTATATCTCCTTCAGTAGACCGAGGCCGCAGGCAGGGATTGCGCTGTGAGAGACAGTCTTTCAGCGAGCTACAGAGAAAGAGAGAAACCCAGAAAGGAACCAGTGCTCTCGGGCACCGGGGAACTCGCCACTGAAAGAAGAGCACCAAGATTTTTCCATCAGGCGATCCCGGTCCTGGGACGCTCACATTGCCTGCCTGCCATCTGGGGCAAGGACCTAGAGCTGTGGTCCTGAGACCACCGTCGGTAGCCAGCATCACCACGTTAGGTGCGCGCCCCGCACTCCCATTGCTATGCAGAAACCATTTGCCTCTCAATATAAAAGGACCACTCTAAAAGGATTACAAGCGTGATTTGGTAGCCTTTCTGAAAGTTGGTGGCCTGAAGAGGGGAAGATCCTGGGCGACAGAATGACGGATACAATGCAGCCTCGCGGAGAGTTTGCCCCTCCCGCTGGGAAGCCCCTCGGAGCGAACCTCGGAGATCCTGAGCGCTCTGCACCATAGGTACTCGTCGTCATCCGTTCCTATTTTGCCTGATTGAAATCAGTGTGTCTCTCCTGTAGGATGTGTGCTGTAGAACGCGTAGACTTTGGCCGTTGGATCTTCTATACACTCACAGGTGCTAGGATTTTTAATTTTTTTAATTATTATTTTATACAATTGGATCCGGTAGATGTAAGGGTGAAGGAAGAGCTTCTGAAGACTAATACAATCTCAGACCCCCTTCTTCAGGGGAAAGAAATCTTAACTCCAACATATAGGCCAGGTGGTCAAGGGGAGAACCCCTCCCCCCCACCCCACCGCGCGGAGCGCTAGGTTGTATTTTAAGAGACAGAAGGAAAACGGATATATATATATATATATATATATATATATATATATATATATATATATATATTGCCTCGCCTACCGGCAGCGGATTAAAAAGGGTTCTGTAGAAGGCTCAGAGCTCTTCAGAAAATGAATGATGCAGCATTTTAATTATTTGTTCCAGGGAGATCGTTTCGCTTCCATATTGGAATATTTAATCTTAGATGTGGAATGAAGGGGGAGCACTGAGGAGGGGGAGGTCGGAAAGGGGCTTGCTGGGTAGAAAGAGCTTCTTGTCTTCTTGTCCTTCTCTGGACAAACAAATGGTGCCTGCGCTCCCAGCAGGAAGCAAAAGAAACCAGCCCAAGGGCCCAGCATTCCCTAACTTTCAGACCCCTTCCCATCCTTTAGACATTCAATGCTAAAATAAAGGAAACCGAGCCTGTTAAAGGGCCTTTAGGATGTGGCCAAAGTCCAGCACTTAGGACTGTAGTTCCAGAGCACATTGGGACTTGGTTGCAGTAGCCATTTACCATGATTGGGAAGCCCAGTGCAGCTTGCTGACAGCGCTTTCATTCAGCTAGAGCCTGAGTTCCTACAGGATTCCAGAAACAGCTGCTGCCTTTGCAGGGTGGGTGACCAAGGTGCTGGGCCAGGGTGCTGGGGAGGGAGGTGGAACTGCTCTGTCCTGAGTGCCTGTCGGCTTTCTACATAGGCTTGTTCCCAGGTGGAGACCTCTCTGAGAAAAGGGTGGGTCTGGGATGTGAAGGGTGCAGTATGTTAAAGAATCTTCCAGCCTGCTTACTGAGTCTGATCACCATTTCCAATCTTAGCTACTGTGGAGTAATGGACAGCAGCATGGGTATTTTTAGTGCAAGCTGTCATCTAGATCTTGGGACAGACTTTTAAGGAACGCTTTGGTAAACTAGATGAAATAGATTTTAGATCATAAGAAATTCATACCTCTTCTTCTTCTTCTTCTTCTTCTTCTTCTTCTTCTTCTTCTTCTTCTTCTTCTTCTTCTTCTTCTTCTTCTTGTTTGATTTTGTAAAGATGCTTTCAAGAAAATCCGTCTTTGCTATCCATCAGCTTAGAGGCCCTGGCAATGGAGTTCATTTATTTAGTGGTCAGGAAGCACCCGCCCCCTGTGAGTTGGTGACAGGATAGGGGGAGGGGATCCTGCATTCTGGACACACTACACAGTTCCTGTTTTACAGATCCTTTTGCTGCTTGTTTGACACTCTGCAGATTCTCCACCAAGGGTTCTTCCTTCTAGCATATAGTGTTCTTCCTTCTAGCATATAGGGCCTTTGAAAACTCCTTTCAGTGTGTGTGTGTGTGTTTGTTTGTGTGTGTGTGTGTGTGTGTGTGTATGTGTGTATGAGAGAGAGAGAGAGAGAGAGAGAGAGGGAGAGAGTTTGGTTGTTTCTAACCTGTCAAATCTTCATTCAATCATTTCTTATGGGGATACTCATTAGTATTCTCTTTGGGGAATACTAGAAAGGAGAGAGAAGGAGAGAGGGAGAAGAAAAAAGGGAGCGTGTAGAGGAGTGCAGCAAGAGGAACTAAAGGAGGAGAAAAAGCAATGCCAGAAGTCTCCCTCCCTTGAGGTCTTCCAGAGGAAGGGTGCAAATTGTCCCATTGCTTTGCAATGTTCTTCATCTCCCTACTAGTGGAGTGGGAGAAGAGTGAGAAAGAAAGAAGGGAGAGAAAATGGAGGAATGGAAGGAGAGAGAGAAGCTTGGAAAGAAAGAATAAAGAAAGGAAGGAAAGAAAGAAGAGTAGGAAGAAGAAAGGAAGGAAGAAAGAAAGAAAGGAAGGGAGGAAGGGAAAAGCAGAAAGTTGCAAGAAAATGCATGGCTGTTGGGTTCAAAAGAAATCGAAGGCTTTGAGCAGCAACAAAATAATTCTGGTGCCAAGGGATCGAAGCAAAATGTAGGAGAAAGTCAGTCGAAGTATCTAAGGATGTTTGAGCTCTTATTTGGGACACCCAGCTAGAACCAGCCAGACTCAGCTCTTCCACCTGCGGGTTGTGGGTATCTAGCTCCTCCTCACCTCTGAAGGGAAGTCAGTGAAAAGAAAGGCCAGTTCCAAAGAAGGTTTCACTTTCCAAAGCCTTAGCACGTGAGGTGATATTGGAAACAAAGGTCCAGAGGTTGGTAGTCCTCTCAACTCCTAGGTCCTTCCTCCTAAGGAATGTTTTCCTCAGGTGCTCTCCTCCTCTTTTCCTGATTCTGCTTTATTCTTTTGAATATTTATCCTCGTGAATGTTTTACTTCTTTTAGCTCCCCTTCATGCTCTCGCGCGCACCCGCCTATGTGCGCGCACGTGCTCAACACACACACACACACACACACACACACACACACACACACACACACACACACACACACAATTGTATAGTCAGGGTTTCTTAGTGCTCACTCCCGACCCAAGATTAAGTGTGTTCCCCTTCTTGGAGCCCATTTTCATGACGTGAAACGCTGGACGTTTTTCAGCACACATTAAAAATTAAACAGAAAACACAGCGCCAAACAAGTCCGAATCTTGCACTGTGATTGAGCCTATCTTCCCCTCTGCATCTCCCCCTCCCCCCGGTGTCCAATCCTGTAGGGTAACCCGGGAGAGCAGCCACAGAGGCGGCGCGCCCAGCAGCAGCCTAGCTGGAAGCCTGCTGCAGCCTCATCTCCTCCCTCCTCTATTGAGAGTGCCAAGCAGCAGTCCTGCATCCTAAAGAAGCCCATTGAAGAGACCATTGCATTCTCTGCACGTCTCAGGCTAGCTTTTTAATTTATTTTTTAGGGCTGCCTCCCCTCTTCTCTACCCCCCCTCGTTTCAGCTTCAGCAAGACTAAACTGGGTAAGAGAGAAACCTTAAACTCAAGCTTTATACTTGTTTCTGTTCGGTTTTTAGTTCTTTTCCATAGTCAGTGCTGAGAAACAAAAATTAAAAACCAAAAAGCAAACCTCCTGCAAAATAGGTAAGTCAAAGATGCCTGCAGCCTGGCTGCCTAAAGCCCAGAGGTGTGAAAATGAAGAAAAAACATTTTCTATACAGGGTAAGGATGAATGTAAGTAGATCCTAACATTTTACAAGGAAGCCAAGGGAAGACCAAGTGATACTGCGATGTGCTCTCATCTGCTTTCTCTGTCTGTTTTTTTCATTTAATTGTTTCTAAAAATTGACTATTACATGCCGGAGGCAGATTCCACTTTGCTTTCTCAAGAGTGTCTCCTTGCAGCTGTGTCCATGATATGCCAGCGGAATGTAAAGACAGATTCTTCCCACTTTTCCTATAAATCATCTCCTTGTGTTCCTTGGGGTTCAAGTTAAGGGATATTTCCTTGATATAGGTATCTTATGTGGGGAGAAAACATATATTGGGGACTCTGATTTATTTTTATTCATTAAATCTAACCATTTAAATTCAATTGATATTTCACTGACTTGGGAAGGACAATGTAATAAAACAGGAACATTATGATGTATTTATATACACATTTTCATATGCTGATGACACTAAGCAAAGCAAGAAAACCTTTGATGACAGTACTCCATGTTTCTCGAACAGGGCATTGGATTCATATCTTGTCATTGGAAAATAAATGTCTTTTCTAAAATGTTTTCACAAGCTAGATAATTTGTCAGCAAGAATTGAAGTCCCCCTGCCCCATTAAAGCCTTTTCTACCTACTTCTCTTCTAAGCATTTTCTGTCCCCTTACAGCTTTTTATGGTTCCTCAGTTGATCCCAGAAGCACAGACTCACTCCAAACTGAGCTCTTGCAAGTGATTTTGCAGACACTCCCAAGCTTAGCGACCTTTAGCTGTCACTATCTTTAGCTCTGACAATTGCATGGGCCTATTCTTTAGAGTTCAGAGATCTCATCACTCCTAATGCTTTAAACAGCCAAATGAGAAGCTATGTAGAGATTCTTTATTTAACTAAAGGAGACTGATATTTGCTGTGTTCGGGTGAAAGGGGTTAGTGGTTGAGTGTGGAATTGGACACAGGTGATAATTAAGGAGTTTTTCATGGTTCCTTAAATGAAAACGTAAGATGATGATGATGATGATGATTATTATTATTATTATTACAATATTTGACATCTTGACATTTGATATTGGGCAATAAGCTTCACTTTTTTTAACATCTTTTGGTTATGCAGGTTTGTTTTTAATAGCAAATGTGTACAAACTGAAAAACACCCCTTTCTCCTATGACTTCCAGTAAGATTTTAAATGGGGAATCTTAGTTTAAAGAGGAAAGTTAGTATAATGACAAAGCCACAAAGCCATTGCCTTTATGGCTAAATCTGCCTATGTCAACACTGAGTCAAAGTTCCAATTCTGTTGTTTTTATAAGAGGAAGTTAAAGCAAGCTGCTTTTGTTCATGTCACATAATACTGAATAGGGTTTGGGTCAGGAAAATGTCACTGTGTGTTGCAATATGTCAGTCTCTTAAATTGAAAATACAGGAACACCTTAAACATTAAACATGTTGCTGCCTCATTTGGAATATCAGTTCAATCCCTGTTCAGGTTTTCAAACCACCCTTGTTTTTGTTTCTGTTTTTTTTTGTTTGTTTGTTTTTGTTTTTTGAGTCCATGAGAGTAGTACAAAAGCTAAAAAATCTAAAAATCTGTATCTTTATTTCTGTTGCAGTTTCATAATCAACCAAGAATGATGAAGCCTTCCATAGCTGAGATGCTTCACAAGGGGAGGATGCTGTGGGTAATTCTTCTAAGCACAATTGCTCTAGGATGGACTACTCCAATCCCCCTGATTGAGGACTCAGAGGAAATAGATGAGCCTTGTTTTGATCCATGCTACTGCGAAGTTAAAGAAAGCCTCTTCCACATACATTGTGACAGCAAAGGATTTACAAACATTAGTCAGATTACTGAGTTCTGGTCAAGACCTTTTAAACTGTACCTTCAGAGGAATTCAATGAGAAAATTGTACACCAATAGTTTTCTTCATTTAAATAATGCTGTGTCCATTAACCTTGGGAACAACGCATTGCAGGACATTCAAAGTGGCGCTTTTAATGGTCTTAAGATTTTAAAGAGACTGTATCTCCATGAGAACAAACTAGATGTCTTCCGAAATGACACCTTCCTTGGCTTGGAAAGTCTGGAATATCTGCAGGCAGACTACAATGTCATTAAACGTATAGAGAGTGGGGCATTTCGGAACCTAAGTAAATTGAGGGTGTTAATTTTAAATGATAATCTCATTCCTGTACTTCCAACCAATTTATTTAAGGCTGTTTCTTTAACCCATCTGGACCTACGTGGAAACAGGTTAAAGGTTCTCTTCTACCGAGGAATGCTAGATCACATTGGCAGAAGCCTGATGGAACTCCAGCTGGAAGAGAATCCTTGGAACTGCACCTGTGAGATAGTGCAGCTGAAGAGTTGGCTGGAACGAATTCCTTACACAGCCCTGGTGGGAGACATTACCTGTGAGACACCTTTCCATTTCCATGGGAAGGATCTTCGTGAAATCAAGAAGACAGAACTCTGTCCTTTGTTGTCTGATTCTGAGGTGGAGGCCAGTCTGGGGATTCCCCACTTATCATCAAGCAAGGAGAATGCCTGGCCAACCAAACCCTCCTCAATGTTGTCCTCTGTTCATTTTACAGCATCTTCTGTTGAATATAAGTCCTCCAATAAGCAGCCAAAACCTACCAAACAGCCACGAACACCCAGACCACCATCTACATCGCAGGCTTTATATCCTGGTCCTAATCAACCTCCCATTGCCCCCTATCAGACAAGACCACCCATTCCCATTATATGTCCTACTGGGTGTACATGTAATTTGCATATCAATGACCTTGGCTTGACTGTCAACTGCAAAGAACGAGGATTTAACAATATCTCTGAACTCCTTCCAAGGCCCTTGAATGCTAAGAAGCTCTACCTGAGCAGCAACCTGATTCAGAAGATATATCGCTCTGATTTTTGGAATTTTTCTTCTTTGGATCTCCTGCACCTGGGGAACAATCGCATTTCTTATGTGCAGGATGGAGCTTTCATCAACCTTCCCAACCTGAAGAGTCTCTTTCTTAATGGCAACGATATAGAAAAGCTGACACCAGGTATGTTTCGAGGTCTACAGAGCTTGCATTACTTATACTTCGAATTCAATGTCATCCGGGAAATCCAACCTGCAGCCTTCAGCCTCATGCCCAACTTGAAGCTGCTGTTTCTCAACAATAACTTGCTGAGGACCCTGCCAACTGATGCCTTTGCAGGTACATCTCTGGCTAGGCTCAACTTGAGGAAGAACTACTTCCTCTACTTGCCAGTAGCTGGTGTCCTTGAACACTTGAATGCCATTGTGCAGATAGATCTCAATGAGAATCCTTGGGACTGCACTTGTGACCTGGTCCCCTTTAAACAGTGGATCGAAACCATCAGCTCAGTCAGCGTGGTCGGTGATGTACTCTGTAGGACCCCCGAGAACCTTACCCACCGTGATGTACGCACTATTGAGTTGGAAGTTTTATGCCCAGAGATGCTGCATATTGCACCACCTGGACCATCCCCACCACAGCCTGGAGATTACCACCCTAATGGGGGACCCACAAGTGTGTCACCATATGAGTTCTCTCCTCCTGGGGGTCGTGTGCCACTTTCTGTGTTGATTCTCAGCCTGCTGGTACTGTTTTTCTCAGCTGTCTTTGTTGCTGCAGGCCTCTTTGCCTATGTACTCCGTAGGCGTAGGAAGAAGCTGCCCTTTAGGAGCAAGCGGCAGGAAGGTGTGGACCTTACAGGAATCCAGATGCAATGTCACCGACTGTTTGAAGACAGCGGAGGCAGTGGTGGTGTGAGTGGAGGTGGAGGTCGACCAACTCTGTCCTCTCCAGAGAAAGCTCCTCCCGTGGGTCACGTATATGAGTACATCCCCCATCCAGTTACCCAGATGTGTAACAACCCCATTTACAAGCCTCGAGAGGAAGAAGAAGTGGCTGCCTCAGCAGCTCAGGAGACAGGAGGCACAGAACGCGGATGTCCTGGGACACAGCCACCAGGAATGGGTGAGGGGCTCTTAGGAAGTGAGCAGTTTGCAGAAACACCCAAGGAGAACCACAGCAACTATAGGACCTTGCTGGAAAAAGAAAAAGAGTGGGCCCTGGCGGTTTCCAACTCCCAACTCAACACCATAGTGACGGTGAACCATCACCACCCTCACCACTCTGCAGTTGGTGGGGTATCAGGGGTAGGTGGAGGGACTGGGGGAGACTTGGCTGGGTTCCGCCACCATGAGAAGAATGGTGGGGTGGTGCTGTTTCCCCCTGGGGGAGGTTGTGGTGGTGGCAGTATGCTGCTAGACCGCGAGAGGCCACAGCCTGCTCCATGCACAGTGGGATTTGTGGACTGTCTCTATGGCACAGTGCCCAAATTAAAGGAACTACACGTCCACCCGCCTGGCATGCACTATCCAGACTTGCAGCAGGACGCCAGGCTCAAAGAAACCCTTCTCTTCTCTGCTGGAAAGGGCTTCACAGACCACCAAACCCCCAAAAGTGATTACCTCGACTTAAGGGCCAAACTTCAAACTAAGCCGGATTACCTCGAAGTTCTGGAGAAGACAGCATACAGGTTCTAACAGAAGCAAGAGAATAAATTAGTGGCTTTGTTTTGATTTTTTTTTCAAAAGAAAAGGAAAATAAAAAGAAATATATCCCCGGCTCCCACTCTACTTGTCCCAATAACTCCATCCTCACAGCCCCCCTGCCCAGGACAGAACTGAAACGCATGATATCTAGAGAATACAGAAGTGGGCTTCTCCCTCTCAGATGTGATTTTGAGGAAGGGCCTTACTCAGATCATTAATCAATGAAGTGCCTTCGCAGACTTTTGCCAGCAAATGTTATCATTATTTTTTATACTGAAACTCGAGACTTTGACTGTGCCATGTGTGAGGTATATTGGGGATCATTGTATTGATCCCAATTGAGTAAAATTCAATGTTTCTTTTTCTTTTCAGTAACTTTTATTCCCTTTAGTTACAATTTTGTTTGAAAGGGAGGGGGGAGATTGGCATCTATGGCTTTCTCTCCTTTTCCCATCATGGCACAGATTCTGTACATGTATTAACAATGCAGTTTGCTGCATGCTTGAAAACTGCAGGATGGGGAGGGAGGGGTGGGTCTTGCTCGAATGTTCTCACCCTGTTGTCTCTCACATACATATTAATGTGCATACAGCAAACCTCTCCATACACTTTGTTCCCTCAGTCTTCACTGGGTTCAGTACACCACACACACACACACACACACAGACACACACACACCTCACATACAACTGAATCTGCTTAGTTCGAGTTTGATCCATGTTTTCCTCTCCATGGTTCCATGCACCATTCACTCCTAGTGTACAGCTCCCAGCGTCTCTCCTACCACCTGGGAAAAGTCACATTCGAGGCTGGATCCTACTGAAGTGAAGGCTTGTTGGTTTAACAGCTGGAGATACTCCTAGGGATGAGAATTCCTCCTTGTGACCTTTCATCCTGATGCCAAGATTTTTGAGAACATCTGCACTTTCTTATATATATATATATATGATATTCAAAAATAAAAAGCAACTGGGTATATATCACTAACAGCTTTGTAGGCAGCACTTTTAATGTTTTTTCTCTCTCACACACACACACAAAGATTAAAAAGAAATGTGCATATATTTATTCTGTAATTTCAGTGATTATAAATTGTAAAGGTAATGTTTAATCATTGTATAGTGATTATGCGTCTGGTATAGCTTTCCTAATAAAAAGTTTTTGAAAAACATAATACATTATATATATATAAGATACAAAGCTTGAATTTAAACTTTAGCTATGCCATGTCTTTCGTACTCTCATTTAAAAGTATTTATTTTATTTGCTATAAAGATAACTAACTGATTAACAAGTTTGATGCACTGTGATATTGAAAATCCTATTATACAGTATTCATATTCCATATCAGGATTAAACTGGGGTTTGGATATGCTGATCTATAGTTCAGTTTTTTTCATGGGTTATACATTTCAAATTCACTTTCCCAGTGAGGTGCTGTTCCATAGGTGGGGTGTGATCAGGAGAAAACAAAATTACTTGGATGAGGAAATAAAGGGTTATTTGGGGTAAGATCACTGAGCACCTGTGTCTTTCAAAATAGGAGATGAAGGAACAAATAAACGAAATAGCTCCCCCTTTAAATAAAAATGAGCACTGAAATTAGATTCATCAGCAGCTTAGGTATCACCACACTCTACATGCACATAAGCAGTACCAGAAGAGCTGAGGATAAATGCAGCTACAGAATATCTGTTAATCTGTGAAAGTTGTCTTTTTTGTGTTTGGACACTTTGCCCATTCACTTGCAGCAAATGGACCCAGAAATGCTTGATCTAGGACGTATGATACTGATTAAGTTTTCTTTTTCTGTATGTAATTAAAATGATGTTTTAGAGTTAACTCTAAGATATTTTAAGTTATGATCCATCTACACAGGAACAAAACCAAAGAAAATTGAAATTTAGGATGCAAGACATGAGCGATAGAGGCAGTTACCCAGTACGACCAGTAGAGGGAAGCAGAACTCCAGCGATCTCCAGTCTCAGCCACTACTGAATTGTATGAATTGTAAGGTTCCTTCAAGCTGCCCTATGAAATGATCATTGCATGTTGAATGTAATTCATCACGAGTGCTGAGGCCTTACATTACATCATTTACACACACACACACACACACACACTCTCTCTCTCTCTCTCTCTCTCTCACACACACACACACTTACACACACACACACACACACACACACACACACACACAGATAAAACCACCAGTTTCTAAAGCTGTATGGTATATACATCAAAGCATTGTGTCAAATGATCAGGGAGAAGTGAACATCTGATCCGTGTTTTTATAACCATTAAAACCATGTAAAACTATCAGTGTAGAAGTACATACATATAAAGAACCCAAATACGTAAATATAAAAAATGCACTTTTCAGGGCGTCCTTGCATTTGATATATGGCATCTGTAACTTCTGTCCTCAACTATTCAGTCTATTTTGGAGTTATTTCAGAAAGACCATAAAACTACTGTCTATGTAAATATTAGAATGAAACTCTCTTTACTTGGGAGAGTTGGGTCCCTCAAAAAAGAGATGACATTTTTTTTTTTTTTTTTTTGCAAACTATTCTACATGTCACCTTTGTTAGATAACTCACCTTTCACACCCTTTCTGATTATCCTTCTCTGCTTAACACTGTAAACTACACTTACTATTAACATTTTGGTTCTTCCTAATTAATTATTTTGGTGAACAGAAGTAGTAAGAGGAAAAACCTAGATCCTACAAATATGAATAGCACTGTCCTAGACAACCATGAGTTCATACAGCACAGTATATTAAGCATATCAAGTTAAATATTATCCCTAAGGACACTGGTGCTTTTGATATTTGGAAAACAAGTCTCCATAAACCTTATCAAGTTAAAATATAACTTGATAAGTGTAATATTTGTTTTATTTATCAAATATTGAAATAAGACTGTCTCATGTTAAATTTCATCCTAGAATGAAGAACAAATTGTTTATATAGTAAGAACAAATTTACATAAGAATGGAATTTTTTATTTAATAGGACAATATTTTGCTTTCATGGAATTTAATACCCCCTGACTCAGCCACTTGTTTTAACTTTGTGTTAAAACTAAGTTTATATACTTTAGTTTATAACAACAGATATTATTTCCATCAAATTCCCTGAATATTAATCAGGATGGATTAGCAACTGTTTAATATTTGTTGTAAATTTGATGTAAATTTTTAATTTATTTACAAAATAGATATATAATTGCCCTCAAAGCAATGTTCTGCTACTGAAATCAACCAAGCTCTGACAGAGTTTGATTTTCTTCTTTAGTCTTCTTATTAGTAATAATGATACTAGTATTTGGAAATAGCAGATGCACTGTGAAATGGTTAGTGTGAAATGATTGCAGATGATCAGTGAAGTTCAGAATAGTTTTTAAATGTGACATAACACTATATGGTATTACTCATGTAGATGCTTTCATATTTTGACTAGAAAGATGTTATTTCCTCAAATTGCAAAATTATTTAAAATAGGATGATGAATTCAATATTTTAAATAAAAGAGAGAAAATAACAACAGAAGTTTAATGACTGATTTGCAAACTTTTTTTTTTTTAACTTGGAGATTTTTAGTTCTAAAATCTTCTCATCTCAGGAGAACTTGTTTGTTCTGAAAATCATATGCTTCTTCAGAGGGATTCTCTTCAGCAGTGGTAGCTGAGAGATAGACTTACTCAGTGAAAATCCAGCATTTGCACACACCCAATCTTTTGGCAATTACGTTGTCCATATGAATAAATTTCATGCATCTTTGCAATGACCTTGATGAAGGAAAAGCCCATGAAATCCCCCACAAAATATGGCATGCATGACCATGATGATTAAGGACACTATGGGGGTAAATGATGATGTAAGAACTTTATAACTCAAGTGACTGAATGTTACATTTGTACCTTACTAAGCTATGAAATTTCAGGTAAACAGAACATAGCTTTAACTAATTCATTGCAAACATATTTTGTCTAATATATTACAGGCCTTTGAAACAATCAGAGCAATAACACATGCAAATTGGTCAATTTGTATACAAACATATACATAGCACTATCATCATCATCATTATTTTGAGACAGGATTTCTCTGTTTAGATTTGTTTGGCATTGAAGTCACAGAGATCCACCTTCCTCTGCCTCCTGAGTGCTGGGATTAAATGTGTGTGCCACCACTGTCCAGCAACATGGCACTAGTATGTATATATGTACATTGTATACACATTTATATAGTTTATATATGCAGAATTATATGTGAATTATACATTTTGCTACATGTGTAATGATTTCAGTTTCATGCACTCATTTTTTTTTTAACTTTTCCCTAGCCACCATCCAGGTTGAGATGGATGGAGTGTAAAGTTTTCACTTTCAGTATCTTCACATGTAAAATGTAAAGTTGTAATCATGATTTCTGAATTTAAAAGTTTTTTTTCACTTCCCATTTTTTTTTTTTCATTTTGCTCTTTCAAGCACAACGGAAAGCTCTCAGTTAAAAAGGTGACTCAATTTTAATAAAATATTCACAGCAAAGGGACTTCTTACCTGAATGTGATCTAAGTCAAGTGAAAAATGCATGCTGCTTCTTCCATTTGTCTGCCTAGAATAAATTTCAGAGGTGAAAACAATTTTAGTAACCCTGTTAATTGGACTAGCATTTTGTAAATTATCTAGTTATAAAGCAAGACTGCAATTGTAAAGTTATAATGCAAGAGACTTAAAAAATCATTTATGACACATATATATATAATTTACTGTTTAAGGCACCAGTTGCTATTACTATTATTAAAGTATTTAATAATAAATACAGTCACAGGCAGTGACATCTATTTTTATTAAGCTTTTCCATCTGCATCAGAGTTTTTGCATCAGAAATTTGTGTGAATAGAATTCTCCCTTAGTGCCAAGGTGAGACTTTAATCCATTTGTCATTTCTGATAATACTGGCTTCTGAAATCAATGTGCATATTTCTAAGAAAATGTATTTCCTTTCCATCGCACATGGTTATTCAAAGACTTTAACATTTTAGTAGAAAATAATACATATAATATACTTCACAGATATGTGGTCACATTATAAGAAGTTATGATTTTATCCAACTCTTTATACATTATTAAGTAATAAACATTTCTAAAAGAAGACTTCCTTCACCACCACTCAGTTATACTATGACCTATCCTGCCTAAATTTATTTTTTTAAAATATATCTTGCTTAGTTATTTTTGGAGAATCACATGATAGGTTTAGCAAATGTATACTGTATCAAAATGAAAGTAAGCCCACTAGAAAAGATATAAGGGTGAGCTCTTTCAAATTTGAACACTTTGTTCCAATTAGTTTGTAATGTTTCCAATTTTGTTTGCTGTTTTGACTTTTTGATTTCACTAGACAATATTTTACTTAGAAGGCCCAGTTACTTTTTAAATTCCACACAGGATTTCACCTCATGACCATTCTCTTGCCTCAGCCCCTGGAGGGCTGAAATTAGAGGTATGAGCTATCATGCAAGGCAGCACTGTAAATGTCAAGACATGTTTTTGCTTTTCTGAGATGCTTTATTACATTTGACTGAAAAAAAAATAGCATAAGAACTGTAGATATCTTTAATACTAGCATTAATCCTCCCTTAGTAAAGGACAGAAAGACTTGTGTCTTAAAGTGGATTTGAAAAAAAGAAAAGGCATTGTCCAACTCTGTACAGAATGGAAGAGTTTTTTTTTTCCCCTCCCACCTGTTCCTTCCAGTATTCCTGACTAACCACCACCACCTCCAGGTTCTAAGTCAGTGCTCAGGTGTCCTGGCACCAATGGACTGTTCAGTGAGCTCAGGGAGAGATGAGGTGAAACCTGGGGTTGATGAGAACCCTCAGCGCAATGGCAGAACACCTGGGTCACTTCTCTTGTCTCTAAATTAAAACATAATTCAGTCTGTTCTCCTTATGGAGAAGTCATTGGCCTTTGGTAAGAAAAATCAAATCCTAGATTATAGTGAAATCACTAGTAGTTTCAATTGACAAGATTCCAGTGTTGGTCTCGGGATTGTTTTCCATCCTCCAACATACCCGTTATCTTTGTCTTAGCATCAAAAATATTGACTTAATGTTAAATTTATGTCAAGTTACTTCTTTTCATGATACCTTTCCATTGTCTCACTATTTAAAGGGATGTTCTCCAGATGTCACATTGCCACATCAAATTCTTTTTAAAGCAGAATTCTGATGAAATAATACAACATGTTTTTGACATTCAGTATTTGGTATTTAAAAAAAAACACAAAAATATAGGCTGCCAAACATGTAAGTTAATAACCATATTCTGTAATGAAATGGTGCTTGGACAAAACCACTTTATGATCTCTAGAAATAGAGTACTTTATATGTGGTAGAGGTGGGTTTTTTGTTTGTTTTTGTTGTTTTTTCAATCTGTATGTGTATGTGCTTTTTGAACTATTTGTTTGCTTGTTTTCCTGTTTGTGTTCCTTGTTGGTTTTGGATCCAAATTTAAAGTGTGAATCCCTAGTACTCACAGACCACTCCTTTGAAGTAGGCATAGATTGTGTTAATTTGATTATCTTCTGTCAGAATGGAGAATAATCAAGCCCATGAATCTTTCTTTTTATCTTCGTAATACCATTACAACAAAAAGGTTAATGGAACCAGAGAGGAAATGAAGATATTCTTCTCTGACTAGCACTTAATATAGCTTTAGTAGCCTAAATTTGAGCTAGATTTTTATATTACCTTCCTGGGACCATAACTTTGAATGATTTCAATCCATGGGAGGTTACTGTGTGTTATCACTTGCTTCTAAGCCCCTTCAATGATCATCTGTTAATATATTCACTGACTGGCATGCAATTCAACTTGAAGAGTAGCTAAACTTAACTGTAATTAAAAATAATTTCTGATGTAAAAATATCATTGGAAAAACATACTATAATGTAGATTACATCATTTAGCTTAGTTTATATTTTAAATACATAAGATAAATTGTGACTTTTCCCCTCATTTCTTTATACATTTAACAAATTTGTTCTTTGATCATTTTCATGTATGTATACAATCTATTTAATGACATCTATCCCATGTACATTTATTTAGATGCCCAATATTAATATTTCAACTTTCTTGTTTTTATTAAAATAACCCACTGAGTCCAGATAGCACTGTAAAAGCAAAGACTTGGTAGTTTATCATGTATATATTTAGTACAGATTTTTCATGGACCTCATGCCATAGTTCGTTCAAGAAACATGACCTAATTACTGATTTGTACTTAGGGAGGCATTATCGTTTAAACATTTGCAATTTAAAACATATTATTTTTAAGAACTATTAAGGCAATTAAAATCAAGAAATACAAATACATGAAGAAATTTTTAAAAGTAGTGGATATCAGGACCATAATATTTATTCAATGTAGTCACATTGGCAAGAGAGACACAGACGTGCCGCAAACCCCTCTGTCATTGGGGGTCCTAAAATGAGATCAAAGCCTAAATAGGGAGACAAGAATTGCAGGTACAATGAAGAGTTTTTAATTAGCTATAGCATCTGATCCTATTTTTGTTTGTATTTAGAATTCTAACAAGGTAAAAGACATTGATTCTTGATTTGAACCATGATTTTTCTTTCAGGGAGGACTTTCAATATGCTTTTCTGTAAATTAAATGATACAGAATAAAAGTTTATTCTAATGAGGAGAAGCAGGTCTCTGAGATACACACAACCTGAGTTTTTTTTTTCCATGTTCATGTCTATAACTGATAGCTGAATATTTTTCAAATGAATTCTCTCTCTCTCTCTCTCTCTCTCTCTGTCTCTCTCTCTGAGTGTGGCTTTTCCAACAATAATAGCTTTGTCAAATAAGACAGTTTATAAAATGGATTATTATTCAAGGTAACATTTTACAGGTAAGAATTAAAGTTTTGATGGTTTAACATATTAAAATCTATCAACGTGATTCACCATATAAACAAACTGAAAAAGAAAAACCATATGATTATCTCCCTAGATGCTGAAAAAGCATTCGACAAAATTCAACACCCTTTCATGATAAAACTCTTGGAGAGGTCAGGGATAACAGGAACATACCTAAACATACTAAGAGCAATATACAGTAAACCAACTGCCAACATCAAACTGAATGGAGAGAAACTTAAGCCAATTCCTCTAAAATTAGGAACAAGACAAGGCTGACCTCACTCTCTATATCTCTTCAATATTGTACTAGAAGTTCTAGCTAATGCTATAAGAACACAAAAGGAGATCAAGGGGATCCAAATTGGAAGGGAAGAAGTCAAACTGTCTCTATTTGCAGATGATATGATAGTTCCTACAGCTGATAAACACCTTCAGCAAACTAGCAGGATACAAGATAAACTAAAAAAAATCAGTAGCCCTACTTTTCTCAGACTGTTGTTAAGAGACAGAGAAAGAAATCAGAGAAACATTACCCTTTACAATAGCCACAAGCAACATAAAGTATCTTGGTGTAATGCTTACCAAACAAGTAAAAGACCTATATAATAAGTGCTTTGTGGCTCTAAAGAAAGAAATTAAAGAAGATACCAGAAAATGGAAAGATCTCCCATGCTCTTGGGTAGGTAGGATAAACATAGTAAAAATGGCAATCTTCCCAAAAGCAATCTACAGATTCAATGCAATCCCCATTAAAATCCCACCACAATTCTTCACTGACCTTGAAAGGATAATAGTCAACTTTATATGGAAAAACAAAAGACTCAGGATAGCCAAAACAACCCTATACAATAAAAGAACTTCAGGAGGCATCACCGTTCCTGACTTTACGCTCTACTACAGAGCTATAGTTCTGAAAGCAGCCTGGTATTGGCATAAAAATAGACAGGTAGACCAATGGAATCGAATTAAAAATCCTGACATTAACCCATACACGTAAGAACACTTGATTTTCAACAAAACAGCTAAAATTAAACAATGGGGCAAGGACAGAATCTTCAACAAATAGTGCTGGCACAATTAGATGAGGGTGTGTAGAAGATTGCAAATAGACCCATGTCTGTCTCCATGCACAAAACTCAAGTCCAAATGGATCAAATACCTCAACATCAATCCAGCCACATTGAACCTCTTAGAAGAGAAAGTAGGAGGTAACCTTGAACAAATTGGTATAGGAGACCGCTTCCTGAACATAACTCCAGGGGCACAGACACTGAGAGAAACAATTAATGAATGGGACCTCCTCAAACATAGAAGCTTCTGTCAGGCAAAGGACACAGTCGACAAGACCAAATGGCAGCCCACAGACTTGGAAAAGATTTTCACTAATCCTATACCTGACAAAGGGCTGATCTCCAAAATAAACAAAGAACTCAAGAAACTAGTCAACAAAACACCAAATAACCTTATTAAAAATTGGGGTACAGAACTGAAGAAAGAATTCTCAATGGAGGAAATCAAAAAGGCTGAAAGACACTTAAGAGAATGCTCCATATCCTTAGCTATCAGGGAAATGGAAATCAAAACGTCTTTGAGATACCATCTTACTCCTGCCAGAATGGCTAAAATTAGAAACACCAATGATGACTCATGCTGGAGAGAATGTGGAGAAACGGGTACACTTCTCCACTGCTGGTGGGAGTGCAAATTCATACAGCCATTTTGGAGATCAGTATGGCAGTTCCTCAGGAAAATGGGAATTAGTTTACCACAGGACCCGGCAATACCCTCTTAGGCATATACCCAAATGATCCACATCCATGCAACAAAGACATCTGTTCAACTATGTTCATAGCAGCACTATTTGTAATAGCAAGAACCTGGAAGCAACCTGGATGCCCCTCAATTGAAGAATGAATAATGAAGATGTGGCACATCTACACAATGGAATACTACTCTGAAGAAAAAAATAATGGTATCTTGAAATTCGCAGGCAAGTGGATGGCACTTGAAGAAACAATCCTGAAAGTGGTAACCCAGTCACAAAAACAGGAACACAGTATGTACTCACTCATATATGGATTTTAGACATAGAGCAAAGGATCACCAGCCTATAATTCACACCTCCAGAGAAACTAGGTTACAAGATGTGTTCTAAGAGATTCATATAGGGTTCCTCACAGAACCGGGAAGGGATAAGTCCCCCAGAGCACAGAGGAAGTGTGGGAGGCAGGGAATGGAGAGTGAAGTAGGAGAAAACGAGGAGGAGGAAAGGAAAACACGTGAGACCAGGAAGATTGAGCCAGATTAGGAAGAGAAGACAGGAAAGAGAGAGAGAGAGAGAGAGAGAGAGAGAGAGAGAGAGAGAGAGAGAGAGAGACAGAGAGAGAGAGAGAGAGAGAGAGAGAGAGAGAGAGAACGTAAAAGAGGGAGCCAATATTGGTTTGAAGATAAAATTGAACACAAGGAAAGGTCTAGAGAACTACAAGACTGCTGCCAACTAACAATCTGAGCTTCTGTGGAAAGGCTACCATAATGTCCTTCCTGGAGAGTGAGATCAACAACTAACTTATCCATGGAGCCCTCAACTACTGCCTGTTGGAAACAGATGCAAACAACCATACATAAACACTGAGTCAAAGTAGAACACAGAGGCAGTTGGAGAGGACAAGGCCAGGTGGCAGAAACACATAGAGACAGCTTACCTGAACAAGGGGGAGGTAAGGGGCCACCAGTCTGATAGCTGGAAAGCCAGCATGGGACTGACTCAGCCCCCCCTGAATATGGGTCTCAGCCAGAAGGACTGAGCAGTCTAAGGAACCTCAGACAATGGAGCCAGGACATATCCCTGGTGCACAAAAGGTCCTTGGGAGCACATCCCCCATGGAGGGATAACTGCCTTAATCTAGAGCCAGGAGAGAAGCCCTAGTCCCTACTTCACATCACCTGTCAGATCTACAGGACCACAACTGGATGGCAATTCCCTACATATGGAATTGTGGTGGGAGGAGGGGAGGGTGGTTAGAGGGCAGGTGAGAGGGCAGAGAGGGAAAAAGGGTGGGAAGGAGGGAAGGAGGGAGGGAGGGAAGGAGATAGGGAGAGGGAATTGGGATCGACATGTAAAATAATAAATTAAATAAAAAAAATCCTTTGACTCCAAAATTTAAGTTCAAGGACAAGTTACTGTGGAAAATGATTTCTATTTTTGTTTCCACAGAAAAAAAAGATGTGGATTCCTTCCAGACTAATGTGGTTTGATAAAGCCAGATCACCTGAAACAGAGTACCAGGTGATCCTTCATTCAAAACAGCTGGACAAAGCAGCCTTACAGACTACAGTCATGATTTGTGCATCTTCTTAGAATCCCCCATGACAGCGCCCCTTACCAGTAGGTAGTAGTTTGGAAAGAACAACGCCCAAATTCCCAAATATTGTCTATAAATGTTTGCTTTCATTTAAATGGACTTGGTTATATAAAATAAATATATATATAAAATAAAGTTTTGATAAAGCATATGCGAAACTGTGATGATTATATAAAATTGAAATGTAATGTTGCTTATTGGTCTATGGCAGACATTTAGTAGGCTTTAGTAGTAATTATTTACAGCTTAGCAGGTCTGACATATGCTTCTCAGTGTTCTCAGTCTATTTCAGATCTCCTTAGGTTTTAACTGGAAAAGGCAGAATGCATATGTTTACTGTGAGGAATTTCTGATGGGTCCCCCCTGCTTAGCCTAATCACAAGAATATATTCACTGTAAGTGTATCTTCATTCATCCATTGTCCATCTGTGCCAAAAATTCTGGGGTTGCAATGATATTTAAGCTTTAAAAATATAGTCTACCTTCTCAGTACTTTGTCCTTCAATATGTAAGAATGTATATTTTACAGCTATGTGTTATCTTGTTTTAACATTTTTGAGTTCACTTTTTTGGCCAGGATCTCATGTAGAGTAGACAAATGTCAGTCACATTCTTTATGTGGCTTGGGATAAAAATCTAGACAGAGATCTACAGGCTTTTACTAAGAGAGGGAGAATCAAGTCTTCCCTAAGAATAAACACTTAAAATAGTCAATCCCAACTGGTCAGCTAGTTTTAGTAAGACCTTTTTTTCTATTGCTTAAATTCTTACAAGTAAGAATTTTGATCTATAAGGCTGTGTGGATTTATGCTTTCCATACTTCCCCCTCACTGAAAATTTAGTCAGAATGTCAGTGCAGTCAAAAAATTTGAAGCACATCCACACACGCACACACACACTTTCTATAAAATTTCTCCCTTGATGTAGATGCCAATGCAATTATGTCTTCACCTGTTCAGTACATGCCAAAAAACAAAAACAAGGTTTCACACTTGAAATGAGAAGATAGTTATGTGTCTTCCTTTATTTCAATTTCTGATTTGATATAGTCATAGGTGAGGTGTAATTAGATTATGACAAAATAATCACATGGTTAACTTATGTATGGCTATCTGAAAAACGATGTTTTTACTATTTTTAATTGTTATTTTTATTTTACGTATCAATCCTAGTTTCCTCACTCTCCCATTCTCTGTTACCCCCAGATCCCCTCCCATCCTATCCACAGAGAGGGTGAGTCCTTCCAGGAGGGATCATCAAAATCTGTAAAATCATTTGGAGTAGTGCCTAGTCCCTCCCTCCTGTCTCTAGGTTAAGGAAGTGTTCCTCTGTGGGAAATATGTTCCCAAACTCCTTTCATGCACAAAGGATACATCCTGGTTCCACTGTTGAAGGTTCCTTAGCCTGCCTAGGCCTTCTTATTGAGACCCATGTTCAGGAGATCTGGGTCTATCCTATGGCAGTTTCCAAGCTACCAGTCTGGGGTACATGAGCTCCCCCTTGTTTCTGTAGGTTTCTCCAGACTGGTCTTGAATCCTTTGCTCATCAATTGCCTCCATAGAAAGAAGAGAATGGAATTCCCCATTCAGAATACATGACATCTGTCTGTAAGCATTCACATGGTCCTCTTCTGTCAATCTCAATTTTGCAAGACATTATAGAGAAACTAGTTATAAGTTATATCTATGTCAGTGGCCTCATAGATTTTTTTCCTAACCTAGTAAAATCTAAGACCCTATCATTTTGAACCATTTAGAACAGGTTGTCATTACAGGGATTAAAAAATTTTGTTAAAAATCATGGTCTGCAGTTTAGTTGATATGTAAAAACCCCTTGTTTGGGTAGATGAGTGATGGAGCGTGTAGAAATGAAGTATATGTTAGAGATATCTTTGTCCATGGCCATCTGTGAGCCAGGTATAGAAAGATCCCTGTGAGTGATTTCTCATATACAAAGAATAGGAAATAAGGAAGATTTTAAGGAAAAGTTTGTTCAGCCACCTTTATGTAAATTATTTTTTTCTTTTCTCTCAATTTTTTTATTTCCTTCACATAATCCTTAAGTGCCACAAAGCATATACACACAATTTGCTGAGTGTTTTAGAATTACTCTTTTATTTTAAATGGTAATTTAAAATCATTTTAATGTGTTTCTAATAATAATATGTCCCATGAGAAGAGCTCCTATGTGCTAGAGTATTTCAACAAAAAAAAAAAAATTAAAAAACTAATGTAAGTTGATTGAAATCTGAGAAATAAGAAAGTAGATGAATAGTTGAGTATAAGTGAGCATCGTTTTACATTTTTATATAGAATTGTATGTCACAAAAATTGGACATAGGGAGGATATTGCGGGTTTCATACAGTGTCAAGCTCTCATGACCCCCAAACCCCTTCCTAGAGCTCCCTGGAACTGTTTCATTTGTAGTGGACATGTCCAAGCATACTGGACCATTTGGAGTCTACCCATATCTGTCTTGATCCGCCTACACCCTCTGCTTGAGATGAGTGTGGGTTGTGCTCAGGACCAACTTCCCCATCCTCTATACCCTCCCTGGAACTTCCTGGGTCTACTTCTCCTGGAATGAACACTCCAAGACAGACCAGACCATCTGGAATCTGCCCATATCAGTCTTACCCCTGCACACCCTCCCTGTGAATCAAGTGTGGGTCCTACTCAGGTCTAGCCCTCCACATCCCTTCCTGGGAGCTTCTTGGGTCTTCTTAGTTTGTATTAAACACACCCTGGCAGGCCAGACAGTCCTACGTTTTCCTACACCTCAGTCTTCACTGCCCTACACTTTCTGGGTGTCAAGAACACCAGGAGAGGCTGGAACATCCAGATTTGTTGATATCGAAGTCTTAGCCCAGCTACAAACATCAGAAGATGAGAGGACAGGAAGACTTAATTTGCAACCACTGAAAGAAGGCATGGGAAGACAATAGTATTAGAACAAATTCAATAAAAGAAATACGAATATGACAACACAAGAATCTGGGGACTCTACACCAGCAATACCTGAACATGTCAAAGCAGATGAAGCAGAAGAGAAGGACATTAAAAAACAACTTTATGAAGATGATAGGAAACCCGCAAAAAGGAAAAGAGAAAATCTCTTAAAGAAATGGAAGAACCATTTGTTGAAGATGCTTTCTTTTTTCCATTGTATAATTTTAACTTATTTGTAAAAAAAATCAGGTGTTTGTAAGTGTGTGGGATAATACCAGGTTTCAATTCAACTCCATTGTTCTTCCTGTCTATTTTTGTGCCAACACCAAGCTGCTTTCAGGACTATAACTCTATAATAGAGGTTAAAGTCAGGGATGATGGTGCCTCTTTAAGTTCATTTATTATACAGGGTTGTTTTAGCTATATTGGGTCTTTGTTTTTCTATGTAAAGATGAGTATTGTTCTCTCAAGTTCTGTGAAGAATGGTGCTGGTATTTTTTATAGGGATTGCATTGAATCTGTAGATTGCTTTTGGCAAGATTGCGATTTTTATTTTGTTGATCCTACATTTCCAAGAGCATGGGAAATCTTTACATTTTCTGGTCTATTCTTTGGTTTCTTTTTTTAAATACTCAAAGTTCTTATTATATAGGTCTTTCACTTGTTTGGTTAGCTGATAGTGCTGGCAGAACTGGATGCTGACTTCAAGAAGATTGCAGATACACCCATATCTATCACCATGCACAAATCTTAAGTTCAAATCGATCAAAGACCTCAACAAAAATCCAGCCACACTGAACCACTTAGAAGGGAAAGTGGAGGTACCTTTGAAGAAATCGGTACAAGAGACCACTTTCTGAACATAACAACAGTAGCACAGACACTGAGATCAACAATTTTATAAATGGGACCTCCTGAAATTGAAAAACTTCTGCAAGGCAAAGGACACAGTCAATGAGACCAAACGGCAGCCCACAGAATGGGAAAAGATATTTACCAACCCTGCATCTGAGAGAGGGCTGATTTCCCAAATACACAAAGAATTCAAAAAGCTAGTTACCAAATAATCCTATCAAAACGTGGGGTAAAGAACTAAATAGAGAATTTTTAATAGAGGAATTTAAAATGCCTGAAAGATACTTAAGAAGTGTTCAACATCCTTAGCCATCATGGAAATGCAAATCAAAACAACACTGAGATACCATCTTAGTCCTTTCAGAATGTCTAAAATCAAAACCACTAAAGACAGTTTATGCTGGAGAGGATGTGGAGAAAGGGGTACACTCCTTCACTGCTGGTGAGAGTGCAAACTTGGAGGCTACTTTGGAAAAAATTATGGAGGTTTCTCAGGAAAATGAGAATCAGTCTACCTTGAGATCCAGTAATTCCACTCTTAGGCATATACCCCAAAATGTACATTCATACAAGGACATCTGTTCAACTATGTTCATAGCAGCAGTATTTGTAATAGCCAAAACCTGGAAGCAACCTAAATGTCCCTCAACTGAAGAATGGATGGAGAAAATGTGGTACATTTAAACAATGGAAAAAACAATGGAATCTGAAATTTGCAGGTAAATGGATGGAACTAGAAGAAACCAGTGAGGTAACCCAGTCACAAAAAGACATCCACAGTATATCTCACACACACATGGTTTTTAGACATAGAGCAAAAGATTACCAGCCTACAATCTATACTGCCAGAAAAGCTAGGAAATAAGGAGGACTCTAAGAGAGACATACATGGACCCATGGAAAGGTGGAAAGAAATAAGATATCCCAAGCAAATTGGAAGCATGGGGATAGGGGAAAGGGATTTAGGAGAAGAGGAAGGGAGAGGTAGGCATGGTGGAGCAGGAAGATTGAGTCAGGAAAAGAATAGTGGAGAGCAAGAAGGGTACATAATAGCGGGAGGCATTATAGGTTTTAAGAGAAATCTGGCACTAGGGAAATATCTAGAGATCTATGAGGATGACTTCAACTAAGAAACTAAGCAATAATGTAGGGAGAGGCTACCTTAAATTCCCTTCCCTGATAATGAGATTGAAGACTACCTTATATGCCATCATAGAGCCTTCATCTACTAGGGAAGCAGAAGCAGACACCCACAGCTAAACTGAGCTGAAATCCTGAAATCCAGTAGCAGAGAGGGTGAAGTGATAAGCAAAGGGGTCAAGACCAGGAAGGAAAAATCCCATAGAAATCCTGGCCCGAACAAGGGGGAGATCATTGTCCCCAGTCTGATAGCTGGAAAACCAGCATAGGACCTGCCCAGACCCCCTGAACTTGGGTGTTTGCTACAAGTACTGGGCAGTCTATGGAGCCTCTGGTACTGGAACAGTATTTATACCTAGTATAGAAATGAACTTTGGGAGACCATTTCACATAGGGAGATACTCCTTCAGCCTAGACCTAGGCCCTGCTCCAAATGATATGACAGACTTTGAAAATTCCCCATAGAAGATCTCACCCTCCTTGGGAGGCAGAAAGAGGATGGGATTGGGGTTGGTGGGAGGAACAGGGGAGGAAGGGATGGTGCAGGAACTGGTTTGACATGTTTCAAATATAAATGAAAAGTATAAAAAATAAAAAGCAAGAAGTCTAGATTCAACCAAAAACTGTCTATAAGATATACTGTTTCAATAGATTTGCTGAAAATTTCAATTAAAATATTTTTATAGCTATAAAAAATGAAATGGAAAAAGAAAAAACAAACAAAAATACTGGAAACGGAGGAAAGCACAAACCAAAGTAATTCAAGAAATAAACAAGGCTTTTAAAGAAAGCAATGAAAGCCAAGGAAAAACAACCAAACAAGTGAAGAAAATAATTCAAACAAATCAAGGCTTCAAAACTGAAATAGAAACAATAAAGAAAACACAGAATGAAGGGTTGCTAAAAATTTAAAAGCTGGGTAAACTGCAGATGTAAGAATAACCAATAGAATATAAAGGATGGAAGAGAGAATCTCAGGTGTTGAGGACTCAACTAGAGGAAATAGAGTCATCGAACAAAGAAAACCTTAAGTTCAACAATTAACTAACACAAAATATCCCAAAAATATAGGACACTGTAAAAATGACAAATCTAAGAACAATAGGTGTATAAGAAGGTGAATAGATATAGTTCAAGGGTACAGAAAACATTTTGCAAAATCATAGAAGAACACTTTCCCAACCTAAAGAAGGAATACCTATGAAAGTACAAGAAGCTTCTAGAACACCAAATAGAGTGGACCATAAAAAATACTCTAATCATACAAGAGTTAAAGCACCAAACTTACAGAATAAAGAAAAAAATATTAAGAGCACTAAAGTAAATAGGTCAAAAAAAAACATATAACAGTTGATCTAACAAAATTACACCCAAATTCTCAATGGAAACTCTGAAAGCCAGAAGGTCCTGGATAGATGTTCTACAAATAATAAGGGACAATAGATGCCAGCCCAGATTACTATACCCAGCAAAGCTTTCAATTACTATAGATGGAGAAAACAAGCTCTTCCATGACAAAACCATATTTAAACAATACATATCCAAAAATCCCGTCCTAAAGAAAATACTGGAAGAAAACTCCAACCAAAAAAAGTTAACCACACTCACAAAAAATAGGCAATAGACAATTCTACTTCAGTGCATGCGTGCACGTGAGGGCACGCACACACACACACACACACACACACACACACACACACACACACACACACACAGGTGGGCAGGATAATCCAGAAACAATACCAGCACCACCACCAATACAAAACAAAAAAGGATTAACAATTAATGGTTATTAATATCCCTAAATATCAGTGTTCTTAACTCACCTATAAAAAGACAGAGGCTCACTGAATGGATGCAAAGAAAGAATCTATCTGCTACATAAAAGAAACACACATCATCTTCAAAGATAGATGTGTGTTAAAGTTTGGGGAAAGACTTTCCAATCAAATTGACCCAAGTAACAAGCTGGTGTACCAATCCTAATATCTAAAAAATTAGACATCAAATTAATATCAATCAAAAGAGATAAAGAAGGTCATTTCATGCACATCACAGGAAAAGTCTCAATTCTTAACAGCTATGCCCTCAAAGGAAAGGCATCCACATTTGTAAAAAAAAAAAAAAAAAAAAAAAAAAAATTACTGAAGCTCAAGTCACACAAAAAACCTCACACACTTATAGTGGGAGAATTCAGCACCCCACTTTCAACAAGAAACAGGACCACCAGACAGAAAATTAACAAAGAACAAAGGAACTAACAGAAGTTACATTCCAATTGGGTTTACTAGTCATCTATAGCACATTCCGTCCAAATACAAAAGAACATACCTTCTCACCACCACTAGGAACCTTTTCTAAAATCAACCACATACTCGGTAACATAGAAAACCTCAACAGATACAAAAAATTGGAACAATCCCCTATATCTTATTGTGTCACCATGCTTTAAAGTTATAATTCACATGCAAAACAAATCGCAGAAACCATACAAACTCATGGAAATTAAACAGTACACAATGGAGCTTTCCTGGGTCAAGAAAGAAATAAAAAAGAAATTAAAGACTTCCTAGAATTCATGAAAATGAAGACTCAAACTTATGGGACACTTTGAAAGCAGTGCTAAGAGGAAAATAGCACTAAGTCCCCTCATGAAGATACTGGAGAATAGTCACAGTGAAAGCTCTAGAACAAAATGAAGTAAATTCAGCCCTGAGGAGTAGCCAGGAAATAAGCAAATTGGGGCCTGAAATGAATCAAGTACAAATAAAGAAATCAATCAAAAAAAAAATCAATGAAACAAACAGTTGATTTTTCGAAAAAATCAACAAGATAGGAAATCTTTATCTAAACTAACCAAAAGCAGAGAGAGAACATGCAAATTAACAAAATCAGAAATGCAAAGGGGGACGTAACAACAGACACTGATGAAATACAGACAATTTTCAGTTCATACTTTGAAAACCTGTACTCTACAAAATTTGAAATTTCAAACGCAGTTGACAAATTTCTGAATAACTATCACTTACCAAAACTAAATCAAGGACAGATAAGCAAATTAAATAGACCTATAACCCCTAATGAAATGGAAGCAGTCATCAAAAGTCTCCCAACCAAAATAATCCTAGGGCCAGATGGCTTCATTGCATAATTCTACCAGAAATTCAAAGAAGAGATAATACAAATACTCCTCAAAGTATTCCACACAATAGAAGCAGAAGGGTCATTACCAAACACTTTTTTATGAGGTTACAATTATCTTGGTACCCAAGTCACACAAAGACACAACTAAGAAAGAGAACTATAGACCAACACCACTCATGAGCATTAATGCAAACTCAGACAGTGGAGCCAGGATGTATCCCTGGTGCACAAAAGGATTTTGCAAACATATCCCCCATGGAGGGATAACTGCCTTATTCTAGAGATAGGAGAGAAGCCCTAGTCCCTACTTCACGGGACCTGTCAGATCTACATGACCCCAACTGGATGGCATTCCCCTACATATGGTATTGTGGTGGGAGGTTGGGAGGGGAGGGTGTTTAGAGTGCATGGGAGAGGGCAGAGAGGGCAAAAGGGAGGGAAGGAGGGAGGGAGGGCTGGAGGGGAGGGAGGGAGGGAGGGAGAGGGAACTGGGATCGACATGTAAAATAATAAATTAAAAAAAAAAAAAAAAAAAAAAAAAAAACGCTTTGACTCCAAAATTTAAGTTGAAGAACAAGTTACTGGGGAAAAGGATTTCTATTTTTGTTTCCACAGAAAATGAAAAGATGTGGATTCCTTCCAGACTAATGTGGTTTGATCACGCCAGACCGCCTGAAACAGAGTACAAGCTGATCCTACATTCCAAACAGCTGGACAAAACAGCCCTACAGACTACAGCTAGGATATCTGAATCTTCTTCAAATCCCCCAAGACAGCGCCCCTTACCAGCAGGAAGTAGTTTGGAAAGAACGACGCCCAAATTCCCAAATATTGTGTATAAATGTTTGTTTTCACTTAATTGGACTTTGTTATATAAAATTAAATAAAAAAAATTCTCAATAACATACTAGCAAATCCAATCCAAGAACACATCAGAGTAATCATCCATCATGATTAAGTAGGCTTCATCCCAGGGATGCAGGGATGCTTCAACATATGAAAATTTATCAACATGGTCCACCATATAAACAAACTGAAAAAAGAAATACCACCTGATCATCTCACTAAATGCTGAAAAATCCTTTGACAAAATACACCCCTTCATGATAAACAGTCTTGGAGAGATCAGTGATAACAGGAACATACCTAAACATAATAAAAGCAATATACAGCAAATCAAGTAGAGAGAAACTCAACTCAAATCCTCCAAAATGAGGAATAAGACAAGGCTGCCTACTCTCTCCTTATCTCTTCAATATTGTACTTGAAGTTCTGGCCAGAGGAATAAGATAACAAAAGGATATCAAGGGGATACAATTTGGAAAAGAAGAAGTCAAACATTGACTATTTGCAGATGATATCATAGTTTATATAAGTGATCCAAAACCTTCTATAAGGGAACTCCTACAGCTGATAAAAAACATTCAGCAAAGTGTCAGCATAAAAGATTAACTTAAAAAAAAATCAGTAGCTCTACTATATACAGATGATAAATGGGTTGAGAGAGAGAAATCAGAGAAACAACACCCTTTACAATATCCATAAACAACATAAAATATCTTGAGGTAATTCTAATCAAACAAGGGAATGACCTATATAACAAGCTCTTTGAGTCTTTAAGGAAGAAATCAAAGAAGACACAAGAAAATGGAAAGATCTCCCATTCTCTTGGATAGGTAGGATCAGCATAGTAAAAATGGCAATCTTGCAAAAAGCTATCTACAGATTCAATGAAATTCCCATCAAAATGCCAGAAAGATTCTTCACAGATCTTGAAAAACAATATTCAGCTTTATATGGAAAAACACAAATCCCCTGGAATGCCAAAACAACCCCGTGTAAAAAAGGAACTTTCAGAGGCATTACTATCCCTGACATCAATCTCTATTATTGAGTTATAGTCCTGAAAACATTTTGTTGTTGTCCCCAAAATACACAGGTAGACCAATGAAATTGAACTGAAGATCAAGATATTAACCTACACATCCATGAACACTTGATTTTTGACAAAGCTTCAATTATACAATGGAAAAAAGAAAGCATTTTAAACAAATGGTGCTGGCACAACTGGATGCAGACATGTAGAAGATTGCAGATAGATCTTAATCTATCACCATATGCAAAACTTAAGTCCAAGTGAATCAAAGACCTCAACATAATTCCAGACACATTGAACCTCTTAGAATTGAAATTGGGACATACCCTTGAACTAATTGGTATAGGAGACAGTTTCCTGAACAGAACACCAGCAGCAAAGGCACTGAGATCAACAATTATTAAATGGGACCTGCTGAAACTGATAAGCTTTTGTAAGGTAAAGGACATAGTCAACAAGAGTAAATATCAGCCCACAGAATGGGAAAATATCTTCACCATCTCCACATCTCACAAAGGACTGGTTTCCAAACTATACAAAGAACTCAAGAAGGTAGTAAATGAAACACCAAGCAAGCCAATTAAAAAGTAGGGTGCAAAGTAAATAGAGAATTCTCAATTGAAGAATTTAAAATGGCTGAAAGACACTTAAAAAAGTGCTCAGCACCCTTAGCCAACAGGGAAATGGAAATCAAGACAACTGTTATATAGGCCAGAATGGCCAGAATAAAAAAATCAGCAATGACAGTCTATACTGGAGAAGATCTGGAGAAAGGGAAGTTAAGAGGATGAAAAGCAAATGTTTATTTAGTTCCAAAGGATGGTTGAAATGAGCATGTAGCTAGTCTCCTGAGAAGAGCTTACATGCAAACAAAGAAACTTAAATTTATCTATGTACATCAGTACTTCTCAAGCTATGAGTCATGATCCCTTTGAAGGTCAGATGAGCCTTTCACAAGGTTCCAGCCTAAGCCCATCAGAAAACACAGATATTTACATTTTATTCATAACAGTAGCAAAATTCAGTTATGAGTAGCATTGAAAATAATTTCATGGTGGAGTTCACTACAACCTGAGGAACAATATTAAAGGGTGACATCTTAAGAAGCTTGAGAACCATTGCTGGAGAGGAAAGAAGACACATTTTACCCGATATTATTATTTTTGTTTGTTTTTATTTAAATTTGAAACAAGCTTATTTTTCATATCAATACTAGTTCCTAAAATCTCGATCCTCCCCTGTTCCCTCCAACAACCCCCATCCCATTCCCTTTCACATTTTTACAATATCAAGATACTTTCTGTAGCAATGCTACTATAAGACCATATCAGAAATTGGATGTCAAGAATCTTGAATGACATGCCTTCTAGTGCTCAGTCCATTTCTAGTCCTTTCCTTATTAAAGCAGTGAAAATTGATGCCCCGATATAGTGAAAATTTATCAAAATTAGTGAGTTTTGATTAAAATTAGTGAGTTTTGTAATAAATTTATTTGAATTCTATTCTGAAAAATATTTAGAGTCATTTTTGATTATTATGTGCCTTTCCTTGTTTGCTAACCTTAAACTATTTCTTCCAACTCAGACAGGATGAAAACACCAATAAGTAAAATGAGGAATTTTTTTCTGTTTATTTCTTATGAAAGAAGGGTATACTATTTTAAATATTTTAAAGATAAGTATGTTTTACTGGCAGATATCTTACAAGAGGGAAACTGGCTGACACAATAAAAGTGGAGCAATTGTAATGCAGGGGGTAAGAATCATGTCACAATGTTGTTGAATTCTTCTCACTATTTGACATAACCAAATGACCCAGCTTTTGTCCATTGTGGGGTTTTTCAAGTGTCACCATATACCTAGCTTTTATGTCAATGATAAAATTTTCTGACTGTACTTGTATAGTATGATACATTCAATTTATATGTTTTGATCTATCAAGAAGGTGAATCAATAAGGCACTGAGGGTTTTGTGGTAGATTTGAAAATGGAACTAGACTTTAAGGATATTAACATATACAATTTTTTAATTCTATTCCCAAGATGGAAGGTAGATGCATGCCAATTGGTAGAAGAAGTTCAAACAACTAAAAAAAGACTATGATCCTGGTCATACAGTAAATGTGGTATATACTCTGTAGGCTCCCACATACCTCTTCAATTTATTTGATCTGTTTATGTTTTATTTTTCTGAAATATTTTACATGCTAAGCAGTGGGAATAACAAATGCTGCTTAAAGCCTTCACAAACAAGAGAATATTATTAAGAAAAAAATGAATGTTTTCATTCAGTGCTAGCATGGCAGAACCAGACAGGAATCCCATTAGAAGACTGTGTTCTTTAACTGCAGCCCCAGGCAACAGAAGAAATGGCATTGAAGAGTGACTTCATGTGGATAAATGAATGACAGATAAGCATGTGGGTGAGATAAACATTCCAACATTCCTATTCCTTTTTCAGAAAGTATTTAATTTTGATTGTGTGTGTGTGTGTGTGTGTGTGTGTGTGTGTGTGTTTAAACAGAAACCAACACTGACTTGCTTTCTCTATACAGAATCAAGTGTTACAGTTTGGTGTTTTTGAATTTATTTTCATAGTTTCAATGTGGTGAAAAAAGGAGAATATCTTCAGAAACTCTCTGGAAAAGCTTCCAGAGGCTTCTTTTTTAAAGCAAAAATTGTAATTTTGCATTTTCAGTTCTGAAAGTCTTTACTATGGCTGTCAGTGCTGTCAGTGATATCAGTGCCTGAGTCATCTTCATTAGACAAATCCTCTCTCTGCACCAGCATTTCCCCTGTATTTACTTATTTTTATTTCTTGATTCTGATGAAATACCTAATACTGCTGTCTGAGCAATAAGCCTGTGACACCAAATAGCATATATACACTCCAGACAAGGCTACTCAAAGTTCATTTTGATTCAGACTTCCTTACCTCATATCAACTATTATTTAAAGACCATTCTAAGTACTAATATGCAAAGTGAGGCAGAATTCCAGGCCAGCCTGGTCTGCAGATCGAGTTCCATGACCGACTCCAAGCAATACAGAGAAATCCTGTCTCAGAAAATCAAAACAAAAACAAAAGTCCTTAAAAGGAGAATCACTTAGTGACTTGGTTGTAATTATTCAGACTTCTACATTTTTTAAAAAGGACTCCTAATTTAGAAAGTTACTGACTTACTCAAATAACTCAAAATTATTAAGCACTCTTTTTACTGAGAACAAGATTTTCACATACAATTACACTTTTAAATGACACAGCCTACTTTAGAGAGATGAATTCTTATACCCTGAGCTTGATTGTATGCCCTTGAATGTAATTATGTTGTCATCCTTATCTATTTCTCTGAATTTGATCAGAATTATGTACTTTATGATAGATAGGAAAGGTGCTACTGTGATAGACTTCAAGATTATATCAATTCTACCGCATGGGTCAGGATTTCCTTAAATTTTCAAGCTTGTATTTCCTGCTGTCATCCTACATACATTACACTAATTTTAACAAAACTATTATTTTAAAAATATTTTATTAATTCTTTGAATGTTTTACACTATGTATTTTGCAATACCCTTAACTTACTTCCTTAACTCCTCACACAAAACGCTCAACCTACTACCTACCCAACCATTTTTTAAAATAGTCCAACAGCTCTAATTTATCTTGCACACACACTTATAGGTGTACAGCCAAGTACTGGAGCATGAACAAACTACATGGAGCCAAAATCTTACAGACATCTGATTTTTTTCTCTGCCACAGAAACCATAGGTTTCCCATAGTTTCTATATCTTGTCACTTATGAATTAGGTTTATCTTTTTCCAAAAGTTTAGAATTTTTCACTGGCTTTATTTTATTCAGCTATGGTATAGGTTATTATAGCTACTGAATTAGTGAGTGCATCAGTCCCAGTCATGGTCTGAAGACACTGTTTTATTCTTGTACTTCCCAATTTCTGGCTCTGGTAATCTTTCTACTCCCTCTTCTGAGGTGTTCCTTAATACCTGGGGAGGGTTTTGTCATATAGATGTTCCATTTGTGGTAGAATATTCCATAGTTAATTATTCTCTGCACTTTGACTTCTTATGAGTTCCTGCATTAACATTCATCCTTTATAAAAAATAAACTTCTCTGACAAAATCTGAAGATCTAGACTAATCTATGCACATAAGGACATGAATTTAGAGGTCTATGTGGTACTATGTTCATTTAGCAAACTAATAATAATGTGTTCAATGACATGATATGGGTATTCCAAGATCATGGTTTCTTAGCTATGTTTATAGTACCATGCATATGTTTAATCCTATGGAATGGGCTTAAATCCTTAAATCCAAACAGAAAGTAGTTAATTCATGCCGTATTATTCATTTCATTATTGTACTCTTGGACATATATTGTCATACTGATCATTATTAGAGTTTACAGGTAGATTATGCTATTGCTATAACAAAATTATTCACTTCTGTAGTAAATTTATAGGAGATATCAACATTCAGATTCCTACAAATGTAGAAGCTAAGATACCATCATTTTAAATTAAAATCATAAACATAAACAAACACTTCATAATGGAAACTCATAGCTGATGGGAGATGTCATTCTGTATATGTTTCTCATACTGGTTAATGAATAAAGCACTGTTGGCCAATAGGAAAGAAGGGGCTAGGAGACAAGGAGGAAATAGGAAGTAGGAAGGAGGGGTCAAGATGGAGAGTCTTGAGAAGGCAGAACCACCAGCCGCCTCTGCTCTCGGTAAGGAGACCACATGGAAATACATAGAAATGGGTTAATACTTAAGACAGAGCTGGCCGATAAGAAACAAGTAACTGGCCAACAGAATTGTATCTAATACATAGTCTCAGTGTGTTAATTGGGGCTGGCGCGGCGGCGGGACAAGACCAATGGCAGGCAGAAAAAAACCATACTCCCTACACATAGCCATCTTTAGAATATCTAGTGCAGAAATTTCTGTGTCAAACATCTATAACAAGGACAGTAATCTGTACAGTCTTTAACCTGTGTCTATCTATACAACTGTTTCTCTTCATCTCCTATGTCACCATATTTTCATCCTGGATCGTTGTAATAAAAATTTCTAACCAGTCTTGATCCCTAACTCATCAACATTTTCTCTACAGCAGACATAGAGGTCATTTCAAATTGCTATCTTTTTTATTTTTGCATCAAAATGCAAATAAGCAATATTTATCTCTTTAGCAGTTCTAACATCTACAACACAATCATCAAAAGTCTTATCCAGATGCCTAACTCCATCCCTCTTGTCATTGGTTCCCAGCCACTCAATAAATTTCAGGCTATTTCTTACAGTTTTTTTCTATTTCATTCAAGTGTCCTCTCAAAGTTCTGGCTTCAAGTGAAACTTCTGATTTAGTGTTTGGAGAGGAGGGTGCTCACTATTGTAGCTTGCTTTCTCTCCAGCATTTAAAGACCTTAAATAGATGTCTTATACATGTTACATCTTGCCAAATCTTCCATCATCCATTTTTACTATTCAGTTATTAATTCTTAGAAGTTGCATATTGAAAGCCACTTCCATGGGAATGTCTTATCTGACTTTACATGGAAATCTGTTCTTTCATTTTGCAATCACATAACACCATTTAATATCTCTTTAGAGTAATAAAAGCAATTAGAATAGTTTGTGTGATCCTCAATGTAAAGGATAATTTTCTCACGAAGTTCTAAGTGGTCTTTATTTCAAATCTCTTCTAGTAATAACTTTAAAATGTTAAGGCAATACCTTAATTGATTTGCTCAGTGCTTAGCATACTATCTCTACTAAATAAATATTTTTGAATGAATTCATCAATGTATATATGACCTTAAAATCTTATCAGATGCATTGTGAGTAGTTTAAGGACCCCCATTTAAAATACTGGAGTGGCTAAATAGCCAAGGAGGAAGAACATCTTTTAGGTATTGTCAAGAGTTTTAAGTCTCTTGTGGAGACAATACAGTCAAATGCCCTGTTGAAAATAATAACACATTGCTGGTTAAAATGACCTGACTTTACCCTTGCTTCCCTTCTATTTTCAGCAAGCTATAGTCTCTCTGAAACATTTGTATTTATTATTAAAATGACCTTATGTAGTTGGTATAATTTTTCATCTCTATGACTCAGTTCTCACTGTAAATAAAGATACTAATGTTCTAGTTGATGTATAATTCCTTTCTTTTTTTAAGTAATATTAATCTGCATACAAGTTTCTTGTGCTGAGAGTGGAAAAGTACTCAAGGAAGGGATTATTAAAGAACAAAAACCACTCAAGACTAGGACATATCTTAAATTCGTTAAGCACAGTCATATATATGGCAGTCTAGAATCTAGTATATATTTTAAAAGATGTATCAGTGTGTCAGATAGTCTCACCAAGATGGTTGCCTAAACATGAACTGAATAAGGACAACAACAATCAATGTGGTAATGTACATGGGGGAAAAGACCATGATGGGTCAATCCTAAACACACACACACACACACACACCCACCAAAAAAAAAAAAAAAAAAAAAAAAAGCAAACGCAAATGAAAAAGTATATATAAGGAATGCTAAGGGCAAGGCAAATAATCTTCCCCAGGGAAGAGCTTGCCAATTGGTTATTCAAATGCTCTGTCCTGAAAACACACATAGAAGTAACATTATACAGACTGAGCTGAAGAGAACAAGGTGGCAGAAATGGGAGGGCTTAGAAGGAGAAATGAGAAAGGAATATTGTAATTATAATCTCAAATATGAAAGAAATGATTAGAAATCTGTACATGGGACTTTGATATCTACAGCACAGAAGCTTATGTTAAAGGAATCATTTTAGATCAAGAAATTCAGTATCCAAACCATTCACTCAAAATGGGAGGAATTTAGTAGAACAAGGAGGAAGTTTTGAGGAAATTGCCACATGTTTGTCACTTTTGGTGGTGATGAAACAGATTATGTGCCCAGTGAAGCATCATTTCAAGACTGTTTAAATAAAAGGTACCAGGACTTGTACACACACTGAGCAGCAGAGGGAACTTGTTAATACCTACTGTTGTAGTTTCCACATATCCTGAAGAGTCCATAATCTCACAATATAGACCAATATTATGGAACAATAAGGAACAGGAAAAACAGATAGGCTGAACAGATGTTTATTTAGGTAGTAATAACTTACAACAGAGACAGATGAATTCCAGCAGATTATTGGTCCCAAGGATGCCTCAGGATGGTCTCTGTCTCCATCCTACAAGAAAGAGAGCACTCCAGTGTCCCTGCCCAAGACCTAGTTCCCCCATGTCATGTCCGTCCCTACCCCTAATGGGCATGGTCAGTGCAACAAGTGTGGTTAGAGTGAATATCTCACTTCAATTCCTCTTTTAGTCTAAAGAAAAGATTTAGGCTTGATACAAAACTATATACAAAACAGTGAATAACAAGTATGCTCTAAGAAAAGGAAAATCAAGAACATACAAACTTAATACCTACATATCTAGCCCTAGGGTGAAGTCATAAAGGAGTTAACAATAGAGTTGTCCTAAGCTGGAAAGCTTAAGTCTAGTACCTAATATATCTAACTAGAAAGAGATAATAATAATTGTGATAGTCTAATCTTCAACCTCATCAAAAACCTGAGAGGAAGATAACAATACTAGGGTAGTCAGGGAGTGCAGATGTGCAACTTCCAAATGGTACAGTGAGGACAGAAACAGCAGGCTATCTGTACAGTCACCCAAAGTCTCAAGGAAACTTTGGTGCAACCAGTTTTGGCTAAGTCCTAGAATATCTGACAGTCCACTACTGAAGCAGGGGATAGAAAAGCTGTCTTACCCTCACTTAGTAAGGTTCAGAAGTCTTCTTTGTTGTCTCCTACAAGCACATAGGACAGCATGTCCAAATCAGTGGTAAAGGTGGAGATGTCATTCTGTAAATATGTTTCTCTTATTGGTTAATGAATAAAACCCTGCTGACCAATAGGAAAGCAAGATAGGTGGGACTTGGAGACAAGGAAGATTCTGGGAGATGTAGGATAGGGAAGTCAAGAATAAGGGTCTTGAGAAGAAGGTTTGGACCCTCTCTTTGGTAAGATAAAACCACATGGAAACACTTAGAGTAATAGAAATGGGTTAATAAATATAGAACTAGCCAATAAGAAACACTAGTAACTGGCCAACAGCATTATATCTAAACAGCATCTCTGTGTGTTATTTGGGGCTGGTGTAGCTGTGGGTTATGGGGCTGTGGGCATGGCTGATGGGAAAAAAACTGCTCATAACAGACCAAGTTTTTGATACATGAGACTTGTCAAATGATATCTAAGGTTTGTATTCTTGAACTACTTGAAGTCCAGGAAGGATATTGAGCATTGTAATTGTTGAACTCCCCAGTGGAGCAGGCAAATATGCAATGTTTACTATATTTTAATAGGCTATGATCTCTGAAATTAGAATTAATGGCCCTCAGTCCCAGAGTTCTACTGAGAATCAATGAAGAAAAATTCTGATATGAATGAGAAAGATTCTTTTCATATAATTCCCTGTGATTTAGTAAGGGACTTTTCCAGAATTTAAAAAAAGTATGAAGTAGTAGCATTTTTGTTCATATAAGACAGATTATATTAGCAGATAAGAGTAATCCTACAAGAAGAGAAAAAAAAGTTGAAGTAAAGACGTTAACATGCTAGGCCTTAGGTAAGACAACTATTAAAAATTAAATTTTGTGAAATTCAGTTAATAAATCTCACTAGAAAATAATTCAGTGCTTTAAAACATGAAAAATAAATTATTCTTTAAACATGGATATAGCATTTTGTGTCCCAATAAAGTGTCCACATAAGGACCCAATGAAGAGAAATTGACATCCAGTTTTATTTTTGGATTTCTAATGGGTAAAATTGAGCAGGAATAGCTTAATTATGTTCATGTCTTTTAACATTGTCTAAGAGCAGTGATCATGAGGTAATTTTGCAATATAGAAAGATAAGATTTCAAGAATGATAATTCCTTAGAGTAAAAGGAAGAAACATAATGCTGAAAATAAGGGTAGCTGAAATGACATCCTGTCTTGCAAAATTAGTTCAGACTAGTGGCAATTGTAATAATCTATAACACTAGTTATTGAAGTGATAAATTAGATGACCAAGTCTACCTTCTTCCAGTAATACACAAAATACTTATTTGGTAATAGAAAATCATCTTGAGCAGTTTAAAGTAACTGATGACAGTAATGTATAAAGGCAAATTGTAATTTGTCTGCTGCAACAGTCCAAACAAGAGGCTATTATATACAAAGTCAAACTGAATGACTTTTAGAAAAACAAACAAGACCCTGCAACCAGTATTTAGAGCCAAAAATCTAGTATCTCTAGAACTAGGGAGCCTCCCATTGCATTCCCTTTCAACTTGTTATCACTCCCTCCCCCAAGAAAAGACAACATTATCCTGACTTACATAACTCTGGTTTTTCCAATTTGACTGACCTTCCTTCCATCCTTCGGTCCTTCTGCCCTTCCATCCTTCCTTTCTTCCTTCCACATGCTGGAAATCAAACCTAGGCCTCTACCATTAACCTCTATCGCCAAACCCAGCTCAATAGTGTTTCTAGTGATGAGAAGCAAACCCAGAGACTCACACAAGCTAATCAAACACTTTACCATTAATCTCTCACCACAAAGCAATTTTTTTTTTAAATTTAAATTCACCAAGGATGTTTTGCCATTAAATTGACTGTTAATTGATGGCCAAGGTTTCCCTCCTACTTCCTGAAGGTGTAATGCAGTTGAAACACAACCAACACATACAACTCAAGAACCATACAACAAGCAAGAGTGAAAAGCTAGAGGCAGAGGTATCAGGAGTTCAAGACCAGCCTCAACTACATAGCATATTCTAGACCAGCCTGGGATGCAAGAGACCTCCTGTGTGTGCGAGGGTGTGTGTGTGTGTGTGTGTGTGTGTGTGTGTGTGTGTATGAGTGCGTGTGAGATTCTGGATAGATGCTGGGAAGCAAACCCCAGTCCTCTTGAAGAACCACAAATGATCCTAATCAAGGATATTCTTTACATAATTTTTAAAAATCAAGGTTTGCTTACAATAAATAATCACAGAAATTAATAAAAAAAAGTCACACACTATTTTTGAGTTCTTGAAACCATACATTTTGGAAGAGGGAACATCAATAGAAAAATGTTCCCACCAGACTGATACGTGGTCCATCCACAATGTGTAGTGGCACCCTTGGTCAGATGGTGTCATACGACATAATAAAGTAGCATTAGTAAACTATGAGGAGAAACCTAATAAGCAGTACTCTCCCATGGCTACTCCTATAGTTCCTGCCTTCAGGTCCCTGGCCTGCTTGAATTTTTATCATGACTTACTCAGGATGGAAAGTGTATGTGGAAGTGTATGATGAAATGAACTCTTTCCTGACAATGTTGTGGTTACTAATGGTGCTTTATCACAGCAATACAAACAATAAGACAGGATGGTTCATTATTATGGAAGCTGCATTAAGCACTAAATATATAAGTGGAATTACATGGTGTATTTTTGGAAAGGTTATGAGATAGGATTTTGTAGGCCTTGATTCAAAAATTCTCAGTGAATTATGTTCAGGAAAGGGCTCAGAATTGAGAAGGAAGCCAAGGTATAAGGTGAAAATGGGGAAAAATAAGGAAGAAAGAAAGAATAAAAGATTGTTATGTAACAAAATATTGTATGCTTCAACTTCAGCAGAGCTTAATTTTTCCAAAAGGAAAATTCATTACTGTCTGTCCCTCCCCATTTCCCATTTTTTTAGTCAACTATGTCTAGAACTTTTAGAGGTTACACATTTTGGAATAATGCAAAGGATTAAAGAATTGAGTTAAATTCCTGAATATAATTTATCTCCACTGTTGTGTAGTTTACCATAACAAAGATTATGATGTAGTATGATTGTAGAATTAACTTTTTTTGGTAAGCATTATGGAGAGCCCCAGGTGGTAAGGGTCTCTAAAAGACTCAGAAGGATCACTGTAAGACCTAGGCCCTAAAACGTCCAAGCCTTAGCAGTATTGCAGCCATATTTGTTTTACAAACTACACAAGAACAGGATGCAAGCCTCCTGGGTAAGCAGAAAGTGACTACCCCTAACCTTGGTCCTAGTTCAAGGACAAACCACAAACATACCCCTCTTGGGAACGAGTCAATCAGAAACAGGACAGAAAAACTGAAGATGCCCTTACCCTGGGATAAGATAGAACTAAAATGGTTCAACTTCTCTATTGCGGTTAAATAAGGATGAGGATAAACAAATAGGCCGAATAGATGTTTATTCAGGGAGAAATAACTTACAACCTAGACAGATGAACACCAGCAAGTTCCACTGGATGCTCTCCTTTCTGCGACCCACCAACAAGAGAGTGTTCCCCAGCTCCTCCTCAGACCTTTTCCTAGGTCACTTCAGCCCCTGGCTCCACCCCCCCACCCAATGGGCATGGTCAGTGCAACAGAAGGGGAAAAAGTGAATATCCCACTACAATTCCCATTTTAGTCTAAAGAAAAGATTTAGGATTGATACAAAACTATAAACAAAACAGTGAATAACAAGTATGCTCTAAGAAAAGGAAAATCGAGAACAAAACGGCTTACATATCTAGTACTAGGGTGAAGACATAACGGAGTTTACAATAGAGTTGTCCTAAGCTGGAAAACTTAAGTCTAGTACCTAATATATCTAACTAGGAAAAGAGAATTATAGTTGTGATAGTTTAATCTTCTACCTCATCAAGACCTGAGAAGGAAAATAACGATAGTAGGGTAGGGTAGACAGGAAGTGCAGATGGGCAACTTCCAAAAGATGCAGTGAGGTCAGAAACAGCAAACTACCAGGACAGTCACCCTAGGTCTCACAGCAATGATGGTACATCCAGATTTGGCTAAGGCCAAGAGAACTTGACAGACCACAACAACAGCAGGGAGGTAGAAAGGCTGTCTTATAGCGCCCCTTACCAGCAGGAAATAGTTTGGAAAGAACGACACCCAAATTCCAAAATATTGTCTATAAATGTTTGTTTTCATTTAAATGGACTTAGTTATATAAAATAAATAAAAAAGAAATATTAAAAAAAAAAAAAAAAGAAGAAAGTCTGTCTTACCCTGACTTGGTAAGGTCCAGCAGTCTTCTATATTTGTCTCCTGCAAACACATAGGACTGCATGTCCAAATCAGTGGTCAAGTGGTCAAGGTGGGGGCAGTTCTTTGCCCAAGAGGCCATTAGCTGAGGCGAGAACGAACTACAGCAGGAGCAACAACAGTTTCCAACATATTTTCGGGAAAGTGCACAGTGCTGTTAGGAGCAACAGTGTCTCATATCAACGGAGTACTGACATTAAAACATTTAAATGCTATGTTTTGCATGTCTATGAAGTGATTAAAGATTAAGCATCTATATCTGACTAATCTCATAGGTAAAGGAAACATGAGTGAAGATAATCTGTACTATTCAGGAACTTAGCTAAAAAACTGAATGAAACTTCCCTGAGTAAAGCAGGAACAAATACCTAAACAATATAACTATGTACATATACATCCAGATAAATCCCTAAAATAGAGGTAGAGTAGAAATGTCAAGACAAGAGGTAGAACTATAAAGGGCAGCATGATAAATATCCCAAATCGTATCAATATACAAAATGTCTTGAATATAAGAAAAGTATCCATACATAAAATATGGCAAGAATAAATGTGCATAAATTGTATCAATATATGAAATGTCTTGAACATAAGTAAAAGTGTACATACATAGAATATGGTAAGAATAATGTGCATAAAACATCATAAGAGGAAAGATTTCATACATTATAACAAAATATAAACTTAATTTTACATAGCTTACCACTAAATTATACATAACAGTTTTAAATGAGCTATATAAACACAATACCTAAACAAGAGAAGAAATATACACATCACAAAATTGAACTTAAATTTGTATCAATAAATGAAAATTCATTTCAATACAAGTATTCATATCTATATCATAATTCCTTTTTTACCTTTAAAAAGATATTGGTTGTGATAATTAACAACAAGAAAGCCTTCCTCACAGCATTTCTGTGACAATAAAATTGCCAATTTATTGCAACAAAAGGGGAAGAGGTTTGTAAAAATACCTGGAGAGCAGGTACTGTTCTCTTGTACATTTTACAAACACTGTTATTATTACTTTAATTAGTTGGTGATACAATACTTGCAATATAAGATGTAACTGAAAAATCATAGTGTCAAGTTCACATTAGATGTCAGAAGCATGCTTCATATACATTCATTTTTTTCTTCATTTCTGACAGCTATTGTTCCATATCTGTGAAGAGTAACTATGACCAAGACAACTCTCTCTCTTAGTTATTTTTTCTTTTATTGAAAAATATATATAATTCCATATAATACCTTTTGAATATGGTTTCTTCTTCTCTTACTCCTCCATACATCCCCTACCATTTGTAATCACACCCTTTCTGTCCCTTTTTGAAAGAAAATAAACATCTAATACTAATAAAATAAGATAAATCAGAATATATTAAACAACCAAACAAAGAATAAGCTCCAGAAACACATATTGACACAGTGATACACATGTTTGCACACACAGGAATCCCATGCAAATAGAAAACTAGAAGTCATAGTACATATGCAAAGGACCTGAGTGGTTTAAGTAAAATAAATAAATAAAATTTAAAAAATTTAATAAGGCCCAGACTTAACATTATGAGACAAAGAACCTTCAAAGATTCAGTTGAGTTTGTTTTATGTTGGCTACCTACTACTGGGGATTGGGTGTATTCATTAAGATTTTTTGTGTTCCCTGTGTGACTTGCTTAAAGAAAAACAATTTTTCATTTACAAGTGACTACCAATTGTAGATAGATTCTATGATAGGAATGGGTATATGTGTCCACTTCTCCTTTTACCTCTAAGATGCCATCTTTTGCAGACCTGTGCAGCTTGCCACAGTCTCTATGAGTACTTATTTGTGTAGCTTGTGCTGAACTTAGAAGGCCTTGTTTCCTTGGTGTCCCCTGTTCCCTCTGGCTCTTACAATCTTCCATCCTTTCTAGCTTTTTAAAAAACATCTTTCCTCATGCAACATTTCCTGACCTCAGTTTCCCCCACCCCACACTCTTAGTACCTCTCCTTACCTCTGCTTTCCTCCAGATCCAATTTAGGGCTGGATGTTACAATTTCTCTCCTTATCTGCATATTTCCTGGCTATGAGTCTCAGTGCTTAATTTTCATTAATAAAATGACTAGTTATTTACATGCTTATTTGTATGGTTTCCTTCCACCCTTTCCAATAATCTGTAAAAACAAATAGTGTTAAAGATGTATGTTTAGTAAATAGCAACTATTTTCCAAATATATTCTATATAAAAATCAAAGGCAAGAAAAATAATGTCTGAGTGCTTCAAAACTCACTATCTCATAAAACAGTATAATTAAATCCATTTATCCACTTTATGTCCATATTCACAAAAGTAATTGAATAAGCTACAGTAGATTCTATGATACAATAATATATTATCTATGCAAAAGCAAGATCATCCATGGTAAACAATGATGTCTTAAAACCTAGTGAGTTATATTAAACCAAAAGCATATATTTCATTCTTTTCTCTTATAAGCTATTGTCTTCTTTTTTATTAAAATTTTTATTTTATATCATATCACCTTCCATGTTCTCCCCCAACTCCTCCCAGATCTCAATTTTACTCCTTCTAAAACTTTTGACTTTCTTTGATATTATTATTATTATAGCACACAAAAAATAAACATATAAATAAACATACTGAGTCTGTTTAGTGTTGGTATGTGTGTTTGATCTCAGAGGTGACCACTTTGGGGTAACCATTAGCAGGATCATCCATGGAAGAAGCCAATTCTGCCTCTCTCAGCTGTTATTTGTGCCTATAGTTCTTTGTCTAGGGGAGGGATCCCATGAGATTTTCCCCTTCTGAGTTAGAATTCCTATTGATATTGTCATTTTTCAGGTATGTTTGGGCATCCTCTCTAGCATGGCATGATATTGCCAAAGCAGTATCACTTATATCTTGGCAGTAACAAACAGCTGTCTAATTGGACATAAGTATCAGACAATAGGAGTTGGATTCATGCATGGTACTAGAAACTAGCCAACTACATTAGACTATTGATATCATGGATCTTAGAAGAAAACTTACAACCATTATTTTACTAGATCAGCATAATTCTACTTTTGAAAACTTACTTTTATACCAACAGATAAATGTAGCTCTTGCCCCTCATCAAAGTAACTTTTCTTTACAGTAACCATCAAACAATACAGAATAACACAGAAGGTCCTAATGCAAATCAATTGATTAGGTAGAGCCAAGCTCCAAGGAACACATATACCATATAACGTTTGTAAGATATATTAAAATGGAAGCAAGTGAAAGAGCTCACCTGCAGAAAATCATCTGCTGAAACCTGTTTCCATGTGTTTTAATAAATTCTTTCATAACAAAAGTAAAGTTAAAGCCATGAATATTTAGTTAATAATAATAAAACCTAGCCACTAGAAATATATTCTTAGTTCTTTATTTATATTCAAGCTTTAAGAGATGCTATTAATATACTTTGATATTTTGCTGAAGTGAACAAAGTTCTTATTTTATATGGTTATCATATCTTTTAGGCTTTCCACATCATATGTTTAATTAATACTTAATTAGGTAATAAACTTATATATAAGGATATGTACCTGCTGATGCAGAAAAATTATTTTAATTGGCTTAAGGAAAGAGGTTAAGAAAGATGGTGACTGAAAAACAATTCTATAGCAAGTACTCCTTATGAACACACAGATGAACTATCATCAAAAGATTGGAGGAAAACAGTTAAGAGACAATCATGCATGCTTTGGGCATATATGAAGGACACACTTTACCACAAACTACTCATCCATGAAAAACACCCTTTATACAATGATAGTAGAATCAGTTTATGGACCTAGTCAGTGAGGTTTGGTTCATTTAGCAGTCCACCAGGTCTGGTACTAGGTTTTGACTCAATATCTAATACCAGATACATCATTGTATAGGCCAGTATTGGGCAAAGCCTCCACAATTTCTATTTTGGAGACAGTATCTATAGACTGAGCCTATAGAACTTTAATAGATCCATCAGCAGAGAGAAATACCCAGTAATCCTACCCAAATGAGTCACTACAGTGCTGTGTTTGAGAATATGCTTTTGTGAGTAGGGCAAAAGAAAAGATGCAAAGCTTTGTCTCAGAGAAAAAGGCCCAGCCCTCCAGTGAAAATATCAAACATTCAATAGAAACTGATGGACTGCTGAATGAACCAAACCTTACTGATGGGGGCCATAGACTGATTCTACCACCATTCAGAAACATGTACACACAGAAGCACACAGAATATACCTGAGTTTGGCTGGTTCATATCATTTATAGTGATTGAGGGGACATGGAGAAATACCTGCCTGATACTTTAACTTGTATAGTCCATTCCAGATGGAAGACTCAAATATAAGTTTAGAATCAATTTTAGATAGGAGGATTTGTACACCCTCTATTTCCCAACCTCAGGAAGCATGTCTAGAGGACAGTAATTATTCTAAGGAATTTTGAGTAACCCAAATACTAGGTAGCACCTATAATAAAGTGGGTCAGGATCAGGGTTGGTGTGAACTATCTTAGTCAATCCCATCTCCAGTATGCCTGTAGATAGGACCTCTGAGAAAACTACACTGCCAGGGGAACATCCACAGTGCTAGTCTTCTGGGCTATTGTAGGTTGCATTGCCTGTAGCTTTTTACAGAAGTCATAGACTATGAGGCCCAAACCACAGTACGAACCTCATAGAAATGCAGTCTTTTGTCCTAACATGAAATTGTGCTAATTTAGGTTAAAGTATAAGGAAACTTTGTGGAGAGTTTGTGTGTCAAATAGGCTGCTCTATCCAAAAAAAAAAAAAAAAAGGTAGAAGGTATAGAAGGTAGGCACAATCCTGAAATGTACTAATATATAGGTGAGTTGTCATAGTCTCCCTGGCATAAATAAAGTACATAAGTATTTCTCTGACTCTACCCTAGGCAGCACTCACATCTCCACTCAACAGCTATTGCTGTCCTTGTCGATTCTGCCATGGTACTGGCATCTCACTAATGCAAGGGAATCTGCTGCAACTGTTCTGCATCTTCACTATACCTTTTCCTGGACTTTGTCCAGCAACTCTAACCCTGTCATAGGGTATCAAGCCTCAACTCCCCATGATGCTTTCAATACTAAGGTGATTTCTCTTGAAACTTAGGGTGCACTTTTATCAATGACCTTTCATGGTCTCTCACAGTGCTTAGCCTCAGATGCGCTTCATGGCCTCTTCATGCCCACAAAACCAAAACCACCTAGGAAACTTTTGCATATTCCCAAGTTCAGCTGCTAAAACACAGCATAGTCTCCCTGAACCATAGCCTCTGTGTGCTGACCCTGAGGAAAATACTTCCCAGAAGATTTTATCTCAGTGATACTGGTTTCTTTTAAGCACATACAGTTCATCAGCCCAAGCTGACAAGAAGGATGAATGATTAATTCAAAATATCAAATGGTACCAACAGAGTTCTTAGGAGATTTTCAAACTTGCTTCTGTATCTTTAGAAGTCAGGCCTCCAGAATTTGCATTTCTCTCAACTTCCCTGTCATCTATACTCCCACAGAACAATCCACTCAGCTCTGGTAAATCAATCACTTCCCCACCTCAAATTCAAAGACTACCAAAACCCTACCAAAACCTATGGTCACATCTGACACAGAAATAAGCAATTAAACTGGCATCAATATATGCTATCATAAAATAACAAAAGGAACTTGCAGAAGAAAGGGTTTATTTCATCTTACCGCTCTCAGGTTACATTCAAAAGAATTTTTTCTTAGGTTCTGGTACTTGAGCAGAGGAGAATTAAAAGATGAGGGAGGGGTTCCTGAGGGGAATCTCAAGATGAGGAAAGGGCTTCCCAGGACCACAGAAAGGATCTAAGAAAAGTTCTCTTTTTCTAAATTTAACCTTGTCCTCTTCTCTGCCAACCTCTTGCAAGGTCTAAGAGGTTCCAGAGAGTTCCATACAGCCTGGACTGTGATGAAACAACCAGCTACCTGAGAAAAGGCATCACCCATTTTTCTCAGGGTCCCCAAAATGGTTGATAAGCCCCAGATCAGCAGGAAGTAGTCTTGAGAATTCAATGCTCTTATTCCCTAATCTGTCACACCTACCTAACTCCTCACCTTTTTAATAATAAGGAGGGCATGTAAGGATTCAGGCATTATGCTGATATTCCCCCCCAACAACTGGCAGGTACACACACTGACATTCAGACAAATTCTTAGGAAGCTCAAAGAGTCCTATGTTGTGTTGCTATGTCAGGAGTAATGTGGCTTCATAAATCCTCTGTACACATGTGGAAGTTTTCCCTTTTAAGTGAGCTCTTCCCACCTGTTTGTCCCTTCCTTTTTCCCCTTCTTCCTCCTTCCCCTTCCCCCTCTGTTCCCAGTTGGCTAACACCTACCCTTCCCTTTGTTCCCTTTCCACTTCTGGGGTTTGCAGAGTTTTGTGGTTCTTGTTTCATTGCCCACAGCTGCAGCAAAACAACAGGTGGTAGCTTTGTTGGTCAGCCTGCCAACTTTACCTTATCACCACTCCGCAGATGAGATCGATAGCACTGCCCCAGCTAGCTCACCCAATGTATCACAGATAAAGGAGGCAGCTAGTTCTCCTGTTCTCACACCCTAGGGTCCAGCTCACTGCACTCACATCACCAAGGCCTCTGTTTTGGCAAGGTGAAGTGCAGGGCCTGCTCCCTTGATTGCTACACCTGGTAAGGAGCACGTCCAGCTGTTCCATTCTTATGCCCCAAAGGTTGTCTCTCCCACCTGTCTCAGGTGGCAAGGGGTTGGAGGGGGAGGACATATTTCCCTTTCCCTTGCCATCTCATGGTATAAGGGAGATGGGGAAAGGGTGGTTCTCCTGCTCTCATGCCCACAGTCCCTGATCACCAGGAATGAGTCCTACTATGCTGTCCAGGGGACATGCCATGCCAGCTCTTCCATGTGCCACAGCTGCTGAGGGGCAAGGCCAGTTCTCCCATTATCGTGGTCCTAGGGTCAGTTTTCTCATTTGCAGTAGGTAGCAAGGGGAAAGGGAAGAAAGGATATTTTTTGATCACCTATGCCAGAACATAGCAGTTGAGGGGGAGGTGGGGTCAGCCCTCATGCTCTCATGACACACAGGTCTGATCATGTGCACTCTGTACTCTTAAGTTTCTTGTTTTTCTGATTTCTTACTTAGTCATATCAATGTGTTGGTATATTATTTATAACTTATTAAAAATTAGCTTAAAGCTACAGAGATTAGAGTTATCAACAGATACCTACCTTTAATCCGAGCAACAAGAAGCTAGGAGGTGAGGGGACCTTTAATATTAGGAATCAGGATTAAAGATAGATGGATCTTTGTGAGTCTAAGACCATCCAGATCTTCACAAGTTTGATCCAGTCCTAAAGAGAAACAGCTCACACAAAGATGACCCCAGCCCCTGGGATCACATACCTTTAATCTCAAAACTAGAGGAGTATAAAAGAAAGAAATTGGATTCATTCTCCAATCAAATTGAGGATAGGAAGGCATTGAATTCTCAGGGTTCTACAGCCATGCTGAGAGGTTACAGTCTGAGGTTTAGTGAAGCTAGGATTAGCCCTTTCAGTTGAGGTAGAGGTAAAGGATAGTGACTAGCTGCTTTGCTTTTCTGATATTCAGCTTGAAGCTTTAACCCCAATATCAGTCTCTGGGTCCTTTATTTTTCATGTTACATTTCACCATTGGACAGATGTCCCAAGTAGAGTATGTTAGCATTTATTTTCTTTATTTCTGAATCTGTCACATGTATGCCCTGAATCCCATATCTCAAAACAGTATAAAGTATACTGTATTTGCTTTCATTTATTCAATCTCATTTCTGTGGGTGGGGTTATCTAAAGCCAGTCCACTATGACTTTATCCCAACGCCATTTCTCATAGTTTTTCTTTGCTCTTTGTCCTTTGTTCTTTGTTCTTTTTTTTTTTTTTTTTCAAGACATGTTTTCTCCATGTAACTTTGGAGTTTATCCTGAAGCTCACTTTTAGATCTGACTAGCCTTGAAATCACAGAGATACATTTTCCTCTGCCTCCTGAGTGCTGGGATTGAAAATGTGCATCACCAATGGCAAGCCTGTTCTTTCTTATATGATTGTGTTGCTCTTTATTGAATAGAAGTAGAAATACCAGGAGAGGTATGATATTAAGCTGAGTCATTTGAGAAAATATTTTGTGTTAAATAACAAGAAAGCAATACATAATTACCTTTATGAGAATTACAATAGAAAGGAGTTATGGTAGAATGAGTTAACTTAAAAGAAGTTTAATTTGGGTGCATTGTTTTCAAATGGCCTGTAGGCTGTTTTCATGAGAAGCAGTAAAAAGCTGAAGTATAAAATTTGGAATGATGTAGTTCAAAAGTTTCCTAGTGAAGAAGAGGGAACATTTTAAATCTCTTTAAATGAGACTTAAGTCTCTAAATGATTAAAACCTAGAAAAGAAAATAGGAGGGATAGAACTCTGAGAATATATATTTACATGTCTCAGTGGAAGTTAGACACTTAGAAGAACCTTTTGTCTGAAAGTGGCTTTAAAAACAAGGAAAGTGGCATTTGCATCTGGCATAGAAAACTTTTTCCTGTTATTGAAAACAGACTAATTTATCGTATAATATATACTGATTATAGCTTCCCCTCCTTCTACTCCTCCCAGTTTCTCTCCATCTCTCCTCCCATTCAGGTCCACTTCCTTTCTGTATCTCATTAGGAAAACAAAACACGATTCTAAAAGATATGGTTCAAAGATAACAAAATAAAGTAAAACAAAAACATCACATCAAGTTGGACAAGGATAACAAACAGAATAGAGCCCAAGTGAAGACAGTAATTTATAGTAGATAGTCTTTCATAGGCTCAAATTATAGCAACTGCTATTTAGCAATGTATCCTAATCCTTTCCTAGTGGTTAGTACTATATCATTGACAATAATCTTTGCTATTTTTCAAAGTAAATATTGATACATTTATTTTAATGTTACTAATTCTTTAGTCATTGAGTTTCTGATATTTGAGATTCTGTTTTAGGGGAGGAATGGCAGTGGAAATACATTATAACTTAATAGAAATTTGTAAGAGAATGTTGTTAAGTTGAGGGATTGAATTGCAACCTGATATAGTCAACAAATTTGATGGTACAGAGATTGTTGATTTGGAAATTTAGTGTTTTTATCAGTGAAATAATATGAAGATTGAATTGTGTAGTCTAGAATTGTAGACAAAAGAACACTGTGAATATGAGGGTGGCAGGAAGAATTATGTGTTTGCTTTATGGAAGGAAAGCAATTTGGAGTCAGGTCTAAGAGGCAATTGTGCATGTGAAGAGTGAGTGCTTTGTCTTTCTAGAGTCATAAAGTGAAGGTGCTATAAGTGATGTTAAGGCAAAGTAGCATGGTAAATATAACTAGGTACGACTGTGATATAGCAGTGTAGCACATTATATAACTGATAGATTTTGACCCTTGGAATTTTAGACAAATATCTAAGTTATAATAAATAGACCTAGATGATAAAATCATAAAGTTTTAAAACTGAAGTGTATAGTTGAGGTACAGTCATTCAAATTACGTCATTTTACAAGGAAGGAAGTAGAGAAAACTTAGGTTATCTAAGTTCAGATTCTATAGAGTAACAAAGTTAAATTAAATGATACCCATGGATATCATACTGAAGTCGTGGGATCTTTACTATCACGTGAAAATCATTTGTGGAATTTGTCCTTTTAATTGCTTTGAGTTTTGAGTCCTTTGTTCTCCAGTACTCAAAGTATTGGTAATGGTTTACTTGTTGATAATAAAAGTTTTAATAGGTAAAAATTCAGTGATATGCTTTAGTTACTTTTTCAGCTGTTTAACCAGATTATATCACTATTTTGATTTGATGTTTTAATGACAAATTACAATGGATAAAATATGTATCCCAATTTTTCCTCAGTTAATATTGAATTCTTGATAAATTCTATTGTTATTTGTTGAGTTAATTTTATTAATTCAGTAGAATATGATTTTAATTTACTCTTCTATATAGAATTACCTAACAAAATTAGAGAATTAAATTGCTAGGTATCTTTTGCTTCCTAGGTGTGATCCTAGTGCCTAGGAGTTTGATAAGAGTGGCCATAAATTCAATGTCAATCTAGGCTACAATAGAGAACCATTGGATATGTTGAACATCTACTCTTACACTGTTGCAATGAGAACACTTCCTATTCTTCTTTGAAGAATCAAGCAGTGTCAGAAAAATTAAAAAGGAAATTTTTCTTATAACAATGACATTTTAATATTATGCAATATATAATATGTTATAAAAATATTCAGGTTACAAACATGAACTAATCCACAACCAAAGACCAGAAAGATTTGAGACTTATGGTAAAATGTGGATCAGTGGTCAGCACTGAAACAGCAGACATGGGATAATATTTTGATATTACTGGCAAAGTTGCCCAGTGACAAAAAGGGGGGGGGGAATCTGAAAATACATAGAAACTTAAAGGAAAATTCCAAAATAATCCAAAGCATTAGGAGGAAGTCTCAAGGAAATTAAGATGTACCAAATGAAAATGAAGTTATACATGAAGCATTAGTTTTATCACTAAGAATTAAAACAAAGAATAGACAACTACATTCAGTAATAAGAGCTCTAACACCAAGAACTGAGTCGTAAGCAATCATCTTAACCCCAAGAAAAAAAGGAGAATCAAATAAAGTTGAAAATATAAAAATAGCATAAAATGAACAAAATAAAAATGACAAAATGCAAAAGATAAACCAATTTCCAACAGTAGATAGAACCTGGAGACAAAATTAAGAGCAGTAATAGTAATAGTTGTGACACATTATGAAAATTATATTTATAAAGTAAAAAAAGCAGGCTGACTACTTATATTCTAATCAAAAGGTATAGACTATTTGATAGGTAATTTTGTGACAGCACAACTATTAAAGAAATTACACACACACACACTCACACACATACACATACACACACACAGTCTTCAAAATGCCTTCCAAATATCCAGTCCTTACCTAAATATTTAACTTGTGAATTTTATTGAATATTTGAGAAATAGTTAAAAGTGTTTCATTTCTAACTCTTCCAGAAAACAGAAAAAAATGTAGTCCTTAACAATTCTATTAAAATAGTAATACCTAGATATCAAATTAAAGATAAAATAAATAAACAATTAAAAATAAAATAATGAACTTATTAGACAGTGTTTACTGGTTTTGAAGAAAAGCATAGATACTTAGAAATTTTTGTATTAATTTTATAATTGTTTTAAATTATTTTTTTAAAAAATTAAATACTGCCAAAAGTCCCATAAACTGCCCAAGCCTTCTAACTGGCACCCACATTCGTAGGGCTTGGTTCAGTCCACTGCTGACTATGGGACCTCTGACAATGGAACCAGCATTTGTTCCTAGTGTACAAATGGAGTTTGGGAGCCCATTCCCTATGGAGGGATTCTCTCTCAGCACAGATACACAGAGGAGGGCCTAGGGTTTCCCCCAAAAGATGTAATAGACTTTAATGACCCCCCACAGAAGGCCTCACCCTCCCTGGGGAGTGGATGGGGAGTGGGATGGGAGGGTCAGTTGGAGGCATTGGAGGATGGAATAGAGTGGGAACTAGGGTTGTTATGTAAAATAAGATTTTTTTCTAAATTAAACTTTTAAAAAAAGAGTAAAAATAATACTGCATTTATCTTTCCCTCTTCCTAATCCATTTCATACTCCCACAACCCCTTCTCAAATTTATGACATTATATATATATATATATATATATATATATATATATATATATAGTGTGTGTGTGTATGTATGTACACACAACATACACACACACACATATATACACACACATAATACTACTGAATCTATTATCCATTTTATATATATATATATATATATGTGTATGTATATACACATATATATATATATATATATATTTTTTTTTATTGAGACAATTACTTGCTGTTTGATAATCAATTGCCTGCTCTGTAGCTGAAAAGCTTGTTTTTCCCTGTTATCACCAGCCATTAATTCCTGAAGTTTTTAATCTATTAGTGGTTCATGGTGTCATCTGGTGCTTTCATCATCCACATCTGATTTAGGCAATCATATTGTTGAAATCATGGGTCCAGCCTCCCTGTCATATTAGAAGACACAGCTTTCAGCAGATTTCCTGCTCCTCTGGCATTTACAGTCTTTCTGTATCATCTTCTGTGATGGTGCTTGAGCCTTAGGTGTAATGGTTGTATTCAGATGTATCATTTGGGACTGGGAACTCATGCTTAGTTCTCTGAATTTTGAACAGTTGTGGATTTCTAAAATGTTCTATATCAGCTATAATAAACAAGTGTCTTCAATGGGCTACATTGTTTGTGAGTGAAAGAATATTTATATTTAGAAATTAAAATGCAGTTAGAAATCTTAATCGTTTAATAAAGAATGAAAGAGTTGGTACACTGGCCATGTGTAGTTGCCTAGGTTTACAGTACCAGGCAAGAACTGCCTTCTGTTGAGTAGATATTAAGCCCAGTTAGATGTCTATTGGTTGTTCCTATGCCGTGAGTGCTAAGCAGACTGAAGAATTGGTTCACTTGTGACTTAAGAGATATAGTTAATTAGTCTACAATGGAGATCATGTGATTATTCCATTAACACTTTTACATAGGAACACTGCTTATAGTCCATAACTTGGGCCAAATATATACTTGTGCTTGTCTTTGTCTGATCTGACCAAGTAAATTTGTCCAAAGGAGACTATAACTATTCATACCAACTACACAGAAGTTACATATGTACTTATGTACCTATATGTACTGCTGGGGATGTAAAAGAAAGACTAAAACTTTGAAAAAGATATCTTTGTGATTTGCAGTCAAGTGTGGTCATAAGAATGAATTCCCAGGAATTAAGATTAGGGAAGTCACAGCTTGTCTTATCTACCAAATGAGTAGGAGGTCACATTGGGCTATATGAGATAATGTCTCAAAACAAAACTAACTGAACTAGACAAACAAAATTCTGCCTGGTTACTAAATCAGCATAATCCCTAACTAAATATCTGTCCTTATACACAGACATCAGTGTATTCTTCACTCTTAATCAATCAGATTTCTCTTTACAACAGATGGGGAACTGAGACATCTAAACTTAACTACTGCACGTAAAGCTCAGGGACCATTGTGAAAGATGGGACAGAAAGGTTCTAAAAGACAGGATCAGGGAGTTTGCTGTGGGATTATATCTCCTAGTAATGACAGCCAAACCCATAAGGTCTCATTGACATGTCTACCCAAACAGGAACTGAACAAACTAACAATAGACATGCTAAAGTGGATGGGGAAAAGCTCAGGAGGACTGATCCCTTCACAAATAACTACATAAAAGATGAACATGAAATGCCAAGAGTGGGAGAAATAGACTTCCTGAAGAAAGAGCACTTCAATTAGCTATGTAATACCAAATGGTCACACCTGAAAAAAACACATATATACATTTAAAACATATATAAAGATTTATAAAACATGCATATATGTTCATAACAACAACTGAAGAAAAAAAGAGACTAAATTTGAATAAGACTAAGGCAAGGTATATGAGAGAGCTTGCAAGGGGAAATAGAAGAAAGGAAAAATGTAAATACATAATCTCAAAATTTAAAAAAAATAAATTAAAAAACCCTTTGTGGATGGGAAAGTACTTTTATAATTTTTTTTATTTTATTATTTTATTTTATATAACAAAGTCCAATTAAATGAAAACAAACATTTATAGAAAATATTTGGGAATTTGGGCGTCGTTCTTTCCAAACTACTTCCTGCTGGTAAGGGGTGCTGTCATGGGGGATTCGAAGAAGATTCAGAAATCCTGGCTGTAGTCTGTAGGGCTGCTTTGTCCAGCTGTTTTGAATGTAGGATCACCTTATACTCTGTTTCAGAAGGTCTGAATCAAACCACATTAGTCTGGAAGGAATCCACATCTTTTCATTTTCTGTGGAAACAAAAATAGAAATCCTTTTCCCCAATAACTTGTCCTTGAACTTAAATTTTGGAGTCAAAGCATTTTTTTAAATTTAATTTATTATTTTACATGTCGATCCCAGTTCCCTCTCCTTCCCTCCCTCCCTCCCTTCCTCCTTCCCTGTCTTTTACCCTCTCTGCCCTCTCACATGCACTCTAACCACCCTCCCCTCCCATCCCCCCACCCCAATTCCATATGTAGGGGAATGCCATCCAGTTGGGGTCATGTAGATCTGACAGGTCCTGTGAAGTAGAGTCTAGGGCTTCTCTCCTGTCTCTAGATTAAGGCAGTTATCCTTCCATGGGGGATATGTTCGCAAAGTCCTTTTGTGCACCAGGGATACATCCTGGCTCCATTGTCTGAGGTTCCTTAGACTGCTCAGTCCTTCTGGCTGAGACCCATATTCAGGGGGGCCTGAGTCAGTCCCATGCTGGCTTCCCAGTTATCAGTCTAGTGGCTGTTAGCTCCTCCTTGTTCAGGTAAGCTGTCTGTATGTGTTTCTGTCGCATGGTCTTGTCCTGTCCATCTGCATCTGGGTTCTAGTTCGACTCAGTATGGGTGTTTAATCCTGTTTTCAACAGGCATTAGTTGAGGGTTCCATGGAGAAGTTAGTTGTTGATCTTACTCTCCGGGAAGGGCATTTATGATAGCCTTTCCACGGAAGCTCAAATTGTTAGTTGGGAGAAGTCTTGTAGTTTTCTAGACCTTTCTTTGTGTTCAATTTTATCTTCAAACCAATATTGGCTCCCTCTTTTATGTTCTCTCTCTCTGTCTCTGTCTCTGTCTCTCTCTGTTTCCTATCTTCTATTCCTAACCTGGCTCAATCTTCATGGTCGCACATGTTTTTCTTTCCTCCCCCTCATTTTCTCCTACTTCACTCTCCATTCGCTTCCCCCCCCCACTTCACCTGAGCTCTGGGGGACTTTTCCCTTCCCAGTTCTGTGAGGGACTTTATATGAATCTCTTAGAATACACCTTGTATCCTAGTTCCTCTGGTGATGTGAATTATAGGCTGGTGATCCTTTGCTCTAGGTCTAAAATCCATATATGAGTGAGTACATACTATGTTCCTCTTTTTGTGACTGGTTTACCCCCATTCAGGATGGTTTCTTCAAGTGCCATCCACTTGCCTACGAATTTCAAGATACCATTATTTTTTTCTGCAGAGTAGTATTCCATTGTGTAGATGTGCCACATCTTCCTTAAGCATTCTTCAATTGAGGGGCATCTAGGTTGCTTCCAGGTTCTTGCTGTTACAAATAGTGCTGCTATGAACATAGTTGAACAGATGTCTTTGTTGCATGGATGTGCATCCTTTGGGTATATGCCTAAGAGGGGGATTGCTGGGTCCTGTGGTAAACTAATTCTCATTTTCCTGAGGAACCACCACACTGATCTCCAAAATGGTTGTATGAGTTTGCACTCCCACCAGCAGTGGAGGAGTGTTCCACTTTCTCCACATCCTCTCCAACATAAGTCATCACTGGTCTTTCTAATTTTAGCCATTCTGGCAGGGGTAAGATGGTATCTCAAAGTTGTTTTGATTTGCATTTCCTTAATAGCTAAGGATGTACAACATTTTCTTAAGTGTCTTTCAGCCTTTTTGATTTCCTCTTTTATAATTTTTATAACATAAAGTGAATGCAAATATCACTAGCTACAAGTAAAGATAAAATAAGTGTATCTCATTTAATAATATTGTGTGAATAATTTGTTTACTTTTTATATTATGTTCATTAGTGTCTTTTACGTAAGATTTCATTAGTAGTTTTGTCATAATTTTAGTTGTATGCTTTCAATTTTTTGAAATTATTGTTGTAATTTAGAAAAGTAGCACTCCAGAGAAAGTCATCATGAGACAGAGCTTGGGTGGGTTTTTTCTTTTTAATTGGGGGAAAGTGAATTAGAAAATGGGGACAGGAGTGGCAAAGATAGAGAAACACACACACACACACACACACAGAGGCAGAGACATACGTGAGAGATAGGCAGAGAAGAATAGAGAAAAAGAGAGAGAAAGATGGGAGGTGGGCAGGGCCCACTTTTATAAATTAATTTATATTTTACAAACCAATCACAGTTCCTTCTCCCTGTAGTCCTCCCATTCCCACCCCTGCCATCTCCCCATCGAACCCCCACCCATTCCTCAATAAGGGTGAAGCTTCCCATGGGGAGATCATCAAAATCAGTCACATCATTTGGGGCAGACCCTCCCCCATGAATCTAGGCTGACAGAGTATCCCTCCATAGTGAATAGGCTCCCAAAGCCCATTTCTGCACTAGGGATAAAAACTGGTTTCACTGTCAGAGGCCCCATAGACTGCTGAAATCCAGGGTCCTTTTAAAAGGGAATGCAGTGAATGTGCAAATGTGGTGCTCTAGTGGCTGCAGCTGGGGGCATGTCCTGTCAGAACTCCAAGGACAGACCAGTACAGATAACTAGCTGTTATCACTCAAGGATTTAGCTTGCCAAAAATGATTCTATAATTTTGAAAGCATTTGTCTTTTAAAATATTTTGAAATAAATTAGGTCATATCAACAAATTATTTAGTCTGTTTTAGGATGGCACCATACAAATATCTTGCTGATTCTTCAATATTTCTTGGAATAATCTCTGTCTGAAATTCACTGACTGTCTTGGGCCATCAATGTCCTCTTCAGTAAATGGAATCATCATTGGGCATCAATTTCTGTACAATCTAGTGTTTATTGCTTTTCTTTGTTATTAAAGACTAGGGAAAAAAAAAAAACAAAATAAGGAAACTAAATTGATTTTCTCTTGGTAGACCTGGTGAGTAGATACTACATTTCTCATGTGATTTTTTATTTTTTTGATTCTTTTGTTTGAGTTAGCACATATCCTAACCGAAAGCTCATTTTGCCTCATGTAGAGAAAAGCTGCCTCATGTTGTCCGTGCTATCTAGAGAGTTTTATGGCAGTTATTATCATACAATTTGTCAGCTGTTCAAAGATCAATTTAAAACCAGCTCAGGAAAACGTTATTGTGTATGGGGAGGGAGTCTTAACGCCAAGCCTATTCTACAAAACAGGTATGGGAGAGATACCATAAATTTTGATAAACTGCTTACTTGAAATTGATCATTTTGCATCCATGTAGAAAATATAAGAATGGAAAACTTGTATAGCACATGAAAACACCTCAGAGTCTGGAAAGACATTCAAAAAGAGATGTTTGGTAGGTATGGTATGCAACACATAACATATTACACTGTGAGATTTAAGTAAAAAGTAGTTTTGTCTCCCAGTTTCTGTAGCCCTCTGCAGTCACAGACAGAAATCAATGCTAAATGAATCTGAGGAAAGTTTTCTTAATAATTTAGCTATTTTCTGAGAGAGGTATCTTCAAAAACAGTGTGCATTAGAGTGTTACTGAGTTTCCTCTAAGAATGACAGTCTTAGACATTGTTAATGTGAGCCAAGTGGCAATAGCAGACTTTTACCTGGACAAGGACCAGAGTTCTCTGAGTGCAGATTTTGTCATTTTGTCACATTATTTGCCTAAGAATCTATGTAGATTCTTGAGCTTCTAACTTTAAGGTTTTGAGGCATTATATTTGGAGCTTAGAAGCCTGATTTAGTGGACAGTCCAAGCTACTCTTATATAGTATTTTTGATGTATATCAGAAAAATCTTCATATGTTTGCTTTTTATAGACAGGGAGGCTGCATTTCCAGTAATAATTCAGGTAACAGAACATTTAGGAATTTGTCACCCTTTATAGTCAGATCAGATGATTTTCTTAGCATAATCAAAGATCGTCAATTATTTACAATATGTCAAGATGATGATATTGACTAAAATATTATGGATACATTATTTATGATGGTCATATTCTTGTATATATATAACTGCAATGATTGTTTATAACCATAATAAATCTCCCTAAATTGAGACAAAAACAGCAATCTGGCATCCTTACATTATGTTTTTGAGTTTTTAACATTTGCTTTTTATTTTTTATTGTAATGCTAAAGATCCAACACATTTGCTTGTACTTGCTACCAGTATCCACATCCTTGTATAATCATCATTTTCTAGTGACAGGTATAATGCTAAAGCATCATTCTACCTTTATTATGATTTTTGACTTCCTGTATAGATATTAATTCACCTTCAAGGTGTTTGAAGCCTTTCTTCTTCTTCTCTTTATTTTTTATTTTTTGACAAAATACATTATAAGTTGAGAGGTACAAAGGTTAGTATTACTGCTCTGCTAAGCTCAAAAGGTAACATTGGAAGTGCAAGTGTCATATTTTTCTCTGCTTTTACTCCATTACCTGATGTAATGAACCAATATAAGAGATCTTTAGTCTTTCCTCATATTTATTCTCCCTTTATTTATTTTTTGAATTTGTGATTGCAGTGGATCTATTCATGCTGTTAAATCTGAAATTCAGAAGATAGGTCCCAAAATGTTGGTTAATTTGAGAGATAATATGAACTTGAAAAGGACAATTTTATTTAGAAACCTGGCCTGAGCAACTGATTATTAAGAATAAGGGACTTAGCAGAAAATTTTTTGTAAATGTACCTGTCCTAGGAATAAGTTGATATTGTTGTTAAACAAGGACTCATTTGGTCTTAGATGGATCTTGGAATATCTGTTATAAAAGTCCATATACATGCTGATAGATGGGTAATCTCTTAAAACCTGCACTAATAAATTACTACTGGGATTTTTGTTAGGAGCATGTTTGTATAAACTCCTTCATAGATAAACCAATGAGGAACCACAGCCAAAGGTAGCAACTCTGAGAGCATATAAGGAATGATTCTAACTGTATCTATATACTCTGATTTTCTATCTTTCTTTTTTACTAGATCACATTAAGAATACAAATTTATGGGTTATATCATCCCCTCTGTATGATGTATTTTAATTATGTCTACCCTATCAGTTGAATTCCCTTCACTTGTTATTACTCTACCATATCCTTCATATTCTTGTTGCTTTCATGTCGCTCTTTTATCTGACATCAACTTTGTTATAATATTTTATTAAAAGTTTTTCCATTCAAAAATTTTTATTATGTTATTTCCCATGCCCCAGCTACTTTAGCTCCTCCCACCTTCCAACCCAAACAACTTCATGTCCTTTGTCCTCCCTTTCTCCATCAAGGAATAGCAAAACAAAACTCAAAATAAGCTAAAAAAAAAGATTAAAATACATAGCATCTACCCTCCATTACCACCAGAAAATGGTATCCATTTTGTGTTAGTCAACTACTCCTTGGAGTGAGGCTTACTCTGGGATGTGGTTGATAAACCTACCTAATGATATGAAGTTGTAGATATCCAAATTTCCTTCACCAAGCAGGTATCTATTGCACCTAGCTCCATGGTGTGCTCCCTTCTGCTTCTCAGCACTGGGATTTTGTCTAGTATTGACCAGTGTAAGTCTTGTGAATGTTGTTATAGTCTCTGTGAATTCATAGGTGCATTAGTCCTCTTATATCTGACACTGTTTCCCTAGAGTCTTCTCTCACCTCTTTACCTTATAATCTTTGTGCCTCCCCTTCTACATAGATCCCTGAGACTTGAGGGTTCATTCGTGAAAAGTATCTCATTTAAGCATGAGTGGTCCAAAGTATCTCACTCTCTTCATATCGTCTAGTTGTAGATTTATTTGTTGATTGCCATCTACTACAAGATGTTTTTCTGAGGAAAGTATTCCAACCTGTGGGTATAGAAATATATCATTAGTTCAGTCTTATGCAGATCCCCCAGGTGTCAGTCTGGACTCAGTGAGCTCCTACTTGCTTGGGCTGTTTCTCTGGGTTTCCTCAACATGGTTTTTACCCTTTCCCTCATATTATCGTTGCTTCTTCTCTACAACTGGACTCCCTGAAAATGGATGACAATTGTGATGCTTGGGCAGTTTATGGGGCCATTGGCAGAGTAAACAATATTTGTCCCTAGTTCATGAACTGGCCTTTTGGAGTCCATTTCCTATGAATGGATATACATTGTTTAGCCTACATACAAGACAGAGGGCCTTGGTCCTGCCCCAAATGATGTGGCATCCCTTGAAAATTCCTCATGGAAAGGCTCACCCTCTCTGGAGTTGGGATGGGGAGATGATGCAGGGAGTGGGAGAACTGTTACAGAGAAAGAAATGGGATTGGTATGAAAATAAGATATTTTTAAATAAAAAAGTATCATTAAGAGTCATTTTATTGCTTCTTTTTTCCTTTAGCAGAATAACAGTTGTAGATTTTCTTCTAGGGTCTTTGGGTTATCTAGTCTAAATTTCTTTGCTACTCTAGTAGTATGGGTCCATGTGGTGGAGTGGTCCTTAAATCCAATCAAAAGAGGCCAATTCATCCCATACTTTTGTGCTACTCTTGCACCAGTATATAAATCTTTTATTTTTATCTTTTATCTTTTTTTTTTCCTTTTCCCCATCCCACTGCTTTTCTGCTCTCCACAGAGGGTGAGGCTTTCCATGCCACCATTTCCAGCCTACATCAACTCTCACAGGAATGGAAAAAATACCATTTTTATTTCATTACCTGTTCTTCTGAATATTTTGGAAAAATCCTACCCTACTCTTTAGTAATGCTGCTAACATGTGCTTAAGTAATCATCAGAGATGCTTGAAAATATTTTTAAAACTATGCTACAGGGTGAGTGTTTGGTCATCTCATGTCCAACACCCCCACACTCTCCTTGGAACTTCCTGTGTCAGTTCTGGTCATAGTGGACACACCCCTCTTCACTGGACCATCCGGAGACTGCCCTCACCTGACCCTTAGCTCCTCTCCTCCTTATGCTTGAGACCTCAAGAGAGCTCAGACCATCGAGAGTTCCTGACATGGAAGTCTACTTACTCTTCCTGGAAGAGGAGAGGAAAGGACAGCAGAGGAGAGGAGAGGAGAGAAAGAGACCCTACCTGTACCAACTGAAAGAAGAGATGGGAAGAGGGCAGTACAAGAACACATTCAACAATAAAAAGACCAATATAACACCACCAAAATCTAGGGACTCTGCAGCAACAAGACCTGAACACACCAGAGCACATGAAGCAGAAGACAATGACCTTAAAAACAATTTCATGAAAATGGCAGAGGCCCACGAAGAGGATATGAGAAAATCCCTTAAAGAAATGGAAGAAAAATAAAACAAAAATTGGAAGAAATAGAGAAAAAGACAAACCAAAAAAAATGTAAGAAATCAACAAATCTCTTATGGAGAGCAAGGAAGGCCAAGGAAAAGCAATCAAACAAATGAAGGAAACAATGCAAGTAGTTCAAGACCTGAAACTGAGAGACAATAAAGAAAACTCATACTAAGGGAATGTTGCAAGTAGAAAAGTGGGGTAAAAAAAAACCAAACAAACAAACAAACAAAAAAAAAAAAAAAACAAGAACTATAGACACAAACATAACTAACAGAATGCAAGAGATGGAAGAGAGAATCTCAAGTACTGGATATAAACTAGAGAAACCCATTCATCAACCAAAGAAAATCTTAAATCCAACAAATCCTTAACACAAAATATCCAGGAAATGTGGGACACAGTGAAAAGACAAAACCTAAGAATAACAGGAATAGAAGAAAGTAAAGAAGCCCAGCTCACATTTGCAGAAAATATATTCAACAAACTCATAGAAGAAAAAAGAAAAATTTTCCAACCTGATGAAATACATGCCTATGAAAATACAAGAAGCCTAACTAACAACAAATAGACTGGACTAAAAAAAAAAAAGAAAGAAAGAAAGAAAGAAAGAAAAAAGAAAAAGAAAAAAAGGCACATCACTACACTCAATACATAATAATTAATTAAAAAAAACCTAACATACAGAATAATGAAAGACTATTAAGAACACTCAATGAAAATGTCCAGGAAACATATAAAGTCAAACCTATCTGAATAACACCTGATTTCTCCATGGATATGCTGAAGGACAAAAGGTAATGGATAGATGTTCAACAAACACTAAGAGACCACAGATGCCAGCCCAGATTACTATACCCAGCAGAAATCTCCATTACTATAGATGGAGAAAACAAGATACTCCATGACAAAACCAGATTTACACAATACACATTCATAAATTCAGCCATACAGAAAGTTCTGGAATGAAAACTCCAACCCAAGGAATTTAACTACACTCACAGAAACATAGGCAGTAGATAATCCCTCTTTACTAGAAGCCAAAAGAAAAAGTAGGGCAAATCTACTCACATACCAACACTGAAAACAACTCAAAAAACAAACAAGAATTAAAAATTAATGGTCCTTAATCTACCTCAGTAGTAATGGTCTTAACTCTATTATAAAAAGACACAGGCTAAATCAATGCAGCATTCAAGAAGTACACCTCAGCTTCAAAGACAGACACTATCTCAGAGTAAGGAATTGGGAAAAGATTACCAAATCAAATGGCCACAAAAACTAAGCAGGTTTAGCTATCCTAATATCTAACAAATTAGACATTAAACTAAAATCAATCAAAACAGGTGAAGAAGGTCATTTCATATTCATCACAGGAAAAATGCATCAGGAGAAAATCTCAATTCTGAACAGCTATGGCCCAAATACAGAGAAACCCACATTTGTAAAAGAAACATTACAAAAATTCAAATCTCACATAAAATCTCACACACATGTAGTGGGAGACTTCAACATGCTACTCTTACCACTAGACAGGACCGATAGTAATGTAGCAAAGAAACAAATGAACTAACAAAAGTTATGTCCCAACTGGGTTTAACAGACATCTATGGAACATTCCATTCAAACACAAAAGAATATATCTTCTTCTCAGGGCCACATGGAACCTTCTCTAAAATCTAAAATCTACCACATACTCAGCAACATAGTAAATCTCCAAAGATACAAAAAAATTAGAATAGTCCCCTGTATCTTTTCAGACCACCATGCTTTAAAGTCAGAACTCAAGAACAACACAAATTTAAGGAACCCTACAAACTCATGGAAACTAAACAATGCACAATTGCACCATTCCTGGTTCAATTGGTGAATAAAGAAAGAAATTAAAGACTTCCTAAAATTTAAGAGAATGAAATAACAACATACCAAACTTATGGGACATTTTGAAAGCAATGCTAAGAGGAAAGTTCATAGCACTAAGTGCCCACACGAATAAACCAGAGAATAGTCACACTTGAGAATTAACAGTACAACTGAAAGCTCTACAGTAATAAGAAGCAAACTCACCCTGGAGGAGTACATGCCAGGAAATAATCAAATTGATGGCTGAAATCAATAAAGTAGAAACAAAGAAAACAATACAAATATTCAATGTAATGAAGAGATATTCTTTGAAAAAATCAACAAGATAAACAACCCTTTATCCAAACTAATCAAAAAGCAGAGAGAGGAGGGAGGGCCTAGGCCTTACACCAAATGACTTGATAGATTCTGATGATCCCTCCTGGGAGTGGGTGGGGAATGGAATGGGAGGGTTTGGGGGACCATGGATGGGAGGGAAAGGCAACTAGGATCAATATATAAAATAAGAAAAAAAAAAAGGAACATGCAAATTAGCAAAGTCAGAAATGGCCATGGGGATATAACAAGGGACACTAAGAAAATCCAGAGGCTCTTCAACACATCTTGGTTTAATAAGAATCAGGAGAAACAAATAGGCCAAATAGATGTTTATTCATGGGGAAGTAACTTGCAACATAGACAGATGAACACCTGCAGGTTCATGGTCCCAAGGATGCCTCCTGATGCTTTTCTGTCCCTGTGCTGCAAGCCAGAGGGTTCCCTAGAGCCTCTTTCTCAGATATGCCCCTGTCCCCATCCCCAATAGGCATGTTCAGTGCCACAGGTGCAGACAAAGTGAATATCTCATTACAATTCCCCTTTATAGTGTAAAGAAAAGATTTAGGCTTGATACAAAACTATATACAAAACCATGAATAATAAGTGTGCTCTAAGAAAAGGAAAATTGAGAACATAAAAACTTAAGACCTACATGTTTACTCCTAGGGTGAAGGCATAATGGAGTTTACAATAGAGTTGTCCTAAGCTGGAACTCTTGAGTCTAGTAACTAATATATCTAACTGGGAAGAGATAATAATAATTGTGATCATGTAATCTTCAACCTCATCAAAAACCTGAGAAGGAAGGCAGGGAGTGTGGATGGACAACTTCCAAATGGTGCAGTGAGTACAGAAACAGCAGGCTACCTGGATAGTCACCTAAGGTCTCACAGCAATGGTGGTACAGCCAGTTTTGGGTAAGGCCTAGATTACTGGACAGACCACAACAAAAGCAGGTAGGAAGGGTAGGAAGGCTGTCTTACCCTGACTTGGCAAGTTTCAGAAGTCTTCGGTTTGTCTCCTGTAAGCACATGGGACCAAACGTAGAAATCAGTGGTCAAGGTAGGGAGAGTTCTTTGCCCAAGAGGCCATTAGAAGAGAGGATGGACTCCAGTAAGAGTGACAACAGTGTTCAACATATTTTCAGGAGAATGTATGGTGCTGTCAGGAGCAATAGTGTCTCCTGTCAACAAAGTACTAATAACAACACATTTAATGCCATGTTCTGTAGGTCTATGAAGTGTTTGAATATTAAGCATCTCTGTCTTACTAAACAAATAGGTATAGGAAACATGGGTGAAGATAATTTGTAATACTCAGGAACCTAGCCATGAAACTAATTGAAACTTCCCTGAGTAAAGCAGGGACAAATCCCTAAAAAATATAACTATGTACATATGTATACATGTAAATCCCTAAAACAGAGGTAGAGTAGAAATATCTAGACCAGAGGTGCAGCATGATAAAAAATATTATAAATTGCATCAAAAACTTCTAAACAAAATTCAAAAATGCACAGAAAATGGACAAATTTCTGGATAGTTATCACTTAACAAAATTAAATGAAGAACAGATAAGCAATTTAAATATACCTATAATACCTAATGAAATAGAAGCAGTCATCAAAATCTCCCAAAAGAAAAAAAAAAAAAAAGAAAGAAAGAAAAAATAGAAAACCAGGGACAGATGGCTATAGTGCAGAATCCTACCAGAAATTCAAAACAGAGCTAATATCTATACTCCTCAAATTGTTCTACACAATAGAAGTGGAAGATTCACTGCCAAACTCTTTTTAGGAGGCTACAATTACCTTGATACCCAAGCCATATAAAGACTCAACTAAGAAAGAGAACCTCAGACCAATATCCCTCATGAACATTGATGAAAAATACTCTATAAAATTCTGGTAAATCGAATCCAAGAGCATGTCAGAGAAATCATCAAATATGCCTCAGCTTAGGGATGTAGGGATGGTTCAACATATGAAAATCTATCAATGTATTCTGTCATATACACAAACTGAAAAAGAAAAACCACATGATCATCTCACTAGATGCTGAAAAAGCCTTTGACAAAATCCAACACTCCTTTAGGGTAAGGGTCTTGGAGAGATTAGGGATAAGAGGAACATACATAAACATAATAAAAGCAACATACAATAAACCAATAGTCAACATCAAACTAAATGGAGGGAAACTCAAAGCAATTCCACTAAAATCAGGAATAAAACAATGTTGTCCACTCTCTCCATAGCTCTTCAATATGGTATTTGACATTCTAGCTAGAGAAATAAGACAACAAATGGAGATTAAGTGGATACAAATTGGACAGTAAGAAATCAAACCTTCATTATTTGCAGATGATATGTTAGTTTATAAGTCACCTGAAAAAAAAAATCTACCAAGGAACACTGGCAGCTGACAAATACCTTCAGCAAGGTGTCAGAATACAAGATTAACTTTAAAAAAATCAGTAGCCCTACTATAAGTAGACAATAAAGGGGCTGAGAAAGAAACCATAGAAACATTACCCTTTACAATAGCCACAAACAACATAAAATATTCGGGGTAACGATATCTGAAGAAGTGAAAGAACTATGTAGCAAGAATTTTGAGTTTTTCAAGAAAGAAATTATAGAAGATACCAGGAAATGGAAAGTTCTCCACCTCTTATGGATAGGCAGGATTAACATATTAAAAGTGACAATCTTGCCAAAAACAATCTACAGATTCAATGAAGTCCTCATCAAAATCTTAGCACAAATCTTCACAGATCATGAAAGGACAATATTCAACGTTATATGAAAAACCAAAAGACCCAGGAAAGCCAAAACAACCCTGTAAAATAAAAGAACTTATGGAGAAATAACTGTCCCTGACTTCAAGCTCTACTATAGAGATATACTCCTGAGAATAGCTTGGTATTGGCACAAAAATAGACAATGGAATCAAAGTGAAATCTCCGATAGTAAACCACACCTATGAACAACTGATTTTTGACAAAACAGCTAAAATTATATAATAGAAAAAAATAGATCAACAAATTGTGCTGGCACAACTGGATGCTGTCATGTAGGCTACTGCACATAGATCCACACCTATTGCCATGAAGGAAATGTAAGTCCAAATGGATCAAAGACCTCACCATAAATTCATCCACCTGAATCTCTTATAAGTGAAAGTGGAAGATACTCTTGAATGAGGAAGCTTCTGTAAGGCAAAGGAAACAAACAGCAAGACAAAAATGCAGCCCAGAGAATGGGAAAATATCTTTACTAACCCTATATCTGACAGAGGACTGACCCCCTAAAATTCACCAAGAACTCAAGAAGCTAGTCACCAAAATACCAAATAATCCTCTTAAAAAGTGGGTTACTGAAAGAACTAAAGAGAGAATTCTCAATAGAGGAATCTACACTGGCTGAAAGACACTTAAGAAAGTGCTCAACATCCTTAGCCATCAGGGAAATGCAAATCAAAACAACTCTGAGATATCATCTTACTCCTGTCAGAATGGCTAAAATCAAAACAAACAAACAAACAATAAAACAGTGACAGTCCATGCTGAAGAGGTTGTGGAGAAAGAGGTCCACTCTTCCACAGTTGGTGGAAGAACAAACTTGTACAGCCACTTTGGAAATGAATGAGGTGTTTCCTTAGGAAAATGGGAATAGGTCTACCACAAGATCCAGCAATTCCACTCTTAGGCATATACCCAAAAGATGCACGTACATGAAACAAAGACTATGTTCAATTATGTTCATAGCAGCATTATTTGTAATATCCAGAATTTGGAAGCAACCTAGATGTCCCTCAACTGAAGAATGAACAAAGAAGATGTGGCACATTTACAAAATGAAACAACAACAACAACAACAAAAATGGAATCTTGAAATTCCCAGGCAAATGGATGAACCTTGAAGAAACCATCTTGAGTGACATAACAAAGTCACAAAAAGTCGAATATGGTATATATTCACTCATATATGGATTTTAGATATAGAGAAAATGGTCACCAGCATACAGTTCAAACTGCCAGAGAAACTAGGAAACAAGGAGGGCTGTAAGGGAGACATACATGTCCCCTCACAGAAGAGGAAAGGCACAATATCACTTGAGCAACTCTGGATCAGGCAGGGATGGCAGGGAAGAAGTTAGGAGAAAGAGAAGGGGAGAAAAGAACAGGAGAGGAAAACATAAAGGAGCAAGAAAACTGATTCAAGGGAATAATAGAAATGAACAAGAGAGAGAGAGAGAGAGAGAGAGAGAGAGAGAGAGAGAGAGAGAGAGAGAGAGATAACATAATGGAGGAAACCATGATAGGTTTAAAGAGAAATTTCAGACTAGGGAAATGTCCAGAGTCCCACAAAGATGACCCAACAAACAAATCTAAGCAATAGTGGAAGGCTACCTTAAATATTCTTCCTGATAATGATATTGATGACTACATCATATTCCATCCTAGAGTCCTCTTTCAGTAGTTGATGGTAGCCGAAGCAGACACCCACAGCTGAACACTGAGCTAAACTCCTAGAATCCAGTTGCAGAGAAAGAGAATGATGAGCAAAGCAGTCAAGACCAGGCTGGAGAAACCCACAGAAATAGCTGAACTGAGCAAGGGGGAGCTCATGGACCCCAGACTGATAGCTGGGAAACAAGCATAGGAAGGACTGAGACCCCTGCACATGGGTCTCAGTTAGATGGCCTGACCATGGAACCAGGATGTATCCCTAGTTCAAGAAAGGACTTCAGGTGCCCATTCCCTATGGAGGGATAATTCCTTAGTCTAGAGAAATGGGGTAGTTAGTACCTAGTCTCTACCCCAAATGATTTGACAGACTTTGATGACAATTCATGGAAGGCCTCACCTTCCCTGGGGCATGGATGGAAGATGGGATGGGAGAGTCTGTGAGGGGCATGCGAGGATGGGAGGAAGAGGGACCTGAGATCTATATGTAAAATAAGAAAAAATATTTTAAAAACTATGGTGTAGTTAATGATACATATTCCCTTTACTTATTTCTATTTTGATTTATTTTATTACCTAATTTTTATATTTGATTAACATTTTGTAGAAACAAATTTGGATAAAGTCCAATTTTATCCAAATTGGATAAAAAAATTTTAAAGAATAATGTCTTGGGCATAAGATGACTCTGATTTAATGATATACTATAAGAATGGTGATGAAATGTACACATGCTATAATACATCCAAGAGAACATAAAGAATACATAATCACAGAACAGATAACCAGACAAGGGTTAAAAAACCCACAACCACAACAAAATAATACACATAGCTCATTAACATCTCTCATTACTAATGATCTCAATTCCTTAATAAAAACTGAATAGCAGATTGGATTAGAAAACAGTTTCCATCTTTCTGGGGCTTCCAAGAAACATGCCTGAACATTAATGACTAGCATCACCTCAAGTTAAAAGGATGGAAAAGGTATAAGAATTTGTTGAAGGAAGCAAGATGCAAGCAGATGGAGCTGCTGTAATATTTAACAAAATAGACAAATCAAAGACTTATCAGGAGAGATAGAGAAGAACATTACATACTCATTAAAGGTGCAATCCACCAAGAAGATTTTGCATTCTAAACACTTATGCACTAAACTCAAGGATACCCAATTTCATAAGACAACCACTGAAACTACTAAAATCAGATATTTACCCCAACACAGTGATATTGAGTGACAATTCTTGTCAGTAGACAGGCCATCTAGACAAAAACTAAGCGGAGAAATGTTGGAGTTAACGTGTCGTAAATCAAATGGTTTTGGAAGTTTTCTGCAGGACATTATACCCAAACACTAAGTAATATACTTTCTTTTGAGCAGTTCATGTGACTTCCTCCAAAAATTATCACACATTATGGTACCTAAACCTCAACAGATACAAGAACATTGATATTATACCCTGAATTTTATATGAATACCATGGCTTAAGTCTGGATATTAACAATAGAAACAACAAAGAGTATACAAAATCATGAAAGATGAGAAATTCATTATTAAATAAAATTTTGTTCAAGATTAGAAATCAAAATGAACATTAAAAACTTTTTTTAGTTAAATAAAATTAAAAACATCCAATACCCATGGCTATGGAACACAATGAAGGTGTTTTTATGCACCAAGTTCATAGCATTAAGTGCCTACATAAAACATCCTAGAGAAATGCCATATTAATAACTTTAAGCACAATAGAATGTTCTAGAATAACCAAGAAGGAAATTATATCCAAATTGAACTGACAAGAGGAAATAATCAATTTCAAAGTGGAACTCAATGAAATAGAAACAAAGCAATTAAAGAGAATTAATGAAATTAAGATTTGATTCTCTGAGAAAAAAACTACAAAACTGACAAAACATTTGGCCAATTCAAAGAGGAAATTTTAAAGAAAAATTTAGTTTTGTAAACTTATGTTTAGGCATGGTATCAGTGATGCTATGCAGTGACAAATACAAGGTCATCAAGGAAGTACATGTATGAATAATGTATAGACTTTTAGCTATGAAAATATATTGCTCATGTTCATCAGATAGAGTTATTCTGAAAGACTATACTTATTAATTTATCACACAGATGAGATGAGTCTAGCAAACTTATCTTAGTAGCTTAGTTCTGTTTAATTTTGGGGAAATAAACATTAAGGGTATTTAGAAGAGTATAAATCAAATGGGGGAACTAAGTATTAGGCAAGATCACAAACTCAACCAATATTAATGCTAATTTTCACGTTACTGATTTTAAACTCATGCTTTGCTGCAATTGTCCATTAACTTATTTTCAAATTCCATCCCTTTCACCACTCTAGTACATAAGACAAAACCAAATCTTACTTAAAATTATCTTAAGGAGAAATATGTGATAAAAATAAGGACAAGATGTTTCAGCTCTCCCTGTATAACGCAATCAACAGTTAAGAGACTCTAAAGTCATCATACTGATAATGTCGCTGTCTTTAATCCATTTTTAAATTACATAATAGCTATAGGGTTTATGCCAAAAGCAATATAACAAAATGCACATGTGCACGTGTCTCAAATGCATGTGTGCACGTGTCTCCTTACAGCGCCTGAATGAATATTGTGTATGCAATTTATCCTATGATATTGTGGATACATTATGAAAGTTAGGCCAAGATTTTATTGCCTGTAACAATATCCTTCAAAAAAGGTATTTGTACTTTCTGAATCTCAGAGTTTTCCTCTTCATTGCTTAGAAATAGATACTATTATTATCCTGATGTCACAGATGCTTTGAAAAATACAGGAGGCACAACTTAAATAACTATCCAGGAAGATTCACTGAAGAACTGTGATGTTAGTTTTTTAACTATATTTGTATTTTTTCTTATTAAAATCCCCAGTGTTTCTCTTGCATTACCTTAGTTCTAAAACATATTTAGATTCATTCCTGATTAAGTATTTCTGTTAATAAAACATGAGTAAGAATCCAGGTAGCAGTTTATTTCTATTACTTTTAAAGCTTAGTAATTTCGATGTTTTTAATCTCTAGTCTTAGATACTAAAGAAATACTCTATTTATTATTTTATTTTTGTTGGAGGCCATGCACATAAATGGACTTCAGAGAGAAACTATCAGGGGCCAATTCTTTCTTTCCAATTTTTGTGTCCTGGCTATCAAACTCAGGTCCTCTGACTTGGCAATAATCTTCTTTCCCCAGTGAGCCATCTCATCTCTTTCTGGTAATTACATTTTATGGTTACTCTTGCATTGAACACATTATATGTAATTCTCCAGGCAATAGTTCTTTTAAATGTAAACTCTATCAGAAACATTTACACATTATTAGAGGTTTAAAAATGGTAAATCACTCCAGTATGAAAGCTAAAAACTAAAAAATCGTTAAAATATAAATTTGAAGCAGACACATGGTTACCACCTCCTTTAAAAATACAAATATCTAAACTAGGCCAATATAGTGATATATGCCTCAATACCATATCATAGGAGGCTAAGGGAAAGATATTTTGAGTTTGAGGCCAGTGTAGGTCATAAGCAACATTACAGGTCACCGTAAAACAAAACAAAACACTAAGACATAGCTTCAAAATCTCAGACAAAATAAAACAATGAAATAAAAGACAAATGAAACATATTTGATTTAGAGAAATTTTTAGGCTTATTAAATATAACAAGTATCTAGTGGTAGTCTTTGATGAACTTAGGCTATAAAATAGTCCTGGGTATATATTAAATTAAATCATTTAATTTCATTTTTGTTTTAGGCCACATCTTTGCTCCTCAGAGTGATCAATAATTATATATGTGGCTGTCGATGAACTTGAAGTTCTCTTGTACTTGCTCCCATCTCCTAAATACTAGTATGATAGGTATGCACCCTCAGGCCTGGCTGTTGTCACGCTAGGCAATGAACCTAAACCATGCCAGTCCTCTACCAACTAAAACATACCATTGATGCAACTTATTTGTCATTTGAATTTATTTTAATAATCTTTGCCAAAGACTAAACTGTCACCCTTTTTCAATGTTTAGATCACTATTGATAAGAGAGAAGGGAACTTGCTTTTCCTTATAAAGAGCTTGGTTAGCATTCACTCCATTATAGCATGTGCTTCCTGCATGTGTGTTATTACACCAAGATAAAGAACTTTTACAAGTAAAAGTGACCCTGGAAACTTTGGGACTTTACTCAGGTTATTCAGATAGTGCTGAGAAGCCTTCTAATATTTAAATTGTACATGAATCTATTATTTATTGTTCAAAATATATGACAGGTTAAACTCCATAATTGATAGAAAGAGTATTGACTTTGGAGATAAAAATCTGTGGCATTTCCACTGAATATGGACATTGAACTACAGTACAGCTGAGCAGGTGCTTTAGAACATGCATTTTACTTATGGATTTCTTTTCTTTCTCTTCTTTTGCCTTCCTATGTCTCCTTCTATCCCCTTCCTTGAGCATAATAGAGTATTTCTGTTTTTTGTTTTTGTGTTTTTGTTTTTTTTTTTTATTTTCAGAAAGACCATGTAGTATATGCACATGGCTTCCCTTCCTTTTTTTCTTCCTTCATGACACAGAAATTGTACATGGTCCCAAATATTTTCATTATCCCACAATTAGCTATTATGACTCAATTCATACAGCCCAGTTCTTTGAAGGTGCTTTAATTTTTCAATCATTTCAATAGAACCCATTTCTTTCCAGATAGACTTTGCTTTCAAGAGGAAGGTGACTTCAGATTATGTCCGGAAACAGACAAACCACTTCACATAATTGTTTTATTTCACAACTATGCATATTCTTAAGAGAAACTTCAACATAGAATCATGTAATATTGGACAATATTACAAGTTAAAAAACCTTAAATTTCTGACTATTCTAGTGTGTTGGGTGTTCTCACCTCTGCTTGTCTATAACAGAGATTGTATTTATCTGCCTTCTTAGATTTTTGTTTGAATATTTGTTGTTTTTTCTCTGAGAATTGTTTGCATATTATTAGTTTGGCAAAAGAAAATGTAGCTAATTATGCCCCAACAATTTGCATAGTCTTATAGACATTATGTGTAGATGTTAGAATATAAAGATTGACTCTAAATAAATAACATGTAGTTTCTCTTTTAAATACCTCAATATGAAGTTTTTTTCATATTTTTATTTCAGTTTTAATATAGAATAATTTTAAATTTAAATCATACAAAAAACTGCAGAATACGTAATTTCGAATGACATTTTCCACATCCAACTTCATTAAGACTCTTCTTCTCCTATTTATTCATGTCTTCAGGCTGACCTTGAAATTAGAAACAGACACACAGATGAATGTGCTATCTGCTTTTCAGAATGGACTTGTATTTTTCCCTTTCTGAGTTATGTTTTAGTCATAAAATTAAAATTATTTTACCTTTGAGTACTCAATACATCCATATCCATTTCAGTGCTTTTATGCTTATTGTGATTCCTGTCCTGACTGGCCTAAGTCTGTGTTGTTCCCAATCAAAAAAGGGCTGAGACAATAGTAGTCAACTGGATATGCAGTCCTCCCTAATTTCTTCAGTCATCCTAACTTCAAGAAACTTTAACTAAAAGCTAGTATGCATCAGTAGGTATATTATCGACAGAATAATAGACTAGAGATAAATGAAGAGAAAAATGAGCCAAAAAGGATAACTGTGTCATTATAAAGAACAAAGATGTGGGTAAAGTATATGAGCATCAAGAAGAAAGAGTTTGTGATTTGTGTTTATCTTCAATATCAAGATACATTAATTCACAAAATGTATATAAATTCAGATTATTCACATAATAGAATTTCATAATTTTAGACCCACATTTTTTTTTTGTAGCAGCAAATGACTACAGTTGAAAAGCAACATTTCTTTGCTACACACAAAGCTAGAGTTCATAGGATGACAAACCTTTACTTAAACCAGAACATAGCATATAGATGCAAGTCTGAGATCTTTGTGAAATGGCTTGCTCAGTCTCAAGTGTAAGCATTCAGTAGTTTTAAAAATGTGTCTGTCTGTAGGACTGAAGGTCTGTTAGCTATTTAGGATAGTACATCCCATAGACACAAAAATGCATATTAACTGACCCAATAACACAAACACAAAAAAACTAACAATAATGAGTGCACTGTTCTTAAATGTGATGACATGAATACAGCATTAGACATCCTAATGATAAGTTAGTCATTAATCTTCACTTAAATGATATTTGTTGTGTGTCCACTTGCGAAACATCACAAAATCACCAAAAGTCAGTATCAAACATCATTTGTATAGTCTCTCTTTCCATGTGTGATGTATGTGTGTTAATGCAAAGGCTAAAAGAATGCTCACTTATGTATGGGCAGACATGTGTGGACCAGAAGTCATTGTTGATTCTCTATCTCTTTCTCATTTATTTATTTATTTATTTATTTATTTATTTATTTATTTATTTTTGTTTAACAATTTCTTTATGGATTCTTTGGGAATTTCACATCATTCACCCTAATTGTACTCACCTCCCCGTCCCCAGTATATCCCTTCCCCCCACCTGCAGTACTCCTCCAAAAGGAAAATAATTAAAATATCAAAACAAAGCAAAATCAATGAAGCAAGCAAACAAACAAAACCCTAAAAAAAATCCTCTTTATTTCTCCATTTTACTTGCTTCTCCATTCTACCTGCTTCATTCATCATGGTGTCATTGGGAACAATGTATCACATAGTATATTCTTTTGTTCAATCAGCTTTACTAGCTGTTCACTGCAGTGAGTCACTTGTCTAGTTCAGGGCCTCTGGTTTCTGGTATATCATCATCACTGGATCCTCACTGAAGCTTCTGGCTGAGCTAAGTCTTTTAGTTTGCGTGGGCATCATTTTACAGGAAAAGTCCCTTCAAGAGCTCCAGCATGTCCTAGATGGGGTAGATGTTGGATAGGCCTGGCTGTGCATCTAGGTGGTAACTCAACTAGTTAGTCTGGGCCACTGAGGCCACCTGCTTTAAGCAAGAGGGTGGAGTTAGCTCCCTTATCCATGACATCCGGATCATTTGTCCCTTGCCTGTGGTGAGGTGCAGGGGCAATCTCTCCTATGAGGGTAGTTGCTAGCTCTCTTACTACAGTATCTGACAAGAGGCAGGACCAGCAAAGGATAGGGCTGGCTGATTGTGGTCCTCTGATTTCATCACTCATGGTATCTATGACCCCCTGAGGTGACAGAAGCTACAATTATCAACAGACCTCTGCTGCAGGTGGACCATGGACCAAGAAACAGTCAATTATAGGCACAGCTTAGGTCAGGCAACATCCTGGGTCTAGGCAGAAGCACTGGCCACTCAGATCCTGATTACTCTGGTGGCTGGATGGCCTCCAGAGACCACCAATGCCTTAGGCTGCAACCCTAACCCCGGGCTTCAGAGTGACCTCAGCACATAGTACGGACACAGACTGAGACATGTTCCTGAGAAGCAGCTAGGTCTGGATATACCCATTGTCCCAGGTGGCACTGCAGTCTACTCAGATCAGTGTGGCCCTCAGACACATAGTACGGACACAGACTGAGACATGTTCCTGAGAAGCAGCTAGGTCTGGATATACCCATTGTCCCAGGTGGCACTGCAGTCTACTCAGATCAGTGTGGCCCTCAGACACATAGTACGGACACAGACTGAGACATGTTCCTGAGAAGCAGCTAGGTCTGGATATACCCATTGTCCCAGGTGGCACTGCAGTCTACTCAGATCAGTGTGGCCCTCAGACACCAATATGAAACTAGATCTTTGGCATCCTCATGGTCTTCAATGATAGCAGGAACCTGGGACATCAACACAGACCCTTGCTGAAGTAGCACCAGGTCCCAGGTGGCCTGCACTGCCACCCAGATCTGTATGGCCCCAGTGGCTGTATGGCCGCTCAGATTCCATCAAAGCCACAGATTAGGTCCCAGGATCCAGGCATCCACATGGGCCCTATTGGCAATGTGGACAATGTACTTTAACACATACTCTGGTTGCAGTAGGAGTACATCTCTATTTATTTTAAATATCATCACTTTATATAAATTTATACATATTCTGATTATTGTAGGTCAAAAGATCATGATTTACTCATACAATTTATTTTATTAACCATGAAAGTAGTTCTTGAACCTTTCACCTGTCCCAGTGAATTCAACCAATAATCTAGTACAACTTCTGCTGAAATTCTAGTGCAGCTTACTTTGTTAACAGTGTTGTCAAACGTAGGACATTTCTTATCCTATTGACCTAACCATGTTACATACATGTAATTTCATTAAATACCTTCTTAAATAGCCAAAGGCTAAAAGAAAGGAAATATTCACTAATACCATCTTTTTCTTTCTTCTTGTGTGTGGGCTGTTTGTTTGATACAACAAAGTCTCTTGTGGCTCAGGTGTTCAAAGAAGAGCTGAAACTCTTGACCTTCCCTCATCCAACTCTTAAGAATTGGAATGACAAGACTGTGCCACCACACCTGGATCATGCTGACAATTAGTGAAATTTTTGCATACAAAGTAAAGCCTTTTACTGTGTGCTTTTAATTTCCTTGGTAACCGCACTCTACTGCCCTGTTCAGTTCTTCCCTCAGATCTTCCTGTTCCCCTTCCTCCCCTCAGTCTTTCTTCCTGCTTCCATGTCATATAAACCCCATTAACCTCTTGTTTCCCCCTGAACCCACTCTTTTAAATATCTTCTCTTTTCATAGTCTTCTCCTTGCTTTCATTATATGGCTTTTAAATTAGCTTTACAGACAATTGTTTTGTATTTGGCTTTCAAGTCACTTTGCCCAACTACTTGTTTTTAGTTTGAGTTTCCTAGAGTGCCCCTGCTCTAGAGGCAGTGTCATCTGGGTGAATAGAGGTCATAAAGGACATGGACTAAAGGCTCTTGCAATAGCCATCTTTATTCAGAGCATCAGACAATTTATACTCTGAGGGTTAAGAAAGGAAAAATGAGTAAACTTCTCCTGACTTCAAGCTGCATACAATCACAAGTACAAGTAGCATGGCATCATGTGGCAAAACATGTTTTTGTTTTTGTTTTTTCTTAGAGGCCTATAAATGAGAATAGAAACAGGCAGTGACAAGTAACCTGAAGTAAACTCATTTCTATCTGCAATGCCGGGTAGGAGCATGAAAACATATTCCCAAAATAATTCCAGTTTTGAAGGAATTGAGATCAGAGAATATTTGTCTTATTTTCTTGGAGTCTCCTCACAAGCACTAAGAATTCACACAGCACTCTATCCTTGCACCATGTTCAGACACGTTAGTATCTCTTACAGGGTGGGCCTGATCACATTACATTGGATGTATCTCTGGTTATGCCTGCTTTATTTGGCCTTCATTTAAAAATGATTAATATTTTTTTAATTTAAATATATTTAGTTCATACTCTTCTCCTCAAGTCTCTCCAACTCCTCACCTGGGACTACTTGGAGTCTGAACCAGAAACCAGAGGGAACTTGGTGGCTATTATTCAGTGAGCTTTTTCTTCTAAGTTCTAAATGTCTAACAGGGGCTTCTGACTTCCTTGATTACTGAAGCCCAGTGTGTATCATGTTCTATTCCTCCCATTACTGGCAAGTACTTACATTATTAACTCGTGATGTTCTGTGCTTCTTGTGACCAAGAAGTCTCTTCACTTGTGGTTAGTGTCTTTAAGGAATCTTTGAGACTGAGAATGCTGAAGTACCTGAAATAAAAAATGATGACAAAAAATCTGTCATGTATGTTCAATGAAATATTGGATAAAAATTGATTTTCAGTATGAATTAATATAATCAAATATAAACACATATTTTTGTTAAAGACTATATGTCATGTGATATTTTTATATTAACTCTGAAGTCACATTGAGAACTTGGCACATTTAGTAATTGTCATGATGTGGAGTAAATAACTTAAAATTGTCCAATATTTTCCATATTGTTTTAACATTGTGATTATACATACATACTTAGGTTGTGAATCTAGTCTTTGTGTGGGCTCTCTAACAACCACTCTTTGGTTGCTAGCATTGATGAAAAGCTAGAATAATAGTTGGAATCCAAAAAGCTCTAGTTAGAGGTTGAAGTCAAACATGATAAATCCTTGGGAAGGACTTTGACTTATGCCCATTCTGCTTGCCACATAGCTCTGTTGTTCCTGTCTGCCACAGTTAATGTTGCTGTTGAGAGAAAGCGATACTCTGGAATGGTCCTCATTTCTACGGTGCCAAGAAGTGTTCTTTTAACATAAAGGATTTCAAGATTATAAGAACAATTCTTTCTTCTGAGTGTCTGCTCGAGGTATAGACTGTTATAAGGTATGCTTCACCAGAATGACATTAGCTAATGTTATTTTGCATTAGATATCAAAACATGTAAAGCTGATCAATACCATCCCTTAGCACCCTCTCTAATATCATGTTTTATAGACTTTTCACATGTTGACATTTGCTAATCTGTCATTTGATTTTAGATTTTATTGCTTTTTACATATTATGTATGATTCAATGAGTCTTAACAACCCAGAATACTCATGAATACACAATCTTCTTCATTGTCCACAGAATCGTTCCATTTCACAAGCCTCACATTCATCAGTGATCAATAGTTATTTATTTAATATCTGAATTGCTTTCAGAATGTGGTATACTTTAATATTTTTTAGATATAACTAAAAAAGATATGATGTAAATATGATTGTAAATCACAATAAAACTAAACCAAATTTCCATCCTGTGATTTTTGAGGCCAAGATATTATATCATTATAAACCATGAACTATATGTAAGGTGGAAATTACAATTTCTACCTCAGAGAATTTGACATAAAATAGTGGTTATAAGGAGGACAACATATAATATTTACAACTACGAAATGTCCACATATGATGTCCCACACAGTTAAATCACTAGCCAATAAAATAAGATGTACACGGTGTTTAATGAATTTTTAAAGTAATTTTCAAAGTAAATTGATTTTATCTGGTATATTAAATCAAAAACTACACACACACACACACACACACACACACACACACACACACACACACACTGATATGGTAAAAATTCTGAAAAGGGAAAATTCCTTGAGAGCTTAGTTTTGTATATGTATTTGTGTAGCAGGCTTGTACATGTGTCACCAAGCAAATGGAAAAGTCATATGAAAACTGCTTAAATGAGTTATTTTCTTCTTCCAGACATTCAACTTTAATGAACAAATTTGGACTTTGTAACAAGCATCTTTTACCCACCAAGCCACCTGGGTGGTCTGAATAATCAAATCTTAATGAAATATTTAAAACTTCAGAGACAAAAAGGGGATCTTTAATGCTTTCTCTAAAATTGGTGTCACAAAAATTTCTAGGAATTTAGGAAAATTCTAGGAGACAGCCAAGGCAAAAGATACAGAGTTTGGCTCCAGAACTATTGACCTTGAGGAATGAAAACTCATTCAAGTAAAAAATGTACTTGATTGTTATATATTTGTGTTCTTGGAGAGAAGATGATGAAAATAGAAATAATATAAAGGAGAAAGTGCAACATACTGTCGTTTAGGTGAGAAGAAAAGTAGAAAAACAAGTTTAGTTGTTTTCAACAAAGAGATGACAATTGAAGGATGAGTTCTCTGAGGAATAGAATTGTAAGAAAAAACATGGGTCTAAAGTAATTTTAAAAGCCAATAAAATCTATCTTTTGATATCTAGCTCAATATTCTCTTGACAATCATGAAAAATATGAAGAGTCCTTGTTCAGAAAGCAAGCTGCTGCATCAAACACCTATCTCAAAAACACAGGCTTACATCAAATTCCATTTAAAGCAACCTACTTTTAAGAAAGCAGTAAGTTGTCTATATATAAGCTAGTAATATTTTTTCTTATGGAAAAAATTACCCCATCCAAATACTTTATCTCCTTGGCATAGAAAACATTAGAGAAAGAAGAAAATTATCTTTATTTTCCAGAAGTGGTTAGGTAAGCACACATTTTAAAAACACATTTTTATCCATGATCCAGAGTTGAAAGTGAACAGAAATCTTTCATTTTCCATTACTTTGTTTTGATAAAAGCATATTTTTATACCTAATTCCCTGCTTTCATAAGTTCTTTTGAAAGTTATTTTGATTTATTTTATTATTAATTGATTATGTATGTCCATCTGTGTGTAGATAGTGCAAAATGGGTGGAAAATGCCCACAGAGGCCATAAGATTGTTGTAGCCCCTGCAAATTAAGTTACAGGCAGTGGTGAGCTACAAGCCAAGGATGTTGTAAATCAAATCAGTATCCATGCAAGAGGAGTATGCACTATTAATCAAGCACTATCTCAACTCCCTTTTTATAGTTTCTTAATCTGAATTCTATTGTTATAAAGTTGAATCACATATACAGCTATTTCTTAAGCATTAGGGTAAGTTGTACCTGCATGAAGTTAGTTATAATAAAACAGTTTGCTACTGCTTTTTTTTTCTTATTATACATATCGATTCCAGTTCCCTCTCCATCCCTTCCTCCATCCTTCTCTTCCATCCATTTAGTTTTCTGACTTGTTTCTTATAAGCAGTAAAAAGAAAAGTTAAATATTGGTACACATGTTATTTTCATTTTTTTAGAACAAAATAATTGGTGGATATGACCAGTGAAAAAGCTCAGTGTGTAAAGCCATTGATGTATAAGCATGAGCATTCAGATCCAAAAATCAAGGCAAATGCCAGGAATGAGAAACAGCCCACACCTGCATCTCTAGATTGGGAAAAAGTCTCAGGGTACCTTCAGCAACGTGACTAGCTAGACTATGAGAAAATGGAAGTTGTGTGTTCAAGAGAGAGACTCTGCTTCAATATACCCAATAGCAGATGATGACGATGACCAATGATACCCAATGACAACTACTAGCTTCTACATTCTCTCACATATTTGTTTAAATACATTCATCAATACATGTGCTGATACATGTGAATGTGTACACACACAATTGTGTATATTTCACATATATACTCACAAAGAATTATTTAACATTTCACTCAAAGTTACTTGAGGTGTATATAATTTAACTTAATTAAATTTTTCAGTGAAGACATTTATCTAAAGTTCATTTATGTCAATTTTATTACACATCGCAAGTATATTATGGATCTTAACTTTCTTGTGTGGAATAATTAATATATATTGATTCAAAAGAATTGGTTACATGTTCTCTATTGTTTCCTCCCATCACTCTTGACAGATGAAAATCTGTTTTCTTGATTAGTACACTATGATGGCAAAGATTGATATTTAAGCAAATTTAAAATAAAGTAACAGAACATATTTAGGATGAATTAAAAAACATTTGAAGATGGTAAACTACATTGTTGCTTACTCAGTAAATTATTTACATAGGAATAAATTATAAATATATGCACAATAATTACACATGAATCTTATCGTAGTATTCATACTACTTAAGAATAATAGTGGCACTATAAAATTTCATATTACACATTGACTATAGTATCCAAATCCAGGAAAAGAAATAACTTGAGTTAAATACACTAGACAAATAGATGGAAAGTACTTGATTTAAGATTATTAATGAAATGTCTTCTACTTGACTATTGATAAATACTATGTTTCTAATCACTGATTATCCTCTTCTGATAGGCTCTGTAAGACAAAGTATTATCATTTTTAAAAAGATGTTTTATTCTGTTTATCATGCTATTTGGAAATTGCTGAGGAATTATTAAATAAATAAAACCTTGAACACAAACATATCCTCTAAAAATGACTTCTTAGTTTTTATGCCTCTTATTGATATTCTAAGAACTCATAATATGCATCAGCATCATGTCTATAATAAAAATTTAATAAAACTGTTTAAAACTTAATCTATTAATTTTATTTATTTTATACTCACCTCTAATGAATATTTACTTATATAAATGAATACCTATTCTAGTTTAGAAGAATGAAGGGTACAGTGTGTGAAGATATCATTAACACAGAAGAAGCTAAATGAATAATTGTCTAAGGTATAATCCAAAGAGTATGCAGATTTTCTTTTTAAGAGGATAGCTCTTGCTCAACTATGTTCATTGCAGCTTTATTCATAAAGAGCTGTACTTTCTTAACACTTTAACATGTGACACATTAACATGTAACCATAGTCGCAAAAATATCAAAATGAGGCACTTACTAATATTTGAGCTGGGAAGGTTTTCTTGGTTCAATTGCTGTTCATTGGTTTAGAAAATACATGGGGTAAATGACCCTTTATATCTGTCTTTTCTTCCTGGAAGCATATTATTTAAACGAGGTTGTCATGGATGTTAAAAAAAAAAAAAAAAAAAAAAAAAAAAAGCCTGTGTTGGGAGCTGGTAGCTGTAACATTAGGAATATTATACAGACATGATAATTTATAAAGCTTCTATTATGACTGTCAATATTTTGTTTTGATATTGTTTGAAATCCCCTTGTGGTAACTGAGAGCCAGTACATAAACGTTTTATAAGTTAAGTTCGGCCTCTGTGGGTTTCTGTAGTCTGGTCTTGACCCCTTTGCTTATCATTCCTCCCTATCTGCAACTGTATTCCAGGAGTTCCATTCAGTGTTTAGTGTGGGGCCCACACAGACAGTTGAGCTGAACAAGGGGGAGCTCATGGACCACAGACTGATATTTAGAAAATCAGCCGGGGACCGACCCAAAGCTGGATGAGACCCTGAAAATTGATCTCAATTAGAAGGCTTGGGCAGTCTAAGGGACCTCTGACAGTGGAACCAGGATGTATCCGTGGTGCATGAAAGGACTTTGGGAGTACATTCCCCATAGAGAGGTACTCCTTTAGCCTAGAGACAGGAGGGAGGGCCTAGACTCTAGTCCACATGACTAGGATCCCGCCTGGAAATCCCCACCCTCCCTGTGGAGTAGGTGGGGAATGGGATGGGGGGTGTCGGCTAACATGGTAGGATGAGAGGGAGAGGGAACTCGGATTGATATGTAAAACAAGAAAAATAATAAAAAATGTTAAGTTCTGCCTTTTTTTTTTCCTTCCTATTTCTGGCATAAAACAATAAAAGCAGCTTAGAACAGGGAAAATTTTACCTGACAATTCTGTCTTTCATTAAGGAAATTCAAGGCAGAAGCTCATTAAAGTGGGAATCTTGAAGCAGGAATGGAAGAAAAGAACATGGGAAGAATGCTTCTTACTAAATTGTTCCCTAGAACTTGCCTGCCTGATTTATTATGGAACCCAAGACCCCAGGACCATCTACCCAGAGATAATACATCATTGAGATGGGCTCTCCCACATTAATCATTAATCAAGAATATACCCCACAATTTTGCCTATAGATAATCTGATGGAGGCATTTACTTGGTTGAGTTTCCTCTCTCCAAGGAACTCAAGCTTGTGTCTGGTTGACAACAAAACTAATCATCAAGATTTCCAATGTGATAAATTGACATCTTGTTCATGTTTTCTTGAAAAGTTTCTATCATTAATAAATACTGAAAATACATAAAATTTAAGATGATTTATATGAAGTCCTTAGGAATTAATATAATGCAAGTTTTACTGTAAATCTTTAATGATATCTTTCATACATATAAAATGTAAATTTTCCTGTTAGCTTTAGGGTTTTGAGGTTATGTGTCAAACAAACGTAGTTTTAAGTTTCTAATTGTCCAGCTCAGAGAAGTAAACCTCAGTATATCAATGACCAGACTAATTTCAGGTAAGTCCTAATTGCTTCTAAAGTCTTCTCAAATTTTATGTGTGAAACTTCTATTTCAGCATAGTAGTCAAGTATAATCAGTGTTCAAAGTCCTTAATCACTTTCTGTTGCAAACACATAAGCAAGTATTTCATATTTTCAAAGTAGCTTTACCTGTAATAAATTTCCTAAAATTAAAATATGGAGATATGCTTAAAGAAAACTATAAACAAGTTGGAAATTTTGGAATATTTTTACAAAAATGATAGTGTTTTTAAAAAATGCTTCCCTGATTCAATATAACAAAATATTTTAACAATATTGATATTTATCAGATGTTCCATTTTATATAAATTTTGTAGTGCTGGCAAAATAAATGCTTTACATGTCACAACCTGAATAATTACTAGGTACAATATATTTTGCTCATTTGATCCAATATAATTAATGGACAGGTTTTGAATATTATTAGGAAAATTTTAAGGACTTACAGTTAAAATGATGAGCAGTTGTTTTCCATATGTGAGTCTGAGTCTTCTTAGGCTTCTCTAAAAATTAGCCAAGGCATGATTGGCCTACAAATGAACAGAATACAGAATCCAAATCACTGTTAGTCTCCTCTCCTGTAATGTTCTTTGCAATCACGAAGCAAAATTCAAGTCCTATTTCAAACCTCATCCCAAGTTTGAACCAGCATTCTCAGCTCTTTCTACTTTATCTGCAGCTGTGTTCCAGAGAGCATTAGGCTGGCTGATCTTGACAAGGAGAAGCTGCTGTGTGTATATAAATTTTATACATTGCTGTATCATTTTACAGAAATGATCATAGAGGCATTGTGGACCAAGGTAATAAAGGCACACATGCTATTTGCTCACAAAGTAACATAATACCTTTAGTATGTGATGAGCTGAGCCAGCATATTAATATCATTTCATAACACACTAAGCTGGGTGAAGAAGAAAAAGTTTATACTTTTGAGAGACAGAGAGGCAGAGAGAGAGAGAGAGAGAGAGAGAGAGAGAGAGAGAGAGAGAGAGGAGAAAGGGGTTTGAATGATTTGGTGGGAAGGATTTTGGAAGGGCTGAAAAGTAGAAGCCAGAAAATGTTGTAAAAAATAATCTATTTTCAATAAAAATAAAAAATAGGAATAAAACTTATATTTTTGTATTTCTTGTAATAAGTTACATTGATATACATCGGCATGCCTATAGTTAGCAGAATAATTTTTGGTTGGAGAAGCTGGTGGAATTACTTAGGGGAAGTAAAGTAATCCAAATTATTGAATTATGAAGACATATTAGTTTTGAACTTACAAATATAACAGCAGTTTTAAATAAACAGATAAGGTTACATATTAGAAAGCACATGTATAAATAGTGTCAACACACATGTTCAATACAAAATTGGGAAATTTGGATCTGCATGACTTTGAGAAGAAGTATTGAGATAAAGAACTACAGTTAGTAGAGTTCAATTGCATATCAACTGAAGATGAGTTATCTAGAAACATGGCTATGAAGTTTAGAAGATTAGATATTGAGATTTAACCTTACAGTCACCTATCCAGTGTGTCACTGTCTAACAATCTTGGAAACATCCAGTCCTTTTAAATGTTCTATTTCCTGAAGGATCTTTACATGACATCCAAAATTTTCTTCTCCCTAATGATGATGACATCTAGGTCCCTTGTTGTCTTCCTCTTGCACTCTGAATTTTTCTGTTATCTTTTTCCACTTGTACTGTCTTCCTTGTCTTTTTCCTTTTTTTTTAAATTCATTGTCCATCTGCTTTCCTCCTCCCTCCCCCTTTATTCTCCTACTGAACTTCAGGTTCACCCTTTGTCACTGTGGTTTTCTGCTTCTCTTCCTGTTCTCCTCCTGCTGATACATCTGCCCTTTGTCCTTATGATCCTCCTCGGCCTCCTCTTCTCCTCCTGCCTTCTTCACTCTACCTCCTTCCTTCTTCTTATCTTTCTGCTTTTCCCCTTCCCCTTTCACTTCTCCAGCCTTTTGTTTTTTCTCTTGTTTTCTTTCATTTCTTTCTTTGTGAAATTTCTGACATGTCTTCATGAAGGATCAGTGTCTCTCCCTTTTAACTTTGATATCTGCTTTTGATTCTAGCTTCTGTAGGCAAAGTTCAAGCTCTTCAAATCATAAGGCCTCCAGTCAAATTTGTTCCACTCCCAAGCTGGCTATTTTCATTTCATTTCTTGGTATACCATGTGAAAGTCTCTGAAATGAATAGGAACATGCTGATAATTCAGTGTTTTTAAATATCTCTCTATTATAAATCAGTATTTTATCAAAAGGTTTTGTAATTACTAATGTTCATATTTGCTTTATACAGTTTAGCTACCATAAATTTAAAATTCTAATTTAAATTGCTAATTAATATGTCTAAGCACATCACTCTATAAAGAGAACATTTTAGCATAAATCTGTTTGATTATAGTAAGTGTCACTCACAGTTTATTTAATTTCACTCTGGAGTTTACAAAGTCTTCTGCTTATTTCCTAACCCACTCGATATGAGTTATTTTGTTTCACAGTTTTATCATTTTTGTACAGTTTGCATTTCAACAACTTAAAACTTTGTGGCTAGAGAGTTGGTCAGCATGTTCTCTTGATAATGGTTCGTTTTTGAGAACTGGGCATAGACTAGTCATTTGTGTAGCTGGAACCTTAATTGAGAAGTTACCTACATCATATTGGTCTGTGGGCATGACTTTGGGTCATTTTTTTTTCTTGATTATTGATTCTGATGATCCCAGTCCAATATGGGTAATGCTGTCCCTAGGTAACAATGGATTCCTCTTAAATTAAAAATGTAGCTGAGAAAGCCAGGAAACAAATGTAGTAAGCAGCATTACCTCATGGGCTTTCCTTCGGTTTTTGTATCCAGGGTCCTCTCTTGAAGTCTTGCCTAGGCTTCCCTCAATGATGGACTGTAAATTGCAAGCAAGATAAACCTTTGACTTTCAAGTTTGCCTCTTCCAGTGTTGTTTTTTTTTTTTTTGTTTTGTTTTTTTTTGTTTTTTTATTTTACATGTAGATCCAGTTCCTTCTCCCTCCCTCCTTTTCTCCTCCCTCCCTCCATCCCTTCCTCCTTCCTTCCCTCTTACCTTCTCCTGTTTTATCACAGAAATTCAAAGCAAACTAGGACACTGCTCTTGGAAAAGGAACTGGGTTCAGTTCCCAGCACTAAAATTAGGCATCCCCAAACTGCCTCCAGAACCAGGGGACAACTCAGAGGTACCCAATCCCCAATCTTTAGAAATTCACATTTTTATTAAATTACAACATAATTTGTGTTAGATGCTTTTTTTAATATTGCATATAATTTGCTTTTGTTTGTAATTGAATAACTACCATGGTGTTACCTGAATTAGCCATCTCAGTAATTTCTAAATAGATTATTTAAGGGCATTGTTGGAGGAGATTGAGAAGAGAAATAGAAAAATGGCAAAGATAGTACAGGATAAAACAAAGTGCTCAAGTGAAGGGCCAATTCATACTATCAGGTAGAAAGGAATAACAGACAAGAACATACAAAAATGTAACCATATACCTTTGTGTGAAATTTTAGTTGACTTTAAAAATAAACTTTTATTAGATGCAAGTATTAGATTTCATAATGATATTTCTGAAACAAACATTTTGTGGTTTCTGTTTATCTCCACTCACCCCCCTTCCCTTTTTCTATCTCCCCACACTTTAGTAGTTTTCTATACTTCATTTTGTGTCCTTTGGCCTCTCTGTCAACACCTGTGATTCTCCACCCCCCTTCCCCACCTTCACACCACTAGCTCCAATGTTATCTTATCTAGTATCAGGACTTCATGTACTCTCACATGGCCTCATTTAAGTCTACACAAACACAAAAATTAGTTTCCACATATGAGAGAGATCATCTGATTTTTAGGTTTCTAAATCTGGGTTCACTCCATGTAGCTGGAAAAGACAGAAGCCTCCACTTAAGATGTATTGACATACAAAAGAAAATATGAAAGAGGAATAATTAAAATTGACAATTTCACCCAAACTGAAAACGAACTGGTTTTTCCTTATACCTTCAGAGAATTAAAGTTGTTGCTGAAAGAATTAAACTGAAATCTGAAAGTCTTTTATGCTATTTTCATAAATAAGCAGTTTGTCTTTTTTGTTGCATAATAATTTGCCAGTTTATGTATATGTAGGATTGGCAACTGAATTGTTTATATTTTAAGGAGAGTTTGAATTAAGATATTATGAAAATTTTGATACAAAACCACTTCTTTTCTATGTCTTTTCTAGATTTTTAATAGATTTTTATTTTATAAGTGAATATATTTACTTCACCTTCACCTTCAACTTCTCACCTACTTCCCAAAATTTTCTTTCCTCCTGATGTATGCTCCTTAGAGTTTAATATTCATGTAATTTTATATTTATACATCATATACACATGCATCTCACTGAGTTTATTAGTATTGCTACTGTGCACTGTGCTACTGTGATTAGTGTTGCCATTTCACTACTTGGGGTTGGATAATCTATCATGGTTCCTTAGAAAAATGATTCTTCCTGAACAGCAATTGCTGTCTATAGCTCTTTATCTAGGAATGGGGCTCTGTGAAAATTTCCACAGCCATGTTGACAGGTTACCCAGAATTGTCATTATGCAGACCTTCTTTGGGATACCTCATTGTTGAGACTTTAAGGAAACAACTTCCTTATCATGCACAGGAGACATCATATCACAACACATGTCTTCCTCTGGCCTTTACCATCTTTCTGCTGTATGCCCAAGCTATCTATACCACTGATGGTCCTACACCCAAAACATCTATTTACTACAGAGATACTTGCTCTTCCTTGTTCACTTGCTCAGTTCATAATACAAAATGGAAACAACACAAATGTCTTTTAAGAATAGATAATGAAAATTTTCCACACATATGAAACAGAATCTTATTCAATTGTGAATGAAAATAAGATCCTTAAATCTGTATGCTTATGGTTAGAAATGGAAAATGTATCAATTTATACATATATAAGTGATTAAATATGAAAGATAGAAAAATAATATATAGATAGAAATTTAGATAGATACATATGTAGTTTGACTGAAGTTAAGAGATATGGAGGGAATTGATTATGTCCATAAGAAGCATTGGCTATATAACAAATCACCGGTACTTCTCTGTTATTCAAAATCTACTCTTGAATTCTTAGAGTAATAGTAAGAGACTCCAAACTGATTTAGGTCAATTCCATTAACCTGGGTTTTTTTTTTTTTTCCAGAATTTGAATTTAAGACCCTGTTCAAGAAACCACACACTTTGTATACAATACTTGAATGAATTAATCTAGAAATAACCTGGTAGTTTTCTCTCTGAGTACAGGCTTTACTATCATTGGAAAGTGCTATGCTAGTGCCAAGGGAGTAAAACAGATGAAAAATTTAGGGACCATGACAATGACTGTCCCAGTTAAATAGTGGCACTTTTATGTAGGGAATAGCCCATAAAGGTCTAATTGGAATTAAAGTCAATTCAGTAGGAGTGATTATATGTCTCACACAAAAAACACAGCCAATTACCCATGACTGAGGAGCTCATAGACCCCAGAAAAAAACATACAACTGCCATTTTCTTAAATCAGTATTTATTATAGATTATAACTGTATTCTCATTTCAGCAAGACAATTACAAAGTTCCTCATCTGGCCCAACTACAGAAAGTAAGTGGCTGTGGGGTACACAGTCCAAATGAGTACATCTACAATAAAACACCTATATCCAAGACACAGAAAAGTAGAACTGAAGTTTTATTTTAGTATTTTGAAAGTATGTATCTTAATTTATAGAACTATAAATGAGAATGCTACCTGTTCCTTCATTTAGGTCTTCTTTCATCAATCTTTTTAAAATATTGAGAACAGAGTAACTTCTTATAGCTGGAAAATAGTTCTACCAATGTATGTGGCTTTAGTTCTTGTAAAGTTATATGTGTGTTTATGTATGTATGTATGTATGTATGTATGTATGTATGTATGTATATGTTACATTCATATATTTTTCCTATGGGATTTGGAGAGAATTGATGGGATTTTCTACATATATTCACACATATTATATGTAGAAAATATTAGTCTTAAATTTTCTGTTTTATTGAGCTTATTTTTCTGCTCATGCAGTGTAGTCCAGGACAATCTCATCTTATTTCCTTGTAAGTAGAAATTTATCAACTCTCCCCAGAGTCTTAAATGATTCAGTCTTACCAGCATTTTTTTTTGTTAATGTTCATATTTATACTCTGCCTTGAAGGGGAGTTGCTCTACCCTTTGTTATCATATTATTTTAATATTACTCAGTTGAAAATGCAATGGAAATCTTCAGGATTCCAATACTATGTAAGAGTCAAAGTAGACTACCCCTGTGACAGTAAAGGTGAAACAGTGGTAAGAAACCATGGCCAATGACTTTATTCTCTCACTGATCATGTTAGCAGATTCTTTAGCTCTTTTAAGAAAAGAAATGTAGTTTTCAATAAATTCAGCCACAGAATTTGAGGACAACATAGATCTCTTATGTTGTATCCTATGCTCTCAAAAAAAAAAAAAATGAAACATAGTAATGATGTTTTCCAACCATCAATATTATGAACTCTGTAAAATTTTCACTATGCAATGAGAAACATTTACATTGTGTTTTAATAAAATAAATTAGTGTCATACATAAAAGTACATATATGTTGCTTAGGCCCTACATTTATGTTTTCTTCTCATGAATTTCCTCAGTTCTGCAGCCATAGTGTCAGTAATATACATGACTAACTCTTGTATGATCATTATTTTGTAATGAAGTGTTAACTTTTTATTTTTTCCACCTGGATAAATTTGATTTTAGTTGTTTCTTTATACAGTGAAATGCAAGCATGAGAATGAACAAAATCAAACAGTATGCAAAGAAACAGCTTCAGTACTATTGTATGGCAGACAATGAAGAAAACTTAGGAGAGGTTCTGAGAGTTCACATAAAATATTCATTGACTCTGTGACTCTTCTTGCATCATTTAAAGACTTGTGATATAATATATCAACTCCAACCTTTGATTTATCACAGTGAAAAAATGCTCACAAAGCATGAGAGAGAGGGAGGGAGGGAGGGAGGCAGGAATGGAGAGAAGGAGAGAGAGGATAAACTGGGATTGATATGTATAATAATAATAATAATAATAATAATAATAATAATAATAATGTAAACAAAAATGCTTGCTAAGTGTTAGTCCTTGCAAATATTTTATAATCTATATTGTTCAAATGTCTTTAAATTTCATGAGTTAAAATTCTTAAAACCATGTCCAAATATTGAAATAAAAACAGACTTTTAAAGGAATAAAGACAGTTTCAAAATGTGAGTATGTGTTGTTTTAAAATTTCTTAATATCTAGACACCAAAGGATAGCTGAAAACATGGTTATTAATTAACTTGAGATGGCAGAGAGGTATATTTATATAAACTACTTTAAGGGTAAGGCTTCAGCAATTGAATGATGAACAGAAGAACATTAAATGCTGATAAGCTTATGAAACTGCAATATAAGTTTATGAGTAGTCAATATATATCCGAGCAATTTTCTCTAACCATTACTTTAATAGCCTTGTCCCACTCCAACACAACACAGCAAATAGAACAGGCTATGAGCTAAGGTAAGTCTCCAGGTCCCACTATATCTCTATGCTCATGTTTGTAAGCAAATATGTTTTTTATTTAATCATGTTAAAATTATTCTTATTTGCACTTTTTAATTGTCAAGTAGATAATGTAGCATTCTAAGTATGTTGCTTGTTCTAAAAGTAGATAAACAAATTCAAATTTTATAAGATAGAAGCATATTTTTTAAGCTTGTAGCACATTTTAGTTCAAATGTAGGTGTTATATTGGTATTTTAAAAATATTCTTATAGCAGAAAATAGATTTGATCATAAAAATTACCATAAAGCTTCAAGTAATTTGAAAGTACTTTTTAAATAAAATCTGCATAGGCAAAATATATTCTAAATTTAATCCATATTTAACAATTTCTAACAGAACTATAAAATAACATCCATCAAACTACCATCTAATACTGTATCATTGATGTAAAATTGGTTATTAATGATAACTGATGAAGTGTTGCTCAAAATTAGTATGATCTAAACAATTGCTGCAATTTTCACTAACAAAAATGGATCATTTTAGCCCTTATTGTTTTTGAATAGTTATTCCTAGTCTCATTTTTGTATATGACTTTTTCCTTGTTTTCTACATAAAGGAAAGTTGGTGTCATGATACTATGAATTTTCACTTGATTTTTGCTGTATTATATTAGACTTTTAAAAATATATGTCTTTAGCTTTTGGTTTTTAAGATCACAATATAATTCCATTACATGCCTCTGGATTTTCCTCTGACCAAAACTCTTCCCTTTACTCTCTTTTAAATTTGTGGCTTCTTTGTTTTTCATTGTTGTTACATATATAATTGCCCTCAGCTCTGCTGCCTTAGAAATTAATACTCAAGATTCAAAATTAATTGTGGATTACTGAAAAAAATTACATTTAAGCACAAATTTCTTTGTTCCTTCAGATGGCAAAGAAGAAATTCAGTGGATTAGAAATCTCTCTGATTGTCCTCTTCATCATAGTAACAATAATAGCTATTGCTCTAGTTGTTGTTTTAGCAACAAAGGTGCCTGCTGTGGAAGGTAAGTAATACTATTCATTTTATACAGTGAAGTTAAGGGAAATTATACAGTGAAGTGTTAAAAATACTATTGGTGCCTGTGAGGCTGAATTAATTAACTAACTTTTACAAGTTTCAAGTTGAAAATTATATATATATATATATATATATATAATTTTCCTTATTTTACATATTAATACCAGTTCCCTCCCCCTCCCATGCCCCCCAGAAACATTCCATCTCATTCCACTTCATTCCAGAGGGATGGGATGCCTTCCAGGACGGATCATCAAAATCTGTAAAGTCATTTGGAGTATGGTCTGGGGCCTCCTTCCTGCCTCTAGACTAAGGGAGTATCTCTCCATGGGAAATGTGCTCCCAAAGTCCTTTCGTGCACCAGGGATACATCCTGGTTCCACTGTTAGAGGTCCCTTAGACTGCCCAGGCCTTCTAATTGAGACCCATGCCTATAATTCACACCACCAGAGACACTAGAATACAAGGAGGAACCTAATAGATTCATTCAAACAAGGTCCCTCAAAGAAGGGGAAAGAAACAAGATCTCTTGAGATATTGGGAGGGGGTGTCAGTGAGTAGAGAGGCAGTTAAGAGAAAGAGAATGGGGGATAGGAGAACATGTGGGACTAGGAAGATTGAGTCTGGGGATGAATAGTAAAGATTAAAAAAGGCGAAACCATAATAGGGAGAATCATTATAGGTTTGAAGAGAAAACTGGCTCTAGAGAAATGTCCAGAGACCTACAAGGATCACCTAACTAACAGTCTGAACAACAGTGGAGAGGCTACCTTAAATGCCCTTCTCTGACAATGAGATTGACAACTAACTTATGTGGCATCATAGAGCCATCAGCTGGTAGCTGAAGGAAACAGAAGCAGACACCTACAGCTAAACACTAAGCCAAACTCCTGGAATCCAGTTGCAGAGAGGGAGGAATGATAAGAAAAGGGGTCAAGATCAGGCTTCAGAAACCGATAGAGACAGCTGACCTGAATAAGGAGGAACTCATGGACCCCAGACTGATAGCTGGGAAACCAGCATTGGACCAAATCAGATGCCCTCTTACTTTTATAAGCATGCAATTGCATCCACCCAAGCAATGAATAAACAAATGAACTCAAAATAGTTTTTAAAGAACTTATCAAAAGTCACATGAAATATGAAGAACTCAGTGTCCCAAAACTGATACAGCATTTTCTGTCCACTGGAGTCTGATGTTTTCAATGGACAGCACTACAACCAACCAACCTTAGTGTATTTCCCAGAATACATTATTCAACAATGAGAAATGAAGTAAAGAGGAAAAGTATTAGAACAGATGGAATAACTTGCCAGTGGGATCTCCTTCATTACCCATTTCATCACTCAGTTTGGAGGATGACTAGATTTTTGCTTAAGGTTTTTAGAAATCTGAACAGGGCATGGATGGTATTGACAGCATTCTCTTTGTCCTTGCTATGGTTGATGAAATACAGAGTACATGACAAAGTGCAAAATAGATGTCTAATGAACTTTTCCTATCCTAACCAGAGTTACATATTGTTACATATTGACAATAATAGGCAAATTGTCTCTTCCACTACCATTCTCTATTAAGTTAGTAAGAAATGAAAAGAATGTCATATAGCACACTTTAGTTAAACACCAGTTACAGGTCCTATGACTGTCATTATCATACCTTCTCCCTATTGTTGACATCTCTATAAAGACAATATTCATCTCTACTAGAAATCAGACTGTACATATAATTTTAAAATATTATTTAAACGTGTTTACTGACCAAGTCTTGAAATTTTAGGTTTTTGAGAATCAGAAGTTGATTTCATTTTAATTATCAAATCTCCTTGGTAAACAAAGTACTCATTCCTTGAAAAATGTGTAACAACATTTTTTACTATTTTCTTCTTACAGAAAATCAAAGTTCATCTGGTACTGGAAAATGTCCCACTGAGCCACATGATCCTATCAATGAGAGAATAAACTGCATCCCAGAACAAACTCCAACACAGGTCTGCCAAAAATGCTCCGGATGATTTTAGGAATATATAAACCATCACATGAAGATAATGCTCAATATATGTTAACTCCATATTATAACATATCTAAGCATAAAATTTACTCATGCTTACAATTACTTCAGTGGATAAATACATGACAGAATTGATATTGATGAGCCTACTGTCAAATCCTTTGTTCATTTCAAGTTATTATATTAATTATCATTCATACTTATCAAATTATTATTGATTTATAAACTTTTATATAATTTTCGTTTCTCTTACTGCTTCTTAATTCATAATCTGTGATAGCACATGGCCCTTCAGTAACACTTGAATATATTTTAAATTATATTATTTGTAGTGACAGCATTAAGAAGTTTTTTAGAAAATTAAATATGACATATTTTTCAATATATTTATATTTTATTTTATGACAATTAGTAGAGATTGGTAGCTGATTGGATTCATGTAATCATATATTGACTCAGACTTTTTAATTCAGAAAATTTGTGAAAATAAAAGTCAATAAGTATATGTCTTTTATGTCTCTATTTGGCTAATTCTATAAATATTGTGTTTGAATCTTACTTTGACATTCCCCATCAAACAAAATAAAATATTTACCACACCTATATTTATTATAATTTACATGGGATTTTCTCATTTCCTTATCAAAAACTATATAATTAATGGAGTATTCATAATAATATTAAACTTAGTAATAACTACTATTGCTCATTAGTGAAGCACCTAAATGGATCAATTGTTACTGTTACAGATGGAGGAAAGTGTATATTCTGATTAGTACTGTTTTCAATAAATGATTTAAGATTAGCCCTGAATATATATAGGAAGAATATAGGTCTTTTAGAAAATTAACATATAAAAATTAGCTTTAATATTAGCTTTTGGTCTTCATTGAATCCATTAAGATACTAAAAAATATTTCCATTTTCATGTGCTTAGTAACAAACTAGTAGCAATAAACTTAGTTATAACATAAGCTCATGAAATAAACAAATTCAACTTCAGCAAATATATCTGCATTTGTCACACAAGAACACAATGTGAGTTCATCATTGTGTTTCATGCCTCTGATTCCAGCCACTGGAGAAACCAATGGAAGATGGTCATAAGTCTGAGGCTAGCCTAAGTATATTCTCCAAGGGTACAAGCCCAATGCACTTCAGCAGATAGAATGCTTACAAAGCATTGTAAGGTCTGGTATGGATTCAAAGAAAGTAAAATGAAGCTTAGGTAGAAAGAAACAGTGACAGAAAGGGCATTTCTTCACATTTAGATAAAACAAACAAACATAAAACAGAAACAGAAAGCTTGGTCAAAATAGTTTAAATGAAATTATGTTATTAAATGAACTATCACTTTCTGTTAGCAGTCTTGACTTCCTATACTTCTTCATCTAGGAGTTGGAACTTGTGAGATTTTCCTATCCATAATGGAATATCCACTGCTTGTATTATTGTGCTAGTCTCATGTGCTTAGCCATATTGTTCATATTTCATGGGTGTATCCTCCCTTTCATATTTAGAAGACACTGTGTTACAATAGAGATCCTGTTCTTGAGCCTTGGGTGGAGAGGCATGTGGCTGTAAACATACATCAGTTGGAGCTAGAGAATACACCATTATTTTGTCTCTGTTTTGACAATTCGTGGCTTTTTTGTAATGGTCTCTGTCTTTTGTGAAAGATACTTCATACATCAGGAGTGAAATATCTACTTTTCTGAAGGTATCTAGAGATGACTTACTACTCATACTGTAGATAGTGCTTTTTGCTACCCTCATAGAATATTTCTTCAGAATTCACACCAGAAAAAAAAAACTTATTTTATAAGAACTACAATACACTTGTAGGAGGCTGCATGCTATAGCATTAGTTTAGTCTCTGTTTTTAGTAAGGTCTCATTGCCAAGTAAAGTAATTCTGGGAAGAAGAAGCAAGACCTTCCTACAACACTTCAACTTCAGGAAATAATTTTGTTTATATCACTGACTCAAATTAGTATTATATAAGTATGCAATCGAATTCTAATTATCATCTATACATGTAGTTATGGCACACAATTAAATAAGAATTGATAATTTTGCAATTTTATTCATGAGAATATTGAAAATATTATTTTAATGAGTTGTCAGTGTTTCTTAACCTTCTGTCTTTCAAGAAATTTAGAAAAAAACCTGAAATTAGAGAAGTAAATAAAAGTATTAAAAGTTTTAAATAAGAGGGAGAGCAACTAAACAAACAAAATAACAGTAAATTCCATTAAATGAACTAAAATTAATAACTAGTACTTTTAATGTTCATGTTATTTTTAAATTAATACGATCATATATGTATGTTGTGAGTTACATTATTCCTGCCAAGCATTTATGTCAACTTAAAGAGTTCCAAAACAGAATCTTATTTGGCAAAAGGGTTTTTAAAGATTAGTTTCTACTGTTGACTTTAAATGGAGAACATATGCAGGGTGACATACAGAATAAAAATGAATGAACATTAGTGGCAAGGAATGGCAACTCTTCTAAGAGTTACTGGATATCAAGGAAAAACTAGGCTTCTCTTCCAGACCCATAGAGTTAGGAGATTCCAACCAGCAGTGCTCTGAGAGAATATATTTCTTTTCCTTTAACTCACCTTTTATCTTATGGTTTTTATGGCAGCCACGGGAAAGTACTAATAAAGTATATTTTGATAAATTTGCTGTAATTTCACTTTGATAATATTTTAGCTTACAAAAATATGTTAATAATGTACTTGATTTTTGTTTTATAAACATAACCTCCCACCTTTTCTGATTGTGGTTGAACTAAATTAAAACAAAACATCTCAGAAAGACTGATATATGCCCATTGTTTTACTTATTTTACAGCATATTTTTGTGTGTTGGAGGACTTTTTGACAGGTTACTCAACTAGACATAAAATTGTCAAAACAAAGGCTTTACAGACTTGATGTTATCAGAGGTGTAAACTGATTCTTTTGTACTCTTGTGTGTAATGCATATAAGTGCATGTTTCTGTGAATATGTAAAGAAGAAGGTTTTTCCTCTCACAACTGGTTTTGTCACTCCTCCATGCCAGCCCCAATTAACACACTGAGGCTCTGTATTTGATATAATGCTGTTGGCCAGTTACTTGTTTCTCATCGGCTAGCTCTGTCTTAAGTATTAACCCATTTCTGTTAATCTAATATTTCCATGTGCTTTCATTTTACTGGGGAATGGGGCCTGCATCTCGTCTCACCAGTCTCTCCATGTTGACTCCTCCTTACTACTTCCTCTTTCCTCCTTGTCTCCTAATCCCTCATATCTTGCTTTCCTATTGGCCAACAGTGCTTTATTCATTAACCAGTATGAGAAACATATTTACAGAATGATATCTCCCATCATCTCCTCTTTTCTGTCTATATAAAAAGGTGGGTTTTAACCTTAACATAGCAAAATATATAACACAACTGTTATCAAGTAAAAATCACGGTTAACAATATTTAGTCCATTAGTTAAAGTGATGTGAAGATAAAGACAAAGACACATAATTTCAGATGACTAACAAATACAAGTTATAAAGCTTCTCACAAAAATTATTATGAAAATATTGTGCCAGTGTTCAAATTGTAAAACTGTGACATAACTGAAAAATGTATTATATGGATATACTCTTTTGTTGGTGATAATGTTCAACCATGCCATTCAACATTTTAAGTATGCATGCATTTATGGCTTTTTATACTTTGCATGATTTTTTTATATATAGTAAGTAAAGTAGTCACCATAAATCAATATTTTATATTGTTTATGAAATTATGGAAATTTGTTTTGACTATTTAAATAACTCAAGTGCTAAGAGGATTAGCTAATAAGTGGTTGAAAACTTGTTATAAAACTTTAGGCTGAGACTGCGATTAAGTAGTTGAGCAGTTACCTAGCATGCCCAGAGGCCTGCTCATAAGCCCTAGTCATTGCTACGAGTGAAATGGTCTTGAATTTAATCTATATTTTTATTTATGTAGCTTCACCTCCTTTTGATGCTGAATGAATACAACATAAGATTTCAAATTCATCTGTTTTAGTCATTATCAGGATGAAGCAGAAATCTTAATTATTAAGAGGGCAAAATGTTTTATAATGTGTGTGCTTAGAGTGGTAACAGTAAGCAAAATAGATACTAGTACTTCTGATTCCAGTTAATGAATTATGTTATTCATTAAAAATATTTACCAGGCAACATGTGAAGAGCGTGGCTGTTGCTGGCGCCCATGGAACAACTCGATCATTCCTTGGTGCTTCTTTGTAAAAAATCATGGCTATAATGCTGAGTCAGTAACTACAAAAGATACTGGTAAGGATTTTCCCCGTAACAATAGTTCAGAATATGTTTTGGTTGGTAGTCAATTTTAAGTTTTTCTTGGAAAGTAGCTTTGATAGAATTCAAGTACATACAGCAAAATGTTTAAAGCTCTATTGAGGCATTTCCATGGTTTCATTATGCAATACAAACATAAAAAAGAAACAGTCATTTGTGATACCATAAGAAAATTACTAATATAAGATAAATTCCTAATAGTTGTTAGTATCCATAATTTATCTTAATTTTATGTGCTTCTCTCCTGTCTTTCTTTAAGGACTTGAAGCCAAACTGAACAGGATCCCTTCTCCTACTCTATTTGGAGAAGACATTAATAGTGTCCTCCTCACAACTCACAGTCAAACCTCAAATCGTTTGCGGTTCAAGGTTTGACTTTTACCATTACTAAAGATTTACTTCTGTTTATTTTCCATATGCAAACTCTCTCTCTCTCTCTCTGTCTCTCTCTGTCTCTCTCTTTTTACTCTCTCTCTCTCTCTCTCTCTCTCTCTCTCTCTGTGTGTGTGTGTGTGTGTGTGTGTGTGTGTATGTGTGTGTGTGATGAGAGCAGTACCCATAGAGGCCAGCAGAAGCTGGTGCATATACATGGTTAGGAGACCCCATGGATATGCTGAGAACAGATTCAAGATCCTCTGTAAGAGCTGCAAGAGATATTAATTATAGAATCATCTCTCCAGCCTTTATCACACTCTTTGTCCTTTCCTTGTGTTGTCCACCATGAGAAATACTTATCAAAAATTATGTATTATATTTAAAATACGTAAGTTATTGTCTTCAGAAAATTTAGTGCTCACAAAATGTTTGTATTAAAGACGTGTAACTATGGTCTCTATGGGAATGTTATTTAAAAATGTATATCATTTGTATATTTTGTGTGTAGGGATGTGTTGCCTCTGTGAATGAATGTTTTTGTACCATGGGTCTGTACAATGCCTGTTGAAGCCAGAAACAGGAAATAGGACCTGGAAATGGTGTTACAAGTATCTGTTAATCACTGTGTGGGTCTTGGGAATTGAATCTAGGTCCTCTCACTGCAAGGCCAGGATATTAATTTAAAATTTGATTTGATAAAAATTAATAATGCTCTATAAACTTAATAATGCTCTATAAATGCAAAGGATGAAACTTTATTCTTAAGATTAAAGTAAGACTGCTAGCTTGTAGAAGGGGGCTAGTCATGTGCACATGCATTCACATACACGCATATAATTTGGAGAAGCAAATAATGACTTTGCAAATATTTAGGAATATATTAAAAATAAATGACAAGTTGTACATGAATTAAGAAAAATTTTCACTGATAAGAATAGAACATATATGAATAAATATGCTGAAAAAGGGATGTATTACCATAATGTAGGACCAAAATTACCATTTAAAACTCTTGTAGTGAGTAGGGTTTTGTTGTTGTTGTTGTTGTTTTTGTTTGTCTGTTTTTTTCTTATTTTGTTTTGTTTATTTAGACAAAGTTTCTCTGTATAGTAGTCATGGTTGTTCTTAAAATCACTTTGTAGACCAGTGAACTTAAGAAATCTCCCTGCCTCTGCCTCCTGAGTGCTGGACTGAAGTCATGTGTCACCATGTCCAGGCATTTTAAATTTCTTTATTCACTGTTGCAAAGAACTACAATAAAGCTAGTATTCAAACAACAGATAAAGAGATAATTATACATGTATGTCTGTGTGTGTGTGTGTGTGTGCATGTGTGAATTGTATGTTATTCCTTTCTATAGAAAATGTAATCACAAAATATAAAAGAATAATGGGTAGAGGATTTACTGAATAGAGGTAATAAGCAGTAGTTATGAAAGAAGACATATACTTATTTTCTAGTTTTAATCCTGTCAAGATGATGGACTAATTCATAGAAAATATCTGTCCTGAAAGCTTCAAATCCAATGGGAAGCTTCCCAGCTTCCATTCTAATTTCATTCATAATCTACAGATTCACTGTGATGTGTCCATTTTGGGTATAGTTAATTTTTGTGAGGTTTTCTTTTTCTAGTAAATTTTAATAAAGCATTTAAAAATATAAATTAAAATATTCAGCACAGATAGGAATATCTCTAAAAATAGATACCTATAGCACTTAAAAGGCTAGTTTTAAATGATACTTAGTAAAAATATCTTTCTTATATCATTAATAAATATATTTACCCAATCATAGAGAAAATATCTTAACTAAATATAATTGTTTCTTAAGAATTGGTATTGTTTATTCCTGCACAATCATTAAAATGTTAAACTTATATTGTGACATTAATAGATATTTTATAAAGTCATGTATATTTCAGGGCTTGTATACAGTAAATCGTAGGTGGGGATATCTCTGTTTACTCTTCATGTATTAAAATCTTGGCAGATTACAGATCCAAATAATAAAAGATACGAAGTGCCACATCAATTTGTAAAGGATGTTCCTGGAATCCCGGCAGCTGACACACTTTATGATGTGCAGGTCACACAAAAACCTTTCAGCATCAAAGTGAGCAGGAAAAGCAACAACAGAATCTTGTAAGTTATGTTTTTATTTTGCATTTACATCAGTCCAGACTGGTGGCCAATTTTATTCTCTTCACAGAGGATAAGAATGTCATATCAGTGCCAGTTCACAAAGAATGTCCCCAAAAAAGTATAAGTAAAGATCTATAAATGTTTGATGATGAAATAATTTTTATTCCCATTAAAGAAATAAACCAAAACAAAAATTTTAAAACATCAATTAATCCTAACCAAAGTCAGAGATGGAGGAAAGTGTTAGTAAAGTGTCAATCATCAATATTAGTCACATGTAATAATGTTTGCTATATACATTATCGTCATTATTTCTTCTTCCTTTAAGAATGTTCAAAATTTAACCAAAATTTCTATTTAATGAGGTATGAATTTCCATAATAATATCAAAACATTTATTTACAGAGATCAAGTTAAATACAAGCTGAATATTTTCATTTAGAATGCATTGTCTAGGGCAAGTAGTAACTGTTTCAAAGAATTTAGTAACTTCTTGTAAGAATTTCAGGTTTCATACAGGTAGCATTCATGCATGAATATACACAGAGATACCCACATACACACACACACATACACACACAAAGTATATATATAACAAGAATTACTAATAAAAATGTATAGTTTTAAAGAGAGTAAACAGGAATATGGGAAGGTCGGAAAGTTTGGGTGAGGAGGGGAAGGGGCAATAATATAGTAATTATAATCTCAAAAATAATTGTTTTAAAAATAAAAAGAATTTATAATAGAGAAAAATGAAGATATAGGCTTTTATGTTATCAGGGAACATGGAAGAGTGTTGAAAACAAAGACTCATAAATTTAGTGCAACTAAATAGGTTTGGGCATTTTTATAATTTGCTTTATGCTCTTTCCTAAAAAGTACTTAATTCTGATCAGAGTAGTCCAAAACAGAAAATTAAATACTTCACTGTATCAATTACATGTGAACTCTAGAAAATTCTAACCACAGAACTGAGTAACACTATGCTTGATTCTGGGTGGTGGAAGATCGGATACTTTTGCTAATGAGTTAGCCATAAAGAATATGTTTTTAAGTTTTTTGCATGACACCTTTAATTGATATTTGAATTGCAGAATACTATTTGTGGTCTATGAAAATATGACTTGCTTTATTTATTTATTCATTTTTCTATTATTTATGCATAAATCACATCTTTGTAACACACATGTTAGTGATAGTTATATTCTGCAACTGTGAGGGGGAATAGAAGGTAGGATGCCTGTAAAAAACTGTACTGATGAAAGTGAAGTTATGTGGATACCATAAACATATTTATGGAACAATTTGTATTTTCTCCAATCATGACTGCAGCTGATGGTTGATACATTAGAAATCAAATATCCTGGATGATGTCTACATTTAACTATAACAAGGCAGCATGTCATCTATGCATATACAGTTTCTTTTTCTTTTGTGGTTCAGGTTTGACACCAGTGTTGGTCCACTGGTGTATTCCAACCAATATTTGCAGATTTCAACAAAACTTCCAAGTGAATATATTTATGGCTTTGGGGAACATATTCATAAGAGATTTCGTCATGACTTATACTGGAAAACGTGGCCAATCTTTACTCGAGATGAACTTCCTGGTGATGTATGAGACTATCTTGGCTTTATACACTAAATAATTACACTGGAGAAGTTGATACATTCATGCCATTTCTCAATATTATTTTATGACTTTGCTGAATAAGTTTTTTACATATCAGAAATACCTATCTTAGAATTATACTTATTTTCAATTTATTTTAAAATATGCTTGACAAACTGAGTATCATGTTTACTGTATCATTTTCAAACATAACTTGTTTGTATTGTTCCTCCCCCTACCTCTTTAGAAAACGTTCATCTTCCTGCTTCCAAACTTGTACTGCCTACCCCTAGTACCCTTTCTACTTCTTCTGTCTCAAGTTTTCTGTTACACTTCCCCTTTCTCAACTTCTATTTCTCATCACATTTTTCTTCTGTTTACATGATGAGTAACTGGAAGAGTGAAAGAGAAAAATGGAAGGATTTGGTTTAAAACCAGTACTTAAATCTGAGAAGAAACATATGGACATGTAGCATTTGTCTTTCTGAGTCCAGATTAATTAGGTCATTGTTGTATTTTCCAGCTCCATTCATTTCCCACTAAACTTCATTTTTTAAAAACCAACTAAGCACATGTCTTTAATCCCAGCATTTGGGAGGCAGAGTCATGCAGATCTCTGTAAATTCAAAGTCAGCCTGGTCAATAGATCTAGTTCCAGGACAGTTTCCAAAGCAATGCAGGGAAACCTGTCTTGAAAAACAAAACAAAACAAGAAAAATTGATGTGTATATTTAACACATCTTTGTCATTCATTCATTAGGTGATGGGCATCTACTCTGGTCTTTTCCCTCCCTTGCTAATGTGAATAGAGTAGCTATAAACCTAGATATGAAGACATCTTTGTTGTAGGATATGGAGTCCTTTGAGTATATGTCAGTAATATGGTAATCAGTACCATATTGCATCAGTAATATGGTAATTTTCTTTTTAAATTTTTAAGGAACTTCCTTACTGATTTCCAGTTTACATTCCCAACATGCAATTTACACAATCCTTATCTGGGTTTTCAGCAGGTTGTTTTCTTTTTTGTTAATTAAAAACAAAAAATACCAGGTGTTGGTAGAGTTCACCTTTAACTCCTACACTCAGGAGGCAAAGGCAGGAGGATCTCTGTGAGTTCAAGGCTAGCCTCATCTACAGCTCCAGTGTCAAGATAGGCTCCAAAGCTGCAGAATAGCCCTGCCTCGGAAACCTCCCACCTCCCAATTATTTGTTTAATTTTTATATGTGTTTGAATTTTGTCTGCACTTATGTGTATGCCTATGACCTGCAGAGGTCACACAAGGTCTGGGATCCCCTGGAACTGGAGTTATTGATGGTTCAGGGCTTTCTTGTGGCTGGGGGAAATAGAACTCTGGTCCTCTGTAAGACTTTTCATGTACCACTGGCCAATTCTCCAGTTCTCCTTGGTTTTGTTGATGATAACTAGTCTTATGTAAATGAAACAGAATCTAAATGCTGTTTTAGTTTGCATTTTCCTGAGGAATAAGGATATTGAATACATTTTAACATATTTATTGGTCTTTCATGTTGTGTTTTCTCAGAGCTACCTATTTGATAATATCAGTTGATTATCAGATTTGTTCTTTGGGTGTCTTGCAGTTCTTTGTATATTCTAGTTATTAAACAATCTGTCTGTAACACACCTATCAACTATTTTCTCTAGTTCCTAAGACTATCTCTGTTTTGCTCATAGCTTCTTTGCCATGAGGATTTAAATTTCCCATTATCTAAGACTCCACCCCTTTTGCCATTAGAGACATTAGAGACTTGATCAGTGTGTTCTTTGTGCCTAAACTCTTAATTTACTTTTTCTCCACTAATTTAAACATTTTGAAGTTTTGAAATTAAGAACTTTAAGCAATTTTGAGTTAATTTATATGAATTTTAACCAGTAAAGTTCTGTATACCTAGTTTATCTTAATGAAAACTGATAGAAAAATATCTTCCCTGAGTGCTTGAACATGTATCTTTAGCTAATGACTGCTTTTCATTTTAGTTTTGTATTTTATTATTCTAATTTTGGTCCTCTTGTAGTTAAAGACAATGGGATGGAACAATTCCAAATACCGGGATCTGCATAGGATGAAGTGTCTACATAATTTAGTCACCATTCCTTGCAATTTTGTCGACTTCCTCCTTATCTTAGCACACAATCACCCAAAACATCTCTTTTTACAAGGGAAATTATTTATTTGTAAAATATACAGCAACTTAAGATTATTTGTACTTTACACACTGGATTATATTATGTACCATGTTATAAGAACTTCTCCAAGATTTCCCCATTAAGAATTAAACTTCTATAACTTTCTAGTGTCTCTTACTTTAAGAGTGTGTTTTGTTTTCTTCATGAATTTTTTTTTCTTGTACATGGAGCATACAAAGCTAAAATATCAACATCTAAAGTTATTTTTATTTATTATTTAGTTACCTTTATTATTGTTATACACCACTGCTAACACTATTTCTCCAAAATGAGTAAATGGATAGAAGTTTCAAAGAACTTCTCTTGGTACAAAACTACTGATGAATTCAAGCATCTGTTTTTGGTGCTTACAGCATTTAGCTCTGAAATGAACACCAGGCTGAAAATTTCTTCATTCTTTGTATACAGCTGTTCTTTTAAGCATCTGTATAAAACCAGTTAGAAAGATTTAACTTTCCATTTGTCATCGCTTTTAGGGCTTACCGGTATCATCCCAAGTTCTCATCTGCTCTTGATAAATACACTGCAGAATCTAAGACAGACATATTTCTATGTTCCTTATGAAAAACAATTGGTCCTGATGGGTGTGCCATAATATCAGCATAGCTTATTCAAATATATTTAATTCTAATAAACCAAAAAATGAAAGTGTTCTATTCATACATGCTAAAACTTCCTTTTGCTAACATAAAATTATCTGAAGTATATTGTTATTTGTATACTATAATCTTACTACATATTATGTGATATATAGTGAGAGAAATTAATATAGAGCTGGATAATGATAAATTACAAAAGTAAATGGGTTTATAACACCCATTTTAGCATATTTTGCCTTCACTTTGGATTCAATTCAATGTTTGAAATTTGAACTTTACGTTTCAGAATAATCATAACCTGTATGGGCATCAGACATTCTTCATGGGCATTGAAGATAACACTGGAAAGTCATATGGTGTTTTTCTCATGAACAGTAATGCAATGGGTAAACATTATTTGATAATATTTACATGAAATTTATCTTGACATGTTTAAGTACTATTCCCATCATAGATATGTGACCTCAAAATAGTCTTGCAAATGATGACAGCATGTAAAATTTACTGGAAGTTTTTAAAATTTGGTTTTTGTAGTGACTGTTTCTATTTGGAAAGTATGCATTGTGTTGTAACACATAGGCAATCTCTTTCCCTTTATAATAAATCTGAAATGCATTCACACAAATAGGGCTTTCTTCAACTTCCCTGAAAAGATCTTTAACACACTACTTTTAGGAGGACAATGACAAAAACTAAAACTAACTAACAAACAAAAAATGAGAAAAGTCTTTGGGCCATAGAAAAAGTAAGTTCATTTCAAGTAATGCATAGACTTTTGTTTTATTTATTTTTTAAAATAAGTGTTATCATTTTATTTTTTTTCCATTTTACATTCCAACCCCAGTTCCTCCTCCCTCCCCTCCCTGTTTTCTCCTCCCACTTCATCCACTCCTCAGAGAGGATAAGGCATTCCTTGAGGAATCAACAAAGTCTGCAAACCAAATTGAGGCAGGTCTAAGCCCCACCCCTTGTATCAAAGATGAGCAAGGTATCCTAACACAAAGAATAGGCTCCAATAAGCCAGTTGATCCCCCTGGGATAGGTCCTGGTGCCACTGTCAGCTCTTCGCCTCCCTACCCCCACAGATCAAGTCACATAACTGTCATCCATATTCACAGTCTGTTTTGTTTTCTAAATGGATTGAGCAGAATATCTTAATACGTGATTTAATGCAGTTGAAAAGTTACAATTGTTCACCAAGAGAAGTATTTTCCACAATTATCTAGCTAATTACTTAAACAAGGTTAAGAACTTTTAGGACTTTCTTTTTTTAGAAATTAACGTGTGTTAATGTGATCTTTCAATTAATCTTAAATTGCAATAACTAATTAAGATACAATTTTGGCAAGACATTTCTTCATGCTAGGAGTCTGACCTTTTATGCCCTCCTCTGCAATTTCGAGAGGAAACTTGCCAAATCTGGAATGGGAAATCTTGGCTTTCCTGTCACAACCTTACCAGCAAAATCTTACTCTTTCTCAAAAGTTATTCTTATTTTCAATAGCTTACTTCTCCTTTAAAAAAATGAACATTATGTGTACTGATATCATTAGCAAGACACTGTTATTGAGTGTCAACAATTGTTTTTAACAATATGGACATTTCTCACATTATGTATATTTTTTTCTATTTCTATTTTGTAGAGATTTTTATCCAGCCAACTCCAATAGTTACTTACAGAGTTATTGGTGGTATACTAGATTTTTACATATTTCTTGGAGACACACCAGGAGAAGTAGTCCAACAATACCAAGAGGTTTGTTTCAGACAGAATTGTCAATTATCTCCTACAATAATTTGCTTTATAAGTTGTTTAAAAATTCTTGTTGCATATATATGACTTCTTACCTACATGTACTTGTATCAATATTTAAATACATGGGTTGATAAATATAATATATCCTTTATAATTAAATATTTTTATTCAGATTAATTTTTATGATGAGATATTTGATGTTAGAAGTGATATTTGTTTGAAACATTACATACTAAATCTTTATTTAGTCATTATTATTTTGACAGAATAAAGCAAAAGAAAGTTATAATTTTGGAGAATAGTAATAGTTAATGAAAATGTATGTCCTTGGCAATTTTGATCAAGATAGGAAATGTGGTGTGACAAAAAAGTGCCCCATTGTGTTAAACTTTCTTTTTCACTATGCTTTAATTCTTGTTATTAATTTTACATGATATGCAAATAGATTTTTGCAAGGTTTTTTTTTTTTAATCCTGAGTGTTTCTTTCACACAAAATACACAAAGGATGTGAGACAGTACAAAAACAATGTTTTATAAGAAAGTTCTGGGAGATTTTGAAGAAAAAAATAAAATTTAGATGGAATTTGTATTTATATCTTGTAGTTCAGTGAGTATTAGAGGAATAGTAGACCAATAGGCACATTAATACTAGTAATTCTAAAGACATTGTTCTTTTTTGAAACTAACTGTCCATTCATCTCAAGCTCATTGGAAGACCAGCAATGCCAGCATATTGGAATCTTGGCTTTCAACTAAGTCGCTGGAATTACCAGTCACTCGATGCAGTGAAAGAAGTAGTAAGAAGAAACCGGGAAGCTGGCATCCCATATGTAAGGACAAGCAGGGGTGCTATGGATTGGGATATGGAGGGCAAGCATTATAATAGGAAATGACTCATGGTGTTACGATACATGTAAACATAAAGTTTTTAGAGTGATGGTCTAGAACATTTATAATTATAAAACTGATTTGATGTTAAATGTATTCTATATCCATATATCGTGTTCATAGTTTGATTCAGTTTATTCCCTTTTTTCTGTGTTTATAATACATTTACATCATTTCTCACTTTCCTTTATATCCTCTATTTTATACATCCTTGCTTTGTTCAAAGTGATGGCATTTTTATTGCTTAAAATATATATACTTTTGAAAACCTTATCAGGATTTGAATTAAAATAAAAATATTTGTTCTTAATTTTAATTTAATTTTTGAGAATTCATAAATGAATGCTATATATAATCATTTGCACCTTCCTCCAACTTCAAATTTATTCTGTGTTCTCCTCAATCCTTCCCAAATTCTTAACTTCTTATTTAGTTATATTATGTACACAGAATTGTGTATATAAATACATCTTCCTGAGAACAATTACTGTTGCCTGTATGTATTTATGGAGGCCACTTTGGGTTAAGTAACCTATTCCAGGGCTTGTCCTTACAGAACATTGATTACCCCTATCTCAGCAGCCATTATTAATTAGCGATCATCATTTAAGGTTGGGACTTTGTGAGATTTCAAACTTCCATGCCGATAAACTTACTGGCATTGTCATTGAGCAGCTCAAGTTTAAGTGACTATATTATTAAGATTTCATGGTTCCACTTCCTGTTACATTTAAGACACTATCTCATGGAAGATGTCCTGGACTTCTGGTTTTTACAATCTTCCTGAACATTCTTCTGCAATATTCCTAAGTCTTTAGGCATTGCACTGTAGATGTATCAATCTGGGCTGAAGGCATCAGAATCAGCTGTTCTATGCTTTTGCACCAGTTGTGGATTACTGTAATGGTTTTCATTGGTTTCCAAAAGAAGTTACTGTGATTAGGAGTAAAAGCTACACTTATTTGTGGGTGTGAGGAATGTAGTTAGCAGTTATATACATTTAGGTGTATACGTTTAAATGTGACAAGATAACATTCTGTTTTTAAAACATAAAAATATAATATTAATAGAACTCACTAATGAAAACTTTCAATTAACAGTAGTTAAGGCTTTTACATATAAAAATGAGATAATTTACAGCCAGGAGAGTGATTCAGTAGTAGAACATTCATTAGATTCTACCTTTCTTAATCAGTACTTAAAAAAAAAAAGGAAACAAAATAACAAAGCCAATGAAAAAAAGTAAATAGTTTCATAAGCAATATTATTCCCTTTATGGAAATAAAGTACATTATTAATTAATTTATCATTTCTTTTGCTTTTTTTTTTCTTGAAATAATATCCCACTCTGCAACTCAGTCTGGCCTGGATTTTGAGGACCACATAACTCACCTTCCAAATATTTACTTTAAATTACATTAGCTTGCTCTCCCATGACTAGGTTGAGTTCACTGTTAGGTTGGTTACTATCTGAAACTAGCAAATGCTTAAGCTTAAAGGTTGATGTTACAAGAAACCTGTCTAGTCTCACTGAAATACACTTTGCTAATTTTCAGGATGCACAAGTCACCGATATTGATTACATGGAAGACAAAAAGGACTTCACTTATGATGAAGTTGCTTTCAAAGGGCTTCCTGAATTTGCTCAGGATTTACACAACCATGGACAAAAATATATTATCATCCTGGTAAAGACAAATTGTATAGTAGAACCTTTTTATTATCATACGTTTGTACTTTAACATAGTGCCTACAGAGTCTTATTTCTTTATCAGGACCCAGCGATATCTATAACAAAACGGGCCAATGGAGCAGAGTATGGAACATATGTGAGAGGTAGTCAACAAAATATTTGGGTGAGTGAGTCAGATGGAACAACACCACTTATTGGAGAGGTAAGTTTTCACCACTACTAAATTCATGTGGTTCTGCTTTCCTCTTTTGCAAACATTGTGTAAATGGTGTGCTTGTGTGTGATATTTCCTCTTTGGATCTCAATTGTAATTTTGCAAGATTTTAGTCAAAATAGACACAACAATAGTACTTAGAGGAATTTAGTTGTAGAAAAGTAGAAAAGTAATCTTAGTATTACCTTGAATTCTCCTATCTCACTTTAATGGTGTTGGGATTTCAAACATGTGATACTGTTCTAGGAATATAAAGGTAAATGCCATGATTATGTAACAAACACATAACTGATGGAGCCACCTGTCCAACCTGTGATGTATATGTCTTGACAGAATATATATTCTTTTTTAGAAACATTCTCATAAGTCATGTCAAACCAAATGATGACTAGAAACATATAGTTGGTAATTCATCCCTATGGTTCAATAAAGCTAAATGAAACTGTAAAAGGAAGTAACAAATTTAAATGTATATTTATTAAGTTATCATTGATAATGACAAATATCCTACCTACCCTTACTGTAGCAAATAAACTTACATTTTCCAGGGCAAAATTCTTTCCATGATTATAGTCTCCACCAGACTCTCATACACCCCTCACATTACTGCTCATTAATATTTCACAATTTGTGTTTTGTTAACAGTTGTAACTATGATCTTGGGCAAATAAGCAAATAATTGTATTTATATCATTTTAAAAGCATATGGACTTGTCCTAATTAATTAAAAAGTAACTATTTTTTCTTAATGCTGTTATTAGAGAAAAAGATAATGAAATATAGTTTAAAAAGAAATACATAGTCAAGAGGTAATTTAGTATTCCTTATCTTTGATATCGTAGGGTCAAATATTTTATACCTTGAGTTTAAATACCTGCTGACCAGCTGTAAGCAGTGTGGCCTTGAAAAGAAACCCATTTATATGTCTGTGTGTCACTTGTCTCATCTGCTAGATGGATTTAATTAACCTACCTTATATGTAAAATGATGACAAAATATATCTCCAAAATTTCTAGTGAAAATTGCTAACAATTACAAAAGTAAAACACAGAAAATGTTTAGTGTATATTGCTATAGTAGTGAAATTTTCTTCTCTTGAAGCTTTTGGAAGTAGATGTGTTTGGCAATATAGTAACATGCTTTCAATTACTGTGATATATTACAGTACTTTGCTTTATTAATATAAACTACAAGGATACTAAGATTCAAATACTTCCTATCCATATGGCACCTAATCTCTTCTTTCTTTCTTTTTTTTCTAATACTTAATGATCCTTCTTTGTATTTATTTCAACTATTTTCCCTTAAGGGAGTTTTACATGATGTCAAGATAATTTTGAATGTAGTTTGCACATGAGTCATAAATACCTACTTAAATACAATATTAAAAATTTAATACTGAAAAAATTTAAGTACATGTGTTTGAAATAGCACATATTTTGAAATTCAACTTTTATTCATGTGTACATATGAATGATCTATTCATCTAGGTATGGCCAGGATTAACTGTGTATCCTGATTTTACTAATCCAAAAACCAGTGAGTGGTGGGCAAATGAATGCAGTCTTTTCCACCAGCAAGTGGAATATGATGGACTATGGATTGTAAGTATCTATTGTAAACAAATGGCTTTATTTGGTGAGCATAAAGGTATTTGCTTATATACACACACATTCTATATCTATGTGTAGTATATGTTCTAAATAGAATTAAATATTTTATATCATTTTCTGAAACACACAAATGCCATACATGTGTAACATAGGGACAAAAAAAAAAAAAAAAAAAAAAAAAAAAAAACACCACTTAATTTAGACGTTCTTTTTCTCCCCTGCTAGTAGACTTTGCAGAATAAAGTTAAAGTTATTTTTTACATAAGGAGTTAAATTTTTATAGCCCATATTTTTTCTGAGAAGCTGGAGTTTAGGATAGGTCAAATATGTACAATTCCAAAGCATGTATGAAAACCTGCAGGGGGCAGCTGTAACACTGTGTACCACTAATGCCCCCCTTAGGGGGTTTCCCATCTTATAAGTGATGGTTCAGAGCAACATAAAATTGTCAATGCCCTGTAATTTACTTCAAAATAAATTAAAATTTAATCTGTAGGTTATTTATGAAGACACCAAAGAAGCCAAAACATTTTGAAAATTCTTGGGTTCAGTTTTTCATAATTTTACTTAATCACAACTTGCCACCTGCAGGACAGCCACAAGACATAGTCAAGGTAAACTCGAGTTTATGGGGAATATACAAAAATACTTCAAGATTGTAAACGCTAAATTTAGAATAAACTTCTCATAAACCTTAACACACACACACACACACACAACAGGTTTTAGGAAAAGCAAAGCAGCTTTACAGAGTAATAGATATTGGAGATGAGTTTTCCTTGTTTGTTTAGGACAGTTTTCTTCTTAGTGATTTCACTGTATACAAAGGCAATTTCTTTAAGACATATTTATTTACATTTCCCATGGGTTAGGTGTATTTGAGGAGGACAAACAGGGAAAATCATGATTATGATGGCAGGATTCCTGTGCAGATATCAGTAGGATGAGGGTATAGAGGATGTATAGTGTAATTCTGTGAGGTCACACTGTCTATACTTACTCATGCCTTTAATCCCAGCACTTGGAAGGCATAAACAGGCAGATCTCAGAGTTCAAGGACAGCCTAAGCTTCAGAGCAGGTTCCAGGACAAGCTCCAAAGCTACAGAGAAATCGTGTATTGAAAAACTAATAAACAAACAAAAAGACAAACATATAAAATAATACACTTAGTCAGTAGGAGGAATAATAAAATATGAATGTCATATTTTAGTTTCTTTTTTTATATATTTATTTTATATAACCAAGTCCATTTAAATGACAACAAACATTATTGACAATATTTGGGAATTTGGGCGTCGTTCTTTCCAAACTACTTCCTGCTGGTAAGGGGCGCTGTCATGGGGGATTCCAAGAAGATGCAGAAATCCTGCCTGTAGTCTGTAAGGTTGCTTGGTTCAGCTGTTTTGAATATAGAATCACCTGGTACTCTGTTTCAGGCAATCTGGCTTGATCAAACCACTTTAGTCTGGAAGGAATCCACAGCTTTTCATTTTCTGTGGAAACAAAAATAGAAATCCTTTTCCCCAGTAACTTGTCCTTGAACTTAAATTTTGGAGTCAAAGCATTGTTTTTTATTTAATTTATTACTTTAGCTTCAGTTTTTTTAAAACTAACTTACAAGTCAGTAATTGCCTTCTCTTATTCAAATTGTTCATTAGAAAACAATTAAATGATACTTCAGTGAAAATGTTTGGTTGAGTTCTCAGTGGTAATACTGAATTTGCTGAGTCATGAACAACTGGACTGAAAAATGGAAACAAGTTGGAATCATATCTGACAACAGCCATTTTTCTTTACTACCTCATGAACACAAACACACTTTAATTAATCTTCAAAAAACTGAAGTCACAAACATCCCTGAAGGTGGGGTTTAAATCTCCTATCAGACATCGAAAACAGTGTGTACCCAGCACTCTACAGCTATCAACAAATGAGCATTTAATACTTCTGAGTACTGGTCATTTTTGCAAACCCTACTGCTAAATTGTATCTTTAATGCTATTTTGGGTTTTTTTTCCACAATAGAGTGAATTTTCAGTGAAAACAGTTTTATGATTCATCTTATAGTTTTATTTTTTTTCTCAAGTTCAAAAATGGTTTTATAACTTGAATAGATATTAAGTTTTTATAATTAAAATGTACATTAAACTTATTTTGAGAATTTTTGTGAGCTAATGTAGCCAAATATGGATTTTATACATAGGTTGTCATAAAAATGAACTCCCTTTTCCTCATAATTATTAAAAAGATCAATCTCCTAATATCTGACAAAGAGCCTACTGAGTTCGATATGAATAGTACTAAAGCCATTGTTTGAAACCAATGCTGCTACCTAATATTTTCAAATTGAAAGGCTTTCCCAAGGTTTTCTACTTATAGGTATGTTTTTGCAGTTATATTTTTTTTGTAGTTTAATACCTTAAAAAAGAATGATTCAGTGCAGAAATATACTAATTTATTTTACAACGTTTGAAATAATTATAGACCTTATTTATTAAAAAGATATACTCAAATATAACTTTTAATTTTTTGTTTAATTAAAAAAACAATCCTATTTTAATATATCTTACATACAAATCCTTTGTAGCTATTTTAGTTCTTCTTCCTTAAGTATATTTTTTATAAAATTATGTTACCAATTCCATATGTAGGCTATATTTATTGAGATTATTTATTCATTAACTTAACTGTTAGAGTCATGGAAAATTAGTTTCATCTACACTTTTAATCTGAGTAAAAATACTACTACTTAATTTCACCTCATGGAGACAAACAGAAATAAGTATAATATTCTAGATAATTTCCAAACACCATGATAGCTTTACATCTTTTTAAACATTGGGTTACTGGTACATTTTCTCATCCATAGTTATTTAGAACACATTTTGTATAAGGTACCAATTACCTTTTTTGTTACTATGAAGAACATATTTTCTCAAAACTCTGAGTGGCTCATTTCATTCCATATTTAAAAAAAAGATATAACTAATTGTCTTTGATACCTTGATGTCAAAAGAATCCAGAGGAGTACATAGTAATATCTGGGTGTTAAAGTTAGAAATTTGTGAAAAACAAGAGCAAATTATAACTGTAATGCAGATATTTCATCATTACATCTTTGCAAATGCTGCATTTATTATTCTTGTAGTTACCCTACACTGGTATAGTCCATAAATATTTGCTGTGTGTTCACGGCAATTTACTAAGTATTAGAAAAGATGGACTCAATCATTGGAACAGGAATAATTATTTTAAAGAATATTCTAGAAAGCTGACTCAAAACAAAAATAATGAAGAATGATGAAAGGTGAAGCTACAACTTTGAAAACAGATTTGGAGCTTAAAAGATTAAAGATCAGACTAGAAACCTCAAGAACAGAGTTTTCTTTGAGAGCAGTGGATTCTTTCCAAAAAACTCTGGGAAAAATCCATAGGCACTCTTTAAGTAATTAACGTGAAAGGAACAGGAGTTGAACATATTTCACTTGAGTGATATGGTTTAAAATTATACATATATTTATACATTATTCTTTTAGTGCAAGCCTTCACTTAAATGGTTATATTGTACTATTAATAGTACTATTGTACTATTAATATTAAGACTTGTTTGAGATCTATGTATTAATATCATGTAATAGTCATTGTTCTCCAGAGGAATAGAACAGTTAGAATTGTACATACATACATACATACATACATACATACATACATACCTTAAGTTCACTTCAACTTTTCCCACACTGATATATATTGTATATGAGATATATGGTATTTATCAGAATGCCTTCCAGGTTTTGGTCCAGCTAATGCAACAGTGATTATCTCCAAATGGAAGTCTGAGAATCCAGCAGTTGTTTAGCCCACAAAGCTGGATGTCTCAGGTGGTCTTCTGTATATGTTAGAAACCTGAAAAAGTAGGCTCCAACAAAGTTGAAGTAAGAGAGGGGCAAGCATTTCCTTCTTTCATGTTTTTTTTTATCTAAACTGCCATAAGAATCCATGGCCCAGATTAAAGGTGACTATTAATTAAGACACTTCAAATGGCTTAATTAAGAAAAATCCCTCTCAGGTGTATTGAGCTTCATGGGTTTTAATTAATTGTACAAGTAACCCAATTGACAACCTAGAATAGCCATCACATATACTCTGTTATAATTTATGAATAATTTTTCAAAAAACAAATTTGTTTAAAGTGTTTTTAGAATAAAATTAACCTAACTTAAGTCTCCTTGCAAATATTTCAGGATTTTAACAATGCCCAGAAGCCGTGGAGTAAGTGAATATGGGCACCAGAAATAGGCTGAGTACATGATGAAAACTAGATACCTGCCCATCAAAATCAAATATGTATAAGAATGACTTTTCTAGGAATGTGTATAAGTAATGTAGAGTAAAAAGACTTATAAGGCTATCCAAAAGATATTTATTGTATCCATAGAGGTGCTTTGTGTAGACTTATAATTGTGTAAAGTGAGAGGTGTTTTCAACACTTAAAAACATTCACTCAAGTCTAGGGTACCCATTGTAGTGTATGCACCCCATTTTTAGGTCTCTAATGAATATGTACGCATATGGGTAATCTAAGACAAACTATTTCATTTACCACCTTTTAAATGGCATAGGAAATCTGTTATTCATAATATTTAACTGCTGCTATTTTCTCTTTTCTATACACTCAGGACATGAATGAAGTTTCCAGCTTTATTCAAGGTTCATTGAAAGGGTGCACCGTCAATAAAATGAATTATCCCCCTTTCACTCCTGGTAAATTCCATTTTCTTACTTAATTACCCAGAGTTGATTAAAAAAAAGCTTTGTTAACTAATAAATTCTATAATATATTTCTAAATTATCAACTGTTGTTATAATTTTAATCCTAAAATCACTAGTTATTCCTTCCTTTTGGCAAACATAATAATTGTGGTTACATTGATGTAATACTTATTAGTGTATGTATTGTATGTATGTATACATATTTTCTGTTTACATATGAAATTATGTCTTTTTCTTTTACTCTCTACCTTATTTGTATTGATCTTTTGTGTGTTGTATTGTGTGTTTGTATGTTTTCACATTAATGCTCGTGGAAAATAAGATACTAGTTTCTTCATCTATTATTTTCTTTAGTATTTTGTAAATTTTATTTATTTTTTTATTTATTATGTCTATGTAAGTGTATTCCTAAATGTTCATTAACAGATATGCCTGTGTGGATGCACAGAACCGAGTAGGTTTGTTTTACCTTCCTATCACCTTCTTTCTGTTCCACAGAGGTAGGGTTCTCCTTCAAATTGGGACTCACATTTTCCCAGCATATCCTAATTGTTTCTACCTACTGATTTATTGAACTGCATGACACATCCAGCTTTCTGTGTGGGTGCTGAGATCTAGATTCTGGTAGCTCAGTCTTCAGAAAAAAGATTTATTAATTGTTGAGCCAAAGTTCCTCAAAATTCACTTTTTAGACAAGATTTCTTCACTAAAGCTAGAGGTCATTGATTGACTAGGAGTGTGTGTGTGTGTGTGTGAGAGAAAGAGAGAGAGAGAGAGAGAGAGAGAGAGAGAGAGAGAGAGAGAGAGAGAGAGAGAGAAAAGAAAAAGGAAGGAATGAATGAAGGAAGGAAAGATGGAAGAAAGGAAGGAAAAAAAGAAGAAAAAAAGCAAGGAAGGAAAGGAGGTGAGAGAGTTTGAAAATTCTGCAGATAGCCCTCTGTCTATCTTCTAGTGCTAGGAAAACTCACCATCATATGTACCTTTCATATGAGTTCTTGAGACTCAAACTCAGGTTCTCAATCTTGTGTACTGAGCACTTACTGAGTCATCTCCCCAGCTCCTAACAAAAATGCAATTTATGTCCTATAAATTATTACAATTAGTATTTGAGGAAAATCTGTACAATATAAGTGCAATTCACTCATTAAAGTTCCTTCTCAAGAATTTATTTATTGTTAAAACCAAAGAATGCTGTTCAGTTAAATTATATTACATGAAGTGTAATGTAGTTAATGGGTAAAGTATATACACTTCTTGTAGCTAAAATAATTTTCTAGTCTCCACAGGAATGAAATGCATGAACCTAAATGGATATTGTTTAACCAACTGTAGTATTCTGTGATTTTTATGTTTGTTTAGATATGGAGAACATATTAGAAAAACAGGCACAAATCTTATTCAAAAATCTCATAAGATTGTTTGTTACATTATTTTCCTTAAGGTATTCTTGACAAAATTTTGTATTCCAAAACGCTCTGCATGGATGCTGTGCAGTACTGGGGGAAGCAGTATGATGTCCACAGCCTGTATGGATACAGCATGTCTATAGCCACAGAGAAGTATGTAAAATTTCACAGAAAATAAAAAATTATTTTTTATTTTACATATGTGTTTCTGGAAGTTGAGCAATTTAGATAGAAAGGTGCAAGAGTAAGAAATACAAAAATTATTTTATGATGAATTTCTAATATCTTTCTCTTTTCCTAACACAGATGTTATCAATATTAGTATATAATCAAGAATCAAATGACACATGTAGTGAGCAAAGATTTGCTTAATTCATAGAGTTTATCCTTTAAGAATTTCTTCTGTTTACTTTCTATGGAAAACAATAATAAATATTTTTTATCAGTCATGAAGTTTTAATTTAGTTTAAGAATATGATGACACAATAACTATTATTTATTCCCTAAAAAAATCAGTGTTTCAATGCACTGAGTTTCTAAGTAGTAGAATATCACAGAATAAGGAACATAGCACAAAAACAGAAACAGATAACCAGAGCTCCTTGATTTTCTGCTCTGTATCTGGTGTTTTCTAACATTCTACAGAGCAGTAACTGATCACACACACACACACACACACACACACACACACACACACACACACCTTGGTCTCTTCAAGTAAATACTTAAGTGTTAATGCTTTGCTGGTGGTAAATTGTACAATGTACCAAAACTTTTGTATATTTTCATCATAGTGTTGATACTTCTCTTTGTGCACACCTACATGTGAGATTAGTAATAAAAGAAAAATAAGCTAGTAACTTGAAAGCAGAGGACAAAGGATGGTTGTAAGGGAACATTACCAGCACAGCCTGGAGGGAGGGAGGAAGGAGATGTTGTAATTCTGTTTCAATTAGTAACTCTAAAATTTAAATTAATAAAACCTGGATGTAGTATGAAACATTACATTTTTTAAATAGTTAAATTATTGGAGATAAAGCATGGCAATATCTTATGGTTCAATATAATATAGCTTATAATATGGAAAAGGCATGGGAGGTTACCACAGTTTTACAAAGCAACTCCAGTTGATTTCATATTTTGAAGTATTTTGGTTTTCTTCTTTGTTTCTGATGACTTCCTTTGACAGAAACTTATCCTTTTCAAAGATATTCTTCTCATGTGTTTAATCAGAATTTACTTAAATGAGCTGCATATTGGTATCAAAATGCAAAATAAGTTAAAGTTCCATAAATTTTCTAAATATTATGTCTTGAGTCAGAGATCAAATACACATCTGAAAGTAACATTTTTAAGTTAATGAAGTCAATTTTATTCTGGAATAATACTTATGTTTTAACATGATTGTATTTTTAGAGCTGTGGAAAAAGTTTTTCCAAACAAGAGAAGTTTCATCCTTACTCGGTCAACATTTGCTGGCTCTGGAAGGCATGCTGCCCATTGGCTTGGAGACAATACTGCCTCGTGGGAACAGATGGAATGGTCCATCACTGGAATGCTGGAGTTTGGGCTGTTTGGCATGCCTTTGGTAAGACAGTTTAATACTAGCCAAAAGAATAGGACAGGCCAATATTCAAACAATTTTAAGGAAGTGAAAAATATAGTAAATTCTAACTATGAATTATGAAATGTCTGAAAATAAATCTATCAAAAATTTAGCTTAAAATTCAACAGTTGAAAAAATAAACACAAATAAAACAAAATAAATAAAAGTATACAAAGACAATAAAAGTAAAGACACAGTGAAAACTTTTAATTAGAGCATGAATTTTAATATAGGAAAAGAAAAGTAATTAAAACGTATAGTAATGAAAGAAAAGTCACTTCAATGAAGCAATGTGAAATAAAATAATGTACAAAATAATTATTTGATAATTTGAACAACACATTAAACCACGTACTAATAAAAATAGAATTTCATCAAAAAATGTTCTTTAATCGATCAACATTGATATTAAAAAAGCATTTATATTTGAATCATTTTATTAATTTTTCATACTCATCACCATATTTTACTTTTATACATTCATTTCCTTCTGTTCTAGCTTATCTTTTTTGACCCCAATCTCATTTTAGTCATTTATAACTTCATATCAGCCTATAACTTGTTTTCATCATATCTACTCTCTTTTCCATTCCCTCTGCTTCCTCCTTTATCAACTCCAATAGTCCCCTCTTTTTAAAATCATACTGAGGCTGCTTAATGCAGCCAGCATTTATATTGGTGTAGGACAATCTACAGAGGAACAGATCTTCTCAGGGGTAACATTCCTGATGAAAACTAACCCATCCTCAAAAGCCATCTTTTATCTATAGCTCCTCACTAGGGGTGGGGTTTCCTGGACCATACCCCATTTTTGCTGTAATTTTGGGTCAGTCAGTCTTGTGGGCCTTCCTTCCTTATCTGAGCATGCCATGTGTATTCTAATACCTTCCTTCATTTTTTTTTTGCCCACTCTGTGTTAGTATCTATATGGTAAGAAATTGTAAATGATTAGTAAACAAATTGAAGGGTTATATCACATTGGCTAATAACTATTATATTGGAAACAGAAACTGTTCCGAAATTGAAATCCAAATTAATTGCACATGAATTTGTTCTGTCAGATAAAGAACTAGGAATTAACAACTTGAATTTGGCATGTGGGTTTTCAACTAGGCTTGCTATGTTAAAAAGGGCACAAGCTCATATATATATATACATATATATATATATGAAATCATCCACATTACTGTATATATATGAATATATGATCAAGTATACATTTGAAAATACAAAATAACATATTGCTATTTCTCACATAATCTATAAAAGTCCATACCAAATGAAGTACATGTGATTAAAGTAAAGTTTAATCATTTTAGAAGAAAATATGAGTATAATTTATGACATTTTAAGTAGTAATACTCAAACATAACATAATGAAATAAATGCACAGAGGACTTTATATTGCATTAGAATAAAAATAAACATTTAGCTAATCAAAATATGTCTTATTAAAGTGTCTAACAAACTGGGATGATAGGTTTAATGTATATAATATCTAATGATTAATGGAGAAAACAAGAAAGTATTTGGAAATCTACAGAAAACTTTGGAATATTTAGAATGAATAATATTAAATAAAAGCTGTACATACTGAAACATTTCAAATGATCTTAACCTAAACATACACTAAATAAATTAAAGCTAAACACTGATAAAACACATTTCATGTAAACAGTGATAAAAATTAAACCTGGTCATCAAGGTGAGTTCTGAAAATTAACAATAGGAATATTTAGAGTGGGTAGGTGAAGGAAGGTGGGAGACAGGAAGCAGAGAATAAAATTAATGTAGATGTATTAAAATAATGATCAAACACTGAGAATAAATCAGTTCAGAGGATGCATATGAGGGCAATAAAACAACTAGATTATGAGCAATGTCTGTTAGTTGGAGCACACACCAGGATGCAGCAGACAAAGTAGAATGTCAACACATGAATAAGAGAGACACTGTTTTTTAGGTTGGAGCAGACATCTGTGGATTTGTGGCTAACACTACAGAGGAACTCTGCAGAAGGTGGATGCAACTCGGAGCTTTTTATCCATTTTCTAGAAACCACAATGCTGAAGGCTATATGGTAAGTGACACCAGCAGTTTTCTTCATGTTTTGAAACAAATACAACTGTATTTTTAAACAATGCTTTTTTTCAGTATAAATATAGTAAGATTAACAAGTATGTAAACTATTTTATGAATTAATTTTGGAAATCCACTTCTCAATGTCAATACATTTTATATCAAAAAATAGACAAATGAAAAAAATCATAAAATACATTGATACCATATTTCATCTTTGATTTTAATAGTGAAAGTTTTGATTCATTTTATAACAAATATAACACTGTATGCAAGATTCTTAGCTTTTTTTTAATGAAAGGAACAAAAAATAGTTCAAGACACATAATTTGAGCCCAAAATAATTTTGTAAATATTATTAAGAGTGAACAAACATCTCAGCAAATACAACAGTAACTTTTAAAGCATGCTTCTGAACTGGTAGGAACAGAAGTGTAAGAAAATATATCTATTCTCACATGCAATCTGTATGCTGTTGCCTATCATGGACACATTTTTAAGAGAGAACTGTAATATCATTTACACCTGCAAGACAGTTAACATGCTGATCAAAGGTTTCAGTGTTCACATATTGCTCTCATATAAAATCTTAGTTCCATTTGGGAAATGTCAGCTGCACTACTCAGGCTGTGTAGTAACTTCAGAGAACCCAGACAAATGGTAAAAAGGAGATTTTGAGGAATCCATGACCATGGGATTAGAAAATAGAAGTTTGCTAACTTACCAGGAAACATTGTTGTATGTGGTTCTTGATCTATAGATTATTACTGTCCGTCCTGCAGTCAATAGCTGTGGACAGGACAGACTCCTTTAAACATTTCAGGCCTGTGAATGAATTTGTAATGCACATCCCATTGGTCAAAGTATGTCATGGAGCTGAGTACAAATTCAATAATAGGCATTCTGTTATATTTGGAACAAAGCACAGACTATTTGACTAAGGTTTTTAACAACATCAAAAATAGGAATCATTATAAAAGAATTAAGAGATTACATCTTCTATTTTGTCATTTTCATCTTTTCAAAATATATATCTAGGTGAGAAATGTGTATTTTAAAAAAGAATTTATTTAAAATACAACTGAGGACACAAACCCTGAACTACCTAGTAATAAAAGGGGTATTATAGGGATGTATTTAATCTTTCATAGAGGAGCTCAAATTCAAGCAATTTACTTTAAACACTAATCAAAATGGTTCCAGTTTAAATGTCTACTTATATTTTCTTTTCTAATTCTGATTTCTTTAATATTTTGCAGGAGCAAGATCCTGCATTTTTTGGACAAAACTCTCTTTTGGTAAAGACATCAAGGCACTACTTAACCATCCGCTACACCTTACTCCCTTTCCTCTACACCCTGTTCTACAAAGCCCACATGTTTGGAGAGACAGTCGCAAGGCCATTTCTTCATGAGTGAGTATTGGGAATTACAAATGAGTATGGTGAGTTGAGGAGTTGGAAAGCTGTCTCAAATAGTTAGAGACCTCACTCTGCCAACAAGAAGGATAAAGTTCTAACCTCCAGGACCCATGCAAAAATGTTAGAGATGGCTGCTTTTGAATGTAACCACAACATTAAGGGGCTCAGAGTGAGGTGGGTCCCAAGAACTAGCTATACTTCTAGACTAAGCTAGCTTAAGTGGTGAGATCCTGCTTCAGGAGATAACCTGATCAAGGTAATAATGCAAGGAGCAAATAAAGAAAGACGACTTTCTCCATTCTCTACATGTGAGAATGGGCATGCACACATTTAACCTCATATATGTGCACCACAAACATAGATACATTATACACATTTGCATAAACCCACAAAACATATATATCCACATTATAACATACACATACACACATTATGACACATACACACATACAACACACATCTACACAAGTCATATTCATACACCACACACATCATGCACATACCACATGCATGCAACATGCCATGTTCATGCACATTCATACATACTAACTACCACACACAAGTACCATACTACACACACATATTACACACATTTATGAAAAACACACAGAAATCATAGGAAAAAATGTATATTCAGATATAATAAAACACTAATAGAAATAAATCAAGATGGAAAGTGGATCAATGATTTCTATTTTACAAAATGTATATAGACAGATTTCTGATATATACAATGATTGTGATCAGTCCTCTGGGTAGACAAGATTAAGCTACAGATGGGAAATTAGCAGAACTTATAAAGAAAAATACACTAAACTATATTATGAATAGCAGTAAGATTTAAATTAAAACTTACTGAAAATGTAACAATCATGCATTAAAAACCTCCTAAATGTAGATCAATAGTGTGGTATAGTTATAAAAATGTATATTTTCTACATGGTTGTATGTTATGAACAAATGTGATGTTTCTTAGTGAATGACCCAACATTCCTTATAAATGTATGTTAAATGTTTTGGACAAAAATCTTGCAAGTAGAAAATTAAATAATTCTAGAAATTTATGAACCTGCCTTACAAGAAAATAATAAAGAACAATTTGCTTATTATACTTTAAATGAAGCCAGATATCTATGGCAGACTTTTGGGAGTTTTGAGTATGCCACTAACTCATGCCTACCATCCTTTCTCCATTTTACTCCCCTTCCTTTCTCTTTGCCTTTCTTCCATACTGAATGTTGTATAAACTATATTAGAATTATTGCATAATAATGACATACTAAACAAATAAATTTAAAATAATTATTCTCATGGAAGAACAGAAAAGATTAAAAAATAAGCAATTTAGTTTGTTTGTTTCATATGTTACAAGTTATCCAATATTATCCAATATTAGATTTTATGAAGACCTAAACAGCTGGATTGAGGACACCCAATTTCTATGGGGCCCTGCACTGCTTATCACTCCTGTTTTGAAACAGGTAGGCTTTCTATATTTATTAATTCATCCCTTAAAGATAATTTCACAGAGCAAATCCTGTTCATAGTTAAGATGCACCTAGATAACACTTCTCAGTGAACAACTTCTAGCTCACAATTTCTTACTGAATTTAAAATGCCAAAAGGTTTTGATGATTACAGATTTATTTGATACCTCTGGATTATAAAATACACTGAGCAATTCAATGAGGGGGTGTGTATAATCAGTTGTAGATTGAAAAGTTTATATTTATTGCATTATCTAAAAGCTTTTCATAACATTACTTAGCTTGCACTTAGAAAATATAAACATTGCAATTTTGCTAAGATATGAGCAAATGCCCATGTAAAACAGCCGATGTTAAAATATGAAAAGCAAAAAAATAAATAAATAAATAAATAAATAAATAAAAAATGGAGTAGAATATATGTGACTTCTATTTCTAAATACTACTGTCCATGTAGTTTCATAGAAATGTTTTAGATCACAATAATCATGTGTATTATAACAACATACATGCATGCATTTATTATAATTTTCACCTAAATAGTATCCCCTTTGCTGCTAGAATGTGTTTTACAATATGTTGAAAAGCAAATAATTAATAACTACTGTAGTGTAAGAACAGATAAGTATTTTTCTCTTGAAAATGGAAAATCTAAAACAGTACTTGACAAGATCTATCTTGAGAATTGGAATTACAAAAATGTGCATATCTCATGTGTATTTACTATATTTTGTATATTTACACTGATTTTCTTAAATTTAGGGAACAGAATCTGTGAGTGCATACATTCCTGATGCTACCTGGTATGATTATGAAACAGTAAGTATTCTAAATACATGTAAGCCACACAATCACATTTTTCCACACAGTGTATCTGCATTTTTTGGGAGTTCTGAGAGTATTATAGGAAATATTCATCAACTGAAGTTCTGTGTAAAAATTGATGTACAATTACTTTCCATCACATATGAGCCAGGTTCTTAATATAAAGCCATATTTTTATCAAACTAATATATTTTTGTATTAAATTACATTAAAGGATTATCTTACAAAGGAATGGAAACTTATTAACTCTTTTCTCTTAGTTTATATTTGACTTCCTTCCAGATGTATTGAGATAGACTTACATGTTTTTAAATAAAAAAAAAATTAAATCATTGAAAATGTTTTTCATGGTCGACTAGAAAAGACAAAAAATAGCATTTGCAAATCATAGATACGATCCTTTTATTATTGTTTGGAAGTGGGGGTACTTAAGACATCTTCATATTCAGAAATAATTTGTAAAGTGACTATATTTCATATGTTTGGCTGAGTGGGAATTTTGGTTGGAAACATGTTTGAAAAGACTTTCTAAAGCCAAACAAAATTTATTTTATGTGCAACATTTTCCTGTTATTTATTCCTTTATTATTTTAATTATATATAATTATGAAGTAAATGATAACTTAATGCAAGCATAGTATGTGTAATTATTAAATAAGTTGATGCTTGCACATTATATGACACTTTCTTTGAAACATCAAAATGTACATTTATATGATTACAGTGTAATGTTTTATTGCGTTTGTCCATTCAATACTGGGCAAATCAATGTAATTACAACTTTCATTTTTACTCTCTTATTGTTACCTGTTGTCTACTGCATTAAACTTTGCCTATTAATAACTGTTACTGCCATATAATGGGAAATTTAAGGCCTAGAATGAATCCAGCATAGGACTGATCCAGATCCCCTGAAAGTAGGTGTTAGTTAGGAGGACTGGACAGTCTATGGTGCTGGTAGTGGATAAGTATTTATCCCTAGTCTATAAGTGGAATTTGGGAGCCCATTCCACATATATGGATACTTCATCAGCATAGACACGTGGGGGAGGGTGTAGGCCCTGCTCCAAATGATATGACAGACTTTGAAGACTCTCCTTGGAAGACCTCATCCTCCCTGGGTAGCAGAAAGGGAATGGGATTGGGGTTGATGGGGGAGACAGGGAAGGACAGAAGGGTGCAGGAACTGGGAATGACATGTAAAACAAGCTTACTTCAAATTTAAACAAAAAATTATGAAAAAAATAAAGTGAAATGGAAAATATTTAATTCTGAACCTTATTTTGGATGACAGTTATACTATTCTGGCATAGAATAATATTACTCATTTATTACAACCTTAATCAAATTGTGTTTTGTTGTCTCTTACAAAACTTTCTTCTTTTTTCCCTTCTGTAAAAAAGCACAGAAGTTCTTCCAAAATGTACGGTCATTTAAAGATTTACTTTACTATCAAGTTATATTACTTTGCAATGTATACACTACAGTGGCAAGGATGTTTCAAAATGATATAACCTTATGTTTAGCATTGCACCTATAGTAAGTAATATTTCAAATCAAGGTGCATGCTTTCTAGTTGAAGAATGTGCAAAGAAATTGTTTATATACAACATATTATTATTTTCACATTAAAATAGTAAAATCACGTCTTCTGCAGAATAATGGATGTGATTAGAAGATATTCTATTGGATTAAAGAGCCAACTGAAGACAAATACCGCATGTTCTCTCTAAAATATAAATGTCCAATTGAATGAAGAATCTTAATTATTAGAAGCATCTTAAGTTTAAAAAGGAAAAGAAAATTTGTGTATTGTAGATAGGAAATATTTCTCTATACCCAATTTTATATTTTCAATGAAAATGAAATTTTCTGTAACATTGAAAACTGAATGAACATTACTTTCTCCCCACAGTAATAAACAAATACTTGATTAAGTGCATAAAATTTATAAGTTATAATCATTATGAATCAGGATTTAAAAGATGCATTAACAATAAAATAATATTTATTATTTTACTATAGGGTGAAAAAAAGCCATGGAGAAAACAAAGGGTTGATATGTACCTTCCAGCAGATAAAATAGGATTGCATCTGAGAGGAGGCTATATAATCCCAATCCAGGAACCTAATGTAACCACAACAGCAAGGTAAAATTGAAGAACCATGGCATAACCATATAGTATAATAACGATTTACATATTGTGTAACGATTTACATATTGTGTCAGAGTGTCTGGTATCCTAGACTACAAACTTCATGTATGTAGACTCACAATTTTATAAATTTATAATCCACATATAACAGTGCCTAGGCTCTATTTTCTGCAACTATTGTTTGAGGAATGTGAGTTGTTACATGAGTTTATGTTAGCAATTTCATAGTTTGGTTTTATGGTAATGATTAATTTTATAACCATTTCATGAAAATGTTCTCAAAAATCAGTCACCATCGAGATCTTCCTGAAGAACAGAATAAAACTTCTGTGTAACATAATCTGTGTAGAACAAGTGCTAGGACCTGATCGCCTCAGAAATGTTACATTCTAGTGATACAGCATGAACAAGATGTGTAATTGACCTCATGATTCATTTCCATTCTAACTGACTTTACTTTGGAAATTGTTATACATTTCTTTTAACATTTGAAAATACCAGTGTTTTAGTTAGGATTACAATTGCTATTATGAATCATTTTGACTAAAAGGAAAGGGTTTTTTTGTTTTGTTTTGTTTTTGTTTTTGTTTTGTTTGTTTGTTTGTTTGTTTGTTTGTTTTACTTACACTTCATATTTTAGTCCATCACTGAAAGAAATCAGGACAGGAACTCAAGCAGGGATGGATTCTGGAGGCAGGAGCCAATGCATTAAACCATAGAGCAGAGCTGCTTACTGGCTTACTCTCCATGGTTTGTTCAGTCTGCTTTCTTATAAAGCCCAGAACCACCAGCCCAGTTATGGCACCAAAAACAATAGATTGGTCCTTCCTGTATAAATAACTAATTAAGATAATGCTTCACAGGCTTGCCTACAGGTGGATCATATAGAGGAGTTTTTCCAGTTGAGGTTTCCTCCTCTCAGATGACTCTAACTTGGGTCAAGCTGACATAAATTTAGCCATCACAGCCATATTTTCATATCAGAAGGATAATGAAGGCGTTTCAATTTAAGGATATGTTGGTTGAAATGAACATTCTTATTTAGTTTTAAAATTTATTTGTATGTGGGCATGCTTGCTTGTCTGTATGTACACACTAAGTGTGCAGTACACAGAGTGATCCAAAGGGATTGTAGTATTCAAGATAACAAAGAGACAGACAGTTATGACTTCACTAGATGGTGATGCTGGTGAGCAAACAGAGATCCTGGTGAATAGCACAATGTTTTAAACACTGAAAAAATTTCACCAGCACCGTAAATTGAACATTCTTCAAACATATTTAATGTTACAATGTTTAAATTTTCCAGATGTCATATCCTTCAACAATTACATATCATCATACTTATATATTATGTTTTGGTTTGTTTACATGATTTGTATTTTACACACAATAGCACATTTCCTTTGAAAATGATGAATGGAAAAATAGATATTAGTCTTCTTAGGTTAATATACCACAGAATAAAAGTATTTGTCATAAGTTATAATTTGATTACAAAATTGTTTTTAATTCCTTTCAAACTTTATTTACACTGTAGCCGAAAGAATCCTCTAGGTCTCATTGTTGCATTAGATGAAAATCAGACAGCAAAAGGAGACTTCTTCTGGGATGATGGTGAAACTAAAGGTGAGTCTCACCATCTTCTATTTGATATTTGCTAATTAATCTTTATTCATACAGATTACATTCCTAATGATATTTTTACATGAAATGACATCACTATTTGACTTGTATATGTGATTAACATTTACTTTGTGATTTGGAAATTGTAAAAACATTTTGACAAATATATGTGATTTTTATCTCACATTGATACTTTCAATGTGATACAATTTGTTAAATTTTCAGTGTAGGAATTGTATTATATTTCCAAGTATTTTGGGTACTTCAGTGTATTCTTTAACCATAAAATTTTATTAATGGAAACAAAACAAAAGCAATAATTTCAGATATAGTCAATTAATGTCAGTGTCAAATTATTTAAGGTAAAAAAAAATTCCTTTTCTATTATTCAGAATCCTTTAGATTTTAGTTTGAGAATTCAATTCAATAAACCAGAAATGAACTAAATATCTAATAAAACAATCATGAGCCATTTTATTATAGTATTTAAATAATGCCTATTAATTTTATGTTTTTAGAATTTAATGTTAAAGAATTTAATGAATTCTTTAAATTTTACTGAAAATAATTTCATTTATTTTAACATGGGACGCTTATGTAATAATAGTTTTATTTGCATCTACAAATATTATTTAGTTTCCATTTGAACTCATTACTTTTCAAATATCATTAAAATTTATTATCTTTAAATTTTTTTCAAATTTGACTAATATAATCTTCAGTTTCCTTTAAACAATGACAGTACCCATTTAGCACATGCATAATACAGATATCATTGTTTTCTTACATTTGAATCATTAACTGTTCATGTACCGGTGAAATCTGATTTAATATCTTTCTACATTCATTAATTTTTCTGAAATAATGAAATATTTCATTTGCTGTATCATGTGCTCAAAGAAAAAGACACAATTTCATAATACTATCTTAAGATATAAATATCACTTCAAATATTAATTTAAAACAACATATTATTCTCTATAATCTTTATTATTGCTTTTATTAGTGGAGACAAAGTCCCATGTATTCCAGGCTGGGTAACAGTCTTGCTCTCCTGTCTCTACCTCTGCCTCTCCAAAACTGAAATTATAGGCTCTGGCTAATATACCTGACTAGGATAACTTTTCTTTTCTTCTGAATTTCTAGAATAATTTACTCTTCATGAATAGAGTAAATCAGATAATATATTTAATATATTTGTTAGCAAGGAAATTAAATAAAAATCTTATTCAGTATTTGAAAAATACCTACCTTTGTATATTACTTGTAATTTAAAAAATGTTTATAACTGCTTCATTATTACAACATTTCTCCTTTTGTTGTATCTCAAATCAGTACCATATATTCCTTCTAGCTCCTTTTCAAATTCTTTATTTACTACTGTTTGGTGTATTCATACATACATATGTACATAAATATATACATGTTTTCTGATATATGTATATGTGTATGTAATTATCTGCCACTGATTTTGTATCAACTTATTTGAACATATAAATTTATAGGACTGACTATTTGATACAGAATAACCAATTGGTGTCTCTTCCCTGGGAAAGTCTTTCCTTCAATCTCATCAGTCTTTTGTTGCCTGTAAGTTCTGTCCCCAGGGTTGAGTCCCCAGGAGATTCTCTCAAATACATGATACACTTTAATTTTATTCACCATATATTGCTTCCCTTCAAAACCCATGGAGCTCCCTAATCAATTTTCTTCTAAACTTCCTACCATTTTTCCTTCTTAATACAATAATATCCTCCAATCCAGCTACTAGAAATGTAAAAGTAATAATTGTTTACAGCACTTCATTAGTATAATTTAAAAAAAACTAAGTACTCTATAAATATAAAATAAGAAAAGAAAATTTACTTCATTTTTATCTGATAATTATTTATTTTTTAATTTCAGGAACCATAGAAAATGGAAACTACATATTTTACACCTTTTCAGTTTCTAATGTAAGAACTTTTTTGGGAAATATGTGTACTTTTTCATGTCTATTTTATAAGTTATTGGAAGCTGCTTCTGTGAAGTGCTTAACTTTCTCTTTAGTATGCAGCAAAATAAATTGTTGATTTAATTGTTAAATTTAAATTATTACGTTATGAGCCATGGAAACCTTTGTTAACTGCATGAGATTAAATTTATAATGAAACTATGCCTTGCATCATTTGTACTTCTTTAAGTCTATTTTAACTTAGCATGGAAAAAATTTCTATATATTCAATATGATTTAAAATGTCAATCACAGTGATAAACCATGTTCATTTGGCAGTAAGGATAAAAATATATATACAACATGGAAAATAATTTCTAAATATCGATATGGTTTATTATGTCAGTCACAGTGATAGTTGATGTTCACTTGGCAATAAGGTTGAAAAATATATACACAACCTGGTACATAATTTATGTATATGGATATGTTTTAATATGTCAATCACAGTTATAATATGTGATCATTTGGAAATAAGGATGAAAATATGTGCACATTTAATTTTTTAAAATTGCACAGAAGCTTTATTTCTTTATTCTTTCTAACAACTCTGAGTTATCTCACATCAATATAGTGGCTAGACTATGAAATATTATATATGAGTGACCTCATATGTGATTTTATTGTTGATTCTAAAAATAGAGCTGCATGATATATACAAACAAAATGAGTTATATGCACAGTGCTAACTAGTGGGATGGTGTGGTGGATGACTCAACCATGTCTTTCACCATATTCTATCCATAATTCTAGCAAATATCACAGGACTTAAATCTAACCATGTGGTCTGTTTTTCCTCAGAATGACTTGGTTGTTAATTGCACACATTCAGCATATTCAGAAGGAACTGCCCTTGCTTTTAAAACAATCAAAGTTCTTGGGCTGACAGACACTGTGACAGCAGTTACAGTCGGAGAGAATGCTCAGCAGATGGCTTCTCATTCTGCTTTCACTTTTGATGCCTCCAATAAGGTAAGTTGGTCACTTTAAAATGTTTGATATGCTTGTTATGTGCTCTTATATTTCACTTGGTGTTCAAGATACTCAAGTCACATGCCTTCCCACCCCCTCGCATTTCTGTTCCTCTAAAAAATATATCTGAAAATTTACTGGGTTTGTGGTACTTTGAAATACTTTTAAATTTCGATATTATCAAGTTAAAGTATTAATTAATAATTTTTTCCTAATTTTTTCCATAGGTTCTCTCAATTATAGATCTTAACTTTAATCTTGGAAAAAGCTTTAGAGTTAGATGGAATCAAATTTTCTCAGAAAATGAGAGATTTGGTTGTTATCCAGATGCAGGCATGGCAACTGAGAACTTATGTGTACAGCGAGGCTGCATTTGGCAAGAGGTAATAGCAGTTTTCTTGTTGAATAAATATGTGGTTTTCAAATAATCATATCAGTGTGAAATTTACACATAGATTTTAAATTCAGTAATATATAACATACAAACATTTATGAATCATTTCGTATTTGCAATTTACACATGAATAATCAAACTTTAGATAAATTAATTCTTAAAGACATAGCTTGGTAAATGTCAGAGAAGATGAACATATAAATCACTTTTCATGCAAAATAGATATAAACTATTCCATTACAAAACAGTATTTTGTTGTACTTATGATGTAAATTGACTATATATGATTGGCAAAATTGTCAAGGTATATTTTCAATAATAGCACATACTTTAAAAACAAATTTCTACTTATGAAATCTTGGATATGTACCACTAAGGGAAGATGTATTATTTTATACCACTCTTTGGGAAGAATGACAGCTGTGTATAACTTGGTATGGTTGCCACCTTCAGTTTTCCCACATGAACCATAAAAGATATTGAAATATGTGGAAGAGAAAACAACTACAACTACTACTTTGCATATTACAGTCATTTTCATGAAGAGAAAATAGTAGCATTATAAAGCATAAAATTAAATACAGACAAAATTATGGAATTTTTGTAATAGAACACAATTTATATTATTATGCATTGAAAAGGAAATATTTGATCATTTGTCTTTGCTATTCTCACACTAGAATCAATATGTAAATATGTAATATAATAATTTGGAACCTATCTCATGAATAATAGATCCTCTTAATTATGAGTCATACAAATTGTTACTAAACTCAGGTAAGATCTTTCAGTTTGATTTTTTTTAATTTCAAGGTTACAATGCTTACACTTTCTGATTGTGTACTGCTTTTAGGTTAGTGGGTCATCCTTTGCACCTGAATGCTATTTTCCTAAAGATCACAATCCCTACTTGTTAACTTCAACTAAATATTCACCAACGGGTATAACAGCTGAACTCCAGTTGAATACTGCAAATGCTAGAGTAAACCTTCCCTCTAATCCCATCTCCAATCTCCGTGTGGAAGTAAAATATCACAAAAATGACATGCTACAATTTAAGGTAAGTTACATATAAACTTACTTAGTAGAAAATGTTAAACAAGTCAATATTTTACTTGATCTCAATAGTTTCTGCATATGCAATATAATATAAGGTACAAATGCAAACACAGATGACAATTCTAAATTCTCCTTTTGGAGGTATTATTAGAAACATGTGCCTCTCAGCAATGAGAATGAATGTGTTCTTACTGATTTTCTTCATTAGATTTATGATGCAAATCATAAGAGATATGAAGTTCCAGTACCATTAAACATTCCAGAGACCCCAACAAGTTCTTATGAAAATAGGCTCTATGATGTTGAAATCAAGGAAAATCCTTTTGGCATCCAGGTTCGAAGGAGAAGCAGTGGACGGCTTATGTAAGTGATTAAATGATATGATACAAAGTAGAAAAGTTTTACTTTAAAAGAGCCATATACTAACAGTTGGTAAATGTTTTCCCAATTTTACCATTTTTTTATTACTTTTTCTTATTGTACATAGCAATCCCAGTTCTCTCTAGCACCCTCCCTCCCATAACCTTGGACCCCACATCCTACACCCCCAATACACAGGGAAGGTGATACCTTCCAGGAGAGATCATCAAAATCTGTCAAGTCAATTGGAGTAGGGTCTAGCCCCCGCCCCCTCTCCGTCTCACCTCTAGGCTAACTAAAGGAGTATCCCTCCATTGGGAATGTGCTCCCAAAATCCTTTCCTGCACCAGGGATACATCCTGGTTCCACTGTCAGAGGTCCCTTAGACTTCTAACTGAGACTTTAGGGGTTCTCAGTAGGTCCAATGCTAGTATCCCAGCTATCAGTTTGGGTTCCATGAGCTTCCCCTTGTTCGGGCCAGCTGTCTCTGTGGGTCTCTGTAGCCTGGTCTTGACCTCTTTTCTTATCACTCCGCCCTTGCTGCAACTTGATTCCAGCAGTTCAGCTCAGTGTTTACCATTTTTAAACAACATACCCATTGAGCCATATAAAAAAACTCATTTTAAACTTTATATACTCTACAGTTATAGTTACTTTTCTTAATAAATTTTATAATCAGTTTTATAATAATGTAAAGCAATTAGGAATATGTTATGTAAATGTGTTATTAAGAATATTTGAGAGATCTGGAACCTGATGAAAATAAATTGATAAACATTAGTATTAATATTATAGTGAATAATTTTATTCAAAAGATCATTCTATTTTCAAATTTAAAATCATTTTTTATTAAATTCTCCATGCCTTCTTTAAATGATGTCAGAATGCCATCAGTTATGGGCAGTGTTGATGCAAATAAAGAAAACCCCTATTTACTCAAACTAATATCATTTTATTATCAAAAATTAGTGTAAAAGGACTATAAACAAACTAATTCATGAATCTAATTCTTGGGGGCTGGGAAGGTACTTCTCTTTATGCAATAATTTAAAAAAAATGATTTTGAAGATTTCCATGTATCTCAGATTTTTTTATAATATAAATACCCCTACTTGCATGCATTGCTTCCTTTTTCTCCTTCTTCCTGTTTTTATTTCCTCATAAATAACTAAATTAATGGTGCATTCCTTTAAAATAAATTTCTATAATTTACTTATTATAAATACAATAAAAAAAGTTGGCTGTAGTGGGCAGGAAGTACTTGCAAGTAAACTATTATGATTATACCTCCTGATAAAATTTTCTCATTTTTGATAAATTTTTTATTTAAATTTGAAACAAGCTTGTTTCACATGTCAATACCAGCTGCCACACCCTCTTGTTCTCCCAAACAACCCACATCTCATCCTCTTTCTGCTCCCCAAGGAGAGTGAGGCCTACCATGGGGAGTCTTCAAAGTCTGTCATATCATTTGGAGCAGGGCCTAGGCCCTCCCCCATTGTCTAGGCTGATAGAGTACCCCTATATGTGGGATGGGCTCCCAAAGTCCATTCCTATACTAGGGATAAATAATAATCAATTACCAGAGTACCCATCGACTGTGTAGTCCACATAACTAACACCCACATTCAGAGGGGCTGGGTTGGTCCTATGCTGGTTTCCCAGCTATCAGACTGGAGTCCATGAGCTCCCCCTTTTCAGTATTTAGTTTTTTTAGGGACAGGAAAAAAAAAGATTGTCCCAAAAGCTAGATATTTAATTTTAGGATATATGTTAACGAATGACTATAATTTTGATTAGTTTTATTTTTAACATAATGTTGAACTAAAGAAGAATACATATAATTATAATCTCATTGTATATTTCACACAGTGGTACATAAAATACAGTTTACTTGTTAAGTCAATAATAGTCAAAAAAATGAGTTTACAGTTTTGTGTATATCCATTTGATGCCTGGATATAATTAGGGGTATGAGAAACACTTTTCAGATCATAAAGGAAGAATTCACATTATTATTTGCAATGTGATTTTATGTTTGTATACAGGAAAAGTATTTGTTTGCTTTCAAGACAACAAAAATAATTATAATTATTACCTTTATTTTAATTTTACACATTTTTACACTAATAGCCTTGTTTCTTTTTATTTTCAGCTGGGATTCTCGCCTGCCTGGATTTGCATACAATGACCAATTCATTCAGATATCTAGCCGTCTGCCATCAGAATATTTATATGGTTTTGGGGAAGTAGAACACACAACATTCAAGCGAGATTTGAACTGGCATACTTGGGGAATGTTCACAAGAGATCAACCTCCTGGTGTAGGTATCTATGTGTGACTACCTAATGAGGCAGCTAAGGCAGTGATGGGTATCCAGTTTACTTTTTTGTAGGGTGATAGCTCAAGATTGAATGTAAAGGGTGCTAGAGATTCACAGAGTTGATACAGTGGTTTTCTGAAAAGAATGAATATAAAAGAGAGAGAGAGAAAAAAAGGAAAATTATCAGAAATCATTGAAAAACTACAAAAAAATACAATTTGTTGAATATTTTGAAAGGTACATTGAACAATTTTTAAAATTTTACTTCACATTATATTTTTTTAATTTAGTTTTTCTTAATGTACCTATCTCTTTTTTGAGCCCACTGAGTACATTTATCACCCTCCCACCCCCCATATGCACATGGGCATGGGGTCCTCTAATGGAGCATGAGGAAACTTTTCTATCCCTGACACTCATTAATGAACATTATCCCTTGGCAGAGGGTGAGGAATGCTGGCCGTCCTCCCTAATCCACATACAGATTCTCTGCAGACAGATGAGGCAGCCATGCACATTATGTTGACAGGACAGCATTCCACAGAACACCCCTTCATTTCTTGCTGTTGTGCTTGGAATTTCAACATGTGATCTGAGCCTTGAAAGTTGATTTGCATATACAGATGTTATATTTGAGACTGAATAGTCACAGTCGCTTATTATAAAATTTTAAACTGTGAAACATTTGTGCATTAGACCCAGCTATCCACCATGATAAGTTTCTATGCTCAAGATTGGTAGTAATTCAAATCTAGGGATATAAACATGAATTTTAAAAACAATTGACATCATGCTCATTTAGAAAAGCAACATCAGTAGGCTCTCTGCTAGAATTTATAATTTCCTAGCCACATTTTTTTTATAATGTCTATAATATTAGGTCTGAAAACAACCTGTGGGCATATCTCAAGTCCAGTCAGGACAGCAGATGGTTACTTCCATATAATATCTAGCTTGTATTGTCCAATGTGTGAATCTTGCTGGGTGAGTCAATGTGATGTCATGCAGGTTTTATCAGTGGTCAAGGCCACTGATATCCTTTCTACTCCAGCAAACCTCAATAGCACCTTCCAATATGTACGAATCCAAACCAATTTCTTAACCTTTCCAATCACATAAAATAAAAGATACTTATTCGTTATTCCTGGAACTAACTCCTTACAGTTTTTATATTTCACTATTCATGACATATCACAAATGGTGATTTGATACCATTCCTCTGTAACCTACAGATAAAATTATATATTTTCTTTGATTAAACTACTTCTTATATTCTTAATAAAAATTTGTATGTGTTTTGATACTCCTTACTTCTGTTTTGAGAGCAGAATATATTTCTTTAATACTTAATTTATTGAACAGTAAATAATATTGTCACCATTCCAAATTTATCATAAATAAACATGTTTCAAAAACTAGCTTATCTTCAGTTTTACTTGTCATTGCTACTTGAAAGATACATTTAGGAAAAATAAGTTAACATTGCATTCATTTTTTTGGTGATGTGCAAAACCAATTGCTATCTTTACCATGTTGAAATTGTATCATCATGTATATAAAAAAAGGCTCTATGAAAATTATTTCCAATTCCAATAAATTACTAAAATTCAATTTTGGAAGCACAAATTACAAGTTATGGGTAAGGAATTTTGTATCTTTATAAACTTTTTCTTCTTGGCAGGTTGATTATTTGGTTGATTATTTACATCACTATGATTATTTCTAGGATGTTATTTTAGGAAAAAATGCTAATTTACAGATAAAATGAGTAACTTAACTTCTTGAAAGAAATATAACTGCTCTACCATTAGGGGTCTTAGTCAGTTATGGTTGCATAATTTATGGATATCACATCTTTTCATATTCATTTGCATGTTCTATGGAAGTATTAGTACAAAATGTATAGTATTTTATATCTTTTATTTATTTATTGATTGATTTTTGAGACAGGCTTCCTCCTTGTAGCTTTGTAGACCAGGGAGGCCTTGAACTCATATACATCTGCCTGCCTCTGCCTCCCAAATACTGGGATTAAAGGCATGCACCACCATTAAGAAGTAATATTTTTAGGTGAAATACATTTATTTTGTTCAAGTAGTGTAACCTGCTAATAAGGAATATGCTAATTTCCAAATGTAGTCTAAATGAATTTAAACACTGGTCTAGTTTACACTTTATTTTTCTTAAATATACATTATGTTTTATATATGTTTCAGTATAAACTTAATTCCTATGGATTCCATCCGTATTATATGGCTTTGGAAGATGAGGGCCATGCTCATGGAGTTCTGTTACTCAACAGCAATGGAATGGGTAAAGCTATTATTTGTTAAATTTCTCCTATGAAATGAATAAATGTGATCTAATAACAAATAGATACCTCTCATGTCGATAAAAATTAAGTCTTATTTTGGATTTTCAGATGTTACATTTCAGCCAACTCCTGCACTAACTTACCGCATAATTGGAGGCATCTTGGATTTTTACATGTTTTTGGGACCAACCCCAGAAATTGCAACAAGGCAATACCATGAAGTATGACTGAATATTCATTTAAAAACAATAAAGCTTTATATTTAATGTAAAATACTTCTTTTATCTCAATTATAATATTTTTTAAAGGTAATTGGCTATCCAGTCATGCCACCTTACTGGTCACTGGGGTTTCAATTATGTCGTTATGGATACAGAAATACTTCAGAGATTGTGCAACTATATAATGACATGGTGGCTGCTAAGATCCCCTATGTAAGTACACCAATAAAATGGAGCCTGTAAGATAGAAGGACATAATTTAAAGAAGATATTCTTTGGGAATAAATCTTTGGAAATAATGCTCATGTTTTGGTAGCAACTTAATAATTGGATGTGGGATTTTTACATATCTTTGTCAGATATGTAAGTTAGGAGCTATACTTTTCCACCTTTTCCTACTTTCCTACTTTAGTAAAATCCTGAATATTCCATGGGAACTTCTTCACACTATTATCCTCTCATACCTTGTGGCTTGCATAGTCAGGCATATTCTCTTTAGGGGTGAATAATCTACAGTATTCCTGAATGTGGCAAATTTTAAGGAACTCAACATGAAGCTGGATTATTTGAGCCTTGCAGGATTTAAAGGATATGTTCTTTCCACAATGCTTTTAAATCAGTTCATCAATATGAATAAATTTCAATAATACCTAAACTTTGCAGTATCTAAAACATGGATGTAAGTGCTCATTTTACATCATGAACTTCACTGACATTGACATTGATTCTATATCAAAATCACTAATTTCCATACACTGAAAATACAGAAGTATGCAAGTTGATATTTGAAGCTGAAGTTTTCCAGTATTACCCTAGTATGACAGCTACAGTTTTCCCAAAAACTGTAATAATTAAGGACAATGTTGATTAAGAGAAAATGGTTGGAAAATTAGTTATTTGAGACTCATTTGATATTTCCATAGTTAAATTTAAATTTGGTGGCTTGAATATATTTCCAAATATTTAAGTGTAAACAACTCATCATCAAGCTACTTCAAAAATCAATTTGATTTATTTGAGAAGAAAATTTTCATAAAAACTGATGGAATTATATACTTATATATTTCCCTTTTGTCAGTAAAATTATCTTAATTTATTCCTATATGATTTATGATTAACATTAGTACAAAAGTATTTTTGTTTATATGCACTGACCATATTATCATAATTTCATAGCATTAAAATTTTTATTGTCTTTGTTTCCAATGGATACCAATATTGTGATATTGCTCATTTACAATGCTTACTGCTAAAATTTAATAATTGTTGAACCATTCATCAAATCAATCATCCCCATAATATTGCTTTTAGACTACTTTTTACTTTTTATTACCTTCCTTTTTTCAATCTTTAATGTAGTTTATTTTTTTTCTTATGCAAGTGATGCTAGAGACAACATCCAAAGAGCTCTTATCAAATTGTCATTATTATCTATTTCAGGATGTTCAGTACACAGACATTAATTACATGGAAAGGCAACTAGACTTCACAATTGGTGAACGATTCAAGGATCTACCCCAGTTTGTTGACCAAATAAGAAGCAAGGGAATGAAATATATTATTATCTTGGTCAGTATTGATGTTTACATGAGTTATATTATTTGTTTATATTTATTCTTCTATATTGCTGATATAAAGGCTTTTCAAAAAGAGAAAGGGTGAACAAGGCGTTGGAGGCCTATAATCCCAGCACTCAAAAGGCAGTGGTAGGCAGATTTCTGTGAGTCCAAGACCAAACTGTTCTACAGAGCTAGTTCCAGGACAGGCTCCAAAACTACTATACAGAGAAACCCCTTCTCAAAATATAAAAGAAAAACAAATAAAAACAAAAACCAAGAGGGGGGCACTGGGCTTGGAAATGGGTCAGTAGTTAAGAGAATTTTCTTTTATTATGAAGACCTGAGTTTTGATCCTAACACCCATGTTGAGCAGCTCACAATGACCTAAACTACAGCTCTAGGGGAATGCAATACTCTATTCTGGTCTCTACAGTACACCACACACACACACACACACACACACACACACACACACATAAATACAAATTTTAAAAGAAAAAAAATCCAGTTTTGAGCATTCCTCCTACCTATTGATTTTTCTCCCCATTACATTGTATTTTATTTACTCATACTGTTACCATCTTAAACAAAGGTAGATGTGTAAAGACATAAGTCAAATGAAAGGTATCAATGGCAAGCTGTGCTCTCCTTATTACCCAAGTCACAAACTGGCTTCAACTTTGAAGGGTAAGAATAGATATTTTTGTCCACAAGTCATTTTCAGGTATTCTACTGAATTTCTTCTGATGTTTTCTCATTACATTAATTTAGCGTTCAGTAGGTTGAATGAATATAATCCGTGAAAATTATAGTTTCTGAATATATTTTAGAGAGCAATCTAGACAACTGGAAAATTCACCAGGTAAAAAAAATGTAACCAAGATGCCTTCAATTAGCTTGCTTGTGTTCCTAAAAGATTCTTTTGAGAATGTTGTATAATATTGCTGTGGCATTGATGCATCGTCAGTTCTCCAAAGGGGAGCAGAAGGTTACAAGAGTACACAAGTAGAAAGTAACACTGTCTCTGAAGGGCCACCAGACAACCTGTAAATTGACTCCATATGTAGTTTGTTTTATTATTATTATTTTTTTTAATTTTAGGATCCAGCAATTTCAGGAAATGAAACAAAGCCTTATCCTGCCTTTGACCGAGGGATAAAGAAAGATGTCTTTGTTAAGTGGCCCAATACAAATGATATTTGTTGGGCTAAGGTACTCAATATTTTTCAAGTTTCATAATTTTGAAAATGTTAGATACTTTATTTCATTCACTATTTTAAAAGCATATTTGGTATGACAGAAAATAATGTAGATTCAATAACTAAAATATTCTGTTTTAATTTAGATCTGAATTACTAGGCATAAATAAGAGATTCATACAAATCCTAAAGTCAATACTTCTTCTATTAGGTTCAGCATGGCTGGATTTATGTTGGGGTCTTTTATCCATTTTAACTTTAGTTTTGTGCGTGGGAATAGATAGAGATATATTTGTATTCTTCTACATGTTACTGTGCAGTTATGCCAGTACCATTTGTTTAGGATGCTTTCTTTTTTTTCCCCCCCAATGTATAATTTTACCTTCTCTTCCTCAAAAATCAGGTATTCATAGGTGTTTGGATTAATGTTACAGTCTAATATTTGATTCCATTGGTTCCCTTCTGTTTTTGTGCCAATATCAAGGTGTTTTCATTATTATGGCTCTATAGCAAAGCTTGATGTCAATGATGGTAATGCCTCCTGAGGTTCTTTTATTGTACAGGATTGTTTTGGCTATCCTGGTTTTTTGTTTTTGTTTTTGTTTTTCTCTTTTGTTTTATTTTTTTGTTTTATTTATTTATTTATTGTCATGTGAATTAAGTGTTGTTCTTTCAAAATCTGTGAAGAATGGTACTAGGATTTTGATGAGGATTGCCTTGAGTCTGTAGATTGCTTTTGGTAAGATCAGCATTTTTAATGTGTTGATCCTACCTATCCAATAGCATGGGAGATCTTTCCATTTTCTGAAATCCTCTTATTTTCTTTCTTCAGAAACTTAAAGTCCTCGCCATACAGTTCTTTCCCTTCTTTGGTTGGAGATACCCCAAGATATTTTATGTTGTATGTGTGTGTTGTGAAAGACAATGTTTCTCTGGTTTCTCTCTCATCTGTATATAGGAGGGCTACTATTTTTTTTTTTTTTTTTAGAGGTAGTCTAGTATCCTGCCATATTACTGAAGGAGGTTATCAGCTGTAGGAGTTCCCTGGTAGACTTTTTCAGTTCACTTATGTATATTTCATATCATCTACAAATAGCAAGAGTTGGACTTCTTCCTTTCTAAGTTGTATCTCCTTGGCCCCTTTTGTTTTCTTAATGCTATAGTTAGAACTTGGAATACTAGACATGGAGAGATTGGACAGTCTTGTCTTGTTTCTGATTTTAGTGAAATAGTTTTGAAAGTCTCTCCCTTTAGTTAGATGTTGGCTGTTGCTTTGATGTATATTGTCTTCCTTATGTTTAGGTATATTCCTTGTATCCCTGATGTCTCCAAGACCTTTATCATGAAGGGATGTTGGATTATGTTGAAGTTTTCTTCAGCAGCCAATGAAATGATCATGTTTTCATTTGTTTGCTTTTTCTTTTAGTTTGTTTATATGATGGATTACATTGACAGAATTTTATAAGTTGAACCTTCCCTGCATCTCTGAGATAGTGCCTACTTGACCATAGTGTGTGATTTTTCTGATGTGTTCCGGGCTTCAGTTTGCCAGTATTTTATTTAGTATTTTTGCAAAAATATTTATGGGGGAAATTGGTCTTTAATTCTCTTTCTTGGTTATATCTTTTTGTTGTTTGGGTAATTGTAACCACATAAAAAAGGGTTTGACAATATTCCTTCTGTTTCTATTGCATGAAACAATTTGAGGAATTGTGATATTAGCTTTTCTCTGAAATTCTTCTAGAATTCTAAGCTGAAACTATTTGGCCCTGGTCTTTTTTGGTTAGGAAATTTTTGATGACTGCTTCTATTTATTTAGGGGTTATGGGTCTTTTTGAATTGTTTATCAGTTCATGATTTAATTTTGTTATATCATACCTATCCAGAGAATTTTCCATTTCTTTTAAATTTTCCAGTATTTTTTTGAGTACAGATTTTTGAAGTAAAACCTGATGATTTCTTGATTTTGTCAGTATCTGTTGTTAGGTCCCCCTTTCCATTTTTTTTTTATCTTGAATATTCTCTCTCTGCCTTTTGTTTAGCTTGGGTAAATGTTTGTTTATTTTGTTGATTTTCTCCAAGAGTCAACTCTTTGTCTCATTGATGATTTGCATTCTTTTCTTTGTTTCTATTTTAATGAATTCTGTCCTCAATTTGATTATTTCCTGTAGTCAGTAACTACAGGATAAGCTTCTTTTTGTTCTAGAGTTTTCATGTGTGCTGTTAAATTGCTAGTGTGAGTTTTCTTTAGGTTCTTTATGTAGATACTTAGTGTTAGGAACTTTTCAATTGACTCTGCTTTCATAATATTCCATAACTTTGGGTATGTTGTGTATTCATTTTCATTTATTCTAGGTAGTCTTTAATTTTTTTATTTCTTCATTAACCCATTGTTGATTCAGGAGAATGTTATTTAATTTCTGTGATTTAGTGGGCTTTTTGCAATTAGTTTTGTTATTGAATTATAACTTTAAGCCATGGTGATCCAGTAAGACAGAGGGGCTTATTCCTCTGTGGTGTGTGTGTGTGTGTGTGTGTGTGTGTGTTGAGGTTTGCTTTGTTACTGAATATGTCGGCAAGTTTAGAGAAAGTTCCATGAGGTGCTAAGAATAAAGTATATTGTTTTGTGTTTGTGTGGAATGTTCTATAGAAATCTGTTAACTACAATTGAGTAATAACATTGGTTAAATCCCTTATTTCTCTGTTAAGTTTTTGTCTTGTGTTCCTGTCCATTGATGAAAGTGGTGTGTGGAAGTGTCTGGCTTTTGATGTGTTATTTAAGCTTAGTAATATTTTTTTAAAATGTGTGGGTACTCTTGTATTTGGGGCTAGATGTTCAGAATGGAGACTTCATTTTGATGGTTTTTTCTTGTGATGAGTATGAAATGTCCTTCATATCTTTTGATTAATTTTAGTTTAAAGTCTACTCTGTTCAATATGAGAATAGATACACCAGCTTGCTTCTATGTCCCTTTGATTGGAATATCTTTTCCAAATCTTTTTCTTTGAAGTAATGTTTGTCTTTGAAGTTGAGTCATCCTGCTTGTATGCAGCAGTAGGATGGAACCTGTTTTCCTATCCATTCTGTTAGATTATACCTTTATATTTGTGACTTAAGACCATTGATATTAAGAGATATGACCAGTTATTGTTAGTTCCTCTTATTTTGGTTTTGCTGTTGTTGGTTATGGTGTGTGTGTGTGTGTGTGTGTGTGTGTGTGTGTGTGTGTGTTTGTGTGTGTTTTTATTTTTTGGATTTTTCTGGCATGGGATTATCTATTGTCTGTCTCTTTGTGGGTCTAGCTAACTTCCTTGGATGACTTTTTCCTTCCAGTAGTGTATGTGGGGTTGGATTTGTGGATAGATATTGTTTGAATCCTGTTTCTTCATGGAATTTCTTGTTTTCTCTGTGGAAATCTTTGCTAGGTGTATTAGTCTGAGTTGGCATCTGTGGTCTCTTAGTGTCTGCAGAAAGTACATCTAGTTCCTTCTGTCTTTCAGAGTTTACATTGAGAAATCAGGTATAATTCTGATAGTTCTGATATTTTATGTTACTTTATCTTTTTTCTCTATAGCTCTTAATATTCATTCCTTGTTCTGTATGTTTAGTGTTTTGATTATTATGTGGTGAGAGAATCTTTTTTTTTTTCTTTTTTTGGTCCAATATATTTGGTGTTCTGTAATCTTTTTGTACTTTCATGGGCATGTCCTTATTTAGGTTGGCAAAGCTTTGTTCTATGATTTTGTTTAATATATTTTTGGTGCCTTTGAGATGGAACTTCACCTTCTTCCATCCTTATTATTTTTAGGTTTGTCTTTTCATGTTGTTCCAGTGCCCTTAATATTTTATGTTAAGAATTGTGGGATGTAACATTTTCTTCAACAAATGAATACATTTCCTCTATCATATCTTTCTTCTATTTCTTGTATTGTTTTGCTTATGCTTGCATCTGTAGTTACTGATCATTTATCTAGATTTTCTATTTTCAAAGTTCCCTCAGTTTGTGTTGTCTTTATTGCCTCTATTTCAGTTTTTAAGTTTGAACTATGTCTTCACCATTTTGATAGTACTCTGGCTTTCTTTACGGGATTTATTTATGTCTTCCATTTTTTTTTTTTTTCATTTGTGTTTTTTCCCAAATCTATAAGAGAATTTTTAATTTCCTCTTTAAGGGGCTCTATCATCTTCATTAAAATTACTTTGTTTTTCCTTTTTCTTTTTATTTTACGTATCCATCCAGTTCCCTCTCCCTCCCTCCCTTCCTCCCTCTTTCTTTCTCTCCAACCGTTCATGTCCCCCAGCCACCCTCCTCTCCCATGACCCCTTTCCACATGTAGGGTGGTGCCTTCCAGGAGGGATCATCTAATTCTCTCAAATCATTTGGAGTATGCACTAGGCCTTCTCTCCTGCCTCTAGGTTAAGGGAGTATCTTTCCATGTGGAATGTGTTCCCAAAGTCCTTTTGTTATTAGGAATGCATCCTGATTCCTGATTCTACTGTCTGAGGTCTCTTAGACTGCCCAGGCCTTCTAGCTGAGTCAGTCCAATGCTAGATCCCCAGCTATTAGTCTGGGGACCCATCAGCTCCTCCTTGCTCAAGTCAGCTGTCTCTATGTGTTTCTGTAGCCTGGACTTGTCCTCCCTCTCTGTATCTGGATTCCAGTTCAGCTCAGTGTTTAGCTGTGGGTGTCTGCTTCTGCTTCCATCAGCTACTAGATAAGGGCTCTATCATGGTGGATAAGTTATTCGTCAATCTCATTATCAGAGAAGGGAATTTATGGTAGCCTTTCCACTGTTGCTCAAATTGCTAGTTGGGATCAGTCTTTTAGGTCTCTGGACATTTATCAAATTTAGTTTTCTATTCAAACCTATAAGGTTGTTTCCATCTGCTTCATCTGCATTGGGATGCTCAGATCTTGCTCTTGTAGAATAAATAGTTTCTGATGGTGCTGTGCTATTCTTTGTGGTTTTGAATGCATTCTTAAACTAATATCTACCCATGTGTTCTTCCAATTCTTGGAGGTGGGTCTATGTAGGGAATAGTGTTTTTCTTCCTGCCGCCAGTCTTGTCCCGCCGCCATGCCAGCCCCAAATAACATACAGAGACTCTGTATATGATATGATTTTGTTGGCCAGTTATTAGTTTTTTATCGGCTAGCTCTGTGTTAATTATTAACCCATTTGTATGTATTTTCACGTGGTCTTACCAGTGAGAGGCAGTTGGCGGTTCTGTTCTCTCCAGACTCTCCATCTTGACTCCTCCTTACTACTTCCTCATTTTTTCTTGTCTCCTAGTCCCTCCTATCTTCCTTTCCTATTGCCCACCAGTGCTTTATTCATTAACCAGTATGAGAAACATAACCGCCTCTTGCTGATAAGACCACGTGGAAATACATAGAAATGGGTTAATACTTAAGACAGAGCTAGCCTATAAGAAACAAGTAACTGGCCAACAACATAATATCAAATACAGAATCTCTGTGTATTATTTGGGGCTGGCGTGGTGGCGGGACAAGACTAGGTGGCAGGGAAAAAAAAAAAAAAAAAAAAAACTTACTCCTTACAAGTCTATATTTCAAGGGATCCCTCTTCCTACAATTCATGCAGGTGGTACCTATGGCTTAGGTGGTTGTTCTTCCTCCAGGTGTAGTTTCTGTTGATCACTCTTCCAGGAGCAGGTGGGGCTGTGACTCTTGTGGTTGTTCTTCTAACTGCAGGTGGGGCCAAGACCCCTATGGTCACTGATGTGGTGTTTTTTTTTTTTTTTTTTTTTTTTTTTTTTTTTTTTTTTTTTTTTTTTGCAGGTGTGTGGAGGCTGCTGCTAGGTGTTTGGGGCTTTGTTGGGTCACCAGGAATGGACTCAGGATATGCCACAGGGGCATATCCTAGAAAACAGGGCCCTCCAACCTGGACTTTTGACATTGCCCAAATCTCCCATTTATTATTTGTGAGGATTACAATTGCATACAGAGTTGAAAGAAGGACAATTCAGAATGACTTCTCCAGCCAGATCATACTTTAGTCTTGTGTGAAGGACATGTTAAGATCCAGTAGGACAGCTCTAAGGGTATAGAGTAAAGGGCAAATCAGGAGTCACACTCTTTGTAACTACCAGTGGAAGGGAGGGAAATTTTGGTTTACCCAAACATGGAAACTTATTCAGTATGAGATGAAGATAAATCAAAGTCCCTCTTTTTGTAGACTCTAGGCTTTACTGGCTGTGGTAAGGGTTACTTGTTTTTGGGAATTCTCTGAATAACATACTTCCTGGAACCCTGGGTCTGTCTTAGGCCCTAGGACATGGAAGATATTTATTTAATATTAAAAAATTCCAGTCATTCGATAATGATATTTAAAATTGAAGAAATTTCATACATTCCTATGATTGTGTGGTGACATAATTCACTATTTGGTTTTGGGGTTTTTTTTTCTAATTCACTAATTTATGGTTGTTCTTACTGTTGCCATTGTACCAAAGTTGTTGTATTAATTATGAAAGTGATGTAGTTCAAACACAGTTAAACATAAGTTAATTATATTGCATCTCTAGTGGTTAAATGGGAGGTAGGTGACAGAAATTCACTAATTTTCATCATTTTTTTTCTCTAAATCTAAACATACTATAAAATGAATTAGATAAGATATAACTATAGGGATTAAAGTACTAGGGATTTAAAGTTAGAATATACTTCTATGCATATATTTTTTATAGCACTCATAAAAATGCATCTTGAATTACTAATTCACATACATTCTTACAGGTTTGGCCAGACTTACCTAATATTGAAATAAATGAGAGTTTAACAGAAGATGAAGCTGTTAATGTAAGTTTCTTGCTGCTAGACTTTACAGCTAAAAAAAATTAATCAGAAGTTAAAATTAAAGGTCATATTAGTGTATGACTGAATTTTAATGTTTTCCTTTAAAAGTAGGAAGTTTCCTTTAAAATATTTTCTATTGGATTAATTTTAATCATATTACCAAACTTTTTCAAATGTGAAATTTTAGGATGAATCAATTATATGTTTTACATTGTTTTTATAAGACAATAGTATTTAAGAGTTTTATCTTAATAATGCTTAACGTGAGATACATTGTACATGTAAAATAATTTTAAATATCTGTTACTGAATTGATATTTATTTTTCTTTCCTTGACTAGCCTATATCACTCAGCATTGTACTATTAGATTTGAAGTGATGATAATAAGAAAAATGTTATCATGCTTATCTCAAAGATAATAGATTTCAGACACAAAAGACACATATTTGCCTGGCTCTCATTCTTCTAGCAGATACCAATTGCCAAAAGCTCCAGCTAAGGCTTGGACTTATGTACAATTCCCCTCTCCATGCAGGGATTTTTGTTTGGCTTGAACTTGTACAGATCTTCTATTTGCTGTCAAAATGCTGCGATTCAGATGTCAAACTGCTCTGCTTTGTCCATTTTTGTAGCCATCCACTACTTTCAAGTCTTTGAATCATTATGCCTGTATTCCACAGTGATCCTTGAATGTTCTCTCTCTCTCTCCCACCCCCTTTTTGAACAGCTTTGACTGTCATGGAACTTACTATGTAAACCAGGCTGGCCTCCAACTCATAGAGATCCACCTGCCTCTGTTCTCTGTATCCTGAGATTAAAGGCATGTGCCACCATCAGCTTGTGCCTCCAGCAGGTGCCAAGCTGTTCTCTTATCACTCACCTAAAGTTGACAGGTGTTGCTTTTTTTATATGTTCAATTTTATCCCTGTCTCATTGCCCCTGGACAATTGAGAAAAAAACGTAATCATTGTTACACAGGTATAACTAGAGCATCTGAGGACAAAGTTCTGTTCACATATGCACATTCTCTGAGAACTTTTTGAATGTGAGTGTGGGTCTCCATTCTGTTTTATTTAGGCTTCCAGAGCATATGTAGCATTTCCAGACTTCTTCAAGAATGCCACAGCGGAGTGGTGGACAACAGAAATTTATGACTTCTACAATGAAAAAATGAAGTTTGATGGCTTATGGATTGTAAGTGAGCTTTTAAGGTTTTGTTTTATATTTATGCCACAGAGGTTTTGTAAATCTAATAATGTCCATGTAGTTCTATGCAGGTTAGCTCACTGTTTTGTTGCAAAACATTGTTATATAAAGGAATACTAAAAATAGATGTTTAATTATTCAATATATACTCATGACTGTAACTACCTAGGTTTCTCAACTTGACTATGTAACTAAAATAGCCTATGTGTCTTGTTACAAATCTATATTAACCACTTATTTTATTTTTACCTAATGCAAGAATGTCACACTCAAATGTTGAACTTTTACACAAGTAATGCCCTTCAAACAAAGATCTTATCTCAGTAGAAATGTAGCTTTCTAGTTTTGAGGTGGTATTAAAAGAATCTACTTTTCTATAAGTAAGCACTTAATGCAGGAGAGTGCACATGAATTGGGTCCAGCTTTCCAGAGTAGCATTGCTTGCTGGAATGCTTTGCCCATGTATTTTCTTAGTTTTTAACCAATGAAAATGTAATGTAGGTACTACTATGACCATACATACAGGATGCAAAAGTCCATATTATCCAATTCAATTTCAATATTTATTTGATATTACAATATTTCAAGTATAAGAAATATTTCATAAATGTGGCATTGAGAATTATTCATGGATCAGAGAAGACAACTAAAGTGTGGGAAGTCATTTCATGAAAGATATTTAGGTTTGAGTCCATTCTGTAGGATTAGAGCCTCTAATCCATCCTACAGGACTGAAGAACCTCTAATCCACCCTGTAGGACTAAAATCCCATAATCCATGTGCTCAGTACAGATGCTCCTTATTTCCTGACTCTTTGGCTGAGATCAAATGTTGAGATACCTCTGAAAGCTGTCTACATTTTAAGCTATAACTTGTATTTTTAAACTTAACACAATTGATGACCCTTTGAATAAGGCAGGGTGGGGAGGAGTTTATAAATAATATAATATGAAAGAATATTGTTCAGATTCACTCATGTGCATAATCTACTGAAATAAATACTGTATTTTATGTTTTTAAAATGAGGCAGATTGTAGAAGTCACTTTCAATATTCTGAATTGAACAATACATCTTGATGAAATATTCTTCAGTTTTGAAATATGGAGTAAATAAAAAGCTGTCCAAACCCTTTTAATTTATTTGCACTCCAATACTCCAAGTTGATTACCATGGAATTCCTCAGGTATCACAGACTGCCTCAGGATCATGATAGCCCTGCTTCAGTTTCCTGAGTTCTGGAATTATAAACTTGTGTTACCTATCAAGGTTTCCCAATGATTATTATCGAGATATATATAGTAACATGATTACATTTTTTTTTTGTCTTTCAGGATATGAATGAGCCTTCCAGTTTTGTAAATGGAACAGTTTCAAATAGATGCAGAAATGATACACTAAATTACCCACCTTATTTCCCAGGTAGATTTTCATAGCTATACTTTTTATAACATGGCATCATTATTTTTGTTTACTATTTATGTAGACCTTAAGTTTCAGTCAGTAGAAATTCATTCTACATTTTCAATAGATGATCACACAGTTCAATATGCCCAACCTCAGGTGCAATATCAGTAATTCAACACTGTTTTGAGTGGAAAAATAAATGTTTTATTTCTGTGACCATAATATTAACTTAATTTTGTTTGTTTTGTCATGGTATCCTCATAATTTTCTGTGGTAAATGATTCAATATACTTTACTCATTAAAATTTGCTTGCAGTAATTATTCTTAGGAAGGGGAAAATAGAAGAAAAATATTTTTTGATCATGTGTGATCTGGTGACAGCTAGTATCTGGAAGGAGGCAACAAACATAAAGCTTGTTGAAGACAACGTGGCATTGGTTCTGAGATTTGAGTTCCAATTGGATACTTTTTCTACTTTAAAATTTTTTGTTACATTTTTAAATGTATTTTACATACCAACTACAGTTTCAAGTCCCTCCTTTCCTCCCAACCCCTCCTCCACCCCTTTTTCACTCCCACCATCCTTTCCTCAGAAGGGGTGAGGCTTCCTCTGGGAGTCAATTGACTTCTTTTAATGACAATGTACTGGATCTGTATTTGTCATTTACATGAATAAAGAGTAGTACAAATTTCAGGGATGGAGAAATGGATTACATGTGGGTTGCCTGTTGCTCTTGCAGAGAGCCACAGTTTGCTTGCTAACACCTATATGTTGCAGCTCAAACTATCTATGTATTTTCAGATACAGAGGATTCAATACTGCTTTCTGTCCTTAATGGGCATTTATACTCTTGTGCATATGCACATATACACGTAAAAAAAAATTTAAAAGTACATCTTAAAATTTGTATGTAACTAACAATGTATTGATATTTTATACAAACAAATTTCATTGACTATTACTCAGATGACTACAAATGCTTAAAATTAGTATACACAAAGGGTAAGAATGATTAAAAATCAGTAATTATTGGAAATCTTATAATTTATTTGCCAAAAATTGTGAGTGGATGCATTTTCCTCATTTGAGGGAAAGAATACCTGCTTTATATGGCACATTAAGGGAATATAACTCACAGTGGTGTATGGTGTTTCAGAATGTTTTTCAGAACATGTTTTTCACATATTCACCATAAAGAAATGGTTAAAGCTTTGGGTGATCTTTGTGCAAATGACTCTGGGTTTATTTCTATCCATTTTATACCAATTAAAATATTACCTTGCAGTACATATGTATCTTTTAAATCATTAGTAAAATTAGAATCTGGAAGATAAGAATTAAGAAATATGTAGTTATGAGCCATGTTCTTTAAAGCATTTCTATATTTTCCTCGTTTTTCCCAGAACTCACAAAAAGAACAGATGGGTTACATTTCCGGACCATGTGCATGGAAACAGAGCAGATTCTTAGTGACGGGTCATCAGTTTTGCATTATGATGTGCACAACTTGTATGGATGGTCACAAGTGAAACCCACTCTGGAGTAAGTAATATTTGTCAGCTTCTTATCTGCCTTTCTAGTTCAATGTTATATTGCTGATATCAGCTTCAAGGTTTCATATTTTAAGAGTCTTGCTGAATTTCTTGTTTCCAATTATTCTTTGTAAATTACTTCTTCCTTCAAAAGTCTTAGAAACCTGTCGAATAGTTGAGCAATCAAGCAAAATCCATCTATCTTCATTATATTCTTATTGATTTTATATTTTACATGTTATCCCAAAGAATTCTAGGCCACATTCATTTTGTTGTCCAAAATATAGTTAGTCCAATAAATGATAACATGGAATGTACAAATGTGTAAATAAAGGTTGAGTCAATATGCAATTTAAAGTAATTATTATCATAATTTAGATAATCTCCCATTGAAATTCAAGTTAGCAGCTAATACTAATAATCACTTAAATAACAAAGGAACACAAAGAATTGTTATAGCTAAGCAGATAACAATAGTCTCTTGTTTCTTGTTGTGACCACAAAATTATTTGGTTCTGATGATGAACTTAGTTAATATTAAAATCTACATAATTATGTATTAGGGTTGTCATCTCCTGAAATTTTTGTTTTGAGTCTGAGTTTATTTTTGTAGACTTGGATGTCTTGAAACTCTCTCTGAAGACCAGGCTGGCTTTGAACCTGAGATCTGCCTGCCTCTGCCTCCCAAGTGCTTTGATTAAATGCATGAACCACCTCTATCATCCTGAAATACTTTTTTAGTTTTAATTCATATAAAGTTATTTTTGAGTAACAAATTTTATTTCAAATAATATATATATATATATACATATATATATTAATCAGAGAGAGAGAGAGCAGAGCAATAGATGAGAAAACATATGTAGAATGAAAGAGAAAAGAGAAAGAAAGAGATGAAGATAAATTAATATATTATTGTAACATATTTTAAACTGGAATATGTTTATTATGCATAAACCATCAAAACAACTCTCTCTAAGGTTAGGAAAGTAAGAGAACACTTATTATAAATAAATTTGTACAATATATTTTATTGATGAAATTTGACTGAATGAATTCTACAAGTTAAGTATGATGATTCCTTTTTAAAAATAAGTAATCTATTAAATCTTTTCATTATTTATCAAATATTAAATATCAAAAATTTAAGTAGAATAAAGTGATTTTGTTGATTAAATAGCTTAACTAATATCATTTACGTTAACTTACATGCACTGAAAAGTTAAGAAATGAAAATTTAACATTATATATGTGTATTACTCTAGCAAATTATAGCCGGGAAGAAAATTATGTGTTATTCTACACAGCAAGTGAAGGCTAAGCTATGAAGTGTTGACTATGACAGCAAACCTGACCATAAAGTAGATACCAAGTTTTCAAGGAAGTTGTTTGTTATAAAAAACATTTTACCCAGAAATGGTAACTGAAGCCTTTAATTCCAGCACTGGGAATGCAGATTTCTAAATTCAATGCCAGCATGATCAATAATAATAATAATAATAATAATAATAATAATAATAATAATAATGTTCCAGGACATCCAGATCTGCATAGGAAAGCTCTGTCTTGTAAAACAACAAGGACAAAAAGAAATATTTAAATATTTAAAGAAAATGAATAATGTAAACATACAACATATGTCTTCATTGTACAGTGCATTACGGAAGACCACTGGCCAGAGAGGAATAGTCATCTCTCGGTCCACATATCCCTCGGCTGGTCGATGGGGGGGACACTGGCTTGGAGACAATTACGCAAACTGGGCTAATTTGGAAAAATCACTCATTGGTATGTGGTAATTATTTTCTATCATTTTAAAAATTTTTCAGTAAGTATTGTTTTGCTTTGCGCTAAGCAAATATCACCATTAAATTGTAAGAATTAAAGTATTTGCCTCATTTTTATGGTGTCACTTATAAGAATGCATAATTAAGGGTGCTACAGAGAAACAACTAACTGATGATTCTCAGCTAGTTTATTTAGATAAATACCACTATACATATTGGATCCTGTTTCATAGTTGAAGAAGGCATGAGTTTGAAGAGACACTATTCTAAAGCTAAGAAGAAAATGAGTAGACATTATCAGCTGTAGAATAAGAACCACTGAGAAATGTTCAAGAAGGAAGGAAATACATTTTACCAAAGTCTTTTCTGATATTAGCAAACAGCTGTATCATTTCAAACCATAAGCAAAACATTACAGTTTTGATTCTAGACTTAAACCATATTGATTAATAAAAGATTCATTAAAATCATATTTAGAATATTTACTTTGCCAAAGACCTAAGAAGTTATTTGCATTCTATTATGTTTAAGTTATCATTTTAATATACTTAATAAAAGTAATTATATTTGTTTTATATGGTAAAATAAATGGTTAAATAATAACAGAAAAACAATTTAATTTTAAAAAAAATTTGAGGAAAATACTACTACTTAGTCTTATGTCACTGTGGTGTTTTTATAACTTATTTGTATTTAAATAATATTATAGTGCTATTTTCTTAAAACATGTACATGACCTCTCATTTTTTGAGAACATCATTAATACTACTTAGTAGAAGAATGATTACAAGGAACTAATTTATTATTAATACCAAATGTCTCATTTAATAAGAATTTGTGTATGAAGACAGTATCCTCGTTAATAAAATTAAAATACTAAAAATGTTTTTCTAATTTTCAGGTATGCTGGAATTTAATCTTTTTGGGATACCATATGTAAGTAGATCTATTCATTTTATATTTGTATTCTATAACTATTAAGAAATAATACCTAAAATGCATTAAATATAACTATCTTTTAGATTGGAGCAGATATCTGTGGTTTTTTCAACGATTCAGAATATCATCTCTGTACTCGCTGGATGCAAGTTGGAGCCTTTTATCCATATTCAAGAAACCACAACATTCAATTTACTAGAGTATGTCATTACTACATTTCTGTCAATTATGTTTTATTGTGTTTAATTATTTTCCCTTTGCACCTTAGGTTGTTTGTTGTTGTTTTAATCATATTTTACTTGACAGAGTTTTAAATAAATACTTCAAATCTTTTCATATTAATGAACTACTACTTAGCCCATCTTTTGAAGACTTTTAGGACCTCACATATAAGAAAACTTGGCTAGGGGACACACATACTGTAGCTGTTCTATATGATTTTGAACGAGTTAGGGGAATGTCCTATTCTACACTGGGGTAGAACAATAACAAAAAAAAGTTCAACTTGGAACTAAATTGATTAAAAGTATAAGATATTTTCTATGATGAATGAAATGGTAAGACTTAAAATCAAATATTTAAGGAGCAAATTGATAAATTGAGAAAATAGAAAAGACAGCATCTATTGCAGGAGCAGATTTATGTGCAATGCCAATTACTGAGATTTATTAACTTATTTGCATCTAAATTTTGAGTGCTATATAAAACAGTGCATAATTTCATGTAAAATTGTGAACAGTTAGAGGCAGTACCCTACTAAGCACTAACTTGTGCTAAACTTTCAGTTAATAATACAGACAAAAGGCAAATTGAGCAGAAAATATGCCAATCAAAGGTGGACAATAAAAATACACCGTCCAAATTTATTTCCTAATCAACAGATGCATGCTGCACTGAAAAAAAAATTGCACTAACCAAGTTTTGCTTGAACTAGAAAAGGTAGATTTATTTTCTTAATGGTAAAAATACAAGGATATAAAGCAAGTTAAGACGGCATTCTGAAGTAGTTTTAAAGACAGGAAAACTGTAGTGAAATATTTTGAAGAAATATAAAAAGGTGTAATAGAAACTTGTTACTAATGTAGGAGATTAAGACACTGGAGAAAAAGGGCAGGGATTAAGAAAGGCCTAAATCAGAAAGGAGTGATTCGGGGAATATGTATTCAAAGTGTATCTATTAAATATTTAGTGTATCTATTCTAGTGATTAGTTACATCCTAATGTGTTTTACTTTTATTTATATCTCAATTACTCTTACAATATTTTAAAGTCAAATTAGCAAGTGTTCAAAGAAGTAAAATTGAAAAGATGCATTGAAGTTCTATACCTGAATGATAGTTATCCAGGGACTTGTATAATGAGGCATTTGAACACAAATCTCGGTGAGGAAAAATATAAATATTGGAAGAAGATAATGATCAGATGTAAAATTCCAGATTCAAAAGTCCATGAGATGGTAACTTTGATGAAATTTTGGAAAAAGAAAACACAGTGAATGAAGTACAGATGAAAGTAACAGTTATAAGTAAATGTTGCCAGAACATAAAAGTCAGTTTATTTAAATATTAATTAATATAATTAAACTTAACCCTTTATTGGTTTATATACATATATTAATGAATCAACAGAAAAATAGCTGAGATTAAATAAATTTCAGTATTATGATTTTTTTCTACTTACTTGACTATGAAAATACTGAAATATCTTATGTATTAATAACTGTCACATATTATACATAGGATCATACATAATTGAGTAATTGTTGGGATAATGTAGTTTAAATTCTTTGCTTATTCTAATAGTGCATTTGCTAGGTAGAATTCCCAATTATCATTTCAACTCTCTTATTTCCCAACTCTAGTAAAGTTGGAATATTCATAAACAGAATATAGTTCTAAAGGGTTCTAAACAATTGTTATAAACAAACATGAGAGGTGTTCTTTGTAATTTTGAGGAAGTGCAGTTTGTATACATGATACAAATTAAAATATATCATAATCAATTTTCCTTATACAAAGGATACTTTGTAGATTCTCAGTACTGCATCATTAATACTACTGCTTTGACTTGACTTGAAATGTATATTTCAAAGCAGACTGAAATGCTATCATTTAAGATTAATGCTATCATTTAAGATTCCTCTTGCATTTTTAATATTCAGTATTATAATCTATTTACTCCATTTGAGCATGTATGGTATACAAATCTAGCATAGGGAGCATGGCTTATCTCTTGTATTTCACATCTTTGTTTAACAAACCATTTACTTTTTTGTTAGACTTAATATTCCAACACTGAGTATTATCATAGCTAATAATTTATTTTTAAATATGAACTAAACTTTTATATGTTTACTTATATAAAATTAAGCTCCTGCTTAATTAGCATTATCTTTTAAAAATACTAATATTTTACCACTTTCATTCTTCATAAAAAGGAGAAATGAGGGCAGCATTTGATATTGTTGTAAAGATAGTTCATAGCACATGACATTGTAAGTTGCCAATTTTATTCTCCATTTTGGCTGTTAAGATTTAAACAATGAGGTATGGCTGTTATATTATGCTTTATTTCAGAGGCAAGATCCTGTTTCCTGGAATGAAACTTTTGCTGAAATGTCCAAGAAAGTTCTAGAAATCAGATACACTTTGCTGCCCTATTTCTACACACAGATGCATGAAGCCCATGTTCATGGTGGCACTGTCATCAGACCCCTAATGCACGAGTAAGCACAAAGTGTATTTTTTTCTTCCACAAGTAGCTTACAGTTACTTTAATATATTATGTATTGTAAAGAATATTTTGCAATTTCATTACTATATATTTTGAACTAATAAAGGGTTTAAAAGATAAGTCTAATAAAAACACCAACATAGTAAGTTAGCATAAGACATACCATAATAATTAAAAAGTAATACTTATTTTAAAAATACTTTGCTTCTCAATCCTCCAAATATTTTAAATGAGTAATTAAATGTGGTAGCCTGCCAAATTTTACTAATGATAATGTAATAAAAATTGCAAGTTTATAGTATAAATTATAAACTAGTACTTAAAATAAAGTAATCAAAATAATAATTTTCACTTGTATGCCTTCACTTTTGATTAAACATTAAAAGATGTGGCAAGCAAGAAACTGCAGTATGCTCAGCCCTAAATGGGACACTGACACAGGAACTCCTTTCCCATGGCTCATCAATCCCTGCAGGAGAGGTAGAAAGATTACAAGAGCCAGAGGCTATGCCCAGCTACAAGAAAACATTGTTTTTCATACACAGCAGGACAGCTGCACATATGAACACACAGTGTTGTGACACGCTGCACAAGACTTATCTAGCTCAAGCCAGACAAAATGCTAGGATGGAATGGGAAGGTAGACAGGAAAGCCTAGTCCTGGCCGAGGAACTAATCATAATAGATGTCTGGAAAGAGAGGGAGAATTAGTTTTAAGTATTTAATTCCTGGTAGGTTCAACATGCTCCAAGAGATGGCCATAGAATCAAGGGTACGTATGCAGCTCTAATCAGACCCAGTAGCTTTCTGTGAGGTGCAGAAACAAAAGGATGTGGAAATTAAAGGACCTGGCGGTTGTGAATATGATTAAAACACAAAATGAATTTTCAGGGACATTTTGTAAGAGTAAAGTTCATTTTTAAAAAACCAATTGCCCACCTCCCATCAAAGTACATCAAGGTTGTATTCTTATCTCACCATTACCTTCCTATCTGCTGCAATTCTGTTGTTCCTATCCTCATCATATAGGTGTTCTTACTCTTAAGATTTCAGATTAATCCCTTTTACATTTCCAAATATTGAGGGTTCGGTTATGGATTCTGAACATTTGTTTTGTTCTACTGTGGGGAGTTCATTAAGGGCTGAATCCCAACTGCTAGTTTACCACTAACTACTCTTGGTTACTAATGAAAGAAAACAAAATCAAAACTAAAACCTATTGTAAAAAGTAATTACTTAATTTCAATAGCATAAGAAACAGGAACATGTCCTAGTGACTATTTCCAAATTTGTAATGTTTTTCTATGCTTATTTAGTTTTCAGTGTTATAAATCAGCTTAGATATGAAAGAATCTTTAATTACTTAATGCCATGTCAAACAATATAGAGAGCTCTAAGACTTTCAAACTCCCCATCTCCACCAGTTGATATTTTTAATCTTCATTTTTTTAAATTAAACATTCCCTATGCAGCAGTGTGACTCCTAGCTTCTAAAGTTTTATCTTAGTCCTTTACCTACTGCAGTGACATCTCTGCTTCCCTGGTCCTCATTAATTTTTGTTTTCAAGAGTGTGGACATTCTGGAAAAAGAATTTTACTTTTATACTTGGTACTCGTTATGTAACTCAGACTCGTCTTCATCTCATGGCAAACCTTCTGCCTCAGCTTTCATATATGGGGTTACAGGTATAAACCTACACACCTTGTCTTGAAAAAATGTCTCAGAATATTAAAAAAGAAATAGTAAACATCCATATAATGAGAGTTTTACAGTATTTTTTCAGGTATTTTTCATTGCTGTTTCCAATTTTGCTGATTACTTACTATACAAAGTTCATATTTAAATACCTGTATTACCTATCCTATGCAAATTCCACTGCATAAAGATTTGTCATATAGTTTGACTATTCCTTAACAATCCTTTTTGTTAGAACATGTAGACATAATTTGATTTTACTCAGAAAGTATATGCTGCCACACACTGTGTTCTGAACAACAAGAGTAGTTTTTTAACTACTAAGTTTTGAGCTATTTTTTTTTTTAGTTGATTCCCCAAAAGTTCTTACAGCAAACGGGGATTTGAATAAGCACTTTATAGTGTTCCGAAGAGAATCAGTTCTCCAGTTTAACTGAATACTTTGTGATTCTTTTGTGAAGGTTCTTTGATGATAAGAAAACCTGGGAAATATATGAGCAGTTCCTGTGGGGTTCTGCTTTTATGGTGACTCCTGTCATTGAGCCTGTAAGTGTGACCATGTGTTTATTCACAAAATGTTTTGATTTTATTTCATAAGATTTCATTGACTTTCTTTTTAAATTCCAGTACAAGACCAGTGTGAATGGCTATGTCCCCAATGCTCGGTGGTTTGACTACTATACTGTAAGTTTTGGAAGAATTCTTGGACATTAATTGAATGGAAGTATATGATATTTGGATAATTGATATGATAACTTGTGTATCTGTCTATTTTCAACTTAAAGTTCAAAATTAGTTATATGCTGTTAATTGTCATTGAATCAAATTAGCATACCATGGAACAATTCATTTATTCTGCACTAGCCTGTTTTAGCACAAAGATACTTGCTTTATTTTAGCAAACAAGCACAAAAATGTATACTATATATTACAAATGTCTGTTGCTTCTTTTGGTTAGAACAAAATAGTCATTAAAAATAATGAAGTTCTTCATCTTTTGTGACCTTGCAATATCCACACACTTCCACATAGGAGATCTCGCAAACACATAAGTCTGAGGATAAAAATGTAACAAAGACCTAAGGATACACTTTAAACTAGATGATTTTTTGAAAATTATGTGATTTTGTTAGTTTTTAAGCAGAAAATTGTAACATTTGATTTCTTACAGTCTTGCATTACTAATTCTTTCATTTCTTATTCTTACTTTCCTTTTCCTTACCAGGGGGAAGATATAAAGGTCAGAGGACAACAACAAACATTTGCAGCTCCTTTTGATAAAATAAATCTGCATGTCCGAGGAGGTTATATTTTACCATGCCAAGAGCCTGCACGGAACACACATTTAAGGTAACTGAACTGTCTTTAGAACTTTCATTTTGTAATATATCCTGCTTTAAAAGTCAGCAGTTTGAAAGGGTCTGACCTTTCGCTGTGATCTTTCTGTAATAATACAGGTGCTATATAATAAACAGAATGGTGAACTTCGGTTTTCTCTGCTTTCTAGTTCCACTGGGATGACCTGATGTCATCTTGGTAGATCCTACAACTGAAGTTTTGAGTCAGTTGAGCACCCACTAATCTAGGGGAGTTGAATATTTTGTTTTGGGATGCAAACAAGCCTACCTATTCTTATCTTGGAAAAGGACATTTTTTTCTCTTTTGTATTATAAACAGTGAGTTTAATAATAATGACTGATTTATAGCATTTTAAGATCTGATCTTAACATCCAACATCACCTCCTTAAAAATTATTTTAAAATGTAACTTAAAAAGAAAATCTGATAATATCTCTGTGCATGCAATGGGCATAAATGTTGAAGATGCATGGGAAATTGTGTTTGAGTGGCACATCCCCTTTGAAAATAAGGCTTCCTTACTAATACAAACTCAGACTTCATAACCTCCCAATACAATGTGCAGAGGTATTTTCAAACAAATATTTTGTGTTTGGAATAACTTCCTAAGCAAAGACATCATCTATTTTTACCTAAGGCATGGATCTAACTATACCTCTTAAACCATTCTTTTCAGGTTCTTTAAATTTTATACATAATTTTTTAATTTGAATTTGAGATAAGCTTGTTTTACATAATAATTTCACTTCCTTCATCCTCCTGTCCTGTCTGTTCCCCTCACCAAACCCCATCCTATCCCCTTTCTACTCCCCAGGAAGGGCAGGGCCTTCTGTGAGGAGTCTTCAAAGTCTGACATATCATTTGGAGCAGGGGCCTGTCTCTCCCACATGTGTCTAACTGAAGGAGTATTCTTCTATGTGGAATGGTCTCCCAAAGTCCATTTGTATGCTAGGGATAAATCTTGACCCTCTAGCAGAGGCCCCATTGTAACGAGTACGGTTTATCTGCCCGCCGCCTGGTATTGTCCTGCCGCCATGCCGCCAGCACCAAATAATGCACAGAGACTCTGTATTAGATATAATCCTGTTGGCCAGTTACTAGTTGCTTATCGGCTAGCTCTATCTTAATTATTAACCCATTTCTATGTATTTCCACGTGGTCTTACCGAGAGCAGAGGAATGGCAGTTCTGTTCTCTCCAGACTCTCCATGCTGACTCCTCCTTACTACTTCCTATTTCCTCCTTGTCTCCTAGTCCCTCCTATCTTCCTTTCCTATTGGCCAACAGTGCTTTATTTATTAACCAGTATGAGAAACATATACAGAATGACATCTCCCATCACCCCATAGATTGTCCAACCCTCCCAACTAACACCATATTCAAGGAATCTGGATCAGTCCTATGCTGGTTTCCAGCTATCAGACTGGAGTCCATGAGCTCCCCCTTTTTCAGGTCAGCAGGTGTTTATTACTATTATTATTATTTATTTCCTTATTTTAACATTTTTATATATATCTGAGGCAGGGTCTCATATAATGTAGACAGACTTTGAACTTGCTATGTAGCAGAGGATAACCTTAATATTATGATACTGCTTGTCTCTCATTCCTGAGTGCTGGGATTTCGGGTGTGTTCCACCTTGCCTAGCTTCTGCATGGCTAAGGTCTAGACCCAGGGCTTTAGACATGCTAGGCCAGCTGTCTACCTGAACTACATCCCTGGGACTGAAAACGATATTTTCTTAAGACCTTCTAGAATACAAATCTGAATTGTAGAAAACTAAGTGGAGGGTTTAGAGGTTTCAATGCATTTGCCATTTTCATAGACTCCTTATAATAAACAGCCCCACAATATTTGATGGATCAGCAAGAAGACATAATTGTCATCCAATGTCAATAGTTTATAACAGGGTTCATGCCTGATCTTTAGTGGTCTGTTGTTGTAAACAAGTGATTAATGTCACACAGAGCAGTTTGATTACTTTAAGCATCCTTAGTCCTCATCCACTTAACCCCATTGAACCCTTTGCAATCACTGAGCATTTAGCATTCACAATTTGCAGCTCTCAAAATGGTATGTTTTTGAAGCTATAGGGCATGCAGACTTTTCAGATCCCTTTCATTTACCTAGTAGTACATACATCTCTTAACAGCTTCCATCACTGAATACTAGGCTATTTTATGAAGTTTACAGATTTGAAGTGTATTTTGTTTGGAAGATTTCACTTTGATTCACTGCCTCTACCACTTCCTTTCTGTTCTGTGGTGCATTTGCTGGCTTACACTCTACAAAATGCAAGCAGATATCCACTAACAATATAGTTACCTAGAGTTCCTTCAAACTACTAAGGTTCCTCCTGATATCTGGAGGAGCAAGTCCTCCTCTCCATCTTCCTATAGCCTTCCTCTATGTAAAGACTAATGGAGACAGATGTTTTGTGTTTCACTACCATTAATCATTATTTAATAAAATATCAGGTATTTTCTTTTTTAATTCATAAGGAAACTTAATGATATGTCCATCTCCAAGTAATATTAATACATTCAGTGTCATGTGGTTGATGTAAGAATGACTTTCTTTTGGCTTGCTTATTCTTCCCTATGGCTACTTTCCTGGAAAGCCTAAAGACAAAAATACAGAAGCTATGAACAGACTCTGCCTAATTGCCTGATCCACCCTACCATATGTACATATGAATATGTATTTCATATGATGAAGAATTCTCAGGTTCCTAAGAGAATTCTTTCTTCTACTTATTTCTGTTTATGCCCTAAAGGTTATATGGGGTATTGACATTACATTTACACAGAGTAGTAGAAGTATAAGCTATAAGACTCTTCAATATAATTTTTCATTATTATTGTAAATTGTATGTTCAGCCACACTACTAATTTTGTTTTCAATGCAGAAGTTTGCTGTGTAGCAGACATGAACATCAAATTTGTGATGTTCTGCTTTGGTCTCTCAAATTTAGGGAATATGGAATTAAAGTTACATGCAACTAGGCATATCATTAAACCAGACTTTTATATTTATAAGATATAGTTTCCTTTATCTAAGTAAAGGTTAATTAATATTTATATAGTAAACATTTGTGCTTTGGATGCTTACATAAAAATCAAGTATTAAGATATTGAAAAATTAAACTTTAAAACTCTGTATATATTAGAAACATCAGAACAGTATATGTTTCAATACCTGAGATTATCAATGTGAGTCAGAAAAGTTATTTTGTTAAGAAATAACTTTCTTTACAATTTTATGCCATCAATCCAAGTTATTTCTCATATGGTGTTACCGACTGATCTGTGTTTAGTTCATAAACAGAACTGTGTAAGCATGAACTGAGAGACATTAACCATTACAAAGAATGAACTTTGAGGTATCTAGTTATTCTTTTAATTTGTCTTAATATACAATTATATGTAAATGATTTATATGGAGAAGTTTTAAGCTTAAGAGATTGTAAATTCTATTAATAGGGCTGAAGCTACAGTTTATGGCAGAATATTGGATATACCAGTGTCTGATCCTGATATTACAAGAGAGGGAAAAAGGGAAAAAAGGAAGGCGATATTGATTAAAATACAGATGCAAAAAATTAATCCATAAACTTAATGACTTAATTACTATAAATGAGTCCTCTACTGATTAGAGATATTAGGTGAACTCTTAAACCAAATGACATTTGTGCTATTTCACATCAAATATAATGAATTTCTTTTCTATATCTCTTTTTATTCATTTGTAGATGAAAACACAGTTTGTTTTTGAAACTTCCATTATAATTCATATTCTTACATAACTATCACAATATAAAATATCCTACTCTGAAAACAGGAATAGAATTGTTTCTTTCTTTCTTATAGTCGACAGAATTTCATGAAGCTCATTGTTGCTGCAAATGACAATCAAACAGCACAAGGAACTCTATTTTGGGATGATGGAGATAGTATAGGTGAGTCTTCCATTCACCAGACAAAATGAAGCTGACAGCATACATATTCCCTACATTGTGTTAACTTTGTACTTAAAAGCTGAGCACAAAACTAGACATATCATTTATTGTTAAAAGAGATTAATAATTCCTTAAATAGTACACAGAATTTTTTAAAGCTGAAAGGCTCTTTTCTTACTTTAAAAGTACTTAATCCCTATATTAAAAGATAAGTTAAGTGAATTGAATGGGCAGAGTTTACTTACAACACAAGATAGAGGGCTACTTACATTGACATGGTAGGACAATGATCCAAATATGTCATGTTCCAAGTGCATAATTGGTGCACAAAATATATCTCTAAAACAAGCTGATATTCTACAAAGCAGGCTGAAAATAAGTTTAGTCTCCTTACTATGTTACTATTGATTTATGTTGTCTACTTATTTTTGCCTTTCTTTTTTACATTCAACATGTTTTTGTTGTCATTGTTTCTGGGTTCCTTTTTGTTAACTTTTACATAAGAAAATATCTTCATTGTATTCACAATTGTGTTTAACATCACAACAAATAACTAAACCTTTCAGTATATAAGTTTTGCTTTCCCTTGGTGTCAGACATACCTAAAAACTTTGTTAAAGTACTTATTCTGAAAGTTACAAAGGCATCTCAGCTTTAATTACTTAATTAGGAAACAGGAGAATCTGATTTTTGTCCCAAAATCATGGTAGTGTGACCTTGTAATCCTACACTGCTAAACTAAAGCCAGCCTGATCTTTGAGGTGAGAGATAAACAGTGTAGTCTATGTGATAAGTTCTGGGTTAGTAGAAGAAACTGTGTCAAAAAATGAAAGTGTTGAAAGCATTCACCTTTCACTCATACATGAACACCAACACATGTATATACATATATATGTATACAGACACAAAAAATCAAAGTATATATGTCTTCTCTATGAATATGTAGAAAAATGGTTTTAGTAACATATCAGTTTTAGAATCAGAAATATTAGCAACAAGTTCATTTTGGAAAAAAAAAACAATGACATGAATAGACCGTTATTTGTGCACATTCTAACTTTTGTGAGTAGATGAAAAAGTGAAAGACATTAGGTTTTCTACATTATGCCAGTCCACACATGTCACTGTACTTTTCTTTTTCTATCTTCTAATTCCTCTGTTCTCATATAAATATAAGGAAAACAATATTAATGATGATTAGGATAAGTGTAACATATTTCTCCTATAGTGTTTCTGTTATTGTACCTTAAATTTGCCACACAGTAATTCTTTTGTAAGTGTTAGCTATATTTTTATTATGGCAAAATGGCCAAAAGTCATAGATCTAAATAACATTTTTATCGGTTTTGTGTGTTTGAATTCAGTGAGAAACGTATTGCTAGAATATGGCACCATTTTTACCCTGAAAGAAAAATAAGTATGCTAGTACTTACTATTGTTCTTTGAAAAATAAAATCACTTCCCATTTTTCTTTCTCTCCAGACACTTATGAAAGAGATCTTTATACCTTGATACAATTCAATCTAAAACAGGTACATAATATGTTCTATAATGAATTGTACTAAATATGAAGCCTTATTCTCTGTTTATTATATAAAACATAGTATTTAATATACTTGTATCATTAATTTGGTGTTCAATGAAATTCATTTTGGTTCACCACAATATATTTTCTGATTATTTACTTGAACTTTCAAATGAGACTTTATTTCTTTTTCTCCACCTTTATAGAAAACTTTAACAAGCACTTTATTGAAAAATGGGTATACAAACAAATCTGAGATGAGACTTGGAAATGTTCATGTATGGGGTATAGGAACAACCAACATCAACAAGGTTAATTTGATTTATAGTGGAAATACACTAAATCCTACATTTGATCATGATACAACCAAGGAGGTGAGTAACATATGAATGTGCTTTACTCTCTCAAGTCTCTGTAAAACATCTACTTGACTCCTCATAGTCATCACCAGAACTAAAACAGAATTCCATTAATTGTGGTGTTTTCCACTTATTTAATCTTTTCACTCCTGCGTATTCATGTATGTGCCATTGTCCAAACATCTTTCCATACAAATCAATTCAATGACAGGTTTTTCATAATTTTCCTCATATAAAATAAGCAGTATTAATTAATTAACAATTCTTCAAATACTGTTTTCAATAGACAAGTTGGTTTTGGAAATTTTATTTATCTGAGATAAAAAGTCTCTGAATTGTTTGGAAAGCCATGTAGCTCCTCTTAGCATGGTGAATATTGTCATAGGAGAGGCAATCAAGACTGATCCAGGCATCAGGGTTCTTGTATCAGACTAGCAACCGCTGCCTACATTGTTTTTTTGTTTAGTTTTGTTTTATTTTCCTATCTAAGTTTAGGTCTTACCTCCAAATTTGGTAAATATGTAGAAATATGCAATCTCTCAATATCCTTCACATCCAAATTGTGGGAATTTATGACTCATAAGTGTAGACTTAGTACAATTTATATGTAAAATCTCAGTTAATTCTGTTTCCTCTGAGCAAGGCCACATCCTCATGACTATAAATGTCAGGAAAATATACTATTCAATTTTAATTTTATATGAGAAGAGCTAGCAATCAATCAGTCACTTTAAGTGTACTTGATTTATAGAATAACAGGTTGCCCAACCTCAATTTCAAGAAAGACAGCATTGGACAACCTTAGATTCTAATGGATTTCCCAGGCTCTTAGTGTTTAATGGCACCATGGCCTAAGCCCTTTGACTTGACTCTGACACTTTGTGTCGATAGTGATTTCTTATCTGAACATTGAACTTCTATTTAAACTTAGAATTTAGTCTTTGAACTAATTTGACATTAAACTATTTGAATTTAAGTTTATTTAAATGATGTCAGCTTGAAGGGAGCTGTTTGGAATATTTGATGTCCTTTCTTGGTAAAATTAGGTAATCTAGTCCCTTAAGTCTATTTTGTTAATGAATATTGTTCTGGCTTACAAAATTCCTAGTAAAAAATATACTGACTTAAAAATCTTTTGGTCATAGCTAGGAGAAAAAGAAATTGTTTCCTTTTAAAAGCAAATTGATTCTCTGAGGTCCTGGTTTTATTGGCCATTCTTTACACTTTAAAATAAATTGTGTTGTGTTAGTCAGATCAAAAAAAAATAAACAATATGCCTTTTATACTTTTTAAATATTTATTGGGCAATAGTAAATAAACCTGATATTTTTGCTATAAAAATGAAGTGCACAATGACAGCTGAATAGAGTAAAATGAGGTACTATTTCATGTTATTTCAAGTTCATTTGGAACAATTATACCATTTAATAGCATACTCGTTGAAAAGAAGTTTGTTTCCTTAATCCTTTGCAGGATTAAGTTTAAATCTTAATAAAATTACTTCAATGATTTATAAAAACATATGTATTTACAATTGCAACTGTAAACCATTCTTAATAAGTCTATGTCAATAAATCTCATGTATGAATACATACATGAATCCATACGTCAAAGTCACTTGTGTTAGTTACCCAATGAACACCTCTGAAAAAAGATGTGAATATCATTATAGAGACTAAGCACATTTTATTTAGGTATTTATGATTATATATATAAGTAACAACAACAAATGAAAATGGAGGCCAAGAATATGAAAAAGTGTAATGTATAAATCATCACTTTGACACACCACAGAATTACCCAGACAAGAGTCTCTATGAGATATTGTCTTGACTATGTTGGCCTGTGGGCCTGTCTATAGGAGTTTGATTATGTTTATTGAGTTGGGAAGATCCAGTACACTATTCTCCTCCCTAAGTCTGTGTCTTAGACTATATGAAGACAATGTGAGCTGACCACTAGAAAGAATTCAAGTATTCACTATTGCTATTATTTACTGTGAATGTAATGTGACTTGCTCTTTTAAGTGCCCAACTTAGAAGTTCCACTTTGACTTCTTGGCTATGGTGAACTATAAGCTTTACTGTGTGTCAAAATACCTCGCCATGAGAACCACACACAGAAAAGGATAATGTATGAATGTCAATATCAAAATAAGAAGCTATGTCTATTTACTTACATATGACTTGAGATGGAAATAGTATTTGTTCAAAAGATGACAGGAAAAATATTATTACAATAGACCATTAACGGTAACTTTACTTTGTTTTTAGATACTAACAATTGACCTGAAACAAATGAATGTTACTCTTGATGAACCAATAGAAATTAGCTGGTCTTGAAGATTACCATAAGTTTGAGTTCCTGAAGAGGAGTGATTTTGGGTTCATTGTTCACCTTCATAAACATCTCTCCAGATTTCTTATATTGTTTAAAACAGAATTACCATTGTTCTTATCTAAATATTTTACATTGTGTACATCAAAGAATGCTAACATGTTCTATTAAAGGAACCTGGTGCAACTGCCTTGAAGGTTTAATAGGATTTGAATTATTACACTTACCTTTTAAGCAACAGTTAAATCTGTAAACTTGTATGAGTGTAACTAGCATATGATTAAAGGAATTGATTTTAAATTAACAAAAATTATGTAATATAAACTGTATACACTATTATGTTCAATTGCATTGACTTAACTTATTTAACAAATCATGATATCTAATTATTTTGTACTATGTATATTTCATTAAAAACCAGAAAATAAAAATAGATGTGTATAAATATATTGTGATATGGCTTCTTTTCCTGTTTTCAAAAAAGCTCTCTCATACAGATTGGGATACTAAAATGAATTAATATGACATGGTATTTTATCTAGAACATCAAACTGCCACAATTTTGGGGTACATGCAAATCTTTTGGTATATAGTATAATCTTATATTGAGAGAAGGTGAGAGAGAAAGCCTGTCCTCAAATCTCTCCTTTATTAGATATTAATACTTTTATGAGAATCCATCATCATTACCTAATTACCCTGTGAGGATATCCATCGAAATGTCATCAAATTGGAAATTTGGTACCACAGAAATTGGAAATCCTGTGTCTAATAAAAAATTCTTTTCTTTGTTTATTTTCACTTTACATGCAAAGGGAAAAAATAGTGTTGTCTATTCTTAGGTATTCAGGCTGTGGGGCTCTCATTCTTAAAATAGATATCTATGTTGTCTCAAATTTTAATATAGCTACAGTAGTGAGCATGAAGACTGGAACTGAAAGTATAGACACTTAAGTTTGTGGAACCGAATACAAAAATGTCACAGAAATCTGAAAATAATAGACAGGCAACTTGGAGAGGATTCACTTTTCTGTTCAAAAAAACAAACTTATAACTGAAATTATGACTTGTTTCACCTAACAGGCTACATAAATGGTCATTATTTCTTAGGAATGTAATATATTTCATATTTTTTTCAAAAAAAATTAAGGATTTTTTTAGTTGTATATAGATTCTTTTCTCATACAAAATACCCAAATTATAGTGTCCTTTCCTCACATAATTAGAGTTACTACCCCAATTCCTCTACATATGGCTACTTAGGTTAAGGGAGTATCTCTCCATAGAGAATGTACCCCCAAATTCCTTTTGTGCACCAGGAATGGATGCATCCTGGTTCCACTGTCAGAGGTCCCTAGACTGCCTAGGCCTTCTAACTGAGACCCATGTTCAGGGGTCTGAGATGGTACAATTCTGGTTTCTCTGCTATCAGTCTTGTGGGCCATTAGTTCAGGTCAGCTGTCTCTGTGGATTTCTGTAGCTTGGTCTTGTCGTCCCTCTCTCCATCTGGATTCCAGTTCAGCTCAAAGTTTAGCTGTGGGTGTCTGCTTCTGTTACCATCAGCTACTAGATAGAGTCAGGGAAAGAACAGAGGAGAGCAAGAAAAAAGATATCATAATAGAGGGAAACATTACAGGTTTAAAGTGAAAGCTGTCACTAGGGAAATGTCCAGAGACCTACAAGGATGACATTAACTATCTAAGCAATAGTGGAGAGGCTACCTTAAATGCCTTTCCCTGGTAATGAGATGGATGACTACCTTATATGCTATCCTAGAGTCTTCATCCTGTAGTTGACAGAAGCAGAAGCAGTCACCTACAGAGAAATACTGTGCCGAATTCCTGTAATTCTGTTGCAGAGAGGGAGGAGTGATAAGCAAATGAGTCAAGACCAGGCTGGAGAAACCCACAGAAACTGCTGACCTTAACAAGGGGGGCACATGGACCCCTGTCTGATTGCTGGGAAACCAGCATAGAACCAACCCAGACCCCCTGAATGTGACTATACTTATGAGATCTGTGCATTCTATGGGGCCTCTGGTAGTTGATCAGTATTTATCCCTAGTATATGAATGGTCTTTGGGAGAACCTATACCCTGCTCCAAATGATATGAGAGACTTTGAATTTCCCCCATTTAAGGCCTCAACCTCCTTGGAGATCAGAAGGGATGGAATGTGGGCAGGAAGTTTGGGGAGGAGGGGAGGGTGAGAGAACTGGGATTTACATGTAAAACAACTTGTCGTAAATTTAAATAAAAATGTTATCAAAAAGTAAATAATGTATATATACGTATATACATATATATATATATATATATATATGAGCTATGTATAACTTATTTTTGGATGATAACTAATGTAGGATAAAACTCAGGTATCTTGACATTTAGATACTTGCCCACAGTTATCACCTTGGATTTCAAAGAAATGGTCTGTGTGAAAGCACTGATAGTGGGACCAGGATTTATCCCTTGTGCTTGAACTGACTTTTTTGAGCCTATTTCCTATGAGGGATACCTTGGTCAGCCTAGATATAGGCCTTGGTTCTGCCCCAAAGAGATATGACAGCGTTCATTGATTCCCCATAGGAAGCCTTATTTTCTCTTAGGAGTAGATGGCAGGTGTGGTGGAGGGTTGAAGAAGGAGATAGTAAGAGGAAGGGAGGGGGTAGATACTGAGAATGGTATGTAAAATTAGGAAAGATTAAAAATAGAAAAAAAATGTTTTAAAAATGGTCTCATAGTAGATGAAAGCGAAACTTCTCTATTTGGAGTCCTTTTTCAAGAGACACTTAGCTATTTCATACAAATGTCTATCCCATAAAAACATAGATAGGTTCATTAGGTAGACAATACCATCAAGTATTACTGGGAAATAGTTTTACAAATTTAGATTATTTTGTTATTATACAATTTCCAATGTAATGGTACAATTCACTTTTACATTTGTATTGAAAGTGAATTGAAAGTGATTGAAAATTATTGAAGTTAGAGTCTGAAGAAAAGCACTTAGTTCTTAATGTGTCTTTGTCATGTTCACAGACACCAAAACTTAGATATATACAATGATCTAAATAAAGACTAGATTTCCTACTTGAAAACAAAAATAAAAACAAAAAGGTAATAATGAATTTAAGACACAGGTTTCTTTCTATTAACTTGTGTTATCACTTTCAATTTACATAAATTTATCAAATTACTTGGTCCTGTGTCTCTTCAGCAGAACATACAGACATAGTCATGTGTTAATTAACAAATAGATGCCCTTTTAAATTGTCAATAAATTGTGGTCATTCTAACTTTAATATGCAAATGTTATCATTAATTAGTGATTTTAGTCCAGTGGAATTTATGATTGGGTAAGCTGTCTTCTTTTGCTTGCCAGCAGGTGAGAAGCAAATGTGAAACATGTATATGAAAGCAAGATTTTTATTGCATTGTATGTCTAGTTTCATATGAAGAAAAGATGTGAGAAAATATGTACGCAAGTTCTCATTCCAGACACAGAATTGTGCTTTGAGCATGTTAAATTCAAACCTTGATGAACTCCTAAACATTGAACATGTTATTAATATGAACATACTGTTGTAGTCTTTAAAGTTCTAGAATAGTATTACAAAGTTTAAATTAATGTAAATTGTTGTGACAAACGGTCTTAATATACCTCCCTTTGGTTTAGAACTGTATAACCCAGAATGGTTTCAAATTGCTTTAAATGAACTTTTGTCTCTGTCACTAAATGGCTTCAATGCTAAATGTGTGCTATGATACAGAGTTTTATTCAATATTTGTCATTATGTTTATTACTTAAGAAAAATTTTATGCTTTGCCACTTTCAAATAAAACAAGACTGTGATAAGAAATAATTTGTTGAAAAACACTGCACTCAGAAATGTTCAACATCTAGGGAGTTCAATATATATTCAGGGGACATAAAAATGTCTGTAATATATTGTTTAATTGTAGCAATAGTGTAGAAGCAGAAAATACCAATAGCATTTATTTCAGGCTGTTCTATTTCTTCATATAGTAACAACTAATACAAACTATATGGTGAAGTTCTTAAGGAACTGTACAAACTTGTAGCAGTGGAGGCTTTATAATTTAGTATGAAATGGTCACAGAAAATGTCTATTGTCTATTTACCTTATTTCTTAGACAATATTATTAGGCTATTCTTCCCCCCCCCCCGCTCAAATAAAAATACAGAATGACCCTTCCTTGTAGTTTTAATCTTCCTTAAAAACTTGAATAGCTTAATATTTTTTAATTATTAAACTTCAGCCTATAGCTTAGCTCTTTGTTTTGTTTTTTTATTTTAAATGACCATCCCAGTTCCCTCTCCTTCCCTTCCTCCATCCCTCCCTTCTTACCTCCATCCCTCTTATCCTCTCCCCCCACCATATGCACCCTGACCTCCCCTCCCATCCCCTCAACCCAATTCCACATGTAGGGCAATGGGAGATGTCATTCTGTATATGTTTCTCATACTGGTTAATGAATAAAGCACAGTTGGCCAATAGGAAAGGAAGATAGGAGGGACTAGGAAACAAGGAGGAAATAGGAAGTAGGAAGGAGGGGTCAAGATGGAGAGTCTGGAGAAAGCAGAATTCCAGCCAGCTCCCCAGTAAGAGAAATACATAGATCAACAGAAATGGATTAATAAATAAGATGGAGCTAGCCAATAAAAAACTAGTATCTGGCCAACAAAATTATATCCACTACAGAGTCTCAGTGTGTTAATTGGGGCTGGTGCAGCAGCGGGCAAGACTGGCTGCAGGAGGAAAAACCATACTCTTTACAAGGTGGAGTCATGTAGATCTGTCAGGTCATTTGAAGTAGGGACTAGGATTTATCTCCTGCCTTTAACTAAAGGGAGTATCCATCGATGGGGGATGTGTTCGCAAAGTCCTTTTGTGCACCAGGAATACATCCTGTTCCACTGTCTGAAGTCACTTAGACTGCTCAGTCCTTCTACCTGAGACCCATTTTCAGGGGTCTGAGTCAGTCCCATGCTGGATTCCCAGCTATCATTCTGGGGGCCCTTTAGATCCTCCTTGTTCAGACAGCTGTCTCTATTTGTTTCTACAACCTGAATGTGTCCTCTCTCTCCTCATCTGGATTCTAGTTTGACTCAGAGTTTAGGTATGGGTGTTTGATTCTGTTTCCAACAGGTACTAAATAAGGGCTCCATGATGGTGGATAAGTTAGTTGTTGATATAACTATCCAGGAAGGGCATTTATGGTAGGCTTTCCATGGTTAATCAAATTGTTAGTTGGTGGCAATCTTTAGGTCTCTAGACCTTTCTTTAGGTTCAGTATTCTCTTCAAACCAAAAATGTTTCCCTCTTTTATGTTTGTTCTCTCTCTCTCTCTCTCTCTCTCTCTCTCTCTCTCTCTCTCCTGTCTTCTATTACTACCCTGACTCATCTCCCTAGCCAAAAGTACATTCCTCTCGTCCCCTTTTGTTTCTCCTTCTTCTTTCTCCATTCACTGCCCTGCCCACCACTTCCCATGTGCTCTGGGGGACTTGTCCCCTCCCCCTTTTGTGAGAGACTTTATTTGAATCTCTTAGAATACACCATGTACCCTAGTTCCTCTGGTGGTGTGAATTATAAGCTGGTGATCATTTGCTCTAGGTCTAAAATCCATATAAGGGTGAGTACATGCCATGTTCCTCTTTTTGTGATTGGGTTACTTGATTCAGGATGGTTTTTTGTAGTGCCATCCACATGCCTGAGAATTTCACGATTCCATTATTTATTTATTTATTTATTTTTTGCAGAGTAGTATTCCATTGTGTAGATGTGCCAAATCATCTTCATCCATTCTTCAGTTGAGGGGCATCTAGGATACTTCCAGGTTCTTGCTATTACAAATAATGCTGCTATGAACATAGTTGAGCACATGTCTTTGCTGCATGGATGTGGATCTTTTGGGTATATTCCTAAGAGGAGGATTGCTGGGTCCTGTGGTAAACTAGTTCCCATTTTCCTAAGGAACTGCCATACTGTTCTACAAAATGGCTGTACGAGTTTGTACTCCCACCAGCAGTGGAGGAATGTTCCCCTTTCTCCACATCCTCTCCATCCGAAGTTGTCATTGGTGTTTCTAATTTTAGCCTTTCTGGCAAAAGTAAGATGGTATCTCAAAGTTGTTTTGATTTGCATTTCCCTGAAAGCTAAGTATGTTGCAAACTTTAAGTGTCTTTCAGCCTTTTTCATTTCCTATATTGAGAAAAATTTCTTCAGTTGTGTTCCCCATTTTTAATAGGGTTATTTGCTGTTTTGTTGACTACTTTCTTGAATTTTTTGTATATTTTGGAGGTTAGCCCTTTGTCAAATGTAGGATTGGTGAAAACCTTTTCCCAACCTGTGGGCTGCCAGTTGGTCTTGCCCACTGCGTGCTTTGCCTTACAGAAGATTCTAAGTTTGAGGTTGTCAAATTTATTAATTGTTTCTCTCTGTGTCTGTGCTCCTGGAGTTACATTGAAGAAACAGTCTCCAACACCAATTTGATCACAGGTACCTCCTACTTTCTCTTCTAAGAAGTTCAGTGTGGCTGGATTGATGTGGAGGTCTTTAACCCATTTGGAATTGAGTTTTGTGCATGGTGACAGATATGTGTCTATCTGCATTCTTCTACACACCATCCTCCAGTTGTGCCAGCACAAGTTGATGAAGATGCTTTTCTCCACCCATTGTATTCTTTTAGCTGTTTTTTTCAAAAATCAGGTGTTCATAGGTATGTGGCTTAATATCAGGATTTTTTATTTGAATCCATTGGTCTACCTGTCTATTTTTGTGCCAATACCAAGCTATTTTCAGGACTATAGCTTTGTATTAAAGGGTTGGTGATATCTCCTGAAGTTCTTTTATTGTACAGGGTTGTTTTGGCTATCCTGGGCCATTTAATTTTCCATATAAATTTGATTATTATACTTTGAAGTGAAGAATTGTGCTGGGATTTTAACAGGGGATTGCATTGAATCTGTAGATTGCTTTTGGCAAAATTGCCATTTTTACTATATTTATCCTACCTCTCCAAGAACATGAAGATCTATCAATTTTCTGGTATCAATTTTAATTTCTTTCTTTAAAGTCACAAAGTTCTTATTATATAAGTCATTAACTTGTTTGATAAGAATTACCCCAAGATACTTTATGTTGTTTTTTTGCTATTGTAAAGGGTGACATATCTCTCATTTCTTTCTCAGCCTCTTTGTTGTCTGAATAAAGTAGGTCTACTGATTTTTTTTTTTAGTTTATCTTGTATCATGATAGTTTGCTGAAGATTTTTTTTTTTATTAGCTGTAGTTGTTCCCTGATAGACTATTGGGTAGCTTATGTAAACTGTCATATCATCTGCAAATAAAGACACTTTGACTTCTGCCTTTCAAATTTGGATTCTCTTGATCTCCTTTTATTGTCTTATAGCTTTAGCTACAACTTCAAGTTGAAGAAATATGGAGAGAGAGGGGAGCCTAGTCTTGTTCCTGATATTAGAGGAATCACCTTAAACTTCTCTCCCTTAAGTTTGATGTTGGCTGTTGATTTGCTGTATTATTGCTCTTATCATGTTTAGGTTTAGGTCTTATTATGTTTCTATTATCCCTGATGTCTCCAAGACCTTTATCATGAAAGGGTGTTGAATTTTGTTGAAGGATTTTCAGCATTTGGGAGATGATCAAATGGTTTTTCTTTTTCAGTTTGTTATGTGGTGGATCACATTGATAGATTTTTGTATGTTAAACCATCCCTGCAATCCAGGGATGAAGCCTACTTGGTCATGGTGGATGATTTCTCTGATGTATTTTTGTTTTCTGTTTTCCAGTATTTTATTGAGTATTTTTGCATTTATGTTCATCACGGATATTGGTCTGTAGTTTCTTCCTTAGTTGTGACTTTGTGAGGCTTGGTTCCCAAGGTGATTTTGGCCACATAGAATGAGTTTGGTAATAAACCTTCTGTTTCTACTTTGTGGAACAATTTGAGAAGTATTGGTATTAGTTCTTCCTTGAATTTCTGGTAGAAATCTGCACTGGGGCCATCTGGCCCTGGGTTTTGTTTTGTTTTTTTTTTTTTTGTTGTTGTTCGAAGGCTTTTGATGATGCTTATATTTCATTGCTGGTTATAGGTCTATTTAAGTTGTCTGTTCTTGATTTAATTTTGGTTAGTATTAGTTATCCAGGAATTTGTCTGTTTCCTTTGGATTTTCAAATTTTGTAGAATACAAGTTTTCAAAGTACGACCTGAAAAGTGTCTGGATTTCATCTATGTCCATTGTTATGTCCACCTTTTCATTTCTGATTTTGTTAATTTGCATGTTCTCTGTCTGCTTTTTCATTACTTTAGATCAGGTTTTTCTATCTTGTCGATTTTCTCAAAAAACCAACTCTTTGTTGCATTGATTTTTTTTGTATTGTTTTCCTGGTATCTATTTTATTGACTTTAGCCCTCAAATTGACTATTTCCTGCATCTATTCATCCAGGGTGAGTTTGTTTCTTTTTGTTCTAAAGCTTTCAGTTGTGCTGTTAATTCTCTGTGACTATCCTCTGTTTTCTTCACATGGGCACTTAGTGCAATAAACTTCCCTCGTAACACTGCTTCCAAGATGTCCCATGAGTTTGTGTATGCTGTGTCCTCATTCTCGTTTCATTTTAGAAAGTCCTTAATTTTTATTTCCTGTTTGACCCAGGTTTGGTGCAATTGCACATTGTTCAGTTTCCATGAGTTTGTAGGGTTTCTGCAATTTGTATTATTGTTGAATTCCAATTTTAAAGCATGGTGGTCTGATAAGATATAGGGAACTATTACAATTCTCTTGTAAATGTTGAGGTTTGTTATGCCACCTAATATGTGTTCGATTTAAGAAGGTTCCATGTAGAGCAGAGAAGAAGCTATATCCTTCTGTGTTTGGATGGAATGTTCTATAGATTTCTTTTAAACCCAGTTCAGACATAACTTCTGTTGCTTATTTTGTTTCTTCATTGAGTTTCTGATTGGTGGTCCTGTCAGGTGGTGAGAGTGTTTTGCACTATAATGTCTGACGTTTAAGTAAGGTTTGGGTTTTAGTAGCATTCCTATTAGGAATGTGTGTGCCTTTGTATTTGTGGTAGAGATGTTCAGAACTGAGACTTTCTATTGATGGATTTCTCCTGGGATAAATAAGAAATGGCCATCTTCATCTCATTTGATTAATTTTGGTTTGAAGTCTAACTTGATAGCTATTAGGATAACCACACATGCTTGCTTCTTGGGTCCATTTGATTGGAAGATCTTATCCCAAACCTTTACCCTGAGGTAATGTATACCTTTGAAGCATAGAAGTATATTTTGAATAGAGCAGAAGGATGAATTCTATCTTTGTATCCAAACTGTTAGCCTGTGTCTTTTTATAGGAGACTTAAGATCATTAATGTTGAAGGTAAGTAAGGGCCATTGATTGTTAATGCTTGTTTGTTTTAGATTTGTTGTGGGCAGTGGTTTGTAAATATATTTTTCTATCTGTTGTCTATGTCTTTGTGAGCAAAATTAATTTCTGTTCATTGGATTTTCTTTCCAAAACTTTCTGTAAGTCTGAATCTATAGATAAGTATTGTGAAAATTTGGCTTTGTCATTAAATATCTTGTCTTATCCATCTATACTGATTGAGAGTTTTGCTGGGTATAGTACCCTGGGATGGCATCCGTGTTCTCTTAATACTTGCAGAAAATCTATCCAGGACCTTCGGGCCTTAAGGGTTTCCATAGATAATTCAGGCATAATTTTGGGAGGTCTGCCTTTATATGTTACCAGTTCTTTTTCTTTTGCTGCGCTTGATTTTTTATTAAATTATTTATTTTTTATTTTCTATAACCAAGTCCATTTAAATGAAAACAAACATATATATACAATACTTGGAATTTGGGCGTTGTTCTTTCCAAACTACTTCCTGCTGGTAAGGGGCACTGTCTTGGGGGGATTCGAAGAAGATTCAGAAATCCTGGCTGTAGTCTGTAAGGCTGATTTGTCTAGCTGTTTTGAATGGAGGATCACCTGGTATTCTGTTTCAGGTGGTTTGGCTTGATCAAACCACATTAGTCTGGAAGGAATCCACATCTTTTCATTTAATGTGGGAACAAAATAGAAATCCTTTTCCCCAGTAACTGTCCTTGAATTAAATTTTGGAGTCAAAGCATTTTTTTTTTAAATTTAATTTATTATATTACATGTCGATCCCAGTTCCCTCTCCCTCCCTCTCTCCCTTCCTCCCATTCTCCTTCCTTCCCTCCCTTTTACCCTCTCTGCCTTCTCACCTCCCCTGCCATCCCCCCAATGCCAATTCCATATGTAGGGGAATGCCATCCAGTTGGGGTCATGTAGGTCTGATAGGTCATGTGAGGTAGGGACTAGGGCTTCTCTCCTGTCTCTAGATTAAGGCAGTTATCATTTTATTGGATATAGGATTGGGGAAAATCTGTTCCCAGTCTGTGGGCTGCCTTTTGGTCTTGTCCACTGTGTCCTTTGCCTTACAGAAGCTTCTAAGTTTGAAGAGGTCCCATTTATTAATTGTTTCTTTCAGTGTCTGTGCCCCTGGAGTTATGTTCAAGAAGCTGTCTCCTATACAAATTTGTTCAAGGGTACCTCCTACTTTCTCTTCTAAGAGGTTCAATGTGGATGGAATGATGTTGAGGTCTTTGATCCATTTGGACTTGAGTTTTGTGCATGGTGACAGACATGGGTGTATCTGCAGTCTTCTACACACCCTCCAATTGTGCCAGCACCATTTGATGAAGATGCTGTCTTTGCCCCATTGTATAATTTTAGCTGTTTCGTCGAAAATCAGGTATTCATAGGTGCGTGGATTAATATCAGGATTCTCTGATTTCTTTCTCTGTCTCTTTGTCATCTGAAAAATGTAAGGCTTCTGATGTTTTTGAGTTTACCTTGTATCCTGCTAGTTTGCTGAAGGTGTTTGTCAGCTGTAGGAGTTACCTGGTAGAGTTTCTTGGGTCGCTTATGTAAATTATCATATCATCTGCAAATAGAGACAGTTTGACTTCTTCCTTCCAATTTGGATCCCCTTGATCTCCTGTTGTTGTGTAATAGCATTAGCTAGAACTTCTAGTATGATATTGAAGAGATATGGAGAGAGAGGGCAGCCTTGTCTTGTTCCTGATTTTAGAAGAATTGGCTTAAGTTTCTCTCCATTCAATTTGATGTTGGCAGTTGGTTTGCTGTATATTGCTCTTATTATGTTTAGGTATGTTCCTGTTATCCCTGACCTCTCCATGACCTTTATCATGAAAGGGTGTTGAATTTTGTCGAAGGCTTTTCCACATTTAAGGTGATAATCAAATGATTTTTCTTTTTGTTTGTTTATATAGTGGATCACATTGATAGATTTTCGTATGTTAAACCATCCCTGCATTCCAGGGTTGAAGACTACTTGCTCATGGTGGATGATTTCTCTGATGTATTCTTGAATTCGGTTTGCAAGTATTTTATTGAGTATTTTTGCATCGATGTTCATCAGGGATACTGGTTTGTAGTCTTCTTTCTTAGTTGTGTCTTTGTGAGGCTTGGTTACCAAGGTTATTGTGGACTCATAAAAAGAGTTTGGAAATGAACCTTCTGTTTCTATCTGGTGGAACAGTTTGAGGAGTAGTGGTATTAGTTCTTCCTTGAATGTCTGGTAGAATTCTGCGTTGAATCCATCTGGCACTGGTCTTTTTTTGGTTGGAAGGCTTTTTATGACTGCTTCTATTTCATTGCTGGTTATAGTTCTATTTAAGTTGTATGTCAGTTCTTGATTTAATTTTGGTAAGTGATAGTTATCCAGAAACTTGTCCATTTCCTTTGAATTTTCAATTTTTGTGGAATACAGATTTTCAAAGTATGACCTGAAAATTGTCTGGATTTCCTCTGCGTTTGTTGTTCCTCTGTGTTGTGTTCTGTTTCTGATTTTATTAACTTGCATGTTCTCTCTCTGATTTTTTGTTAATTTGGATAAAGGTTTGCCTATCTTGTTGATTTTCCCAAAAAACCAACTCTTCGTTGCATTGATTTTTTGTATTGTTTTCCTGGTTTCTATTTTGTTGATTTTAGCCCTCAACTTGATTATTTCCTGGTGTCTACTCCTACATGGTGAATTCACTTCTCTCTATCCTAAGGCTTTCAGTTGAGCTGTTAATTCTCTTATGTGACTATTCTCACATTCTCTCATTCTCGTTGAATATTAGAAAGTCCTTAACTTCTTTCTTTATTTCTTCTTTGACCCAGGAGTGGTGCAATTGCACATTGTTCATGTTCCATGAGTTTTCAGGTTTTCTGCTATTTGTGTTGTTGTTGAATTCCAATTTGAAAGCATGGTGGTCTGATAAGATACAGGGGACTTTTCCTTTTCTCTTGTATCTGTTGAGGTTTCTTATGCCACCTAGTATGTGGTCAATTATAGTGAAGGTTCCATGTGGAGCAGAGAAGAAGGTATATTCTTTTGTCTTTGGATGGAATGTTCTATAGATGTCTGTTAACCCCAGTTCAGACATAAATTCTATTAGTTGTTTTGTTTCTTTGTTGAGTTTCTTATTTGTGGTCCTGTCTAGTGTTGAGAGTGGTGTATTGAAGTCCCCCACTATAAGTGTGTGAGTTTTATATGAGCTTTGAGTTTTAGTAGTGTTTCTTTTACGAATGTGGGTTTCTTTGTTTTGGGGACATAGATGTTCAGAACTGAGACTTTGTGTTGATGGATTTCTCCTGCAATTAATATGAAATGACAGTCTTCATCTCTTTTGATTAATTTTGGTTTGAATTCTAAGTTGTTAGATTTTAGGATAGCTATGCCTGCTTGCTTCTTATTTCCATTTGATTGGATAATCGTTTCCCAACCCTTTACCCTGAGGTAATGTCTATATTTGAAGCTTAGATATGTTTCTTGTATGCAGCAGAAGGATGGATTCTGTCTTCATATCCATTCTGTTAGCCTCTGTCTCTTTATAGGTGAGTTATGACCATTAATGTTGAGGGTGAGTAAGGACCATTGATTTTTGATGCTTGTTTGATTTAGGTTTTTGTTGGCAGTGGTATTGTGAATATATTATTGCTGCTTTACCCTTGGTTTCTAGTGTAGTTGGATTACCTGTTGCCTACATTTTTACCTACATAGTTACCTTCTTTGGGTTGGAGTTTTTCTTCTAATAATTTCTGTAGAGCCGGATTTGTAGCTACATATTGGGAAAATCTGGTTTGTCATTAAATATTGTTTTCTCCATTTATAGTGATTGATGGTTTTGCTGGATATAGTAGCCTAGGCTGGCATCCATGTTCTTTTAATACTTTTAGAACATCTATCCAGGACCTTCTGGCCTTGAGGGTTTCCATGGAGAAGTCAGGTGTAATTTTGATAGGTCTGCCTTTATATGTTACCTGTCCTTTTTCCTTCGGTGCTTTTTATATTCTTTCTTTATTCTGTATGCTAGGTGTTTTAATTATTATATGTCGAGGGGTCTTTTTTCTTTGGTCCAGCCTATTTGGGGTTCGGTATGCTTCTTGTACTTTCATGGGCATGTCCTTCTTCAGATTGGGAAAGTTTTTCTCGATGATTTTGTTGAATATGTTTTCAGCACCTTTGAGCTGGGCTTCCTCACCTTCCTCTATGCCTATGATTCTTATGTTTGGCCTTTTCATGGTGTCCCACATTTCCTGGATATTTTGTGTTAAGAATTTGTTGGATTTATGATTTTTCTTTGGTCGATGAATCTATTTCTTCTAGTTTATCTTCTGTGCCTGAGATTCTCTCTTCCATCTCTTGAATTCTATTGGTTATGCTTGTGTCTGTGGTTTCCGATTTTTTGCCCAGTTTTTCTATTTCCAGCATTCTTTGGGTTTGTGTACCTTTATTTTCTCTATTTCAGTTTTCAAGTCTTGAACTGTTTCTTTCACCTGCTTAATTGTTTTTTCTTGGCGTTCTGTACTTTCCTTAAGTAATTTCTCCATTTCTTCCACTTTTTTGTTTGTTTTTTCCTCCATTTCTTTAAGGGATTTTCTCACATCTTCTTTGAGGGCTCTATCATTTTTATGATGGTAATTTTTAAGTCGTTCCCTTCTGATTCCTCTGCTTTGTTGTTGTGTTCCAGTCCAGTTGATTTTGATTCCTAGATTCTGGTGGTGTCATGCTTGTCTTTCTGTTGTTAGGTGTTTTCTTGTATTGCCTTCTTCCCATAGCTTCTTCCATTAGATGGTGGTTGGGTCTCCCCATCTCTCTATGGTACTTCCCCTGTGAGCTTATGTGGGTCAGAGATTCAATATCTGTAGCTCTGTGTGGTCCAAGCTCTCTAGGATGTCTCTCTGCAGACAGGGACCCAGGGATGGGGTCAAGGATGAAGATCAGTAGAAGATGCCAGTGGGAATTCACAGTGGTCCTACAGAGATAGGCGGATCTCTGGGAGGGGCCTGGGACTCCAGCAAAGGACTGGAGGTGGGGATCAAAGACCAAGCAAGTGGAAAATATGGGTTGTCCCGCGTGGATAACAGGTCTCCTTTGTTCAGAGTTGCTCAGAGAAGTCTCTAAGTAGAGTGGACTGTTGGCTCCATCTTCTGTCCCAGTGCTCAACCAGAGCAGCAGGCCCATGGGTAGAGTAGGGCACAGGGTGGGCAGGGGACAGGATCGCGGTGGGGATGGGTGAGGGTCTATCAGAGCTCCAAGGATGCTCTCTATGGGGACAGGAGACAGGAGCAGCAGGATCGGGGGCCAACCCAGGGAGTTAGTGGAGGGAGAGTTTGTAGGAAAGAGGCAGCCCCGATTGGGCCCAAACACACCTCTGGCCAATAGCTGGCAGAAGAGTACAAAGGCGGAGATGAATCTTGGGAAGGTTTTGCAGGATATTCAGATCTCACTGGAAACTGGAACTCTCCAGCTGAGGCCTCTTTCTTTAGCTTCCTTTGCTTCTCTTAATATTCTTTTTTTATTCTGTATGTTAGGTGTTTTGATTATTATAAGTCGAGGGGGCTTTTTTCTTTGGTCCAGCCTATTTGGTGTTTTGTATGCTTTGTGTACATTCATGGGTATGTCCTTCAGATTCGGAAAGTTTTCGTCGATGATTTTGTTGAATATATTTTTGATATCTTTGAGCTTAGATTCTTCATCTTCCTCTATGCCTATTATTCTTAGGTTTGGCCTTTTCATGGTGTGTCACATATCTTGGATGTTATGTGTTATCTATTGTTGAATTTACTATTTTCTATGCTATATGTATCTATTTCCTCTAGTTTATCTTCCTCCCCTGAGATTCTCTCTTCCATCCCTTGAATTCTGTTGGTTATGCCTTTGTCTGTAGTTCCTGTTGGTTTCCAGTTTTTCTATTTCCAGCATTCCTTCAGTTTGTGTTGTCTTTATTTTCTCTATTTCAGTTTTCAAGTCTGAACCGTTTCCTTCACTTACTTAATTGTTTTTTTTTTCTTGGCTTTCTGTACTTTTTAAGAATTTTGTTCATTTCTTCCATTTTTTTTTTTTTTTTTTTGGTTGTTTTTTCTTCCATTTCTTTAAGGAATTTTCTCACATCTTCTCTTAGGGCCTCTAACATTTTTATGATGATAATTTTTAAGTTGTTCTCTTCTGATTCATCTGCTTTGTTGTATTCCAGGTCTAGTTGGTGTTGATACCCTAGATTCTGGTGGTGTCATTCTTGTCTTTCTGTTGTTAGGTGTTTTCTTGTATTGTTGTCTTCCCACAGTTTCTTACAATAGGTGTTGGTGGGTCTCTTCCTCTCTCTATGATACTTCCCCGGTGGGCTTATGTGGGTCAGAGGTTCAATGTGTGTAGCTCTGGGTGGTCCAATTTCTCTTGGAGGTCTCTACAGAGGCAGGGGCCCGGCAATGGGTGTCTGTTGTCAGGTTCAACAAAAGACTGGGGATGGGGTCAACGATCCCAAAGGTTGGGACTTAGAATATTCCTCCTGCCTGTAGCCAGATCTAGCCTGGGCCTGGCATTTTCCACTTGAGGCCTCTTTAGCAGTGACCCTGTGATGGGGGTCAAGGATCCTGGCTGCAGGAACTCTGAGTGGTCCAGCAGAGATAGGAAGATCTCTGGAGCTCCGGTTGAGGATTGGCGGTGGTGGTCAGAGACCAGGCAGTTGGAAATTACAGGTGGTCCTGCATGGATAGGCAGCTCTAATGTGCTGAGAGCCACTCCTGGAAGTTCCCTGAAGGTGTCTGGATTGTTGGCTCCACCCTCTGTCCTAGTGCACAACCAGAGTGGTGGGACAGAGGGCAGGGTAGGGTACAGGGTAGAGGGAGGGTAGGGTCTCAATGGGGTGTGAGTGGGGGTGTATTAGTACTCCAAGAGCTCTCTGGAAGGGGACAGGACACAGGGGCAGGGAGATCCTGGGCCAACCCAGGGAATTCCCGGGGAAGGGTGTAGGGGAGTGTCCACCTGAATTGGTTCCAGACTCACCTCTAGCCAGGGCTTGGCAATGGGGGAAAAAGACTGGGCTGACACTCAGGATGTTTCTGTACTAATAGGCAGATCTAGCTGGGACCTGGCACATTCCAGCTTAGGACTCTTTAGCAGAGGCCATGCAATGGGGTTCAAGGATCCTACAGGCAGGAAATCAGAGTCTGAAGAACTTATTTAACTTTTATTTTTAATAGTAAATAAACCTCAGGAAATCTATTCAGAGGATTGAAATTTCAAAATTCCATATATGCAAATTATAATGAAAATGTAAGTTATATTCCAAACTCACAAGAACACTTTCTCAAACCCACACTAAAACCACCAAAGGAGCAACTCACATGGAGACAGGATTGACAACTTTGTAGTTGAGGCAAATTGGTCTTTTTTCTTAAATAAATGTGACCCTATCTCCTATAAATGTCCAAGTAGTATGTGATTGGGATTCATGCCACTACAAAATGGAAAATTACCATGACAGAAACTCTTCTAGTCATTATTGAATTATCTAAACCAAGAATGCAGATGAGAGTTTTTTATGGTATTTCATTTCAGATATTTATATTTTCCCTTCTGGTTTGAATTTCAAGGAGTTGCTCTGAATTATTTAAAGGCTACCATGCTGCCTTTTTAGAATCTGAAGAAGACAAATCTCCTTTTCTTCACTTGCTAGAAAATATTATTCTCAGTCAAAACATTTGGGAGCAGGTTCTGATGCCAGACAAGTTAACAAGGCAGTAACAATTTGCAGGTAAACACTCGTTTCTTTAAATCCTCTGTTTCCCTCTCCCTTCTCTAATCTCCAGAGAAACATAAAAATCATTATATTTTTATTCACCAAAATTGCAAGATAAGCTATCACAGTATTATTAAGGAGAGTCACTGAGATATTGGCTCTAATACTGTTTACACTTTACCTTTAATAGTAAATGAACATGTGGAAATCTATTCCAATGATTCAAATTTTAAATTTTCATATATACAAAATATAATTAAAAAATTAAGTTATATTCTTCAAACTTATACTAAGTCCACCAAAAATTCAGCCCACATGGAGGTACTGGAGACAATGTATGTGACAAAGATGTCAGTACTGAAATCATCCACATAAATAACAAATAATTCTTAAATAAATATAAATTCTCTCTCTGTATAATATTTATTTGTATGCACATTGTTTCAGATTTGTTTATTTTGTATTGAATAACCAAATAGCAGGTACTTAGCTGGTGAAGTTTATTACTGTTCTTTTGAGCTTCAACATTCTTAATTAGTAGCCTTTTGTTCTGTGTCCAGAGTTGGGGCCCCTAGAACATTCTCCCTTTCATTTCAACTTATCTATTGTGTCATCTTTGTCCAAGTCTTTTCCTGTATTGGGCATTGTCATGGGGATTGTTTCTCAGAGATGCAACCTCATAGGAGGGCCAACTCATCCTCTGGCTCTTCTTTAATTTCTGCTTACTCTTCCATGGTGCAGTGAAGTTATATTTTATTTATATATGGTTGTTATTTGTTTGTTTTAGTGACAGAACCCCTGTAGCCCTGGTTGCCTTGGAACTTATGATTTTCTTGCCTCCAAGGGTCCCATGTTTACTCTATAAATGCAACTTATGAAAGTATTAGTAATAATGCCACCAATACAAGGGGAAACTGAATTGAAGAAATGGCCAAACTATTTGTTTCCACCTTAGCTAAGGTGGTTAGTTTTTCTGTATAATCCATTGGCAATATTTGACTCCATGGGAGTTGATTTCGGTTCTTGATACATTGAATATTATTTATATCAATGGGTCTTAAGTCAAAATTATGCAAGGTAACATTTCAATAACTGTTGGTAAGCTTCTGTGGTGAAAATTTTAAAAAATAAATGAAAAAATTAAAGTAGAAGAGATAAAGTAATGAAAAAGCCAAGTAAAGATGGAAAGCACAAAGAGAATCTGGATATGTACGGTATTATATTATTATTTTATCGTTTGACTGCTGAGGAAATAACTGTTAAAAAAATGCTGCTGGATTTATTCAATGGATATATTTTAAAAATACTTTAATTTCAAAATTTAAGTTCAAGGACAGGTTACTGGGGAAAAGTATTTTTATTTTTGTTTCCACAGAAAATAAAAAGCTCTGGATTCCTTCCAGACTAATATGGTTTGATCAAGCCAGAACCCTGAAACAGCTTCCCAGGTGATCAAACATTCAAAACAGTTGGGACAAGGCAGACTTGAAGACTACAGATAGGATTTCTGCACCTTCTTAGGATACCCATGACAGTGTCCCCTACAAGCAGAAAGCAGTTTTGAAAGATTGATGCCCAAATTCCCAAATATTGTCTATAAATGTTTGTTTTTATTTAAATGGACTTGATTATAAATGGTTAATGATCACAACCAATCTCTTGTTAAAGGTAAAAAGGGGAATATGGTATAGATATGGATACTTTCCTTTGGAATGGATTATCATTTATTGATACAATTTATAGTCATTTTTGTGATATGTATATTTCTCCTCTTGTTTAGGTATTGTGTTTATATAGCTCATTTAGAAATATAATGTATAAATATAATGTATAAATTAGTACAGACTGTGATAGTCAAAACCTAGAGTTAGTTAGTTAGGTTTTCAAGATGTATTTGAGATGGATAGGCATTCTTCAAACCTTTCAAAGAACTGCAGAATATGGCATTTAAAATGGTTTAGGGTTTTTCTTAACATTAAGACACAACTGCTTCTGGCAACACCACCTTTGTCAGAAAGAAAGATAGACATTGAAGAAATGTGTTATGGAGTTTGCTTCCAATATTGCAAGGCTAGCCATTTGGACAAGATACTGTCCTTGTCTGGACTGTTTGACTTTATGCTGTATAAACTAGACATGCAGGACCCTCAAGAAAGTGACTACTGATACAAGATGGAAATTTCTACTTCCTGTTTCATGAAAGTGTCTGCCACTCAGTCTGAAGGACACAGAGAAAAGTTACTGACAAACTGCCAATACAGGTAGACAATTTAAAATTTCCTGCTTTGCTGAGGTGTCTGCAAGACACTTTATGGCCTATAGCCTGAAGATGAACATTACAGAAGAATTTCGGGTGACTGACCAGGCAAGTTTGCTCTGTCATTTTAGAGTGTATATATTATCCTTCCATGGTCTTTAATGGAGTTGAAGACAGATAGTTATGGATATAGTTTTCCTTAGTTAGAATGAAAGATAAGTTACATATAATACTTTAGACTCACAAAGATAGGATAGATGATAGAATATTTTCTTTAAGGCTTACTAAATGTTAATTGACTAAATATTGTTAACTGTGATTCTTATTTGATAAGTGTTGTGTGATATATTTCGCTATGCTAAGGGTAAAACCCTTCTTTTATTTTGACAGAAAAGAGGAGATTATGGGGGATCTCATTCTGTAAATATATTTCTCGTATTGGTTAATAAATAAAGCATTGGCCAAAAGGAAAGCAAGATAGGCTGGACTAGGAGACAAATAGGAGAAAAGAAATAGTAGGGAGGACTCAGCATGTAGAGACGAGAGAGCAGAAGTCCAGGATCTCTCTCTGGTAAGATAAGACCAATAATTAGAAATAATTATTAGAAATAATTAGATGAATAGAAATGGGTTAATAATTTAGACATAGCCAGATGATAAGAAACTAGTAACTGGCCAACAGCTTTATATCTAATACAGCATCTCTATGTATTATTTGGTGCTGGAGCAGATAAGGGACCTGACAAGCGGGGGAAAAAACATACTCTTAACAGTACATTGCTTGTTTCTAATAACAGTGATTTAGAACAAATGAATATGTTGGTTGGGATTTAAAACATATACTCTTACAAATTATATAAAAATTAAAAACAACATATTTTTGCTTTTGTTCCAAGTAATCATCAGTAAAATTCTATACAGTGGTTTTTTTATATATAATTTTTGTTTTGTTTCCATTTAACATTTTTGTCATTTTGATTTTGATTTGTTTGATTTGATCTTTGTGGTGTGTGTGTGTGTGTGTGTGTGTACATTTTTTGTCATTTTGAGATAGTGAGAACGAAAATGAAGTTATTTGGGCAGGGTGGTGATGAAAACCTGGGAGGAAAACTATGTTATCTAAACATAGTGTGTGAGAACAAAAATTTAAAGCCAATAGCAATATGTGTAAAGAAAAAAAGACCAGAAACTGAGTTAATTGTAAATAAAAGATCTTTGTTGACTCTCTAGTGAAGCATCTAGGAGTTTAGAATATGAAAGTCTGTATGAGAAGAAGATCTACTTCTTGAATAATATGGCATCATGTAGAGCTAAAGCATAGACAAGGAAAGAAACGAGGCCTTCTGTGGTGCTTTGAATGTAAGGCTCCCATATGTTCATAGGGACGGGCAATTATGAGGAGGTATGTAAATGCTGGAGTAGATGTGGTCTTTTTGGAGGAAGTCTGTCATTGGTGGCTGGATTTGCAGTTTCTGATGCTCAAGCCAGGATCATTGTCACTCTCTCTTCCTGTTCCTTTGGATCTTGATGTAGAACTCTCAGCTACTTCTCTAGCAACAGCATCATTCTTTGTGCCATGAGGACAATGAACTAAAGCTCTAACCTGTAAGCCAACTCTCAAGCAAATATGCACTGATATCTTGCTTGTACAAATAAAGTCTGCCTGAAGGTGAGGGAATGGAGCTTGCTACTATCTTTAGAGGTCTAGAGGTCTGGTCAGAGGTCTGTTTTCCTTTCTAAGAGTTGTCATGGTCTTGGTGCATCTTTATAGGAAGATAAAATCCAACCAACTCTAAAACCTCTCACTAATGATAATTGGCTCATTAAAATTATGTGGTGATGACTGTATTTGTGTGGGGAACCCCAGAACAAAGTAATACCTTAAAAGCCATCTTTCCTATTACTCTGTTAGATACTAACATACTGGTAATTTTCCATTTCCCCTAAGACTGTTCTCCTTTTAATCAAATGACATAGCCTGACCCTGAAAGAGTCCGAGCTGCAGGCTTATCCTATAGCAACTTATCTTATGGCAGAATACCTGCATTCTGCTTACAAGAACAATCTGTCTCCCTCACATCCTCCCTTTGGCCCTTTCCCTCATTTCTCCACTACTTAAACACTGTGGTTATATTCAATAAATGAGACTTGATCTTAATACTGTTTTGTCTCCATCTACCAAGTCTCTTGTTCCCTCATTCTCACTCCCTCACTCAGGGTCCCTGTAAACTGACCCCACAGGCCAGGTCACATTGGTTTATGAGAGTAGCTTTTCCGTAATATTTTTTTTCTTTTTTCTTTTTGTAATGTGTGCTTGTGTTTTATGTACATTGATGTTCTGACTATACATATCTATGTGAGGGGGTCAGATACCCTGGTACTAGAGTTATAGACAATTGTAAGCTGCCATGTGGGTGCTGGGGCTTGAACCTAGGTCCTGTGGAAGAGCAGCGATCACTCTCAACAACTAAGCCATCTCTCCAGTCCTTAGTTTGTTTTTTGTTTGTTTGTTTTGGTAAAGAATTCACTTCTTGCTCTTCTCACAATGACAAAAATTCATTGTTCATAATTCAATGTGGTAAGATTGAATCAAAGCTAAACTTAATTAAACAGGTAAGTTTCATTTTTTTTAATGTTTAAAGTAAAAAAAAATCATCCTACAATTTTTTTCTATAATAAAGTATTTTTTCTGAATTTGAATCTACAATATAAGAATAAATTAAATCTGATATTTTAAAGTATAAAACTGAAGCAGAAGTTAGAAAGCTGATTTCAGAAGACCATGCTTAAAGATAACAGAAAAATTCTCTGACTTCCATATACTAGTGTTTATTTGGAGTCAAAATTTCATTCATACAAGAAATTGTCCCCCAAACTTTGAAACAGTAAATACTATTTTTAACAATAGTGTATGCCCTGATTCCCATATTTATCAATTCATGGGTTCTTATGTTCTTTAGTACAAATTTCCACAGGGAAAATTGTCTTTGTCTTAATTACACTTCTATTGCTCTGATAACACGCCATGACCACAGCAACTTAGAGAAGAAAGTTTACTTGGAGCTTATAGTTTTAGATGTTTAGAGTTCTTGACAATCAGGGAAAGGGTGCTTGGTGACAGACAGGAAGGTGTGGTACTGGAATAGTAGCTGAGAGCTCACATCTCTATTCAAAAGCACAAGGAAGAAAGACCTAACTGATAATAACATGGGCTTTTAACACCTCAATACCCATCCCCACTGACATACCAATTTTACCTTCTCAATACCTTCCCAAACAGGGCCACCAACTGGGGACCAAATATTCTAATATATGAGACTCTGGTGTCCATTCTCATTCAAATAAACATGTCTTAAATATGCAGTGAGCTGGAGTTTATGAGCCCCCCTTGTTCAGGTCAGAAGTTTCTGTGGGTTTTTTTCAGTCTGGTTTTGACCCCTTTGCTTATCACTCCTTCCTCTCTGCAACTGGATTCCAGAAGTTCGTCTCAGCTTTTAGCTGTGGGTGTCTGCTTCTGCTTCCATCAATTACTGGAGGAAGGCTCCCTGAATGTGGTGTTAGTTAGGAGGACTAGGCAGGCTATGGGGCCTCTGGTAGTTGATCAGTCTTTATCCTTGTATACAAATGGATGTTGGGAGCCCATTCCACATAGAAGGATACTCTCTCAGCCTAGACACATGGGGGAGGGCCTAGGCTAAGCTCCAAATGATATGATAGACTCTGAAGAATCCACATGGAATGCCTCACCCTCCCTGGGGAGCAAAAAGGAGATGGGATGGGGGCTGTTGGTGGTAACAGGGGGGTCAGGAGGGTGCAGGAACTGGGATTGACATGTAAAACGAGCTTGTTTCAAATTTAAATAAAGAAATATCTAAAATGGAAAAAAAAAGTTAAAGTAAGCTGAGTTTCTTACAACCTACTTCCTCATAGTGGCTTGTGCTCTGGTTTTCAGTGGTACCTGGCAGCTCAGGAAAATGAAAACAGCATACCCTTCAGACTGGGTTGATAGGCTTTGTGACATTAGTCTCTGGAAAATTGTTACTACTCTTTGCATTACCTATATTTTCTCTCTGTGGGCTATGTTCTTCAATTTTATTTTTATTATTCTTGAAATATAATCTGAGGACAAGTGGGGTTCAGTAGCTGCCTTGAATCACAAAAGTTAATATTGTAAGTAAACAAAAGTTTAATTGCTAATTTTTTCACTATTATTGCCATGGTGTATTATAGCAACAACAATTTTCGTCTATCTCAAATATTTATTAGGGGTACAGTCTTATTCTGGTTCTTCAGAATGGGGCCTATGAGTTATTTTTTCCTACAAACATTACTGAAATATTGTCTCAAATTGCATTGATGTAAGAAACTAAGAATTAATTGTAGTTATCTATGCCTGCTATCTGTCTTGGCAAAACTGTCATAAGAATCTTTTAAATAAAATGCATTTAAATTTTCTGGAAAGCAAAGTGTTCTGGCCAGTTGTTTTTGCTTGTTTGTTTATTATTTTTAAGTTATGTATTATTCATTTGTTATGCTGACATAAGCTAGCATCATCTGCGAAGAATAGGAACCATTCACTGAGAAACTGCCCGTATAAGATCCAGCTGTTTGCAAGTTGTCGGGGCATTTTCTTCAATAATGGTTTGCAGAATGTCTACCTAAATGAATATGGTGCTATCTGCTAGGCAGTTGGTGCTGAGGTGTAAGGATGTCAGGATGAGCACATAAGAAACAGGTAACAGGATTACTGGCTTCAATTTCTGTACCTGATTTTAGTTCTTGCTCTGACTCCCTTCATGATAAACTATGATGTGAAAATGCAAGACTGTGTCCTCCCCAAGTTTTTTAGGTCACATTGTTCTAATACAAAACAGAAACCCCGACTAAGACACAGAACTTATATATTTCATGAAATGGCTCCTAATTATGTATCTTTTCTTTTATTTTTTTTCTACGAAAATGTATTTTTTAATTTTTATATATTTATTATTATTTTTTTTTAATTTTACATGTCGATCCCAGTTCTCTCTCCTTCTCTCCCTCCTATGATGCCTGACACCCCTCCCACTCCATAGCCACTCCACTCCATAGGGAGTGTAATGCCTTCCAGGATGGATCATCAAAATCTGTCAAGTCATTTGTAGTAGGGTCTAGACCCTCCCTCCTGTCTTTACGCTAAAGGAGTATCCCTCCATGGGGAATGTACACCCAAAGTCCTTTCGTGCACCAGGGATATATCCTGATTCCAATGTTAGAGGTCCCATAGGCTGCCCAGACCTTCTAACTGAGACCCATGTTCAAGGGGTCTGAGTGGGTCCAATGCTGGTTTCCCAGTTATCAGTCTCGCGGTCCATCAGCTCCCCCACTGTTCAGGTCAGCTCTCTTTCTGTAGCCTTATCTTGCCCCCATATTCTTATCACTCCTCCCTCTCTGCAAATGCATTCCAGGAGTTTGGCTTAGTGTTTAGCTGTGGGTGTCTGCTTCTGTTTCCATCAGCTACTAGGTGAGAGCTCTATGATGGCTTATAATTTAGTTATCAATCTTATTATCAGGTAAGGGCATTTAATGTAGCTTTTCCAGTGTTAGGGCATTTAATGTAGCCTTTCCAGTGTTGCACAGATTGTTAGTTGGGGTCTTTTTTGTAGACATTTCTTTTCAAGTTATGTAATATTTTCTCACACTTTTTTGTTTTATTACATTTTGCTAATAAAATCAAATATAGAACTATATGCCTTGGTAATGATATAATAGGTGACAGTGACAGTCAAGACCAAGAATTTAAGATAACAGTAAACATGAGGTGACCGAGTTTCCTACTATATTCAAACTTTCTAAATTTGTTTTCTTTTAAAATGATTTTTTTAAAAATTATTTTCTTGTTTTACATCCTATTCAATGCTTTGCCTTTCCCCACACTCTTCCCAGACCTCTCCATGTCCCTGTCCCATCCACTTCTCCCCTGTTTCTTTTCAAATACAGGTGGGCATCACATGGATAAAAGCCAGCCATGGTACATCAAGCTGCACTGAGGCCAGTCACCCCCTCCTCCACCAAGGTTGAATGAGGCAATCTGACAGGAAGCATGGGTCCCAAAATCATCAACAGAGTCAGAGATGTCCTCTGGTCTCACTTCTAGCCCAGCTACCATCAGAGAGGCTTCCCCCACAACTAATGGAAACAGATGCAAAATCCCTCAGCCAAACATTAGGTAAAGATGTGAAATCTTGCCAAGAGGTGAAAGGATCTGATCATAGGACTCCAAATATCCAACTCACTTGGACTTATAGATATTCTCAGACACTAAACAGACAACCAGGGAAACTGCATGAGGTTGTCCTGGGCCCTCACATTTGTTACAGTTCTGTGATTTGGTTTAGTGTTGGACTTTTGAAGTTCTTATACTGCATTCCTTGGGATAACTTTAGTATTTATTAGACAATAAGGGAAGAAGAAAACAACAACAAAAAAGACAATTGTTATTTTAAAGTACCCTGCTCATTTAATGTAACATTTTAAAACTATTCAGTCATCCATGCCAGCATCTATTTATACATTTTTTTCTCCTTTCATAGTTCTGTAGATTCCTACATGTAGAGCTTTATTTACCTAACACCTATATCTACTTTTATCATTTAGTGGTCACATAAGCTGTACTATTTATAGTTCCTAATCCCTATTGCTAACTTGCTATGGAGAAAATAGTTCAATGTTCTACAATAATGCTGTATCTTGTGACTGTGATGTATCATGCAGTATTTCAGAATGTTTAATTGATATACTGATGTCATAGGAATCATGAAAGACTGTTGGAGTGGTGGTTTGAATAAGAATGATCCCATAGGTTCCTCCATTTGAACAATAGTTCCGTAGCTGGTGGAACTATTTGAGAAATATGAGGAGGTATGACATTGTTGGAGGAGATGTGTCACTGAGGTGTGAAAATCCCAAGTTCCTAGCTAGTCTGGCTATTGCTCTGCCTATGGACCATTACGCTTTCACATACTCATTCAAATCTGTGTCTTCCTGCCTTGTGCCATGTTCCCTGCCATAATGATAATGGACTCACCCTCTAAAAATCTAAAGTAAATCTTCAGTTAAGTGTTTTGTCTTTTGTGTATCTTTGGACACATGTCTATTCACAGCAACTAAGACAGTGACTTTACAACTTCCTTCTGAATCTTTATGCATTTTATTTAATTGCATTGTATTTAAAAAGTAACCTGGGAATTTTTGAATAATAAAATAGAAGTAGTGAGAAAGGACTTTTTCATGTTGTCATATAGATATGTTCTTAGACTTTATCAACTTGAAGCTGTTTCTGTGTATTTCTATTTTTTGTGGATTTTTTAAAAATCATTACTGAGTGTTAAATAGAGCATAAATGCATACACATGTATATATTTTCTTCTTTTCTTAAGCCCAGTATGATATATTCAGTTTCATCTCTGTTTTCATTGTAGTTTTGGCCATCAGCTGATTACCAACAGGTTTAGAGTCAGTCCTCAAGTGCTGAATCTAATTCACTGAACTTCCCATAGTGTGATACTATTTAGAAATAGACCCATACAATGGTGTGCCTTATCTGGTTATTCAGTGAGTGGTTCTGTGATCCATATCATTTAGTTTAGTTTGAAATGTCCCCAGGAGCCCTTCATCACCCTCTCGGCCTGTGGAGGTCTGCTCATTCTCCTTTATAGTTTTTTTGTGTTTCAGTCTCATTCTGTTCCTTCATTTTGTGGTAGAACATTGGACACAATCTGAGATTTCCAAACAGAATCCATTCAGCTACAGATGTAGTTGAGCTGGAGATGTGGTAGAACACTGAATTGAAAACTGGGGCAAGATTTTTATGTGTAATCTGAGACAGAAGGCCTTTTCTATGGATATCTGTTTTGGAATTTGGAACCTTTACACTATTGGGTGAGTATTACCTGTATTATGGGACAAAGTTTTCCCTTAACCTGTGCTGTCATGCTGTGAATATGTATGTCTACGCATAAAAATATAGAGAATAAGTAACTCTCAGAAAACAGAAAATATTTATATGAAGCATAATGAATGTTAATCTGCAAAATACCTTCACAACAATGTTTAGACTAGGATTTCATCAAACAATATAACCTAGCCAAGTGTATAGATAATTCAACTATCACAGTTTTAAAATTTTAGTATTTTGTAATTTCATAATTAAACATTATCTTTCAGTTTGATGACTTCTTTCATTGATTTCTTTAAGTAGAAAGTAATAGTATTTTTAATTAATATAGTCACCTTAGTGTAGTTTTTTGTAGGAAGTTATTAAATGTTGCCAAATCTGCTAAATAAAAACAAAATCAAGTTCACATTTTAAAAACTAACTTGTAAAAATAGTTTAGCTTGAAAACTACCGTAGATATTATTTCTTATTACCATTCTGAGTGATTTTTTTCAGGAAATATTTTTTATAAAAGCAAAATTTCCAATAAGATTTATGTTTCATCCAATTGGATACCTATAATGTTAGAATCTTCAACATCATAAAATTGAGGCTTTAGTGGACAGTTGAAACCTTTTAATTAAATATGTTCACAACATAAATACTGTTAGACTTACTGTGCTGCAGGTGACTCTGAGGTTTGTTTTCTTTGTATATTGAAGCCATGACTAAATTCTAATTTGCTGGTGTTACTGGAGTTTTATATGTTTTGTATGATATAAAATAGGCCACAACGCAACTCTCTATTACAGATGTAACTGAGAAAGCAGCATGATAGGCTTTCTCTTCACCACCTGAGACCATGTAAACATCTGCCCTGTTATTGAAAGGTGTTTGCTAATTCATTGCATTTGAAAAACAAAAGGGAATTGATTAGGACCATTGTCGGTTATCACTCAGACTGCAGCAGATATTAAAGTGTAAATGCAACTCACTATTAAATAATCTCATGCTGTTCTATATAGGAGAGGACGATATTTACAAGAGAATGGAGAGAGGTGAGAGGAAAGAAAGAAAAGTCTGAGGAAAGATCTAAAACACCTTGCTTCATGAAGGAATTTAAAAACACACTATTGTAATGTAAACTACACTGTTAACACATAAATTTAAGACAAGCAGCTGAAAAAAGTCTACCTCATGTTGAAGGAACGACATGGCCATTGTAGAGAATAGAACCATGAAAGCGAATTGTTCTTTTGTTTCAGTATGGATAGATGGATTAGGAACCAGAAGACTCAACCAACCCATGTGGAGTTTATTTGGAATGGGATGACAAAAGACAAGAAGAAAGAAGGGGAAGAAGAAAAAGACAGGAAGAAGAAAGGAGAAGGGACATACAGGGAAGGTGCTCTCTTACAAGGGGAAACTTGCCTATCTGCAGTGAGTCCATGTGATAGAGCCACATGGCCATGCAACACAGTGCTCTCTGAGCTGTCTAAGTATGTGCATGGGTGTCAGTTTATGTGTCCTGCCTATTGTTAGGGGGTGGAGTCAGCATAATCCCGGGGTTCCAATAATCCCACCTCTTCTTATTAAAAATGTGGGGAGCATGTAATCATAGAGTACAAAGGGAGTCCTTGGGGGACCATGGCAGTTTCCAAGGCAGGAGAGGGTCACATATGTGGAGGAACAAACACGCAGAGTTTAAGTGAGAAGTTTTATTAGAAGGGGGAGGCAGGGGGAAGGAATGAGAAAAGAGGCAAAGAGACACAGAGAAAGGGCAGAAGAGAAGAGGGGACTGAAAAAGTCCTGTGTGCCCCAGGAGAGCAGGGAGAGCAGGAAGAGAGCCAAAAGAGAAAAGAGTGGAGAGAAGAGCCAGAAAGAGAGTGTAAGAGGGCTGAGGTCTTTCTTTTAAAGGGGTTCTTTGCACCTGCATGCAGACTCTGCTGATCAGAGCACTGCCTGAGTGCATTCTGCCAGGTGATAGGGGCAGGCCAGCATAATGCCTGAATACCCACACTAATACCATTCACTATATAGTAGAACTGAAGCAATTCATGTTGAGAAACAATGAGCAACCATCCAAAATTCTAGATAAAATTACTTTTATAAAACATCAGCCTATCAAAGGATGAATAAAATGATACAATAGAAAAAAGTGATTGTTCTATTTCATGAAATAGATACATTTAATTCAAGTATCAGTATTGTAGACTTTATATTAAATAATCATTAACATAAGCTTCTAGCAATGTCAATTTACACAAAGACTGATCCACAAACTGTTATAACACATAGATTATAAGAGATCTTGTTTGCTTTATAATATTTTCTCTGATAGTTTCTATGTTCATGTTCTTCAGTGAGCTTGTTTTCTAGTAGAGCCTAGAGAGGTAACACCTGTACCCTCTACTGCTGGTCCACAGGAATGACTGACATATAGGTGTCATGAGAAACAAGTGTGGGAAATGGAATCCCCCATCACATAAGTTCCCACTTTTCACCCTGTAGACACCTCATGCCTTCCACATTAGGGAACACAGTTTCTACTCCAGCAAGGAGAACTCTGCCCTTTACTCTTCTGATTAAAACAATCTGCTTCCTAAGACATTTTTTCTACTGTTTCCTCGATGCCTCCATCCATTGCCACCCAATAGGAAGTGTTTGCCTCAAAAAGAATCTTCTGATCTTTGATGGAGCCAGGGTAAGTGTTTGTAGCCTACATGGAGCCAAATAATGGAGAAAAAGAGCCACATAAATGTATTTTTCTATTCCTAGAGCTTCATAAGCTCTCATATCTACAGTGTAGTCTAAATTTTTTATTATTATTTTTTATTATGGGGCACAGGGAATAGTATCTCTGTTCCTATATATGTAACTCTTGCAAAAGTTCTGTTATTTTTACCTCACTGTAAAGGGAGTCTTAGACAAGGTTATCTTTCCCAGGTCATTAAAAAAGTGGCAACCATATACCTCATAAACAGAAGAGACACAGAGTAGTTTTGACCACATTTTAGACATCTGATTCAGCTCTCTCTACCCTTGGTTTTCCTGTTTATTGCCATTTATCTCTGCCATTCAGTAGGTTATGTTTATATATAAACATTTTACATATTTACATAAAAATCATGTATGACTTAAGCTAAGGAATTGTAAAGAAAAATTAACAAAGTCCTGGAAAAGCACAGGTACAGGATTTGGGTTATGAGCCTCATTATTTGAAGAAGGAGCTTTGTGCTTTATTTTCAACATCATGGACAACTTATGAATGCAATAATGCTTTCATTATTGCATGTGCACACATCAGTATACAGACAGATGAACACACACACACACACATGCTTGGAGGTATATTGTGATGTGGGTCTGGAATATGAGTGGAGGTGGGGTTGAATGTAGAATGAGGTTAGAGGACAGCAAGCAAGAGTCAGTTCTTTTCTTTTCACACTGAACAGGCCATCAGTCTTGTGGCTTCAAAAGGACAATTTTTGAAAAGAAATTGGGGGTTTCTAAAACTTCAAGCGTTGGAGAGTTGAGAATGTTGCTGATAACCTACTGAGAATTTCCTTGGTGCTATGTTTAACCCACAGAAGAGACATTATCTGCCCTTGACCTACCAGACTTAACCCTATGTTTACCAATGAGGGAGCAAAGAATTCAGTCAAATGGTAGCTAGACAAATGTGCCCTGCTGTGACCTGCTTTTCTGATACACCCATCAATGGGTTTTCAAATTACCTTGGTTTGTGAATTTCTTTATTCTGCTCCAATAAAAACTCTGTGAAACTGCCTCCAATTTAAAATTTGGAACCTAGGCAGCCTACTTTCATGCTTCCAGGGCCATGGTAACTTAAATTTAGCTCCAGAATAAACTATTCCCTTTGAGGTAAGACCTGTATTTTGCTCCTGTTTTTATTTTACTTGTTTGTTTTTCATATAATTTCCCTTCACAATAGGGAAAACTTTTTTGACTTTTATTCCAAGCCTACATCTTAATAAATATGTTTAACACAAAGGGATAATAAAGTTGTGTTTCAAAGTGTAGTTCTCTTAGAAAGATGAGCTATTTCACTAGTTTTCAAAGGATTAGAATTTATTTTTACTATACTGGAATAAAGAAGTATATCTGATAAAAGATAACCATGCCACAATCCGCAGGCCCAGAGAGACTAAGTAAAAGGGGAATTCTTGGCGGACATCCTAGATCTCTGAGGGAAGGGGAAATGGAAGAAATTTTTTGAGTAGACTGAGGGCAGGTGGGAATAGGAACATGAGCAATCAGGTTGGAGTGGGCTGAGGGGGATTGCTGGATGGAGAGCATTTTGGGGTTGGTGGAAGCCTGAAGCAGGGGAATATCTGAGTAGTATATAGGGTGGTCCTCAGTTTAGATTCCTAGCAATAGTGAGTGGATAAGTAACCTGAACTGGCCCAATTGTCATCAGAGAGGAGGCATCCAACAACTGATGGAGACAGTTACAGAGACCCACAGCTAAACCTCAGGTGGAGTTCAGGAATCCTGAGGAGTAGGAGATAAAATGTGTGTAGGAGCTAGAGAGGTCAGGGATAGCTGGAAGGTTCACAGAATCAAATAACTTTAGCTTTTATGGGCTTGAAGAGACTGAACCAATTATTTAGGGATGCTGCATGAGACTGACCTAGGCACTCTGCATGTTACTGCATATGTGACTTGGTCCTCTTATGGTATTCCTAACATCAGGAACAGGGTCTGTCTCTGACTCTTTTATTGGCTATAGGGATCCTACTCCTCATACTGGGTTGCCTTGCCAGACCTTAATAAATATGAAGGTGTTTAGTCTTTACTGAAACTTGATATACCTATTTTATTGATACTCCTAGGAAACCTGCCCTTTCCTGAATAGAGATGGAAGAGGAGAGGGTTATAGTGATGTGAGGGTTATTTATGTAGGGGACGGATTTGTAGGGGAGGGTGGGGGTTGGGAGAAAGACTATGGCTGTGATATAAGATAAATAGATAAATTTTTAAAAAGTATAAGTGAGAACCAAAATTCTGTAATGATTCAACATTGGAAAGGTCAGGACATAATCTATGCTAATTCCGTTAAATAATTGATTGTTTAGCAGAACCGGAAAGCTTCTACACATGCCTAAGTTTTAAGATTGTGACTATATGCCAAGTTTAAATGACTTAAAAAAACTTAAATACTTTCAATTATGATTATGAATATTTCTATGTCTCCTCCCCTTCTCTATAGCTTGCAATCTGGTTTGTGTGTTTCCAGATATTGCCACTATTACTACTTTACTCTAAACTGAGTTTTGAACTCACAATTTAATTGTATTTATACTAGTAAAACAATATTTTCTTTTGTTTCATATTGTGGAAAAACAATTTAGAAAAAATATCTATGGATTAAATATTTTGCATTTTTACTAACTTGAAATTTTAAGAATATTTGTGTCTGTATTCCTAAAGTCATTCTGATGGACTACTATAATTTGAATTTATTCAGTTGGCAAAGGTGATATCTTATTTAAGTTAGTAGCATGCCTACTTGGAAGTGTAGAACAGATATTTCATACTTTCTGTATACAATGACATTTGAAAATAATTTTTAGGAAAAGTATATATGAAATTCTTCTATCCCTGATGCTAAACATTGCCACAAGTGACTCAGCTGGACAGAGGCTGTCTTTTTCTGAAGGCCTTTCTTCTCCTTTAGCAAGAGGAAAATGGAGGCAAGGGTTTGAGTGTATTTGATTCAGGGTAATATATAAAAGCGTACATTTTACCTTCTGGTTTCTACTCTAACAGGTTTGTAATTTAGTATTTGAAGCAAGTTTGAGCGCAAAGTTTATATAAAGTAATTCCCAGCTATCACACAAAGATGATGGCTCATGAAGCACATTTTAATAAATACAGAGCTGTGTTACTCTTGTTCTGATTATGTAATCTGGAACCAGTGCACACTTACAGGATTCATTGAAGGTCAGCACCAGTTAGCATTATAAAACATGTCAACTGCTACAGTTCACAAAGATTTCTTTCTTACAAATTTCAGAAATACTTAAATAAATCAAATAGCAATCCAAACAGAAGTGTTTTGTTTCATATATGACAACCTTCCTCAAAGGTTTAACATACAGATGGAATAAAAGGGAGCTGTAGATTTTGAATGTGTGTGAAATAATTCCATTAGTGCACTTTAAGTTACTGTACTTGCAGGTATTAAAATTAAGAATGTTATGAGGTGTTATCTTTGACAGGTAATTACACACTGATGGCATGAAACGCAAAAACTCAAAAGCTCATCATAGCTCAAATATACAATTATTTTCTATTTACTTTTAATATTTAGTACAGAAAAATATGTATTCCTGCATAGTATTTTAACAGATATATGCCTTTGTGCATATGGAATTTAGCCTTACTTCACAAAGGTATTTTAGCCAGGCCTGCCTGCAAGCAATTGTCCGAGCATAATACCCCATGCACAGAGAAGTGGTTTTAAGTATTAATGTTAAAGAGGTGGTGGTTGAAAAAATTCAAGGGAAGAACTAAATTTACATGAAAGTCAGTTAATGTAAAAATAGTAAATTTCCTAATTATTGTTTCATTCTTCAAATATATGTTTGAGGCATTTTTTTTTATATCATACTGTTTTGAAGTAGCAAGAGAAGACACTGTAATCTTTGTCAATGTTTACAAAAGCAGAGAGAAGAATATTTTATGATAACTAATTTATTTGCTAATATGATGTATTTGAAGTTCTATTTTTTTGCCTTTTTTCTAACAATTGATATTTCTTCCCATTAGATTCTGCTGAATTTCATAACGAAGCTTATTGTGTGTGTGTGTTTATATACCTGTATACATTCAAATATAAACACATACATATTTATGTATGAATATTCATGTATCCACATGTGTATATATGCAGTGTGTGTGTGTGTGTTTGTGTGTGTGTGTGTGTGTAAAAAACAGTGAGGATTTTGATTGTATGAGCCAAACTAAGCTCTATTAAAATTTGAAGTTGACATAATGGAAAGAGGCCAAGAATGAATTTCCTTGTGTGTCTTTCACAAAACGTCTGTGAACAGTGAGGATGCTTCTGGCACTCACTAGATGATCTTTCCTTCCCTGGTGTTTCTTTAAAGACAGTCATGGCCGTAAAAGAGACTGAATGACAACATCATGCTGCTAATGCAGATTTCTCTCTTAGAACCACATACACATTATTTATACAACATTTGCCTGCTTCTTTAACTTTTTCACTTTTAGAGAATTAAGCAGACTTAAATGAAGTTAGCCAGGATAAAATCTCAGAGGCGTTGCAACAAGGCTCTTGATGAACACTATGGAAGTATAGCATTTCTACTTCAAATCTGGGTTTAAAGTGTCTCTAGTTCAACTTTCTTAATATTAATATTATGAATAACACTAGTTAATTTATGTTCTTAATTAATTATTGTGATTTAAATCTGACTTTATGAACTTCATGACAAACGTGAATCAATATTTTATTTTCTATTTTATAGAATCTAAATGCTTTTCTATATTGTAGAATCATTAACAATGTAAGAACTCAATAACAAACCTATACAACTAATTCAACTCCACAAAATACATGCATAATGTAGATTTTGTACTGTATTTATGAGTATGACTAAAACATATTAAATGAAATACTCCCTGGTTGATAGATAATGAGTTCATCTGTTCCAGATAACAGACATAAAGTTCCATTGGGTTATGCTTTTATTATAAAAATCACATTCAAGATATAAAATGAATATATATTTTAAATTTAGAGGTTTTACTGTTATTTGAGGAGTATGTATATCACTGTGAATTATCCAGAGATAGGGAATTATGTTTTCATAATTGTAAATAATATTATTTTATTAAATATATGTGTTTCCTAGTCATATTATGTATTGGGTGATCTTTGTTGGCAACTTATTTACACTTTCTAGAAGATTTTACAAAACAAAATATTTTACTATTATATTAGTAATCTTTCCATTTGGAGATTAAATGAAGTTAGCCAGGATAAAATCTCAGAGGTATACAGAAAAGAAATAAAACTGAAAATAAATAAAATTAGTGGAGGGAGAAAAACAAATATATATATATGTATATGTATACAAATATGTATATATGTATATGTGTATATGTATATGTATGTATATATATGTATATATATAAACATTTATGAATACTTCAGGCAACAGAAATGTCAGCACAAAGAGTTGTATGGATTTTAAAGGCAAGTGGGATAAAAACCAAAAATTCATGTTTGAAATGATTTAATATAATGTGAACTTAAATAATTATGTTTTACGATTAAAAGTATGGAAATCATTGCAAATATTTTAGGGCAAATCTTAGAATATTTAAACTTAGTTTTCAGTTTGTATTAACCAGAAGTGAAAATACTTAGATACTGGTACAATTAAATTATCTGATGACTAACAGGATAATTAGATATACCAACACTCTCAATACTTTCTATTTTATAAGTGTTTTCTTATTTTTAGTATTGTTTTCTTGCCTGATGATTACTACAACTTTTGAGTTCTTTATACAAACTATATGAGATGTATGTTTGTATTCTGTAACTAATTAATCACAGACAATATTTTGTACATTGATTTTTTTCAGGGATATATTTAAGGCTTCTCTGGTTGAACAACTTCTGATACAAGGTGCTATGTTGACACAGTGTACCATTAAAGTGATTAGAAAAATAATGAGGCTTACCTAAAACTTTTCAATTTGTTATTTATGCAATTTCCAATATGTCACTGATATCTGTCATTGCTACTAAGAAATCAAACACAGAAAACATATATGCACTCTCATTTTCTGGTAGATTACCACTTGTCTTAGTTTTCTATTGCTGTGATGGAACACCATGACCATAGCAACTTGTGGAGGAAAGAGTTCAATTGGCTTACATACCTGAATCACATTTCACTGAGGAAGCCACAGTTGAAACTCAAACAGGCAGAGACATGAATGCAAGTAGGAGCTGATACAGAGGCCATAGAGGAGTTCTGCATTCCCTGATCAGCCTACTCTCGTACTGGACCACTAGCCCAGGGATGGCACCATCGACAATGAACTGTGCCCTCCCATATGAATCAGTAAGTATGAAAATGCTTTACAGGCTTGTCTGCAGTTCAAGCTATAGGAGGCATGTTTTCAATTTATGTTCCCTCCTTTCAGATGACTCTAGCATGTATCAGGTTGACATCAATCTAGATATCCATCCACTCTACTTAAAAAAAAAAAATAAAGATTCTTCTATTTACTAATACATATGAGGCAATTATCTTCTCAGCACGTAAAATATAACACGCAGGATTCTTTATTAGTTGGTATTAATTTTATAGGTTTTTAAATTCTAATAAAATGTAATCTCAAAAGCTGCATAGTATTCTGCCTACCACACTTCATTAGTGGTTCTAATTTAAAACAATAATTACAAAAACAAACAGCATAGGTTCATGGAGAGAGGAGCAAATCCTGTTTCTTTTAAGAAGTAATAAGATACATGGAAGAAGATAACATGAGTCTCTGTGTGAAACTGTGCATGGCTATTAATGATGTAAGAATTGTTTCATGTGTATTTATATCTATGTTGCTTGTGTTTAGTATTACATGTTTCTATGTGTGTCTTTGAGTATGTATGTACATCTGTGTATGTATATATTGATAGTTTCAGGAAATTAAAATCTGGCATAAAGTATTCAGGATGCAGTATGGACCCAGTATGATAACTGGCCATTTGCTTGGTACTGGGCAATGAGACTTAATAACAGTGATAAATGCCTTTGGTGATTATTGAAATAATGGTAATAATAAAGGGAAAAAAGACAATTTTTCAAGTATGCTGTAAAGACAATGATTTGGTATATTTATTATGCAACAAATGTCATACAACTTAAAAAATATTTTTTACTATACATTAAGTTACTTTAAATATCTGCCATATAAAATATTTGATAAACAGGGTAACCATTGTAAAGAGTACGGTTTTTCCACCTGTCGCCAATCTTGTCCTGCCGCCGCGCCAGCCCCAATTAACACACAGAGATTCTGTATTTGATATTATGTTGTTGGCCAGGTGCTAGTTTCTTATCAGCTAGCTCTGTCTTAATTATTAACCCATTTCTATGTATTTCCACGTGGTCTTACCCAGAGCAGAGGAATGGCGGTTTTGTTCTCTCCAGGCTCTCCATCCTGACTCCTCCTTACTACTTCCTCTTTCCTCCTAGTCTCCTAGTCCCTCCTACATTCCTTTCCTATTGGCCAACAATGCTTTATTATTAACCAGTATGAGAAACATATACAGAATGACATCTCCCATCAAACCATTTCAAAATTGAAGTCTGTAAGATACACTACATTTTTTCTCCTTTTTGAATATAATTGCATGGCATGAGAGTTATGTTATTATCTCTTTCCACTCAATTTTGTCAGGATTTGCTGTAGACAATGGTTTTGCCAAATATAAATTGCTGGATAAATGCTTGCAAACTTTATTTTAACAAAGGAATACTTGATGATTTTCAGGTTGTTAGAAATTATTTCATAATCAGTAATTATTTAATAATCTCTTTCAATTAGAAGAAAATTACTATGATTTTGCCACTACTATTTGTAAAATTAGATTTAGTGTCCCAATAAACACACTGTTCTACTTTTTTTGCATTTCTGAAATAAAACACCAACTACAAGCCACTTTTGGAAGAGAGGGCTTATTTGTCTTACAGTTTTCAATACATCATCAAGGTAGGTAAAAACAGTAGTATTTCAAAGCTCGAACCTGGATGCAGAAATTGAAATTGAGATATGGACAAACATTGCTTCCTGGCTTGCTTGGTTTGGTTTGTTCATTCTGCTGTCTTATACATCCTGGCACTACCAGCTAAGAGATTATACCACCAGTATAACACATCGTCTCCATGGTGCGGAACTCTCCTATATGAGTTATTAACCAATAAAGTGGAGGCTGGGGAATTGGCTCAATAGTTAATAACGTTGTTCTTTCTGCGAACATGGAATCCACTACCAGCACCCACCTTGTGGTTCATAACCATTCATAATTTCAGTTGTAGGGGATCCAATGACTTCTGACCTCTGCATACAACAGATGCACATGTGGTGCACATTCATACATGCAAACAAACAATATACTTTTATATTTAAAAGTTGGCACAACAATATAGTTTTACGTGTAGATATTAGTCACATTAAAATTTTAGTAGTAGATGATATTTCAGATCACTTAATATAAGGCCTTACCTCTGAAATGTAAGTTTGATTGAATATAAATCTTTAGTAGTATTTTCCTTCCCTAAGGACAAGAGGCATAGTTATAATTTCTTTCTGTTCCTTAGACTCCACCAAGATTGACTGCAATCTGTGCTTTGTACATTGCTGAATATCCAGTTCCTGAGACATGGACAGCCCATCAAGGACTACACCATGAAGAAAACTGACTGCTTCCCTCAGCAGGTGACAGCTTCCTAAAACTTATAACTAAGGATGATCCATTGTGAGCCTTCTTACTCCATCCATGCTGGAGTGTTAACTGCAGTGGTTTTGTGTAGTTCTGGTACAGGCAATCAAATATAGGTGAGGGTTCATGACTGCAGCACCCGTTATATCCATAAGATACTTTTACATTGCAGATTGTGACCCTGAAGCTCTCACTATCATTTTACCCCTTTATTCATGATGTTTTCTGAGCCTTGGTAGGACTAGTTGTATTATAGATATACCTCTTGGGAATGGGGTCCATCTTTGTCTGCATTTTCTATACAGGATAAATACATCAGTGTAAAAAAATAAGAAATTCCTTAATGATAACAAATTCCCTCATTATGTAGTATCTGCTAATATATTGGGAAGAAGTCTTACAACACTAAACTCTGGATATGACAGTTCCATGTGTTATTGAATAGATTTGAAATCACAGTAATAGACATCCTTTCATTTCTCTTGTTAGTTTCAATCTTGCTTATTTTTTGTTTTGTTTTGTTATAATAGGTTATCTTTCATAGCTGTGGTTGTCCTGGAACCTTGCAAACTAAGCTAATCTTGCACTAGGAGTTATGCCTGCCTCAACCTGCTGGGATTAAAGGTGTATACCACCACTACCCTGCTTAAATTAGTTAATTTTTACTTTAAACATTTAGTAAACACACAGTGGTAATTGCACGAATGGTAAATGTTCCACATGACTTTCATACATTTATATTCATATTGTAAGAGAAATTAAAATAATGAAATATTAACTGACTTTCCCTAAAATAAATTTAATAATGCCTGGAATGTACAGTGAAAGATCACTGTATTGTATTGTACAATAAAATTTAATTCATATACTTGTTTCTTTGAGGTATAAAACTTGAATTAATTTATAGGGAAGTAAGATCCTTTAATATGTAATATTGATGAAAACTAGGCAGCTAAATTTGGAAGCCCTTACAAAGGTAACATGTAGTTGTGATGGAATTTGCTTTTGAGAATAAGATTTAATATTTAGAATATTATTTACAGAAACTTAATTTATTTCTAGTAACAGTAGATGAATAATAAGAGATTATGTCCAATCAAAGATTCATAGCTCTTAGTTCCCTTCTGAATTAAGCAGAAGAATTTAGCTTTGAGCAAAATCTGATTTTACCTGATTAACTTTCAAGAGGAAGTACTAAGAGAAAATAATAGCTAATGATTATAGGCCTTCTAACTGCATTGGGGAATACTGGGCCCTTAAGCAGGAGATTCTATTTCATTGTAAGATGAACTCTTGGACAACAGTGAAGTACAGCCATGACATTAGTTAACTGAAATGAGGAAAGACATTAGGGACAAATTTAAAACTTTAATTATACAGCTATTAAGAGAAAGGTCCATCTGAACTCCATAAAGGATTCCCAAAGGGCATGGCGATGAGTTCAGTAGGAGAGTACTTGCCTACCATGCAAAAGGCAAAGCATCCTTCCCACATATTTAAGGAGGGATGGAGATAAGAACAGAAAAGTAAAGATGTGAGGATGATGTCCTGCAGGTATTTTGTGTATATCTGTTGTCAAATCATTTATTGTGCAGATACAGTGCATTTCTCCTTTTCTTACTTATTTCCTCTCTCCCTCCTCATCTCCTCTGCCTCATTTGTTCTTCCTTGCCCGCCTTGCCACTTTTTGTATTGGCCTTCTAACAGATATGAAATGTCATCACTCTTAGGTTTACAAATCCATTTCCTGGATGTTTAGTGATACTGAGTTTTTCCACAAAGATATTGTCCATTTATGTGTACACTGTGAACACAGTTCCTCAATTCCTTGCCCCTTTCATGATTAGTATATTTGTATTTCATAGTGGCATAAAATGTTACATATTTCAATAGTAATTACTTACCTACTTATGATGTATATTGAACAGTTTGTCTTTTTCACTCTGCTATTACTTTTTCTTGAAAAGAGGCTTTGATGTTTATCTTGACTTATTTGTATATATATATATATATATATATATATATATATATATATAAATATATGTTTTGAAGTTCCTACTCAATATCATTTTCAGTTTTATGGAGGTTTTCTCCTAGGACGTTGTTTTTCCTACTGTTATTTTAAAGTCTTAATTTTATTTGGTGTGGCTTCTGTTTATGGCATTAGATAGCATCCAGTTTCATGTTATATAAAGGAATACTACCCTCTTTTCCCTCAGCATTTGTTACTCATTCTATATTCTTTGGTTCTTGTCCACAATTGTTTATCTATACAGCATAAATTCAGTTGTACACTCTCTAACCTGTAGCATAACTCAATAAATACAAAACACTTTTACATATAAAAATCACTCTATTGTAATTAACTTGAAACAAAAGCATAAAACAAAACAAACAGAAAAGTAAGGTTAAGGCTGCAGTTGAAGCAAACACTTGTGTTGTCCCATACTCTAGATATTGATGAACTCTCAGAGAATTAGAATAGTCATTTCTGAAGTTGTGGGATTTCAGTTAAGGGATGTTTTCACTATCTATAATATGTTTATGGACCTGGACACCACCAAAGTCAAATAACAATAAGCACAACAGAATTGAAACACAAAAGGAAATTATCTGTAAATCTCGTTGAACCGCTCATTCATCCCTTTCCCTGCATTTCATCCTTTCTCTTTAATAACTTATAGTTATATCATTTAATATCTTTTCTATTTTAAAGTAATTTTAATGTCATAATTTATTTTAATCGATGTTTGTATTAAATTATATTAAAAGTAATAAGTTATATACATTTATTACATAATAAGCAAGATTCATTATGTTATCTATATATTTATATAATTGTACACAGTGGACGTAACCTATAATCTCTTTATTATTCTCTTATTACCTTTACCCCTTTATTCTTGTTCCCCTCCCTTGAGTACAAGGCTACTTTTCCATGTTCACAGCATAACCTATATATTCATACATGCATTATGCAGATATATAATTCACCTTCTGAATATGAAAGAAATTTTGGTACAATTGTTTTCTAAGACTAGTTTATGCCACTTGCCAGAATGATATTAAATACCATTATTTTCTTTTAATGGGAGAGCGTGTGTGTGTGTGTGTGTGTGTGTGTGTGTGTGTGTGTGTGTGTTATGAGGGTGTAGATGTGAAGGATAGATAGTAACATGAGATATCTTTTTTATTGCTTTCCACAATATTTCTGGAGACAAATACTTTAGTGAAGCCAGGACTCATTGATGGGCTAAACTCTGGAGAACTGCCCATCTCAGTATTCTCACCAGTAGAATTAGAGACACTGATCAGCACATTGGGCTTTTATATAGTTGTACTGGGAGGGGGAGCCAAACTGAGATACTTATCCTTATTGTACAGATGCTTTACTGATTGTGTTGTCTACCTAGAACTCTTAGTTCCATTTTAACAGAGAATTTTGCTAATTAAGCCTGACTGGCCTCACAGTTATGGTTATCGTTTTTCATTCTCCTGATATCTGTCATTAACAGGCACAAACTACCATACCCTGCTTAATAATTTATTTATGTGGAGTTTTGATCATTATCATTACACACATACACACACACACACACACACACACACACACACACACACATTTTCTTTACTCATTTACTTGTAGAATGACTTCAGGAACATGGAACTAGAAGGATCACTGTGCTATATTAGACTATGTCTACCAAGTATGGATGTCTACCACTTATGTATGGCTTAATAAAATGGTAGTTCTCCTTTCAGTTTATAGAGGAAAGCTCACACTTATCTCTATAGTGGTTGTTTCCTAGTCTGCACACACAAACCAGCAGAACTTTAATGGGCTGCTTTTCTCCACAACCTCAGCAGCTTTTGTTTTCACTTGCTGATAGCTATTCTGATTGATTGGCTTACTGTAATTTTGATTTAAATTTCCCTAATTTGTGAAGATATTGAACATTTTTATATGATTAGCTCTTTGAACTTCTTTTTCATCAGAATTGTTCAATTCTTTGTCCATTTATTGATTATGATGTCTTTGGTGTTTAACTCTTTCTCTCTTCCTGTCTTTTTGTCTTCCTGTCTTTCTTTCTCCTTCCTTTTTTTTTTTTTTTTTTTTCCATTCTAGGTGTCAATTTCTCAGATGTTTGGAGAACTGAGGGGATTTTTTTCTCTTTCTTCTAGATTTTTCTTCACTGTGTTATTTCCTTTGCTGTACAGAGCAGTTCAGTCACTCTGTTCAGGACTTAAGGTCATTTTCTCACTCATTAGAACCTCTTTCTGAAGTTCCTTACCAGTGCGTATATTTTTGTAATACATTGAAATCAATTTTTCTGTTTAGATCAGGTATGTTTGCTCTTAAGATAGTTTGCTAATAGATTCCTTTGTGATTCCATATATAATTTAGGATATTTTGTACTACAATAAAGACTGTTTTTATTAAAATTTAATGGTAATAACATTGAGTATGTATGTAGATCACTTTCGACAGCAACATAAACATTGTAATGCTACCGTATCTTCCTATTCATGAATAGTGTGTGGCTTTTATTTGTTTACCATTGAGTTAATTTCCTTTATCAGTGATTTATAGTTTGAAGAATTTATTTTCATCTCTTTGGGTAAATGTAATCATTTCAAATATATATTCATATGTTCCCTCTCTCTCCCTCACTCCCATACCCACTTGATGCCCCTCCCAACTTATACCCTCTTCCACTTCACAAGGAGGGTGATGCCTTCCAGGAGGAATCATCAAAATCTGTCAAATCATTTGGAGTAGGTTATAGGCCCTTCCTCCTACCTCTAGGTTAGGGGAGTATTCCTTCATGGGGAATGTGATCTTAAGCTGTAAATGTTTCAGGTAACTGATTTTTAAAAGCATATTCTTTAGCAATTGTGCATTTTTAGTATAAGCAAACATATAATTTATATATTTACTTCCTCTTTTATATTATTCATAATTAATGCTACTGCTTGATTTTACTTTTGTTGGTATTATTAATTCTATTTTCTATACATAAAATCATGCTTCCTAGACTTATTTTCTTCTTTCTCTGAAGTTAAATACCTAAAAGAAAGTCTTATTTACTTTTTTATTTACTCTGCGTATAACTTTCATTAATGTCTCAGATGTCACTTTTAAGTGTCTGCACATTTTCTAAGTTCTGCATGAGCCAATTAATCATAAAGCCCCCAGTGATTTTTCTGTTTGCTTGTTTTGTTTTGCATGACACTGGATGTAATGTCTGTTACCACTGGTTTTATTATTTATGTCCTTCTCTCCTTTTAAGGCTAGCTAATAGTTTGTAAATTGATCTGATACTTTTTAGAAGTCAATAACTGAATTTTTGTATTGATTTTCTGGGGTATAATTAATTTTCTTTACTCTAATATTTGCTATTTCCCTTCTATAAACTATATTTAGTCTGTACTTTTTCTTATTCTTTGAACACTAAGGTTGATTATCTTTCTTAAGCCCCTACTCCTGTAATTTCATTCTAAGTACTATTCTTCTACTCCATCATTTTGATATTCCATGTTTTAGAAGTTTCTACAACCTGATAATCCTCTGCTGATGCAGCAATTCAAATTAAACCAAATGAAATTGAATTAGAAAAAGCCCACATGTAATGGATGGTTCTCCCAGATAGGCGACAGAAAATAGAGACCAGAGAAAACATGGGACAGATTAAATACCCTGTGGAAGTGGTCTTGAGCACCTGTGAGGGAGAGGTCATCATTTGGTAGGCTTTCTGAGATGCAGCAGGGTTTGGAGGGGGGTGGGAGCTGTGGGGAACAGTGAGTGGAGATGGAGAAAAGGAGAGGAGAACATGAGGTTCAGGAAGATTGAGTACAGGATGACTAGATGAGAGCAAGACAAAAGAGACCATAATAGAGGGAGCCATTATAGGTTTGAAGAGAAAACTGAAACTAGAGAAATGTCCAGAGACCTACAAGGACGGCCACAACTAACAATTTGAGCAACAGTGGAGAGGCTACCTTAAATGTCCTTCCCTGACAATGAGATTGATAACTAACTTATAATTCATCCTAGAGCCCTCATCTATTAGCTGATAGGAACAGAAGCAGACACCCACAACTAAACACTGAGCTGAACTGGAATCCTGATGCAGAGAGAGAAGAATGATAAGAAAATGGGGCAAGACCAGGCTACAGAAATTCACAGAGGCAGTTGACCTAAACGAGGGGGAGCTCATGGACCCCCAGACTGATAGGTGGGAAACCAGCATTATACCGACTCAGACCCCCTGAAAATGGGTCTCAGTTAGAAGGCCTGGGAAGTCTAAGTGACCTCTAACAGCCGAATCAGGGTATATTCTGAGGCACAAAAGGACTTTTGGAGCACATTCCTCATGGAGGAATACTCCCTTAGCCTAGAGACAGGACGGAGGGCTTAGTCCCTACTCCAAGTGATTTCACAGATTTTGATGATCCCTTCTGGAAGGCCTCACCCTCTCTGTGGAGTGGGTGGGAAATGGGATGGGAGGGGTGGAGGTTGGTGGGGCATGGGAGGATGGGAGAGAGCTGGAACTGGGATCAATATGTAAAATAAGAAGAAAGAAAGAAAGAAAAAAGAAAGAGCCCATATTTAATGGATACAGCAGTCCTGAATGACCTTCCAGCCCCCTCAGAGAGGAGACAGGAAACAGAGACTGGACAAAGCAGGAGTCTGGACTCTGGGGAGCAGTATAAATAACCAGTTGGTGTGGTCTTAATATCTCTGGGGGAAGATCATCATTTGGGAGACTTTCTGAGATGCAGTAGGATTTCAAGGGAGATGGAGGAGAGGGCTTGGGTGGAACCTTCACCATAACAGTTTTTATTTGTTTTTAGAATATATTTAGTTTCTTTTCTAAATCTATTTTTACCCACTAAATTACACATGCTATTTAGTTCTCACACATTTTACATTGTTAAGCTTTTCTTTCTGTCATTACTGGCTTAATTTTTTAACTTTGCTGTTGAAAATGAAACTTGAGATAACTAAGTCTTAATTTTAATGTTAATGTTTCCTGCAGAGTGCTCTGGACTACAAAACCCATAAGCTCTGTTACTGGCTGGAATGCTTTGTGTCTCTATGTACATTTCATTTATAGTGCTTTCCGTGATGCCTTCATTTATCGTTTCTCTGGATGTCCCATACATTGTTGTTTTGAAAATCTATGACTGTATTATAGAAGAGTCTTTTAAATTTTACAAAAGTTTGCTTTATATATTTTAGTTCTGTAATATTAAAGATTTATTACAATATATCTATCTTACCTTAATCTATTCATTTGTCTAATACCATATGTATTCATCATATATTTCTAATATGTTAACTTCTTATATAATCTCCTGTTTTTCATCAGGATGTTTATATTGAAATCTCTATTGTCTATCATTTGTATGGAATATATTGTATCTCAAATCATAAAAAACCCAAGGACAGGTATTGGGGTTCAAGCTGTAGATCAGAAAAGCAAAAGAAGCCAAACCACTAGAGTTCTTACCTCTACCAAGACTTAGAACAAAGGGCCATGATCCTGTTCTCAGAGTCACTGCACATTGCAGTGCTCTCCACCAAGCCTCAGACTGCCTAGAGACTGCACTGAGCTCCTGATTATATTCCTTTGTAGCGCTGGGATTAAATGCATGTGTGGCTAACTAGTGGTTTAGATCTGCATTCTGATCTTCAGGAAATGTTTATTTTTTAGATTATAAAATATCACTTCAATGTATTTTGTTAAACTCTTCATTTCCAACTCAAGGTATGTGTGTGTATGTGTGTGTGTGTGTGTGTGTGTGTGTGTGTATTTTTTTAAACAATATTATTTTACATACCATTCCCAGTTCCTTCTCCCTTCTGTCCTCCCAATCCCCACCACCATCTCCTAAAAGGGTATTAAGGGTGTTTTTTGCTTTGGTTTGGTTTTTTTTTTTATTTATAATTTTTTTATTTAATTTTATATAACAAAGTCCAATTAAATGAAAACAAACATTTATACACAATATTTGGGAATTTGGGCGTCGTTCTTTCCAAATTACTTCCTGCTGGTAAGGGGTGCTGTCTTGGGGGATTCGAAGAAGATTCAGATATCCTAGCTGTAGTCTGTAGGGCTGTTTTGTCCAGCTGTTTTGAATGTAGGATCATCTTGTACTCTGTTTCAGGCAGTCTGGAGTGATCAAACCACATTAGTCTGGAAGGAATCCACATCTTTTCATTTTCTGTGGAAACAAAAATAGAAATCCTTTTCCCCAGTAACTTGTTCTTCAAGTTAAATTTTGGAGTCAAAGCATTTTTTGTTTTTATTTATTATTTAACATGTCGATCCCAGTTCCCTCTCCCTCCCTCCCTCCCTCCCCTCCAGCCCTCCCTCCCTCCTTCCCTCCCTTTTACCCGCTCTGCCCTCTCACATGCACTCTAAACACCCTCCCCTCCCAACCCCCCACCACAATACCATATGTAGGGGAATGCCATCCAGTTGGGGTCATGTAGATCTGACAGGTCCTGTGAAGTAGGGACTAGGGCTTCTCTCCTATCTCTAGAATAAGGCAGTTATCCCTCCATGGGGGATATGTTTGCAAAGTCCTTTTGTGCTCCAGGGATACATCCTGGCTCCACTGTCTGAGGTCTCTTAGACTGCTCAGACCTTCTGGCTGAGACCCATATTCAGGGGGGTCCGAGTCAGTCCCCTGCTGGCTTCCCAGCTATCAGTCTAGTGGCCCTTAGCTCCTCCTTGTTCAGGTAAGCTGTCTCTATGTGCTTCTACAGCATGGTCTTGTCCTCTCCATCTGCTTCTGAGTTCTAGTTCGACTCTGTTTATGTATGGGTGTTTGCTCCTATTTTCAACAGGCATTAGTTGAGGGCTCCATGGTGAAGTTAGTTGTTGATCTCCCTCTCCGGGAAGGGCATTTATGATAGCCTTTTCACAGAAGCTGAGATTGTTAGTTGGGAACAGTCTTGTAGTTCTCTCGACCTTTCTTTGTGTTCAACTTAATCTTCAAACCAATATTGGCTCCCTCTTTTATGTTCTCTGTCTCTGTCTCTGTCTCTCTCCTATCTTCCATTCCTAACCAGACTCAATCCTCCTGGTCGCACATGCCTTCCTCTCCTCCCCCTCATTTTCTCCTACATCTCTCTCCATTCGCTGTCCTCCCCCACTTCACCTGAGCACTGGGGGACTTGTCCCTTTCCAGTTCTGTGAGGGACTTTATATCAATCTTGTAGAATACACCTTGTATCGCAGTTCGTCTGGTGATGTGAATTATAGAAACAAAATCTGGGAACTCATATCTTATGCAATTTTCTCTCTGAAATCCTAATTTTCTCACATACTTTTAATGCTTATTGTTGTCTTTCCCTAATGCATACCTTAAAACTTGAAAATTTTACTTTAATATTGATGTGTAACTTTTCCACAAGGAATAATAACGATTCCTAACAGCAGTCTTTGAACTTTCCGGAAAAAAGATGGGGCCCCACATCATCATTTCCACTTGACTCAACCTGATGCATCGGAACTACAAACATCACCTTAAAACCGGTTTGAGACTGTTTTGCTCGAGACAACTCATGACTAGCTAGCTGTAATGGTGCACCTATTTATTAAACCCTGGCCAATTTCAAATAGAACTACAGTCAAGAATTTTCTGCCACACAGTGCCTAACTACATATGTCACAGCCAGTTCTGTTGAGAAATTTGGTTGCTAAAAATTTTCTTCCTACAGGATCCATTGGAGCAATCATCGTCCCATTTCAGCAGGAAGTAATCTTAATATGACTACACCCCATTTCCCTACCCTTGAAATTTTGGGATAATAGTCATCGTCTTTGTGTTGGTTTTAGTTATTTGGGATTGGGTGATGCTTACACTCGGGTTTATCTTTTAGACAGGAATAGGGAATGGTGGGTAAAGGTATGGTTTAGATGGGATATAAGTAGATTAGCCTATTTCCTTGAGAATTTGAGTATGAATGAGATAGTATTTTACAGCTTACATTATTATGTATTCCTATGTGGTAAGCTATGTAAAATTAAGTTTATATTTTGTTATATTGTTAAATGTTTCCACTTATAATATTTTATGCACATTATTTTTTACCATATTCTATGTATGTATACTTTTCTTGTGTTCAAGACATTTTGTATATTGATACAATTTGGGATATTTATCTTGCTGCCCTTTATAGTTCTACCTCTTGTCTTGACACTTATACTCTACCTCTATTTTAGGGATTTACATGTAGGTATATATAAATAGTTATATTGTTTAAGTATTTGTTCCTGCTTTACTCAGGAAAGTTTTAATCAGTCTTTTTAGCTAAGTTCCCGAGTATTACAGATTATCTTCACTCACATTTCCTGTACCTATGAGATTAGTCAGATATAGATGCTTAATCTTCAATCACTTCATAGACATGCAGAACATGACATTTAAATGTTTTAATATTAGTACTCCATTGACATGAGACACTGTTGCTCCTGACAGCACCGTGCACTTTCCCGAAAATATGTTGGACACTGTTGTTGCTCCTGCTGGAGTTCAATCTTGCCTCAGCTAATGGCCTGTTGGGCATAGAATTGCCCCCACCTTGACCACTGATTTGGACATGCAGTCCTATATGCTTGCAGGAGACAAATATAGAAGACTGCTTGACCTTGCCAAGTCAGGGTAAGACAGCCATTCTATTTCCCTGCTGTTGTTGTGGTCTGTCAAGTTCTCTTGGCCTTAGCCAAATCTGGGTGTACCAACTTCGCTGTGAGACCTAGGGTGACTGTTCAGGTGGCTTGCTGTTTCTGTCCTTGCTGCACCGTTTGGAAGTTGTCCATCCGCATTTCCTGTCTACTCTAGTATTGTTATTTTCCTTCTCAGGTCTTGATGAGGTTAAAGATTAAACTATCACAACTATTATTCTCTCTTCCTAGTTAGATATATTAGGTACTAGACTTACATTTTCCAGCTTAGGACAACTCTATTGTAAACTCCATTATGCCCTCACCCTAGGACTAGATATGTAGGTCATTTTGTTCTCGATTTTCCTTTTCTTAGAGCACACTTGTTATTCACTGTTTTGTATATAGTTTTATATTAAGCCTAAATCTTTTCTTTAGACTAAAAGGGGAATTGTAGTGAGGTAGTCCTTCTGTAGCACTGACCACGCCCATTGGGGGGGTGGAGCGATGGGCGGAGGTGACCTGAGGAAGGAGGTCGGAGGGGGCCAGGAAGGCACTCTCTTTCTGGCGTGACTCGGACAGGAGAGGATCGGGTTGAATTTCCTGGTGTTCATCTGTCTAGGTTGTAAGTTATTTCTCCCTGAATAAACATCTATTCAGCCTATTTGTTTATCCTGATCCTTATTTACCGCAATACTTGTGATCATTTGATCTAGTTCTAAAATCCATATATGAGTGAGTACATACTGTGTTTCTCTTTTTGTGACTGGGTTACCTCATTCAGGATGGTTTCTTCAAGTGCCATCCACTTGCCTGCAAATTTCAAGATACCATTATTTTTTTCTGTAGAGTAGTATTCCATTGTGTAGATGTGCCACATCTTCATTATCCATTCTTCAATTGAGGGGCATCAAGGTTGCTTCCAGGTTCTTGCTATTACAAATAGTGCTGCTACGAACATAGTTGAACAGATGTCTTTGTTGCATGGATGTGAATCCTTTGGGTATATGCCTAAGGGGGGATTGCCGGGTCCTGTGGTAAACTAATTCCCATTTTCCTGAGGAACCGCCATACTGATCTCCAAAATGGCTGTATGAGTTTGCACTCCCACCAGCAGTGGAGGAGTGTTCCCCTTTCTCCACATCCTCTCCAACATAAGTCATTACTGGTGTTTCTAATTTTAGCTGTTCTGGCAGGGGTAAGATGGTATCTCAAAGGTGTTTTGATTTGCATTTCCCTGATAGCTAAGGATGTGGAGCATTTTCTTAAGTGTCTTTCAGCCTTTTTGATTTCCTCCATTGAGAATTCTTTCTTCAGTTCTGTACCCCATTTTCTAATAGGGTTATATGGTGATTTGTTGACTAGTTTCCCGAGTTCTTTGTGTATTTTGGAGATCAGCCCTTTGTCGCCTATAGGATTGGTGAAAATCTTTTCCCAGTAAGTGGGCTGCCATTTGGTCTTGTCAATTGTGTCCTTTGACTTACAGAAGCTTCTAAGTTTGAAGAGGTCCCATTTATTAATTGTTTCTTTCAGTGTCTGTGCCCCTGGAGTTATGTTCAAGAAGCTGTCTCCTATACAAATTTGTTCAAGGGTACCTCCTACTTTCTGTTCTAAGAGGTTCAATGTGGCTGGATTGATGTTGAGGTCTTTGATCCATTTGGACTTGAGTTTTGTGCATGGCGACAGACATGGGTCTATCTGCAGTCTTCTGCACACCCTCATCCAATTGTGCCAGCACCATTTGTTGAAGATGCTGTCCTCACCCCATTGTATAATTTTAGCTGTTTTGTCGAAAATCAGGTTTTCATAGGTACGTGGATTAATATCAGGATTTTCAATTCGATTCCATTGGTCTACCCGTCTATTTTTATGCCAATTCCAGGCTGTTTTCAGAACTATAGCTCTGGAGTAGAGCTTAAAGTCAGGATATCCCTGGGAAGAGGAAATAGATGAGATGTTCTGGGTAAACTGGATGTGGGGGGGTGGTAAAGGGGTGGAGATGGAAACATGAGGGACCAGGATGTTTCAGTAGGGAGTGGGAAGGAGGGGGAGATCAAGGAAAGAGTTTTCTTGATAGAGTGAACTATTATGCAGTTAGGGAGAAATCTGGTGGAATCAAATTCCCCGAAGCCTACAAGGATGACCCCAGCTACCTAGCAAAAGTGCAAAGGATGCCTGAAGTAGCTCTCTACTTTAATCAGATTGGTAGCTACCTTAGTTGTCGTCATAGAGCCTTGATCTAGTAGCTGATGGAGACAGATACAGAGATCCATAGCCAAGGACTGAGCCAACTCTCTCCAGGAGTTCATTTGAAAAAAAGTAGGAGCAAGGTAAGGGGATTAAGATCATGAAAGAAAACCCACAGAAACAGTTAACCTTAGCTTGTAGGAGTTCATGTACTCTGGACACAGCTAGTAAGCTGGCATGGGACCCTCTGTTTATGTAGGGCTCCTAGCAGTGCAGCGAGGGCCTGTCCTGGACACATGACCTGGCTGTTTGAAACTGGTTCTCTATGGGGAGATGCCTTGCCCAGCCTTGATGCAAGGGGGTAGGAGTTTGGCTCTCCTTCCTTAACTTGATATGCCATGATTTTCCTTTATTCAGAAGGCCTTACCCCTTCTGAATAAAGAGGAGGATCAGTGAAGGGGGGTAGTAGAAATGGGGTTGGTGAAAGGAACAGGAGGGAAGGAGAAAAGGAAACTATGATTAGTATGGAAAATAAATAAATAAAAATACTAAATATAATATTAGCACATACCTTTATTATCTTAAAACAAGTCACCTCACCTTTTCTTAGTTTCTTATTGTTAGTTGTTAAATATGAAAATACAGACATAGCAAGTTTGCACTGCATTATATAATTTCATTAATATTTGTGAAATTTGCAGTTAATTAATTTGATTACTAATAATTACCAGTAAGGTCTTTGAACATGCATAGTGGTACATACTATTAATCCCAGCACTCAGAAACAGATGTATACATATAGTTCTGAATTTGAGGATAGCTTGGTTTCCATAGTGAGTCCCAGGAAAGCCAGACTTGCCTTGAAAAAAGAAAGAAAGAAAGGAAAGGGAAGATGGAATAAAGGGAGAAAGGGTGAGAAGGAGGGGGGGAGAGGGAGAGAAGAAGGAAGGAAGAGACAAAAATCTATATTAAAATAAAAACTGGTTCAAATCCTTTTTACTTTAACTAACATTTTCTCAGTCTTCCTATTTAAAACAGGAACTGTCCAAATGCCACTTGCTGTTCTACTTTCAATTAGAAAAAAGAAAAAAGAAAAAGAAAACATTCTTAACAGCTGTGTGATTTTTGATAAAGAGGACATCTTTGAATATAGTGACAAAACACTATCCTCAATAATTGGTACAGGTCAATTTGAGTACCTTTTCAAATATTAAACTTTTATTTAATAGCCATATGAGAGGCTATTAAAGAATTTAAGACAACAACAGTATATTTCTTGAAAGACTTAAGGAAAAAAAAACTTTATGATGGTCAAATTGGACCATGAATGTTAAGTGTTATTTAAGCTCCCTGTTATATTTGGAGATGAATTTTATGCAGTGTGATAGATAGGTACGTAGCTTCATTTCTTGATATTAGAATGAAAACAGAAATCTATTGTGTGGCAAAACACAGATTTAACAATGGACCTAATCCCACTACTTGCTTATCAAGAATATCATAAGAAAAAATACCCTAAAAGAGAAATTTAATCTATTACCATTTGGAAGAAAAAGGGTATCCTATCTGTTGAGCAGTATTCTCCAAGCCAAAGGCTTCCATGCTAAAATAAACTCATGAGACTCAGGAAGAAAAACAGTTCACAAATCTAAGATATTAAAAGATGCACCAGGGACTCTTCCAAAGGTTGACAAAGTGGTAAACAGCTAAACTAGCTGCTGTGAGAGAAGATATCAGCAGACTTCCCTGGAGGAGATTTTAATCTGCTATTGAGCTATCTATAAGTCATGTATGGAGGCCCAAGGTTGTAGATTTCCTGAGTAGTCACATATCTGGGGTGGATTTTTCCATGATAGCGCTTTAACTCTTGCTTCTGCTGTAATCTGTCATAAGCATTAAAACAATATCATTGCATTCCATGTTGGATTTAGTATAAGTTAATTTGGTTTGTGATCAGTCCCTGGCTTAGATGAATAGACAGGTTTCATACATTACCATCATGAATATGATACCTACATTATATATATATATATATATATATATATATATATATATGGAAAATATCTTGAGAATCCATAATTCATATCACAATCTTCTGCTAAACCCTTTTGAAACAGCTCATATGAATAAATTGTGATAGTACCCTTTGCCTATAAACACACAATTCATCTTCCTCTTTCTTTCCCTACAACAAACTACTTTAGTTACAGTAGAGAAACCTGCACAGAGCAACATATTCTCATGTCCTGTGTTGCTCTGTGTTGTCTTTACCTTTTAGTTTTATGCTTACATGCTTGTTTATATTTGATGTAAGGTTGCAGTGTGATTTCTGATTTTCATTCTATTTTGGTTGAGCTTCCTTTCATACATTAAATATCCTGTCCTAGTGATTTTTCAAGTTGTATGTAGTAACAATTTCTCTCTGGAAACAAAGAAAAATAAAACATTTTTTAAATTATTTAAAATTTTTCTTATTTTACATATTGATCCCAGTTCCCTCTCCCTCCCTCTCTTCCACCCTCCCAGTCCATCCCCCCCATGACACATGTAAGGTGATGCCTTCCAGGAGGGGTTATCTAAATCTGTCAAGTCATTTGGAGTAGGGACTAGTCCCTCCCTCCTGCCTCTAGGTTAAGGGAGTACCCCTCCATGAGGAGTATGTTCCCAAAGTACTTTTGTGCACCAGGGAAAATCTGGTTCCACTGTCAGAGGTCCCTTAGACTGCCCAGGCCTTTTAACAGAGACCCATGTTTAGGGGGGTCTGAGTCAGTCCAATGCTGGATTCCCAGCTATCAGTCCTGAGGCCCATTAGGTATTTTTGTTCAGGTCAGCTGTCACTGTGGGTTTCTGTAGCCTGGTCTTGTCCTCCCTCTCTGCATCTGGATTCCAGTTCAGCTCAGTGTTTAGCTGTGGGTGTCTGCTTCTGTTTCCCTCAGCTACTAGATGTGGGCTCTATGATAGTGGATAAGTGAGTCATCAAAACATTTTTATTACATTATGTTATCAGAGGTTTTTCTATGTATTTCTCATCCTATAATTTACAAATGTCTTAAAAGAAGAAAACAACCTTTTTTTTCTTAATTTATCTATGTGTATATCCTGATGCATCAAATTTGGTTCTTTAAATAAAGATAATGAATATGATAACATAGCTGTTTCCTCTTATTCCTTTGAAAATGGGAAATGGATAACCACTGGTGATTTAAATAATGAGATATCCATGAAGGAGACTTCTAAATTAATTGCTTAAATCATAGAACTTTTACTCTTGTGGTTGAATGATTCTTTTCTTAAAGTTGTAATAAATAAGTAATGTTTATTTGTAATAGGATATGATGGGAGATGTCATTTTGTAAATATGTTTATTGTATTGGTTAATGAATAAAGCACTGTTGGCCATAGGAAAGCAAGATAGGCAGGACTATGAGACAAGGAGGAGAGAGGAAGAAGTAGGGAAGAGTTTTAACAAGTAGGACCAAGAGAGAGGAATGTCAGATCCACTCTCTGGTAAGATAAGACCACATGGAAATACATAGATTATTAGAAATGGTTTAATATTCAAGACAGAGCTAGCCAATAAGAAATGTTAGTAACTGGCTAACAGCTTTATATTTACTACAGTGTCTCTGTGTGTCATTTGGGGCTTGTGTGGGAAAAATAACTCTTAACAGGGATAAATTGTAATAACTATATTGTAATCATTCAATTTCAAATGTGGTTGAATTAAATATTTTTAAATAAGAAAAGTTCCTTATATTATCTGTGCCTAAAGTAATCACAAATGTACATATAGGAAAAAATGGAAGTGAGAAAATCAAAGAAAGAAATGAACAATGGATCAAGAGATTAGGGATGGTGCAGACCTGCTGACTTTAAAATTTGAGGAAGGTACCTACCAGGTGTCAAGTAGGGGGAAGAAAGGTGACTCTTACATGTTCCAAGGGCAAAGATATGAATCCTTTTATAGAAATCAGGATGAATATATGCCTGTGAACACACATAAGCTAGTCCCTATGAAACTTCAAACTCCAAGAAAAGTTTGTAGATATCTGTTACAGCTTCAATAGGGAATAATACAGGAAATGGGAAATTAATGCAAAGGATGAAGAGAACTGAGAAAGGAAATCAAAAGGTGGCTATGATGTGAAAAGGAGACAGAGATGGTTTTATAGAATTGCAAAGCAGGGAGTTTTCATGGGAGGCTGTTGTCTTTCCAATAGTGGTTCCTTGTGAGAAGAATCTGCATGCCAGAGAAACATTATTTGTTCTTATGAAAATATCAGCAGGTTTCATTTTTTGTCTTTTTATATAAATCATGTTTGAAAGTGAAATTAAAGAAGCTGGTAGGGTATCAGGTAGGGAAATATGTGATCATCTAAAGACAGGTTCTGAAAGATACCTGTGTGGCTCTCTTCCATCATTAACTCCATTAAAGATCATGTGTGATCTTTTCCTAATTAAAATTTTCAAGTTTATTCCATACTACTTCATAGCTTATATTTTATTAAAGATAAACGACTTAAATACATTAATGAATGTCTCGATCTCCTGGCTTTCTACATGGCACTGAAGATATACAAGTTCCATTTTTCTACAGCAGCTGATAATTACAGTCAGCTTAATCTTTGTTACCTATACACTTTATACCTGACACAAAATACTTTGGAGACAATACACTATTGTCCACTTCAAACTTTTACTTTTTCATTCACTATAACAGTGCCTTGACTTGCAATGCAATGTAGGTACCTTCTGGTTTCTGATTTTTGTTCATTATCAACTAGGTGATTTTATTTCTTTTTCTCATCAACCAACACACATTATTATGGAAACTACATCAATGTGCAGGTTGGGTCTCCAGGGTTATATTTATTTTCCTACTAAACCTTACAAAGCAATGTTACAGCTATCACCATTATTTGTATTTTCTCCTTAGTGTCAGATTTTCTTCTCCTACCTAAATTTCATCCTCAATGTACATGTTCTACTAGAATTTTCCTATATAAATGTCATTACTACCAAGATAGATAATTCCCAATTTCAAAAGTTAGTACTGGTGTCTTCCTTTCCTTAAATCTCAAAAATATAAAATTGTATTCACGAAGAATTTGATTTGTAAATTCAAAATATTCTTCAGGTCTTTCCAAGTATTTTTCTTTTGCATTGCAATTACCTCAGTCCAGAAAATATTACTTGCTTCACTATTCTCCCTTCATCTTGTAGAAAATAAAGATCTCATTGGAGCCCTGCTTAAAATACTCTAGCTGACAACATTGTACACAAAGTTACACTCAGATTTCCCTGCCAGCAACATAATGTTCTGTATGATCTGGCCCTTGTTTCATACCCAGCCTCATGTCAAGGTCTCACTTCTTTTCAGCTTTGCTCTTGTCCTTTCAGTTTTTTACAGCATAATGAACCATTTTCAACAGAAATTCCTCTTCTTCTCTTTTGGGTACTTGTGTGGAATATTTCCTTTCACTTTTTACTTGGCTGGTTTTATGAAACACTAAAGTCTCATTTCACAATTCAGAGATGAATTCTCTATATACCATCACAAAGCCTGCTCTCTCACAACTTTACCTGATTCCCTGTTTCAGACTCTCCCCACCCCTTCCTCTGTGTGTGTGTTTCATAGAGTATCCTCACTTTCAAGATATACTGAAAATCTCTATTCTTATCTTTTAATTTGGTTCCTGTATTGAAAGAGAAATCATGAATGTTTCATTTTTCAATAAATATTCTGTCAGCAAAGTCCAATGCATGTAAACACTCAGAAATGGCTTGTGGGGAATGAAATGAAGCCTTAACTTTCATCCATTGTATTTGTGTCTCACATCAACAAAATGATAAATATTGCCCCATGTGAATTCTTACACAGTTCTCTATTTCAAGTCAAACTTCATCGTATCTTCAAATGTACACTCTACCACAGAGAATCATTTATGTCACCTACCTGAACAATTGAACTTATCCCTCCCAAATCCCATTAGGATATTTCATCTCTCTTTCTATTCTAGTTTTTTTCTGCTTTTCAGAAACTGCCAGTTTGCACTTCTTTACAAATGATCTCAAAGAAAAATTCTTTATTTTGTTCTTTTTGTCCTGAATTCTTTTAAAACATCAGATTTTTTGGTGCCCTTCTATTTAAGACTTCTTATCATCTAGTGTATTCTGTTCTAATTCACTAGCATGCATCTCAAAACAAATTGGCTTACAGCTTTCAAATCTCTGTCAGTGCTTATTCTAGTTTGTCTCCTTACACCATTTTATTCAGCCATGCTGCACAACAAAGAAAAGTGTTAGAGTAAGTACTTCCTTAAGAGAAATCACTGTAGCTTAATATCTAAATTAGTTTAAAAAGGACATGTGTCCTAGTTCCTCTGGTGTTGTGAATTATAGGCTAGTGATCCTCGGCTCTAGGTCTAAAATCCATATATGAGAGAGTACATATTATGTTCCACTTTTTGTGACTTGGTTACCTCATTCAGGATGGTTTCTTCAAGTGCCATCCACTTGCCTGCAAATTTCAAGATACCATTATTTTTTTCTGCAGAGTAGTATTCCATTGTGTAGATGTGCCACATCTTCATTATCCATTCTTCAATTGAGGGGCATCAAGGTTGCTTCCAGCTTCTTGCTATTGCAAATAGTGCTGCTATGAACATAGTTGAACAGATGTCTTTGTTGCATGGATGTGGATTATTTGGGTATATGCCTAAGAGGGGGATTGTCAGATCCTGGGGTAAACTAAGTTCCCACTTTCCTGAAGAACCACCATACTGATCTCCAAAATGTCTGTATGAGTTTGCACTCCCACCAGCAGTGGAGGAGTGTTCCCCTTTCTCCACATCCTCTCCAACATAAGTCATCACTGGTGTTTCTAATTTTAGCCATTCTGGCAGGAGTAAGATAATATCTCAAAGTTGTTTGATTTGCATTTCCCTGATAGCTAAGGATGTGGAGCACTTTCTTAAGTGTCTTTTAGCCTTTTTGATTTCTTCTATTGAGAATTCTTTCTTCAGTTCTGTACCCCATTTTTTAATAGGGTCATTTGGTGTTTTGTTGACTAGTTTCTTGGGTTCTTTGTTTATTTTGGAGATAAGCCCTTTGTCAGATACAGGATTGGTGAAAATCTTTTCCCAGTCTATGGGCTGCCATTTCATCTTTTCAACTGTGTCTTTTGCCTTACAGAAGCTTCTAAGTTTGAAGAGGTCCCATTTATTTATTGTTGTTCTCAGTGCCTGGTGTATTCTAAGAGATTCATATAAAGTCCCTCACAGAAGTGTGGGGGGGAGACAAGTCCCCCAGAGAATAGGGGAAGTGGGGGGCAGTCAATTTAGAAAGAAGTAGGAGAAAGAGAGGGGAGAGGAAAACACGTACAACTAGGAAGATTGAATCCAGGTAGGAATAGAAGACAGGAGATAAAGACAGATATAGATAGAGAGAGAGAGAGAGAGAGAGAGAGAGAGAGAGAGAGAGAGAGAGAGAGAGAGAGCATAAAAGAGGGAGCCAATATTGGTTTGAGATAAAATTGAACACAAGGAAAGGTCTAGAGAACTACAAGACTGCTGCCAACTAACAATTTGAGCTTCTGTGGAAAGGCTACCTACCATAAATGCCCTTCCCGGAGAATGAGATCAACAACTAACTTATCCATGGAGCCCTCATCTAATACCTGTTAGAAACAGAAGCAAAAACCCATACATAAACACTAAGTCAAACTAGAACCCAAATGCAGATGGAGAGGACAAGACCAGGTGGCAGAAACACATAGAGACAGCTTACCTGAACAAGGAGGAGCTAAAGGGCCCCCAGAATAATAGCTGGGAAGCCAGTGTGGGGCTGACTCAGGTCCTCCTGAATATGGGTCTCAGCCTGAAAGACTGAGCAGTGTAATGGACCTCAGACAGTGGAACCAGGATGTATCCCTGGTGCACAAAAGGACCTTGTGAACACATCCCCAATGGAGGGATAACTGCCTTAACCTAAAGACAGGAGAGAAGGCCTAGTCCCTACTTCATATGACTTGTCAGATCTACATGATCCCACCTGGATGGCTTTGCTCTACATATGGAATTGGGGTGGTGGGATGGGACAGCGGTGGTTAGGTTGCATGTGAGAGGGCAGGGAGGGCAAAAGGGAGGGAGGGAGAGAGAAAGAGGGAAGTGGGATCGACATGTAAAATAATAAATTTTAAAAAACAGGCACATATGTGTTTTTCCTTATATCATCCTGGGTTATCTGGTTGTCTGTGTTGTCTAATTTTATGTCAATTTGACATTAACTGTATTTATCTGAGAGAAGAGAAACCCACTAGATAAAATGCCTCCAGAAGATTAGGGTAAATCAGCTTTTAGCGTATTTTCTTATACTTACTGATTAATGTCATGAAGTCCATTGTGGGACCATCCCTAAGGCTGTTGGTCCTGTGTTCAGTAAGAAAGAAGGCCTGGTAAGTCATGGAGAGCAAGCCAGTAAGCATCACCCATCCTTGAACTCTGCATCATCTCCTGTTTTCAGATTCCTGCCCTGTTTTAGTTTTTTCCTTCAAGAATTGATGGCAATGTGGAAGAGTCATCCCAATAAATCCTTTCCTCCCCAAATTCCTTATGGTCATGGACTTCATCACAGAAGAAGACAGAGACCAAACAGAGTTCAGTGTCGTACACTTACTTTATAGTCTCCAAAGAGTGATACCAAAGTGTGGGCAAGGCAGCATTTCCATCTTCCAGTGGAGAGGCCAGAAGAAAAGGATTAACTTAGATTTCATTTAGGTTCTCCATATAATTGTTTATGTCTTTGTATATGCCAAAAGGCCAATGCTTTTGAGACAGTGTTGATCAGACTTTCTGAATCAAGAGGCAGTGCTATGTTTGTAGCCAAAGGAATTTTTATCTTGACTGTACAGGGAAGATCTAGCTTCAGTCTGGTAACAGGAAATTATACGTAGTTCATAGTAATGTTAAGGATATGTCATTCTATGCCTTCAGTCCTGAGCCATGCCTTAGAGGATACCTGAAGACCCAGCCTTCCATTATTATGATTGCATTATTGAGATTGGATGACCTGGTACAGTTACATGTTCTTTCCTTTTTATTGCTGTTAGTCTCCATTGCAATGTCAATTCAGATAATGCATGAGAATCTCAGTTTTCACAATCTAATTTTTGTAAAAGAAATCAGGTTACATGGATATGTAATTGTAAAATAAAGGAACAAATATAATTTCCTGGAATTTATAAAAGTATAAATAGCTAGCTAACACTGGGAGCAGAATCAAAGTTATCATTTTCAGATTGGGACTGATAATGGTAACATGGAAGTGTGTGTGTGTGTGTGTGTGTGTGTGTGTGTGTGTGTGTGTGTGTGTGTGCATGTAAGAGAAAGAGGCAGACAGACAGAGAGAGAGAATTTACAGAAGCAGCAAAATAATTCTTTCATCAGAAGAATGAAGGACACCATCCTCTACTTAGGAGTCAAGACTGTATATTCAGAGACAGAGATGGGAGTTGGGCCTTGGGCTTCACAGGGCAGCAAAGGCAATGTTGGACAATGAAGGTTTAACAGTTCTTTCATGGCCTATTGGTATGATGATACATTCTCCTTCATATGTTTGCTTTTATTTACTTATTCATTTTTTGTAATTTACTTTTTTGGTCAGAAAGGTGTTCTTATGGATATGCTGAATCAGGAGTTCCTTGGTTCCACTTAGGCTTTTATTTATTTATTTATTTTTTATTTTTTTTTTTTGTTTTTTTTGTCTTGTTTTGTTTTAAATCTCAGTCATTTTCCAACATCTCAGAGATTCACAGAGATATATCAATATGCATTAAAAATTTTATTTCCTGTGATCGTACGGAAGACAAATAAGTCAGGAAATATACTTTATGGTATTAGTTAATATTTGTAAATTAAATATTCTGCTAATACAGTGGAAGATTACTTCCAAAGTTGGCTCAAATGAAAGTCTTTCATGCTAATAGTTCTTCACTTCCTAATTTAACCCTAGCAATGAAGCTCCAGCTTAATGTTCATAGTGCTTGTGACCACATATTCTTACATTTCCATGGAGAAAACATTAAAACCATGAATAATAGTTGAGTGCAAGAACTCTGTGAGCTTTCCATCATTAGTATGATTCTAGGCCTTACAAGCTTATGATGAAATATATACTTACCTGATGAATTTATTTTGCAAGTGAAAAAATAGCAAGTACTTTTGATTGGAATAAAGTAAAATAAACTTCTTTATTTTCATCTGCCTGGTCTCTTCTCTTGATTGGTGGTGATTATTATTTTGCCCCTAGATTTCAGTTGTCTTAAATTTAGAGCCATGTGAAGAAGATTTTTATTTATTCTGTGTTGATGTGAAAAAATACCTGTGTTAGATTATTTGCTTCTTGTGTTTACATGGGTGTAGTTAATTTCCTTGGGTTGGAATGCATTGAATCTGTACATTACTTTTGGTGTGATGGTGACTTTTGATATGTTATTCCTGCTGATCCACAAGCATGGAAAATATTTCTATCTGCTGATTTTTCTTCAATGTCTAAATCTTTTTAATACAAGTCTATAGCAGAATGCTTTTCTGTTTTCCACTCGATCTCCAGCTTATCTCCTGCCTGCTGGTCCCCACAGCAGCTTATAAAATAATCACTTATAGGCTTAGAATTGATTATAATTGTTTTGCTGATAGCTTAGGCTTATTGTCAGCTAGATCTTATATTTAAATTAACCAATTTCCTATCAAGAAGCTCTTGGCTTGTTACCTCATCGCTTACATCCCTGGCAGCTGCTTGCATCTCCGATATTCTTCTACCCTTCTTCTCCCAAGCCTATGTACATTTTTAAACACACTCTAACCTATTTAGATTTCTTCCATCTGCATCTGTCTTTATTGCATATAGGTAATCTTGTGTGTTTGCATATGAAAATTTTAAATGGCAATGGAGTTTAGCTCTGCACTCCCAAAGGATCCTTGAGAGCATAGCGTCATGGGGGAGCAACTGGAGACCCATGCTTACTGCCTCAATGCTGAGAAGTCCCTGGGTTCTAGCTGCTACTGCGCAGCTCAGAGCTTGCTGTTCATAAACCTCATTTAAGTGTTCAGTAGCAGATACTTTAAGAGCCTTGTTTCTGTTGGCTGCTATCACAGGGCCTACTCAAGAGAAGGTGGTTTCTAGCAAGCCACATTCAACTTCATTTTTGTGCGTTCATAGCCTCTTTTAAAGATTTCTCAGGTCTTATATAGATGTAGGTGCTGGAGGTTTCTTTCCATTTGCAGGCAAAGTTTTTTTTTTTTTTTTTTTTTTTTTTTTTTGGTTAGGAGCATAGATTTCCCCAATAACCACACAGGGATTTATTATTGTTAATTATAAATGTTTGGTTGATAGGCTTGTTACTAACTAGTTCTTACAACAGAACATAAATTAACCCATGTTTCTTTTCTACATTCTACCACTTGATGGTACCTTTTTCAACAAGGCATGTTCATCTTCTGCTTCCTCTGCATGCCGCTGGCAACTCTGCTATTCTTTCTAGTGATTTCCAGATTTGACTCTCCTACCACTATACTTCTTCCTGCCCAGCTATTGGCCAGTCAGATCTTTATTAATAATGAGAGTAATAGATAATCAATTGTACAAAAGGATTGTTCCGCAGCAGTTATCCTGTAATATCTATTCCCATGCTTTTACCCTGAGGTGGTATATATTCTTCCTTGTAAGTTGTGTTTCTTCGATGTAGCACAAGGGTAGATCATGTTTTTGAACCCAAGCTGCTATCTTGTGCCTTTATAAAGAAATTAAGACTACTGTTATTTAATGTTCGCAAGATCAGCATTTGTTGACTGCTGTCATTTTTTTCAAGGTGTGTGTGTGTGTGTGTGTGTGTGTGTGTGTGTGAGTGTTCCCTCCCCGTCTATCCACTTTTGATTTGCTGATCTGCCATTATTTTTTTCTTGTGATTTTTTGAGTTTGGTAAACCTCTTCAGGATAAATTTTTCCTTCCATAGGAATAGATTTGTAGATTGATATGGCTTAATCTCAATTTTAACATGGGTTATGTTTTTTCTATCTACTGATACTGAGCATTTCACTGGGTATAGTAATCTGGGCTGACACTTATGTTTTCTTTGAGTTTAGAGAACATCTGTCCAGAGAAATCAGCAGCTATTCTAATCGGACTTTGGTAATATGTTACCTGATCTTTTTTCCTTGTAGCTCTTATTTTCTTTCCTTTGTTTCTTGTATTAATGTTTAACTTGTTTTGCACCAAGGGTTCTTATCAGCTTCAGTCTATTTGATATTCTGTACTTAACTTATTCTGTGATATTTATCTCCCTCCTTAAATTACTAACATTTTCTTTGATTTTAAAAGAAAATATTTCTGTGCTTTTACCTGGGATTCTTCTCCATCCTCCATTTCTATAATTTGTAGATGTTGTCTTTTCATATTTCCTGGACATATTGTGACTGAAGCTCTTTAAATATAACATTTCCAATAACAGAAATAACAATTTCTTCCATTTTATCTTTATGCCTGAGATTTCTTCTTATATCCATTTACTCTGCTAGTAAGCCATACCTCTGAGATTATTGCTCTCCTTCCTAACTTTTTTTATTTCATGTTTTAAATTTTTTATTTTTTATTTGTATTTTACATTCGATCCCAGATCCCTCTTCTTCTGATCCCTCCTGCTTTCCCTCTCTTCCACCCTTTTATGTCCCCCGACCACACTCCCCTCTTATACCACCCCCACTCCATATGTAGGGTGATCCTTCCAAAAGGGGTCATCTAAATATGTCATTGTGAGTAGGGACTAGGCCTTCTCTCCTATCTTTAGGTTAAGGGAGTATCCCTCCCTAGGGGATGTGCTCCCAAAGTCCTTTTGTACACGAAGGATATATCCTGGTTCCACCATCTGAAACCCCTTAGACTGCCCAGGCCATAGAGCTGAGACCCATGTTCAGAGGGTCTGAGTCAGTCCCATGCTGGTTTCCCAGCTATCAGTCTGGGGGCTAATTAGCTCCTCCTTGTTCAGGTCAGCCCTTTCTATGTGTTTCTGTAGCCTGGTCTTTTCCTCCCTCTCTGCATCTCAATTCCAGTTCAGCTCAACGTTTAGTTGTGGCTGTCTGCTTCTGTTTCCATCAGCTACTAGATGAGCATTCTGTGATGGTGGATAAGTTAGTCTTCAATATCATTTTCAGGGAAGAGCATTTATGGTAGCATTTCTACTGTTGCTCAAATTATTTGTTGGTGTCACTCTTGTAGGTCTCTGGACATTCTCTAGGTTCAGTTTTCTCTTCAGACCTATAATGGCTCCACCTTTTATGCTCTCTCTCTCTCTCTGTCTCTCTCTCTCCGCTCTCTTCTATTTCTTCCATTACTCAATCTTCCTAGTCCCATGTGCTTTCCTCTCCTTCCCTTCTCATTCTACTACTTCTGTCTCCACTCACAGCACCCAACCCCCGCTCCACATATACACTGGAGATATTGTCCCTTTTCCCTTCTTCTGTGAGGCACATTATATGAATCTCTTAGAATCCTCCTTTTACCCTGGTTGTGAATTATGGCTGGTGATCCTTTGTTCTATGTCTAAAATACATATATGAGTGAGTACATACATTGTTCCTCTTTTTGTGACTGAGTTGCCTCATTCAGGATGATTTCTTCCAGTTCCATCCATCTGTGAATTTCAAGATTCTATTGTTTTTTTTTCTTTTTTTTTTCCTACAGAGTAGTATTCCATTGTGTAGATGTGCCACATCTTCGTTATCCATTCTTCAGTTGAGGGGCATCTAGGTTGCATCCAGGTTCTTGCTATCACACATAATGCTGCTATGAACATAGGTAAACATGTTTTTGTCGCTAAGATGTGGATCAGTTGGGTATAGACCTAAGAGGGAACTGCTGGGTCCTGTAGTATATTAATTCCCTTTTTCCTGAGAAATCCCCATACTGATTTCCAAAATGGCCATACAAGTTCGTACTCCAACCTTGAGTGTTTCCCTTTCTCCACATCCTATTCAACGTAAGTTCTCATTGGTGTTTCTAATTTTAGCCATTCTGGCAGGAATAACATAGCATCTCAAAGATGTTTTCTTTTGCATTTCCCTGATAACTAAGTATGTTGAGCACTTTCTTAAGCGTCTTTCAGCCTTTTCGATTTACTCTATTAAGAGTTCTTTATTCAGTTCTGTACCCCATTTTTAAATAGGTTTATTCAGTGTTTTGTTGACTAGTTTCTTGAGTTCTTTGTATATTTTGGAGATAAGTCCAATGTCAGATGTAGGATTGATGAAGATCTTTTCCCGGTCTGTGGTCTACTGTTTGGTCTTGTCAACTATGTCCTTTGCCTTACAGAAGTTTCTCAGTTTGAGGAGGTCCCTTTTATTGTTGATCTCAGTGTCTGTGCTACTGGAGTTATGTTTAGGAAGTGGTCTCCTGTATCAATTTATTCAAGGGTACCTGTTATGAGTAGTTTTTTTTTTTTCCCGCCGGTCAGGTTCCACCAACATGTCAGCCACAAAAAACACACAGAGATCTTTTTTTTTTTTTTTTTTTTTTCTCGTGCCGTTTTTTTTTTTTTTTTTTTTTTTTTTTTTTTTTTATAACAAAGTCCAATTAAATGAAAACAAACATTTATACACAATATTTGGGAATCTGGGCGTCATTCTTTCAAAACTACTTCCTGCTGGTAAGGGGCTCTGTCTTGGGGGATTCGAAGAAGATTCTGATATCCTAGCTGTAGTCTGTAGGGCTGTTTTGTCCAGCTGTTTGGAATGTAGGATCCGCTTGTACTCTGTTTCAGGCGGTATGGTGTGATCAAACCACATTAGTCTGGAAGGAATCCACATCTTTTCATTTTCTGTGGAAACAAAAATAGAAATACTTTTACCCAGTAACTTGTTCTTCAACTTAAATTTTGGAGTCAAAGCGTTTCTTTTTTTTTTTTTTTTAATTTATTATTTTACATGTCGATCCCAGTTCCCTCTCCCTCCCTCCCTCCCTCCCTCCCTCCCTCCCCTCCAGCCCTCCCTCCCTCCTTCCCTCACTTTTGCCCTCCCTGCCCTCTCACATGCACTCTAAACACCCTCCCCTCCCAACCCCCCACCACAATACAATATGTAGGGGAATGCCATCCAGTTGGGGTCATGTAGATCTGACAGGTCCTGTGAAGTAGGGACTAGGGCTTCTCTCCTATCTCTAGAATAAGGCAGTTATCCCTCCATGGGGGATATGTTTGCAAAGTCCTTTTGTGCTCCAGGGATACATCCTGGCTCCACTGTCTGAGGTCTCTTAGACTGCTCAGACCTTCTGGCTGAGACCCATATTCAGGGGGGTCCGAGTCAGTCCCCTGTTGGCTTCCCAGCTATCAGTCTAGTGGCCCTTAGCTCCTCCTTGTTCAGGTAAGCTGTCTCTATGTACTTCTACCACATGGTCTTGTCCTCTCCATCTGCTTCTGGGTTCTAGTTCGACTCAGTGTTTATGTATGGGTGTTTGCTCCTGTTTTAAACAGGCATTAGTTGAGGACTCCATGGAGAAGTTAGTTGTTGATCTCCCTCTCCGGGAAGGGCATTTATGATAGCCTTTCCACGGAAGCTGAGATTGTTAGTTGGGAGCAGTCTTGTAGTTCCCTCGACCTTTCTTTGTGTTCAACTTTATCTTCAAACCAATATTGGCTCCCTCTTTTATGTTCTCTCTCTCTCTCTCTCTCTCTCTCTCTCTCTCTCTCTCTCTCTCTCTCTCTCTCTCTCTCTTTCCTATTTTCCATTCCTAAGCACGCTCAATCCTCCTGGTCGCACATGCCTTCCTCTCCTCCCTTTCATTTTCTCCTACTTCTCTCTCCATTAGCTGTCCTCCCCCACTTTACCTGAGGTCTGGGGGACTTGTCCCTTCCCAGTTCTGTGAGGGATTTATATGAATCTCTTAGAATACAACTTGTATCCTAGTTCCTCTGGTGATGTGAATTATAGGCTTGTGATCATTTGATCTAGTTCTAAAATCCATATATGAGTGAGTACATACTGTGTTTCTCTTTTTGTGACTGGGTTACCTCATTCAGGATGGTTTCTTCAAGTGCCATCCACTTGCCTGCGAATTTCAAGATACCATTATTTTTTTCTGTAGAGTAGTATTCCATTGTGTAGATGTGCCACATCTTCATTAACCATTCTTCAATTGAGGGGCATCCAGGTTGCTTCCAGGTTCTTGCTGTTACAAATAGTGCTGCTATGAACATAGTTGAACAGATGTCTTTGTTGCATTGATGTGAATCCTTTGGGTATATGCCTAAGAGGGGGATTGCCGGGTCCTGTGGTAAACTAATTCCCATTTTCCTGAGGAACCTCCATACTGATCTCCAAAATGGCTGTATGAGTTTGCACTCCCACCAGCCGTGGAGGAGTGTTCCACTTTCTCCACATCCTCTCCAACATAAGTCATCACTGGTGTTTCTAATTTTAGCCATTCTGGCAGGGGTAAGATGGTATCTCAAAGTTGTTTTGATTTGCATTTCCCTGATAGCTAAGGATGTGGAGCATTTTCTTAAGTGTCTTTCAGCCTTTTTGAATTCCTCTATTGAGAATTCTTTCTTCAGTTCTGTACCCCATTTTTTAATAGTGTTATTTGGTGTTTTGTTGACTAGTTTCTTGAGTTCTTTGTATATTTTGGAGATCAGCCCTTTGTCGGATATAGGATTAGTGAAAATCTTTTCCCAGTCAGTGGGCTGCCGTTTGGTCTTGTCAACTGTGTCCTTTGCCTTACAGAAGCTTCTAAGTTTGAAGAGGTCCCATTTATTAATTGTTTCTTTCAGTGTCTGTGCCCCTGGAGTTATGTTCAAGAAGCGGTCTCCTATACCAATTTGTTCAAGGGTACCTCCTACTTTCTCATCTAAGAGGTTCAATGTGGCTGGATTGATGTTGAGGTCTTTGATCCATTTGGACTTGAGTTTTGTGCATGGCGACAGACATGGGTCTATCTGCAGTCTTCTGCACACCCTCATGCAATTGTGCCAGCACCATTTGTTGAAGATGCTGTCTTTGCCCCATTGTATAATTTTAGCTGTTTTGTCGAAAATCAGGTGTTCATAGGTGCGTGGATTAATATCAGGATTTTCAATTCGATTCCATTGGTCTACCTGTCTATTTTTATGCCAATACCAGGCTGTTTTCAGAACTATAGCACTGTAGAAGAGCTTAAAGTCAGGAATGGTGATGACTCCTGAAGTTCTTTTATTGTATAGGGTTGTTTTGGCTATCCTGGGTCTTTTGTTTTTTCCATAGAAAGTTGATTATTATCCTTTCAAGGTCGGTGAAGAATTGTGGTGGGATTTTAATGGGGATTGCATTGAATCTGTAGATTGCTTTTGGTAAGATTGCCATTTTTACTATGTTTATCCTACCTAACCAAGAGCATGGGAGGTCTTTCCATTTTCTGGTATCTTCTTTAATTTCTTTCTTTAGAGTCACAAAGTTCTTATTATATAGATCTTTTACTTGTTTGGTAAGCGTTACACCAAGATACTTTATGTTGCTTGTGGCTATGTAAAGGGTGATGTTTCTCTGATTTCTTTCTCTGCCTCTTTATCGTCTGAAAAAAATAGGGCTACTGATTTTTTTGACTTTATCTTGTATCCTGCTAGTTTGCTGAACGTGTTTATCAGCTGTAGGAGTTCCCTGGTAGAGTTTATTGTGTCGCTTATGTAAACTATCATATCATCTGCAAATAGAGACCGTTTGACTTCTTCTTTTCCAATTTGGATGCCCTTGATCTCCTTTTGTTGTCTTATAGCATTAGCTAGAAATTCTAGTACGATATTGAAGAGATATGGAGAGAGAGGACAGCCTTGTCTTGTTCCTGATTTTAGAGGAATTGGCTTAAGTTTCTCTCCGTTCAGTTTGATGTTGGCAGTTGGTTTGCTGTATATTGCTCTTATTATGTTTAGGTATGTTCCTGTTATCCATGACCTCTCTAATACCTTTACCATGAAAGGGTGTTGAATTTTATCGAAGGCTTTTTCCGCATCTAGGGAGATAATCATATGGTTTTTCTTTTTCAGTTTGTTTATATGGTGGATCACGTTGATAGATTTTCGTATGTTAAAACATCCCTGCAATCCAGGTATGAAGCCTACTTGATCATGGTGGATGATTTCTCTGATGTATTTTTGAATTTGGTTTGCCATTATTTTATTGAGTATTTTTGCATCGATGTTCATCAGGGATATTGGTCTGTAGTTTTCTTTCTTAGTTGTGTCTTGTGAGGTTTGGGTACCAAAGTTATTGTGGCCTCATAAAAAGAGTTTGGCAATAAACCTTCTGTTTCTATCTTGTGGTAACAGTTTGAGGAGTAGTGGTATTAGTTCTTCCTTGAATGTCTGGTAGAATTCTGCACTGAATCCATCTGGCCCTGGACTTTTTTTCGTTGGAAGGCTTTCGATGACTGCTTCTATTTCATTTCATGTTATAGATATATTTAAGTTGTTTGTCTGTTCTTGATTTAATTTTGGTAAGTGATAGTTATCCAGAAACTTGTCCATTTCCTTTGAATTTTCAATTTTTGTGGAATACAGATTTTCGAAGTATGACCTGAAAATTGACTGGATTTCCTCTGTGTCTGTTGTTATGTTCCCCATTTCGTTTCTGATTTTGTTAATTTGCATGTTCTGTCTCTGCTTTTTCGTTAATTTGGATAAAGGTTTATCTATCTTGTTGATTTTCTCAAAAAACCAACTCTTTGTTGCATTGATATTTTGTATTGTTTTCCTGGTTTCTATTTTGTTGATTTCAGCCTTCAAGTTGATTCTTTCCTGGCGTCTGCTCCTGCGGGGTGAATTTGCTTCTCTGTTCTAAGGTTTTCAGTTGCGCTGTTAATTTATTTATGTGACTATCCTCTGTTTTCTTCATATGGGCACTTAGTGCAATGAACTTCCCTCGTAGCACTGCTTTCAAGGTGTCCCATAAGTTCGGGTATGTTGTATCCTCATTCTCGTTGAATATTAGAAAGTCTTTAATTTCTTTATTTCTTCTTTGACCCAGGAGTGGTGCAATTGCACATTGTTCAGTTTCCATGAGTTTGCAGGTTTTCTGCTATTTGTGTTGTTGTTGAATTCCAATTTTAAAGCATGGTGGTCTGATAAGATACAGGGGACTATTCCTATTCTCTTGATTCTGTTGAGGTTGTTATCTCCTAGTATGTGGTCGATTTTGGAGAAGGTTCCATGTGGAGCAGAGAAGAAGTTTTATTCTTTTGTCTTTGGATTGAATGTTCTATAGATGTCTGTTAGCCCCAGTTGAGACATAACTTCTGTTAATTCTTTTGTTTCTTTGTTGAGTTTCTGATTTGTGGTCCTGTCTAGTATTGAGAGTGGTGTATTGAAGTCTCCCACTATAAGTGTGTGAGGTTTTATATGAGCTTTGAGTTTTAGTAGTGTTTCTTTTACAAATGTGGGTGACTTTGTATTAGGGGCATAGATGTTCAGAATTGAGACTTTGTGTTGATGGATTTCTCCTGAGATGAATATGAAATTACCGTCTTCATCTCTTTTGACTAGTTTTGGTTTGAAGTCTAGCTTGTTAGATATTAGGATAGCTACGCCTGATTGCTTCTTATTTCCATTTGATTGGAAAATCTTTTCCCAACCCTTTACCCTGAGGTAATGTCTATCTTTGGAGCTAAGATGTGTTTCTTGTATGCAGCAGAAGGATGGATTCTGTCTTCGTATCCATTCTGTTAGCCTGTGTCTTTTTATAGGTGAGTTAAGACCATTAATGTTGAGAGTGAGTAAGGTCCATTGATTGTTGATGCTTGTTTGGTTTAGGTTTGTTGTTGGCAGTGTTATTGTGAATATATTTGTTCTGCTTCACCCTAGGTTTCTGGTGTAGTTGGATTATCTGTTGCCTACATTTTTGTGGGCGTAGTTACCTTCCTTGGGTTGGAATTTTCCTTCCAATACTTTCTGTAGGGCTGGATTTGTAGATACATATTGGGAAAATCTGGTTTTGTCATTGAATATCTTGTTCTCTACATCTATATTGACTGATTTTTGCTGGATATAGTAGCCTAGGCTGGCATCCGTGTTCTCTTACTATTTGTAGAACATCTATCCAGGACCTTCTGGCCTTGAGGGTTTCCATGGAGAAGTCAGGTGTAATTTTGATAGGTCTGCCTTTATATGTTACCTGTCCTTTTTCCTTCGCTGCTCTTAATATTCTTTCTTTATTCTGTATGCTAGGTGTTTTGATTATTATATGTCGAGGGGTCTTTTTTCTTTGGTCCAGCCTATTTGGGGTTCGGTATGCTTCTTGTACTTTCATGGGCATGTCCTTCTTAAGATTTGGAAAGTTTTCCTCGATGATTTTGTTGAATATGTTTTCAGCACCTTTGAGCTGGGTTTCCTCACCTTCCTCTATGCCTATTATTCTTAGGTTTGGCCTTTTCATGGTGTCCCACATTTCCTGGATGTTGTTGTGTTAAGGATTTGTTGGATTTATGGTTTTCTTTGGTCGATGCATCTATTTCTTCTAGTTTATCTTCTGTTCCTGAGATTCTCTCTTCCATCTCTTGAATTCTATTGGTTATGCTTGTGTCCGTGGTTTCTGATTTTTTGCCCAGCTTTTCAATTTCCAGCTTTCCTTCCATTTGTGTTGCCTTTATTTTCTCAATTTCGGTTTTCAAATCTTGAACCTTTCCTTCACCTGGTTAATTGTTTTTTCTTGGCTTTCTGTACTTCCTTAAGGAATTTGTTCATTTCTTCCACTTTTTTGTTTGTTTTTTCCTCCATTTCTTTAAGGGATTTTCTCATATCTTCTTTGAGGGCCTCTATCATTTTTATGATGGTGATTTTTAAGTCGTACCCTTCTGCTTCCTCTGCTTTGTTGTTGTGTTCCATTCTAGTTGCTGTAGATTCCCTAGATTCTGGTAGTGTCATGTTTTTCTTTCTGTTGTTAGGTGTTCTCTTGTATTGCCTTCTTCCCATAGTTTATTCCAGTAGGTGTTGGTGCTGTCTCTTCCCTCTCTCTATGGTCCTTCCCCGATGGGCTTATGTGGATCAAAGATTCAATGTCTGTAGCTCTGTGTTGTCCAAGCTCTCTAGGAGGTTTCTCTGCAGACAGTGATCTAGGGATGGTGTCAAGGATGAGGATCCAGAAGAAGATGCCAGCAGGTACTCACAGTGGTCCTCTGGCCAATAGCTCTGGCCAATAGCTCTGGCCAATGACCGGCAGAAGAGGACAAGGGCTGAGCTTGAAGTTGAGAAGGTTTTGCAGTGTAGTGGGATGTCACTGAAAACTGGCGCTCTCCAGCTGAGACCTTGTTCTTTGGCAGGGGCCCGGTTTTGGGGGTCAAGGATCTTGCCCGCAGGAACTCCGAGATAGGCAGATCTCTGGGAGGGGCCTGGGACTCCAGCAGAGGACTGGAGGCGGGGTCAGGGACCAAGCTGGTGGAAATTACAGGTGGTCCCACGTGGATAGTCAGGTCTCCTTTGTTTGGAGTTGCTCGGAGAAGTCTCCGAAGTAGGGTGGACTGTTGGCTCCACCCTCTGTCCCAGTGCTCAACCAGAGCAGCAGGACTGTAGGTGGGGTAGGGCACAGGTAGGGGGGGGGTAGGCTGGAGGTTGGGATGGGTGGGGGTGTATCAGAGCTCCATGGGTGCTCTCAATGGTGACCGGAGACAGGAGCAGCAGGATCAGGGGCCAATCCAGGGAGTTCAGGCGGGGGAGGGGGGAAAAGAGGTTGAAGGGGACAGGCAGCCCCAATTGGGCCCCCCCAACCCCCCCCCCCCCCCCCCCCCCCAAAAACCCCCCCCCCCCCGCGCCAACAACAGAAAGATTTTTAACAGAGTTTTCCCCCCACCAACAACCCCCCCCCCCCCCCCCACCCCCCCCCCCCCCCCCAATTTCTCATTGCCCACCCCCCCCCAAAAAAATAACCCCATTTTTATAAACCAAAAATTCCCCAGGGGGTTCCCCCCCCCGAGGGGGGGCCCCCCCCCCCCCCCTTTTTTTCCCCCCCCCTCAACCCCCCCCCCCCCCCCCATTGCCCCCCCCCTACCCCCCAATCCCACCTATATTGCCTTCCCATTGGACACAGAGCTTTATTGATTAATCAATATGAGAAAATGTTTACAGAATGACATTTCCCTTCAGGTACTTCCCACTTTCTCTTCTAAGAGGTTCAGTGTGGCTGGATTTATGTTCAGGTTTTTGATACATTTGGACTTGAGTTTTGTGTGTGGCGATAGACATGGATCTATCTACAGCCTTCTATACACCATCAACCAGTTGTGTCAGCACCATGATACTGTGGTTAAAAAAGGATCAGGATAAACAAATAGGCTGAATAGATGTTTATTCAGGGAAAAATAACTTACAACCTAGACAGATGAACACCAGCAAGTTCCACTGCATGCTCTCCTCTCTACCACCCCCCAGCAAGAGAGCATTCCCCAACTCCTCCTCAGACCTCCTTCCACAGGTCACTTCTACCCCTGGCTCCATGCTCCAATGGGCGTGGTCAGTGCCACAGAAGGATACAAAGTGAATAACCCACTACAATTACCCTTTTAGTCTAAAGAAAAGATTTAGGCTTGATACAAAACTATATACAAAATAGTGAATAACAAAAGGAAAATTGAGAACAAAGCAACCTACATATCTAGTCTTAGAGTGAAGGCATAACGGAGTTTACAATAGAGTTGTCCTAAGCTGAAAAACTTAAGTCTAGTACCTAATATATCTAACTAGGAAGAGAGAATTACAGTTGTGATAGTTTAATCTTCTACCTCATCAAGACCTGAGAAGGAAAATAACAATATTAGGGTAGATAGAAATTGCGTGTGGACAACTTCCAAAAGGTGCAGCAAGTACAGAAACAGCAAACTACCTGGGCAGTTACCCAAGGTCTTACAGCAATGTTGGCACACCCAGTTTTGGCTAAGGCCAAGAGAACTTGACAGACAACAACAACAGCAGGGAGGTAGAAAGGCTGTCTTACCCTGACTTGGCAAGGTCCAGCAGTTTTCTATATTTGTCTCCTATAAGCATATAGGACTGCATGTCCAAATCAGTGGTCAAGGTGGGGGCAATTCTTTGCCCAACAGGCCATTAGCTGAGGCTAGAATGGACTCCAGCAGAAGCAACAACAGTGTCCAACATATTTTTGGGAAAATGCATGGTGCTGTCAGGAGCAACAGTGTTTCATGTCAATGGAGTACTAATATTAAAACATTTAAATGTCATGTTCTGCATGTCTATGAAGTGATTGAAGATTAAGCATCTATGTCTGACTAATCTCATAGGTAAAGGAATATGAGTGAAGATAATCTGTGATACTAAGGAACTTAGCTAAAAAACTGAATGAAACTTCCCTGAGTAAAGCAGGGACAAATACCTAAACAATATAACTATGTACATATACATACATATAAATCCCTAAAATAGAGGTTGAGTAGAAATGTTAAGACAAGAGGTAGAACTATAAATGGCATCATGATAAATATCCCAAATTGTATCAATATACAAAATGTCTTGAATACAAGAAAAGTACTCATACATAGAATATGGCAAGAATAAATGTGCATAAATTGTATCAACATACGAAATGTCTTGAACATAAGTAAAAGTATACAAACATAGAATATGGTAAGAATAATGTGCGTAAAATATCATAAGTGAAAAGATTTCACACAATAAAACAAAATATAAACTTAATTTTACATAGCCAACCACAAATAAGGATATATAACAATTAAGCTGTAAAATACTATTATCTCACTCTTACTCAATAATTCACATGAAAATAGGCTAATCTACCTTTATCCCATCTAAACCATACCTTTCCCAACCATACCTTATTCTTGTCTCCAAGATAAACTTGAGTGTTAAGCATCACCTTCCATACCGGACCCTAAGTAACGAAAATTGACCCAAAGAAGATGAATATTATCCCCAAATTCCAAGGGTAGGGAAAGGGGGTTTCGTTATCTTAAGGTTACTTCCTGCTGAAATGGGATCCTGTAGGAAGAAAATCTCTAGCAACCAAATTTCTCAACAGAACTGGCTGTGACATAGGTAGCTAGTCACTGTGTGGCAGAAAAATGCTTGACTGTCATTCTATTTGAAACTCTTGCCAGGGTGTAATAAGAAGGTGCACCATTACAGCTAGCTAGTCATGAGTTGTTTCAAGCAAAACAGTCTCAAACCGATTTTGAGTGATGCTTGTAGTTCAGATGCATCAGGTTCAGTCAAGTGGAAATGATGACGTGGGGCATCATCTTCTTCCAGAGAGTTCAAAGCTTGCTGTTAGGAATTGCTATTATTCCTTGTGGAAAACTTAAACATCAATATTAAAGTAAAATTTTCAAGTTTTAAGGTATGTGTTAGGAAAAGGCAACAATAAGCATTAAAATGTATATGAGAAAATTAAGATTTCAGAGAGAAAATTGCATATAAGAAATGAGTTCCCAGATTTTGTTTTCTTCTGCCTTACACCAATTGGCTTCTTGATTTAAGGCAGAAACCATGAATTTAATCTTAACAACATGCTTGAATTTGGAGAAGGAAAGCCAAATCCAACTCCAAAGCCAGCATTGGTTTACATGAGTTGGACTATAGGAATACTAGATAGTAAAGAGAAATAGATTTCTGTATAGAAATAGTTTATTTGAATTAAGTATTTTTACCATAAATTAGATTCCTCTTCATTAAGTGATTGTTTCTGGAGAGCTGTCTTCTCTTCTGTAGGTACTTACATGTTCAGTGTCTTTTGACTGTTTGAAGATAGGTTTTCTCTGTTTTCCTGTAAGAACAAGAACAGAACACTTCCCCTACCTTTGTGAGGTCTCCGCACACCTCATGGGACCTAATTTGTTGGATGACTTGTCATTTTTCTTCATTAAGATGTTTCTCTTACTCAACATGGATCTTTATTAACTTAGATGGTATTCATAGTTTTTCTTCTCCTGTAGATACAAATGCGAAACCCCTACCCCAGCGTAACACATATCCTGGTTTCTATTCTGAGGTCCATACATCCTTGAAGTACAATGACTGATTTAGTTCAGAAGTTTTTTCTATTGTCCAGTGTCTTTCTGCAGCTGCTTTTCCTTTTTCATCAGCATTAAGAAAGTTTAATGTTAATAAAGCATTATGCAATCTGTGTTTGGGTGTCTTGATTCCTCCTGCCTGTTTATGGAGCATTTCTTTTAAAGTACGATTGAATCTCTCAACCACTGCTTGTCCTGTAGGATTGTGTGGTATACCAGTTATGTGCTTTATGTTATAATACTCAAAAAACTCTTTCAATTTGCTGGAGACATATGCTGGAGCAATGTCAGTTTTTATTTGTGCAGGTATGCCCATAATAACCAATACCTCCAATAGGTGTGTGATTTCAGAAATAGCCTTTTCAGAGCTTGAAGAAGTTTTCCTCCTCCCATTGTGTACTTTTAGCTGTTTTGTCAAAAAGCACGTGTTCGTAATTGTGTGAGTTAATATTAGGATTTTCTATTAGATTCCATTGGTATACTTTGGTGGAGAAGATCTGCTTATTCCATCCATATTCCTATCAGATCCCAATACCTAAAAATACATTGTATACAAAACCCTTGTTGAACAAACCTGACAGGATCTCAGAAGAATAGTGACAGATTGGAAGTGGTGGGTGCAGAAGGTTTTGTACTACAGAAATGAAGTGAAGCTGGAGATTGGGTTTCGAGGAAAAGAGGGAGAGTAGAAGATCTGTAATTAGCTTAGCTACATCTATGACCTACAGGTTCCTACACCATCTCATGACATGATTTTAAAGGACATAGTACTTATAGTTTAGGGATTTAAGCTTTATCAGGAAATTTAAAGGAGACAAGCCTTATTCAGACCACAGCATATACTATTGATTTCTTGTGGATTGAGGTTAGAAGTGCTGATATTCAACTATAATGAACATTAACAAATAATTTATGTTTAAAATGTTGAGTTTGAGAAAGTCTATTAGAAAACAATAATTAAGAAATTGGAAGAATTATTCTATTAGTTTTATTAACAACTATTATTTTATTCTATCAACTTTTATAAAAAAAATCAACAGCTAACTTCTCTTGTCTTTTAATGCTGTAGAATTCCTAAGGGTTTAATTTGTTTCTATAGTTTGGAAAGTAAACAAATAAAGGAAAATTAATAGAATTGAGGTTATATAAAATAGCATGCTAATGGATGGTGGCTTAGAAATGGTATGTGTGACAGTGTGTATATTTTGGTTTGGCTATTTCTTTGTCTCTGTGTGTTTATGTGTTTGTAAGAGAGAGATTACACATGGATTTATGTATATGCAGACATATGTGCATAATTTGGGATGCTGAATGTTCTTCAAAGGCAAATAGTTTGAAGGTTGGGTTCTTCGCTAGGCACCATTAGGAGTGGAGAAATAGGAAGAGGGTCCAAGCCATAGGTTCACACAACCTACACAGCTGCGATTACTTTCTCTCTGTCTTTGGTTTCTGTGCACAACAACTTAAGTACCATGTTATTATTATTTTTCAACCTGAGCTTCACATAGATGGATCTGCATTACTATGGATTAAGCCTCTAAAATAGTCATCTAACAAAAAGTATAAATTGAATGATTTAGTAATTTTATTATAATAGTAAACTATGAAAATGAAATTGCTTATTTTTGCTATTAGGTGTTGCCTATAAAAATTCTGTTGGTAGCCTCACCCGCCCGAACTCCCTGGGTTGGCCCCTGATCCTGCTGCTCCTGTCTCCTGTCCCCATTGAGAGCACCCTTGGAACTCTGATATACCTCCACCCATCCCCACCGCCAGCCTGCCCCCCCCACCCTGTGCCCTACTCTACCCACGGTCCTGCCATTCTGGTTGAGCACTAGGACAGAGGGTGGAGCCAACAGTCCACCCTACTTCGGAGACTTCTTGGAGCAACTCTGAACAAAGGAGACCTGACTATCCACACGGAACCACCGGTAATTTCCACCTGCTTGGTCTCTGACACCGCCTCCAGTCCTCTGCTAGAGTCCTGGGCCCCTCCCAGAGATCCGCCTATCTCTGTTGGTCCACTATGTGTTCCTGTGGGCAAGATCCTTGACCCCCAAATCCAGGCCTCTGCCAAAGAATGAGGCCTCAGCTGGAGAGTATCAGTTTCCAGTGAGATCCGACAATCCTGCAAAAAACTTCTCAAGTTCCAGCTCAGCCCTTGTCCTCTTCTGCCAGCTATGGGCCAGGGGTGAATCTGGGCCCTATCAGGGCTGCCTCTCCCCTACAATCTCTTTTCCCCCTCCCCCACCCGAACAATCTGGGTTGGCCCCTGATCCTGCTGCTCCTGTCTCCTGTCCCCATCGAGAGCACATTTGGAGTTCTGATACACCCCCACCCATCCCCACCGCCAGCCTACCCCCCCTACCCTGTGCCCTACCCTACCCATGGTCCTGCCATTCTGGATGAGCACTGGGACAGAGGGTGGAGCCAACAGTTCACCCTACAACGGAGACTTCTTGGAGCAACTCTGAACAAAGGAGACCTGACAATCCACACGGGACCACCCGTAATTTCAACCTGCTTGGTCTCTGACCACACCTCCAGTCCTCTGCTGGAGTCCTGCCCTCCCCCAGAGATCCACCTATCTCTGCAAGACCACTGTGAGTACCTGCTGGCATCTTCTACTGGATCCTCATCCTTGACCCCATCCCTGGATCCCTGTCTGAAGAGAAACCTCCTAGAGAACTTGGACCACACAGAGATACAGATATTGAATCTCTGACATACATAAGCTCACAGGAGAAGTACCATAGAGAGAGGGGGAGACCCCACCAATACTTACTGGAAGAAGCTATGGTAAGAAGGCAATACAAGAGAACACCTAACAAGAGAAAGACAAGCATGACACCACCAGAAACTAGGGAATCTACATCAACTAGAATGGAATACAACAACAAAGCAGAGGAAGCAGAAGGGTACGACTTAAAAATTACCATCATAAAAATGATAGAGGCCCTCAAAGAAGATGTGAGAAAATCCCTTAAAGAAATGGAGGAAAAAACACACAAAAAAGTGGAAGAAATGAAGAAATTACTTAAGGAAAGTATAGAAAGCCAAGAAAAAACAATTAAGCAGGTGAAGGAAACAGTCCAAGAATTGAAAACTGAAATAGAGAAAATAAAGGCAACACAAACGGAAGGAAGACTGGAAATTGAAAAGCTGGGCAAAAAATCGGCAACTATGGACACAAGCATAACCAACAGAATTCAAGAGTTGGAAGAGAGAATCTCAGTCACAGAAGATAAACTAGAAGAAATAGATTCATCGACCAAAGAAAATCATAAATCCAACAAATCCTTAACACAAAACATCCAGGAAATGTGGGACACCATGAAAAGGCCAAACCTAAGAATAATAGGCATAGAGGAAGGTGATGAAGCCCAGCTCAAAGGTGCCAAAAACATTCAAAAAAATCATCGAGGAAAACTTCCCAACGTGAAGAAGGACATGCCCATGAAAGTACAAGAAGCATAATGAAACCAAAATAGGCTGGACCAAAGAAAAAAGACCCCTCGACATATAATAATCAAAACACCTAGCATACAGAATGAAGAAAGAATATTAAGAGCAGCAAAGGAAAAAGGACAGGTAACATATAAAGGCAGACCTATCAAAATTACACCTGATTTCTCCATGGAAACCCTCAAGGCCAGAAGGTCCTGGATAGATGTTCTAAAAGTATTAAGAGAACACGGATGCCAGCCTAGGCTACTATATCCAGCAAAACTCTCAGTCAATATAGATGGAGAGAACAAGACATTTAATGACAAAACCAGATTGTCCCAATACGTATCTACAAATCCAGCCCTACAGAAAGTATTGGAAGGAAAACTCCAACCCAAGGAAGGTAACTACGCCCACAAAAATGTAGGCAACAATTAATCCAACTACAACAGAAACCAAGGGTGAAGCAGAACTAATATATTCACAATACCACTGCCAACAAGAAACCTAAATCAAACGAGCATCAACAGTCATAGGTCCTTACTCACCCTCAACATTAGTGGTCTTAACTCACCTATAATAAGACACAGGCTAACAGAATGGATACGAAGACAGAATCCATCCTTCTGCTGCATACAAGAAACACATCTAATCTTCAAATATAGACATTACCTCAGGGGAAAGGGTTGGGAAAAGATTTTTCCATCAAATGGAAATAAGAAGCAAGCAGGCATAGCTATCCTAATATGTAACAAGTTAGACTTCAAAGCAAAATTAGTCAAAATAGATGAAGACAGTCATTTCATATTCATCTCAGGAGAAATCCATCAACACAAACTCTAAGTTCTGAACATCCATGCCCCTAATACAAAGTCACCCACATTCGTAAAAGAAACACTTCTAAAACTAAAAGCTCATATAAAACCTCACACACTTATAGTGGGAGACTTCAAAACACCACTCTCAACACTAGACAGGACCACAAATAAGGAACTCAACAAAGAAACAAAAGAATTAACAGAAGTTATGTCTCAACTGGGGTTAACAGACATCTATAGAGCATTCCATCCAAAGACAAAAGAATATACCTTCTTCTCTGTTCCACATGGAACCTTCTCTAAAATTGACCACATACTAGGTGACATAACAAACCTCAACAGAATCAAGAGAATAGGAATAGTCCCCTGTATCTTATTGGACCACCATGCTTTAAAATTGGAATTCAACAACAACACAAATAGCAGAAAACCTGCAAACTCATGGAAACTGAACAATGTGCATTTGTACCAAACCTGGGTCAAAGAAGAATTAAAGAAAGAAATTGAGGACTTTCTAATATTCAACGAGAATGAGGATACAACATACCCGAACTTATGGGACACCTTGAAAGCAGTGCTATGAGGGAAGTTCATTGCAATAAGTGCCCATATGAGGAATACAGAGGATAGTCACATAAGAGAATTAACAGAGCAAATGAAAGCCTTAGAACAGAGAGAAGCAAATTCACCCCGCAGGAGTAGACGCCAGGAAAAAAAATCAACTTGAAGGCTGAAATCAACAAAATAGAAACCAGGAAAACAATACAAAAAATCAATGCTACGAAAAGTTGGTTTTTTGAGAAAATCAACAAGATAGATAAACCTTTATCCAAATTAACGAAAAAGCACAGAGAGAACATGCAAATTAACAAAATCAGAAACAAAAAGGGAAACATAACAACAGACACAGAGGAAATCCTGATAATTTTCAGGTCATACTTTCAAAATCTGTATTCCACAAAAATTGAAAATTCAAAGGAAATGGACAAATTTTTGCATAACTATCACGTACCAAAATTACATCAAGAACAGACAAACAACTTAAATAGACCTATAACCCGCAATGAAATAGAAGTCATTGAAAGCCTTCCAACCAGAAAAAGTCCAGGGCCAGATGGATTCAGTGCAGAATTCTACCAAACATTCAGGGTAGAACTAATACCACTATTCCTCAAACTGTTCCACAAGATAGAAACAGAAGTTTCACTGCCAAACTGTTTTTATGTGGTCACAATAACTTTGGTACCCAAACCTCACAAAGACAAAACTAAGAAAGAAAACTACAGACCAATATCCCTGATGAACATCGGTGCAAAAATACTCAATAAAATACTGGGAAACCAAATTTGAGAATACATCAGTGAAATCATCTAACATGAACAAGTAGGCTTCAAACCTGGAATGCAGGGATGGTTTAACATACGAAAATCTATCAATGTGATCCACCATATAAACAAACAGAAAAAGAAAAATCATTTGATTATCACTTTAAATGCGGAAAAGCCTTTGACAAAATTCAACACCCTTTCATGATAATGGTCTTGGAGAGGTCAGGGATAACAGGAACATACCTAAACATAATAAAAGCAATATACAGCAAACCAACTGCCAACATAAAACTGAATGGAAAGAAACTTAAGCCAATTCCTCTAAAATCAGGAACAAGACAAGGCTGTCCGCTCTCTCCATATCTGTTCAATATCATACTAGAAGTTCTAGCTAATGCTATAAGACAACAAAGGGGGATCAAAGGGATCCAAATTGGAAAGGAAGAAGTCAAACTGTCTCTATTTGCAGACGATATGATAGTTTACATAAGAGACCCAAGAAACTCTACCAAGGAACTACTACAGCTGATAAAAACCTTCAGTAAACTAGCAGGATACAAGATAATCTCAAAAATTCAGTAGCCCTACTTTTTTCAGACGACAAAGATAGATAGAGGTCTTTCAGATGACAAAGATAGAGATAGAAATCAGAGAAACATCTCCTTTATAATAGCCACAAGCAACATAAAGTATCTTGGTGTAACGCTTACCAAACAAGTAGAAGACCTATATAATAAGAACTTTGTGACTCTAAAGAAAGAAATTAAAGAAGATACCAGAAAATGGAAAGATCTCCCATGTTTTTGGATAGGTAAGATAAACATAGTAAAAATGGCAATCTTTCCAAAAGCAATCTACAGATTCAATGCAATCCCCATTAAAATCCCACCACAATTCTTCACCGACCTTGAAAGGATAATAATCAACTTTATATGGAAAAATCAAAAGACCCAGGATAGCCAAAACAACCCTATACAATAAAAGAATGTCAGGAGTCGTCACCATCCCTGACTTTAAGCTCTACTACAGAGCTATAGTTCTTAAAACAGCCTGGAATTGGCATAAAAATATACAGGTAGACCAATGGAATCAAATTGAAATTCCTGATATTAACCCATGCACCCATGAATACCTGATTTTCGACAAAACAGCTAAAATTATACAATGGGGCAAGGACAGCATCTTCAACAAATGTTGCTGGCACCATCAATTCAACCACATTGAACCTCTTAGAAGAGAAAGTAGGAGGCACCCTTGAACAAATTTTTATAGCATACTGCTTCTTGAACATAACTCCAGGGGCACAGACACTGAGAGAAACGATTAATAAATGGGACCTCTTCAAACTTAGAAGCTTCTGTAAGGCAAAGGACAAAGTGAACAAGACCAAATGGCAGCCCACAGACTGGGAAAATATTTTCACCAATCCTATATCTGACAAAGGGCTGATCTCCAAAATATACAAAGAACTCAAGAAACTAGTCAACAAAACACCAAATAACACTATTAAAAAATGGGGTACAGAACTGAAGAAAGAATTCTCAATAGAGGAATTCAAAAAGGCTGAAAGACACTTAAGAAAATGCTCCACATCCTTAGCTATCAGGGAAATGCAAATCAAAACAACTTTGAGATACCACCTTACTCTTGCTAGAATGGCTAAAATTAGAAACACCAATTATGACTTATGTTGGAGAGTAAGTGGGGAAAGGGGAACACTCCTCCACTGCTGGTGGGAGTGCAAACCCATACAGCCGTTTTGGAGATCAATATGGAGGTTTCTCAGGAAAATGGGAATTAGTTTACCACAGGACCTGGCAATCCCCCTCTTAGGCATATACCAAAATGATCCACATCCATGCAACAAAGACATCTGTTCAACTATGTTCATAGCAGCACTCTTTGTAACAGCAAGAACCTGGAAGCAACCTAGATGCTCCTCAATTGAAGAATGGTTAATGAATATGTGGCACATCTACAAAATGGAATACTACTCTGCAGAAAAAAATAATGGCATCTTGAAATTCGCAGGCAAGTGGATGGCACTTGAAGAAACCATCCAGAATGAGGTAACCCAGTCACAAAAAAGAGGAACATAGTATGTACTCACTCATATATGGATTTTAGACCTAGAGCAAAGGATCACCAGCCTATAATTCACATCACCAGAGGAACTAGGATACAAGGTGTATTCTCAGAGATTCATATAAAGTCCCTCACAGAACTGGAAAGGGAAATGTCCCCCCAGAGCTCAGAGGAAGTGGAGGGGGCTAGCAAATGGAGAGAGAAGTAGGAGAAAACGAGGGGGAGGGAAGGAAAACTTGTGTGACCAGGAAGATTGAGCCTGGTTAGGAATAGAAGACAAGAAAGAGGGAGAAAGAGACAGCGACAGAGAAAGAGAGAACACAAAAGAGGGAGACGATATTGGCTTGAAGGTAAAATTGAACACAAAGAAAGGTCTAGAGAACTACAAGACTGCTCCCAACTAACAATTTAAGCTTCCATGGAAAGGCTATCATAAATGCCCTTCCTGGAGAGTGAGATCAACAACTAACTCATCCATGGAGTCCTCAACTAATGACTGTTGGAAACAGGAGCAAACACCCATACATAAACACTGAGTCAATGTAGAACACAGATGCAGATGGAGAGGACAAGGCCAGGTGGCAGAAACACATAGAGACAGCTTACCCGAACAAGGAGGAGCTAAGGGGCCATATGACTGATAGCTGGGAAGCCAGCATGGGACTGAATCAGGCCCCCCTGAATATGGGTCTCAGCCAGAAGCACTGATTAATCTAAGGGACCTCAGACAGTGGAGCCAGGATATATCCCTGGTACACAAAAGAACTTTGTGAACACATACCCCATGGAGGGATATCTGCCTTAATCTAGAGACAGGAGAGAAGCCCTAGTCCCTAATTCACATGACCTGTCAGATCTACATGACCCCAACTGGATGGCATTCCCCTACATATGGAATTGGGGTGGGGGGATGGGAGTGGATGGTGGTTAGAGTGCATGTCAGAGGGCAGAGAGGGTAAAAGGGAAGGAAGGAGGGAGGGAGGGAACAAGGGAGGGAGGGTGGTAGGGAGGGAACTGGGATCTACATGTAAAATAATAAATTAAATTAAAAAAAAAATGCTTTGACTCCAAAATTTAAGTTGAAGGACAATTTACTTGGGAAAAGGATTTCTATTTTTGTTTCTACAGGAAATGAAAAGATGTGGATTCCTTCCAGACTAATGTAGTTTGATCACACCAGACCGCCTGAAACAGAGTACAAGATGATCCTACATTCAAAACAGCTGGACAAAGCAGCCTTACAGACTACAGCCAGGATTTCTGAATCTTCTTCAAATCCCCCATGACAGTGCCCCTTACCAGCAGGAAGTAGTTTGTAAAGAACAATGCCCAAACTCCCAAATATTGTGTATAAATATTTGTTTTCATTTAATTGGACTTGGTATATAAAATACATTAAAAAAACAAAAAACAAAAAAAAAATTCTGTTGGTATTCAACCACAACCCTTCAGTTTAACGAATATTTATTTAATGCATCTACCAATAATATTGTTTTGGAAATTGAGTTGCACAGTGCATTATTCTTTCCTGGAAAATTTACATTTTCATGTATGGGTAATCATTTGAATTTATGAATATCTAACTGGTAAGCTCCTTTGAAAGTTTTAAATATTTTTCCTTACATCTCCTTCTCCTTTTCCTTTGTTGCCTCTAGCCCTTCATTATCTCTCAAATACCTCCCATGTGAGCCCAACTGTCAAGTTGACGGCTTGCTTATGAATATATATATATATATATATATATATATATATATATATATATTCACAATTATGTAAGGGAAACTTCTGAGTTTGCTTTTGCATTATTGTTGTGTATATATGGTTTTGGTGCTCATTACTTTTTACCTAATCACTAAAATGGGGCTTATCTATAAAATGCTATTTCTTCACACATACACACACACACACACACACACACACACACACACACACACACAGAATAGAAAGAGAGAGAGAGAGGAAGAGAGATGGGAGCACATCAATTTTTTTAAGATTAGACGATTAGTATCATGACAAAAAACACTATAGTCAATATTGATGTGTTTGTAAAAGGGCTTAGAGAAGATAATCTATTCAATTAACTGGTCATATAAATATAACTCAATATTTTACACAGATAATTTATTGACTTCTTTAAAAATTATGATACTTTTGATTGTTTATAACCTATATTACAGGAGTTGAAGTTGTTAGTCCAGTTATACCAGAGAGAGTAAAATGGTTGAGGCAATCTGAGATTTATGAAATGGTAGATTCTTTCACAATGATTTTACTAGTTGAACTACAAGTCATAATGCTGAGAACTGGATGCAATTTTTTTCTATCATCTGTCATCAATGGTTTTGCTTTCTTCTGAATATTTTAGTGGCTAAACATAAGCATAAATATATTTGTTTCCTAACAAATCTATTTACATGTAAGTTTCCTTGTTTTTTTTCATATTAGTACTATTCCATTGTATAAACATATCAAATTTTCATTATCTATTCATGAGCCGATTAAAATCTAGGCTGTTTCCATTTCTAGGCTGCTGTGATTAAAGCATCAAGAAAAATTGGATGAACAAGTAGCCTGTGTTAGGATAAAAGTCATATATCTGTTACATGTGGTTGATCTATTTCTAGCTTGTTGAGGTGTGTCCACATTGAAATTCAAAATAACTATGTATGTCATCCTACCAGCAGTAAATAAGTAGCCCCCCCATTTGTATATCTTCACTTGAATTTGTCATCATTTTATGTTTTTGATCATAGTCATTCTGTGTGAAGTAAAATGAAATCACAAAGTGGTTTTATATGTTTCCCTGAGAGCGAAAATTTTTCTCAGCCATTTCCAATGCATCTTTTGGGAGCTCTGTTTAATTACATTCACTTTTCTTTTGAGTTGTTTACTTTCTTGATGTTTGTTTGTTTTTTTTTCAGTTCTCTGAATATTCTAAATTATATTGACTCTTGACAGGATGGATAGTTGGTAAATATTTTGCTACAAACTTTAAGCTTTATGTTTACTCAAATAGTGGTGTCCTACACTACTTTTTAGTTATATGAAGTGTTTATTAGTAATTATTTGTGTTAAGACCTGTACCACCAGTAGGAATGTCCATTGATTCCTTTAATATGCTAATGAGTTCACGAATATTCACTACCTTCTGCTTTATCAGATTCAAGGTGTCTGTGGTTGATGTCTTTGATCCTATTTGTGTTGTAATAAGGCAGGGTGAGGGCTAAGAGCTAAGAATTAATTTTCATCTTCTACATGTATCTTCCTAAATTTACCAGTTACTTTTGTAAAAAAGAAAATTCTATGCTTTCTACAATTGTCTGCTTCTTTGTCAAAATTCAAAATTCAAGTGTGTGTTGGAGAGTAGGTTTTGAAGTGGGTCCTCAATTATATTCCACTAAAAAAAAAAAAAAAGTGTTATTGTGTTTCTTGACCAGTATCAATCTCTTTTCCCATAATATTGTATGGGTTACCTGTAACACATTCCAGCAGGTTTTTTTTTTTTTTAATTGCCTGGGGTTGTTTTGGCTCTCCAAGTTCTTTTGTGTTCTGTGAGACATTTAAGAGCATTTTTCAATATATGTGAAGCACAGCATTTTAAATGAGTCTGTCTGGAAACAATCATTCTGAGGGCAGTATATCTAACACAAAAATAAAAACACCACACTTTTATTTTGTGAATTTTACCTTTCAACATTCAGGCATGTGTGTTTCATTTTGAAACTTATGAAGGGACCATATGTGTAAGTGATGTCAAATGAGCACAGGTAGTTTATAGTTCTACAAGAGGTTACAGAAGAATTATAGAAACAAAAATGTTACATTCACATTACAGATGGGAAAATAGGGTAAAGGAGGTTATGGGGGAAGGCCATACAGTACTGAACACATTTTTAAAAGTCACATGAGGACCTTCTCTTTTAAAAGCAAGTGTCCGTGTGGATATGTGTGTGATTTTTGTCTGTGCATATATAAAAAGAGTTAAAATGGAGTTATAATATGGTGATGACATATCAACTAGATACCTCTAGATAACAAATAATAATATTAGATACATAATGGATTACTTATTTTGGAATTGTTTTTCCCAAATTATGGGCTCTTTCTAATGCTACTAGTTACACTCTGAAACTTGGGGGGATAAATAAATGTACATGGGGGATGGAGCAATAGGGTTAAGGATGGTATGGGGGAGGTAGGAATGAAACTTAATGTTAAGATCATATTGCTAACGACACCAGCCTTGATTTATAGAACATAAACTTCTTAAGATGGTATTAACCTGGAGGATTCCTTCTTACTGTCTAACATTCATAATGCTGAAAGATATTCTGCAAACTCCTAGAGGATAATAGCAGTTACCTGCTTTATTCAACAATGAGATCTATGAGCTACAAGGACTACTGATCTGATAAGACATGCTCACTGGTATAATACCAGCATAAATGTACTGAGAATACACAAGCAATTTGTAATTGGTTTTCAGTCTTGCTCCATGAGATGAATCTCATGCCTAGCACTGTAAAAGGAGCAAGAACCTATTGCCTGTTGGATTGCAAGTATCATAGGGAGAATCTTATACTATTTTTTTTATAAAAGGCAATATTAAACTAACTCCTAATGACTTTATATTATACCCATAGATTAGTGCCTCTTGCAGCCTTTCAGAAAAGCTTGTTTTAAAATTTCTATTATTGCTAATTTTGCTATTATTTTTTCAAATGATGGCAATTAACAAAGAAAACCACAAGTTGTCAAGGTGTAGAGAATAAGAGCTTACAGAATGACCATTCCTAAACATGATATCTATGTCAAACTATTTATGAAAATAATCATAAAAACTGTAATAGACAGAGGTGAAGTGATATCTATAAGAAATTGATTTCCAGACATAGCAATGTTGTTGCATATATAAACTCACAATAACTCCAACGTATGCAGAAACTCATGCCAGATAAAACCCACCTTAGAGATGGGAGTTGGGCACAAGTTTGCACCCCTACCTGAAGAGACATTGGCTATTGATAACTTGTGGGAGGGAAGGAGTTTTCCTTTAAGGGTTGAGCACCAAAAAGGACAAACATCTTCCAGTGGAAGGCCACATATCCAAGAATATGTAGGCAACAGAATTTGTACTTGATGGGTTTTTTTTATAAAAAAAAAGCCAAAAGTGGGGTAGATAGGCAAGGGGAATTGAATTTAGGGGAAGGTGACTATGGTAAGCATATATTATAGGAAAAGGCTAACAAAAAGTGAGGGAATACTGAAACAAAATTATATTTGTTGGCTATAAAATTGTGACTAAATAGAAATACCATCCAAATGATGCCTATATTGTTCTGTATTTATTAATAGACTTTAATTTTTATGTATTTGTGTTGTTTGCTATTCAACTTAGAAATACATATTGTTTAAAACCTGGAAGTGTGCTCAGCATGGGGAGAAATAAAGTCAGCAAGAGATTCATTTGCAGGCAGTCAGACAAAGATATTGGCTACTGAGATAATGGCAATGAATGAAACTAAGAGATATTATGGATTTACAGACAATGGCTAAGTAACAGGGGCATTCCAATGGGTTTCACAGAAGTGTCAGCCAGTTGATCCATATGTAAAAATGTATCAACATGAAAACACCTCCAGGACAACCAAGGAAACTTGATATTCAGGCTGCCTGAGTTCAGATACAAGTTATTTGGCTTACCAGCTATATGTGAAAGTGAAAATATGTCACTTTCATTCCTGTGAAGGGAGACAATAGCAGAAGATCTGTGGTCATCAATGCAAACTAATGTAACAAGCACCTGCATGGCTATTAATAACTGATAAAGTATTCAGACTTTAAAAATAATCTAGCAGAGCAAGAAAAAAGATACCATAATAGAGGGAGTCATTACAGGTTTTAATTTGGCACTAGGGAATTGACTAGAGCCCAACTAACAAATCTACGCAATACTGGAAAGGCTACCTTAAATTTCCTTCTCTGATAATAAAATTGATTACTAACTACATTATACGCCATCCTAGAGCCTTCATCTATTAGATGAAGGAAGTGGAAGCAGACACAGCTAAACACTGAGACAAACTGGAATCCAGCTGCTGCAAAAGGGTGAAGTGATGACCAAAGGGGTCAAGACCAGGCTGAAGAAATATGTAGAAACAGCTGGCCTGAACAAGGGGTAGCTCATGGATCCCAGTCTGATAGCTGGGAAACTAACACCCCTGAATGTGCATATTAGTTAGGAGTACTGGTCAGTCAATGGCACCTCTGGTAATGGATACATATTTATCCCAAATATGGAAATGGACTTTGGGAGCCTATTCCATGTAGAGGGATACTCCCTCAGCCTAGAATCATGGGGGAGTGCCTAGGCCCTTCTCCAAAAGATATGACAGACTTAGAAGACTCCCTATGGAAGTCTGCTCCCTAGGGAGCAGAAAGTGGATGGAATGTGGGTTGGTGGAGGGAACAGGGGAGGAAGGAGGGTAAAGGAACTAGGATTGACCTATAAAACAAGTTGTTTGAAATTTAAATTAAAAAAATTTTCAAAAAAAATCCTAAGGTGTATATAAGAAAACTTTACACATAGAGAAATAGAGAAATAAAGTGTTTTCTACAATTATTTTCAAATTTCATATTAATACAAGAAGTAAAACAATTCTACTTGGATATATTTTAGAAATAAATAATTTATAATTATCAGCTTTGAATATTCTCTTTTGTCTTTGAAATTATATAATCTTTAGGCTTAGTCATGCCTCAAAATGATCACTTAATCTAATGAGTTATTATTATTTAGTTTTTGGCAAAACATGGAAAGTTAAGTTACATTTGTATGAAATCAACCTCCAAGGCTTAGAATTCTAATTAAAGCTTGAGGTTTGTTGAGAAAAGTAAGCTATGATTTTATCATTGCACTCCTATATAGTATACAAAAGTTCAAGATAAAATTCAAATAAAATTAATAATTTATTTAAATCATAAATAATGCACCAAAAGATTTATGAATACTTGGTTATAAAGATTTGCACTGTAGGCTCTTCCTGGATAATAATTTGAAAGTGCATAATAATTTCCTTTCAAAGCTTTTATTGATCCTGTTACAATAAAAAAAAAATATTTGCTCAGTTGTATGTATGTGAGCAAGAAGATTTGAAATTATCAGTGAATATTACAAGCAAAGTATAGAGAATGATGGGTGTGAATCAGAGTCATTGTGTATGCCCAGGCTTTGTGTCTTTATTTCTGAAAATCTGTATGTGAAATCATTAATATTGTAAAGTTTGTTACTTGGAATCATACTGAGAAGTGAATGTGGGAATCATCTATGACTAGGTAAGAACTCTTCCAGAGTTAAATCCACAAAACTCCAGTGTCTGTGGTTTCTTTTCTTGTACTTTTAATTTCTTAAAAATATTTTATTAGTTCTTCTAGAGTTTCAAATAATGTACTATGAATTTATTAACCCTAGTCCCTCCTAGATTAATCTCCACCTTCCTACATGTACAAGTTTACATTTTTCTCTTCCTTTCACATTCCTCTGTCTTTCATTTATTTAATTTAAACCTATTATGTTTAGTGAAGGTCAAACATATTAGGAGCAAAATCAGTTCAGGAATGTGGGTGATGTATCAGATGTCATTAAGTAAAGAAAGTTGATTCTGTCTCTCCTAGAAAATATTTAAATACTAATAGATCATCTGCTGGATATGGGATTATGTGATGTCTCTCCTTTTTTTATGCTGGGATTTTGTCTGATTCAAGCTTGTCCAGGTTTTATGCATGCTGTCCCAGCCACTGTAAATTCTCATATGCATCTACCCTGTCGTGTTTAGAAAATACTGTTTACTTAAAGTCATACAGCACTTCTAGCTCTTTCTGTTCCTCTTCCTTAAAGACACCTAAATCTCAAGCGTGTGTGTGTGTGTGTGTGTGTGTGTGTGTGTGTGTGTGTGTGTGTGGGTGGGTGTGTGTGTACTTTTGTTTTATAAAGAAAATATTTCAGAAACTTGCCTAGGCTGTCAATAAATTTGCAATATTTTTTTTATCAGCCCATGTTGTATGAACTCTTTCTGGGGAGAGTACAATAAGTGCCTGAACATCACAGATAGAGGGCCTGTGACAGACAAAAAGTAATGATTATATCCTGGTCCAACTTGGTGAAGCAATATTTTTATTGGGTTTACTTACAGAGCTTGGGCAAGTGGTTATTTGCAGTAACATAGGTGACCACAAGGCAGTCACACTACAGAAAAGCCCCACCATAAATAATGACTTCTCTTTCACTGCATGGATGTAGTCCCCTGATTTAATTAGCCTTCCAACCTATGTAGTTGTCTCTAATGTCTCCCCAGTAAGGTCATATGCAATTAGGGCAGATTTGAATACAACTAAAAAGGAAGTACAAATACAAGAAAGAGTAGCTGCGTTTTCACCAGTCAACATGCTGTTGATAAGGACTTTTCTGCATGTAGTCACAGCTGCTTTTATGCAGATGATGGTCCTGATGGGGGAGAGAATAGTGCTCTACAAAAGTTCTGTTGGTAGATAAGCTTATATGAGTATATCTACATTCAATGCCCAGCTAGAGCATACTTCTGATATAAAGTGAATAGCAATTCTTCTTTCTTTCAGAATTTTAACTAAGGCCAGAAAAGAACAGCCACACAATTCTTGTGAAAAATGAAACATTCTAAAATATTAGGATTAGAATTTGATATATTGTCTAAATTAACCAAGGAAATAAGTTCAAATGGTAAATTACTACAGCATATATATATATATATATATATATATATATATATATATATATCCTTAATATTAATCTTTAAGTGTATTTAGATTAATGATATTACTTTTAATGATTTCATAAAACTCTTTTAAAATTTATTTTATTCTATGTGTATGAGTGCCTGCCTGCATGCAAGTCTGTGTACCATGTGCATGTCTGGTATCTCTAGACCTTAGAAATGGGTATCAGAACCCTTAGATTTAATTCTGTAGATGATTCTGATCTGCTGTGTGTGTGTGCTAGGAATGGAATCCAGGTTCTCTACAAGAAAAACAAGTTCTCTCCCCTGCTAAGCCATCTCTCTTCTCCCCTGGTACTGTTTTCTTTTTTTTTTTTTTTTTTTTTTTTTTTTGTCTGTGTAGTGGCATGGGTCCCCCCTGAGCAAAGAGTAAGCTCTATCATCCACTTTCTCAATGTCCATTAATTCAAAATTGAAGATACTGACTCGTACATATTTGTTCTGATTTGTGGGGTTTGAACTTGAATGTATGGAAATTATGAATTCTCGAAGAAGAGAAAGAAAATCAGCAGAAAGAGTGGATCAGACCCAGACAGAACTCAGGTAGGCTATGTGATTCTAGCAAGAGTATTATTTTATGGCACAGCCCCAGTTTCAAGAATTGTTTCTGTCCCTGCTTTAATCAGGATTCCTCCTCTCCTGCTTAAGCTACAAATGACAGATCTTGATTTTCTTTATGAATAAAAAGTAGGTTTACAGGTTTCAGATATTGACAAATGAAGACAGTGACACTATTCAAGAGCCAAGGATCACAGTTCATAAACATTGCTCAAGGGTTTATACTGCTCTATGAACACACTGTTTTAGCATAGCCTATTGTTTGTATTTTTTCTATTTATTTGTTTGCTAGCATGTTTTTTTTTTGTTTTCTTCAGGAAAAAGAAAGTAAACACCTTCTGTTCTTTAGAACTGAGGACAAAATAGTGTTTTCCAAGAAGGATTAGGTACTATACTAAAAGTCCTGAATTGCATTGCTTGTTCATTCCCTTATCTAGTAAGATGAAAGAGAAATGTTTATTTCTCCCCACTTTTGTGTAATAGGATGGAATGAAGATTTCTCCTTTCTTTGTAGATGCTATCTTTCCCTCCTCCCACTAGTTTTCCTGTGGCCTAAGTGTTGAAGTAACATTAGCAAAGATGGTGTTTACAATTGGTGAGAAGAAAATCAACCCACAGCAAAACTACAGATATTTTGCAATTCTTCACTGATGAGAATGCATTTTTAGAGTACATTTTTCTTTTTTAATGTGGGGATTTAGGAATGTAAGCTTTAAAATCTTCCAGTAGGGTGAAGGATCCATATACAATTCATATTTGATGAGGTTGTAAGAGGAAGAAGAAAGCAAAGAATTCATTCATTCATGAAAATATCATACTCATTTTCCTAAAAAGGGAAGACTACAGATTCAGGGTATAAGGAACAGAATTCAACCGAAGAGCTTTCTTAGCACCTCACAATCACTTAAAGGTTTCTTAAAACACAGCTGCATGTTTCTTTTAATTAGCCCAGGATTCACTGCTGCACACATTGCAAGCACTCCTTCTTGAATAGCATCCTTGAATAATGCAGCTGGGAATGGAGTTGGTTGAGCCTGATGCAGCTGAGCAACTGAAACGATGGAAATCAAATGTGAATTCTGATGAAGTGATTTCATTTTGAGCCTTTCAGATTTCTTCCTTTTCAAATTTAAAAGAAACAAAACCTTGAGTTCAGCTAGTTCACTGCCTATTCCATGCCAATTTGCATTTTCAGATAATAGAAGTATTTTGACTAAATGAATATTGAAAACAAAATTCTATTTTCTAACTTAATGGTGAGAATGTTTTTAGTGTATTGAGCCTATAGTAATTTTCTTCTGATAATATAATAACTGACCTCATTTGTTAAGTGAAGCAAACCTGTTATTTTTCCTATTAAAGTTCATCATTGCTACAATTACTCATTACAAAATGTTACTTTGTTTCTATCCCATCATTTATAGTATGTTCAGTTTCTGTAATGATTTCTACTGTTACCTATTTGAAACATAAATACAATCCCTGGTATCCTGCTTTAAAAGCAAATGTAACACATATGCTGCTACTTGGGAAAAGTTTTATGAAGAACAAAGAAGCAGGACTGGGTGGAGAAAGTCTGAGTTGTGAAACATGCTAAGTGCTTTGAGATTTCTCTAGGTTAAGGCTTGTCACTCTAGTAGGTGAGTAATAACTTAGTTCCCAGCAGATGATGTGTTAAAAGGCTGTAACCCATGGTATGTACACATTAAAGCTTTTAGAAGTAGAAGCGCCATTTACTAAATACCATAGAGTTTAATTCTTCAAAATACATTTTCTCCTTTGAAAGCTGCATTGAAATATTGAAATATCTTTTCTGAATCTCAGGCTGTTTTGATAATACCAATGTTTTATATTTGTCAATTATAGTCTCCAATAAATAACCATTTAATAACATGGCTTTTACTAATTTATAATTTGCAGACATTGAATTATATGCCTTTAAAAAGTGATTAAATGTGACTAATTTTTAGTAAAAACTTATGCATGTTTCCTAAAATTTTAAGACATTTTTCATATTTTTGGAATCATCTGTAGATTTAAAATGTAACATCTTCAATCATGAAATAACAAGTTTCATTTTGCTTTCTCCTCATCATAAGGGTTTAGATTTCTCTGGATATGTTGAATGGATAAAAAGAAAACAAAATAAAACAAAACACCTGTTATAACTATTATATAATTCAAAAACATTATTAGAATTCATTTAGTTTTTAATTATGTGGAATTGACTATAATGTTTTTCTGTTCTGTGGGCATATATATGCTATGGTTTCTTAAAATAAACAATAACACACAATTCTTATGCTAACTTCTGATTTATAATTTTATTTAAAATTTCCTCTATTTCAGTTAAGATATAACTATTTGCCTTTTCTCCCCCCAAATTAAAAGGAGTAACCTGGTATGTCTACAAGTTTTCTGACTCACTTTGCTACATTGACTCATTGCTGTGACCAAATACCTATTTAGCAACAATTACAGTGGGAATGTTTAACTTGGTTAAGAATGGAAGAGCAGATGAAGTCTAGTATGACAGAGAAGACTTGTAAGCAGAAACTGGGAACAGATTGACCACATTTCATCCTCACTCATGGAACAGAAAAATAAACACTACTGATAGGCTTGCTACTTTTTATTGAGTTTATGATCTGGGCCCTTTTAAAGCTACTGTCTATATGTAGTTTGGATCTTCTCACCTCATTGATGCACTCAGAAACTTGTCTCCTAGGTGATTATAGATCATGTCAGTTTGGAAATCAGTTTTAACCATCATGCACACTTAATTATACTTTTTATTTAGGAGAAATAACGAGTTTCAATTATTTACAATTTAAGTTAGTGTGTAAAACCTATACTTACAATCATAGATTAATGTTACATTGTCTAAATATACATGGAGTTCATTCACATTTTCAAGTCAATGTTCTTTTATGACTTCAAGATGTCTCTTATTAGAATTTTGTTTCAAAATAAAATTGCCTGGTGGTCTTAACAATAATTTAAAAAATACTACTAAAATGAAATGAGACTTTCTAGTGTAAGAAATTGGTAGGAAACATTAGTTTCAGCAAACAATTTTCACTTGTTTTGTGTTGGTTCTGGATGATAAAGAGTGAGATTTTCCATGAGGAAGCCAGTGACCTTGTGATAACACAGCATTCACTGTAATTTTATAGGTTCTGAAATAAGCCAAATGCCTCAAATTTTTATCATTTTTATGAAATAAAATTAAAATAAAAGCCTTGGTTCAGTTTACTTTCTCCATGAGTTATGATAAAACAAGAAAACAGGACAGTTTGAAATATATTCACAATTTTTGTATATAATATTCAGTTCTTTATATTAATTCTGTTCATATTTCAAAGAAACACTAAGAATGATCATGTAATCATTTTATTTTCAACATTAAAATCATTTTAGGAGTTTGTTTATATTTCATGAATGATTAAGTACTGCCTGAGGAATGAAAAGTAATTCCAAAAAATTAGGTTCTATCTATTTTAATAAGGTGACAATATTTGTTCAATAACTGTACCTGAAAAAGATGTATTCAAATAGTTTAAAAGAATGCTAAAAACAAACAAACAAAAAACAACAACAACAGCAACAAAAAACAACAATGAAAACTTACAATTGGAGAATTACATTTAAATAGAGACATAACTGGCTGGAGCAATGACTCACTGGTTAAAAACACTGCCTGCTATGGCAAAGAACTTGGGTTTGATTCCCAGCAACTGCAAGGCAGCACACATCCTCTCACAGATTTATATATTACAATACAGCTTTCCCGACTATTACAATAAAAATTTACCGCTATATTAATTATATAATGCAATGAGGATATTCTAATAGGTAAACAAGGTTGTCACAATAGCTGCAAAATTTCATGATCATGTTTATGCAATTACTTCATTATCTCCTGCTCTGTTTATAGTCTCACCCTAACAGAGGGAGAGAACATATGGACTGAAATGGACCCATATGTAACCTAGACTCCAGGGAGTCCAGACTCTCTTCTTATCCAGAGTCAGTGAATGAATGGGAAGACTCTAGTTTTTTTCATTTCCTTAATGGAGTGAGAAAATTGAAATGTTAAGGAGAGTCAAGGTTGGGGAAATGGATCATCAGCTGAGAACACCTTGCACTTCCAGAGGACCCAAGGTTGATTCCAAAACCTACATTACATTTCACAAATGTCTGCAACTCCAGTTCTTGGGGATTTCATGCCCTTCTTGGCCCCTCGCTGAACAAACACACATGCAGGCAAAATGCTTGTTCACATAAAAGAAAAATAAACTAATTCAGAAAAGAAGAGCTTAATAATACTTCTAATTTTTATATGTCCTTGAAGAACTTTAAATATCGGTTATTGGATATCAGGTACATGAATTTACCTTATTATATATTATGCTCAGATGAATTGATTTGATTATGTGCCTGACTACAAATTTATTTGCTTAAGGAAGGATTTAGAATTTAATCAAGCATGTCATTTTAGGTGAAGAAAGGAAATAGAAACCTTATGGCAGGGAAAGTTTACAAAATATAACATCTGAAAATTAAAAACAAAAATTAAAATATAATAAAAAGAAAAAAATCCCTTATGGAAATTTGAATAAGAATGGGAATGTTTTTCTGAATATATTTATTTTTTCCTGGAAATGGGATCTACCTGAGCCCTTCAGAGATCAAGGATTGTTTACCCATATTTTTGATGAGCAGCACTAGAAGACTCCAGAAAATAATGGCAATCACAGAATCACACTAAAATGCAGTGTTTAGATATGTAAGATCGCAACAATAGCCTCTTGAAATGGAGTATCAAATTAAAAACATTTCACTTTGTATTGCTGTTTAATAAGGATCAGGATAAACAAATAGGCAGAATAGATGTTTATTCAGGGAGAATAACTTACAACCTAGACAGATGTACACCAGCAAGTTCCACCAGATGCTCTCCTCTCAGCGTCCTGCCAGCAAGAGACGGTTTCCTTTTCCTGGGCTCCTCTTCAGACCTAGTTGCAAAGGTCACTTCTGCCCCTGGCTCAATCCCCCAATGGGCGAGGTCAGTGCCACAGAAGGAGACAAAGTGAATATCCTACTACAACTTTGTACCTTTTGTTCTTGAGATGTTTGTATGTGTTACAATCTATTATAGTTTTCTTTTTATATATTCTTGAAATAAAAGTTATATCTTAGCATCTGGTCTTTAAACAAATTAAGGTTTATATAGCATTAGTATTAACTCATAATTGTGATGACTTTACTAAACAAATTAAGTTTTGGGGAGAAAGGTAAATTACAGGGGCCACCTTGACAATCAGCATTTCTATCAATGTGTACAAAAGCATAGTGTTACTTGAAAATTTTATTGGTTTTCCTTTTTCTGGTTTCATTTTGTCTTTATACGATTCAGAACTACCTTGAATTGTATTTACCTGTATACCATCCAATGTATATGACAATTTTTCTGGTTATAGAATTTGAATCTACCAATAAAAGCTGTTGGTCTATACTTAGGCATGTTTTTAGGGATAGAGAGTTCACTGGGAGGAGAGAACTAGGAATAGGGTATCTCAGGAATTCTGAAATGTAGCAGAGCAAGGGATGAGTATGGTGTACTGAGATAAGTTATAGAGCCACATGGTAGAATATAGATTTTTAAAAATGGGTTAATTTAAGTTGTAAGTGCTGATTAATAACAAGCATAACTTTGGGTTGAGAATTAAGAATTAATAATAAGGCCCTGTGTAGTTATTTGGGGAGCTGGCTGGTTGAACAGTGCTGGATAGCAATCCTGATTTAAAAAAAAAAAAAACTCAGCTTATAATTCTCTGTTTAGGTCTGTACCCCATTTATTAATTATATATATATATATATATATATATATATATATATATATATATATATTAGTCCCTGTGTCCTTATCTGATCTTGATATATTTGCTGAGTGATAACTATTATAGAGAAAAGCATTTCTTTCAGACTTTCCCATTTGCTAGAATACAGGTTTTCAATGTGTATCTGTGTGATTCTCTGGATTTCCTTGGTGCCTATTGTTTTATCTCCCTTTTACTTTCCAATATTGTTGATTTGGATTTTCTCTCTCCATGTTTTAGTTAATTTGGACTATTGCTTTTAAATAATTCATGATTTTCTCAAAGAAGCAACACTCTGTTTCATTGATTATTTTATTGCTTTTATTCTCTTTGTTTCTATTTTATTGATTTCATTACTTCCTTGGTCTGTGATTCCTTCTATCTGTTCTATAATTTTCTGGTGTGATTTACATTGCTAGTATGAGATCTTTTCATTTTTTTTTATATAGGCTTATTGCAAGGAACTTTTATCTTAGAACAGCCTTTATCGTTTCCCATAATTTTGGGCATGTTGTATGATCATTTTCATTTAATTTTCCAACTTTTTCATTTGTTTTTTAGTTTGTGCCTTGGCCCATTTTTCATTAAGTAGAGAGTTTTTCAATTTCTTTGATTTGGTAAGATTTTTGCTGTTTCTATTATATTGATATCCAGCTTTTATCTGTGGTGGTATTTAGATTTTCTTGTATCTGTTCAGACTTACTGTCTATTTGAGTATGTAGTGAATTTTGGAGAAAATTCTATGAGGTTCATAAAAGACATATTCTTATTTTTTGGGTGATTTTTCTGTAGTATCTGTTAGGCCCTTTTGGTTTATAACATGTTAGCACCAGCATTTCTCTGTTTAGTTTTAATCTAGAACACATGACTATTGGTGACAGTGGAGTAGTGAAGTCTCCTAGTATCAGTGCCTGACGGTCAAGATGTTATTCAACTTTTAGTAGTATTTCTTTTACTAAGTTGGTCACACTGCATTGGCAGATTTTTTTTTAACTGCTCTAGATTTGGTGGATTTATGTGGATTTCGTCTTGTTCTAAGACACAAGTACATAAAAATTTTGGAAGGATCTCATACTTGCAACTTAGCAGCACAGAGGAAATGTCTAGAAGAAAAAGATGTCACACCCAAAAGAAGAAAATGACAATATATTCAAATAAATGGCTGAAATAATAAACTAGAAAGAAAGGAAGAAAGAAAGAGGAAAATCTACAAACTCAATTAGAAAGATTGGAGACGATACTGAGGCAAACTAAACTATTATGCAATACCCAATTTTATTGAGAGCCTAAGACAATTTATACTTTCAGTGTTTAGAAAGTTCATGAGTTAATTTCTCATGATTTAAAGCTATTTGAAATTAGAAGAACAAATCACACTTGCCATAAAAATTGTATTTTTAGATGCATATAAAGAATAGCTTCAACATTTAATTTAATAACCATTGTAAGCAATAATGAGTAATCTGATTACTAATTACTACTACCTACTATACCTGGGAAGATCACAAAAACACATTCCAAGAACAATTCCCTGTTTTGTGGAAACTGAGGTTGACAAGACAGGCTGCTTCCATATCGATTTTATAATTCATGTTATAGTAAAAAACAAATTAGGCTCATTAGTGTTTATGATTAAATCTATGCCTCAAGAATTAATCAGTATCCCACCTAAAACCTTAACTAAATTTGGTCTGTATTTCCTCTTCCAGGAAATGACAGTCATGCCTTTGTTTCAGAAAGTTCTTATGACCACCTGGGTATGACCACCTCACAACTATGCCTTTATTTCAGGAGGTTGTTATTTCCCAATTTTATACTATGTTCTGTGTTTGTAACCAAACAATCCCCCATTTGGAAAGTCCCTACCCCTGAACTCTAAAAATTCTTATCTCCCAATGTCCAATGCTTAACCTCCCCTTAGGGAGAGACTCCCCTTGTATATGAATATAAAAACTTGCTCTAATTAATTTGAGTAGGTGAGATTTCTCCTCAAATCTGTGGGATTTAGAAGATCACAAGTGTCTCATCTTATTTTCTTAGGGTAGTCTCACAAGCACTCAGAATTCTCATTTGACTTCATTCTTGGAACATATACTTTTTTTCCCTCTCTCTTTACTTGTTTTTTATGTATGTATTTATTTATTTACATATGATCCCAGATCTCTCTCCCTCGCTCCCTCCCTCTTTCCCTCTCTCCCCCTTTCATTCTGACCACCCTCCCCTCATATCCCACCCCCATGCCACATGTAGCGTGATGCCATCCAGGAGGGATCATTTAAATCTGTCAATTCATTTCAAGTAGGGACTAGGACTTCTCTTCTGTCTCTATATTAAGGGAGTATCCCTCTATGGGGGATGTGCCCACAAGGTCCTTTTGTGCACCAAGAATACATCCTGGTTCCATCTCTGAGGTCCCTTAGACTGCTCAGGCCTTCAAGCTGAGACCCGTGTTCAAAGGGCTGAGTTAGTCCCATGCTAGATTCCTAGCTATCAGTCTGGGGACCTGTTAGCTCCTCCTTGTTGGGTCTGGTGTCTCTATGTGTTTCTGCAGCATGGTCTTGTCCTCCCTCTCTGCATGTGGATTCTAGTTTGATTCAATGTTTAGTTGTAGGTGTTTGCTTCTGTTTCCAACAGGTACTAGAAGAGGGCTCCATGATGGTGAATAAGTTAGTTGTTGATCTTATTATCAGGGAAGAGTATTTATGGTAGCCTTTCCACTGTTGCTCAAATTGTTAGTTGGAGTCAGTCATGTAAATCTCTGGATATTTCTTTAGGTTCAGTTTTCTCTTCAAGCCTATACTGTTTTCTCTCTCTCTCTCTCTCTCTCTCTCTCTCTCTCTCTCTCTCTCTCTCTCTCTCTCTCTCTCTCTCTCTCCTGTTCTTCTATTCCTCCCCTGACTCCATCTTCCTAGACCCATGTGCTTTCCTCTTGTCCCCTTCTCTTTCTCTTATTTCCCTCTCCACTCACTGCCCCTCCCCCTACTCCCTATTTGCTCTGGAGAACTTGTCCCTTCCCTCTTCTTTGAGGGAACTTAAGATGAATCGCTTAGAATCCACTTTGTATCCTAGTTCCTCTGGGGGGGGGGTGTGAACTATAGTCTGGTGATCCTTTGTTCTAGGTCTAAAATCCATATATGAGCAAGACAGTAGATATAACCTTTGATGGGTAAGCAATGCAATGTTGTTTGCTATGTCTTCTGATTACTGTGAAGTTTAAAATCTATTCTGTCAGATATTAAAATGGCTATGGTAGCTTTTTCTCCATTTGCTTAATTTTTTTTGTTTGTTTGTTTATTTTGTTTTTTATTTATTTTATTTTTCTTATTTTATATAGATCCCAGTTCCCTCTTCCTCCCTCTCTGTCTCCCTCCCTCCCTCTCAAGCCCCCTCTACCCTACACCACCCTCTCATCCCCTCTCATTCCCCCCTCCACAGGGAGGGTGATGCCTTCCAGGAGGGATCAACAAAATCTGTCAAGTCATTTAGAGTAGGGACTAACCCCACCCCTGTCTATATGGGAAATGTGTTCTCAGAGTCCTTTTGTAATATAGTTTCTAACCCTTTACTCAGAAGTAGTATCTATCTATCATTGGATGCATCAGAAATATGGATTCTGTTTTTAAGTCAATTATATAGTCTGCTTTTTTTCCCCTGCATTATTGAGACCATTGATGTAAAGAGATATCAATGAGCCATGATTATTGATTCCTGTTATTTGTTGTTGTTGGTGGTGGTGGTGGTGGTGGTGAGTGTGTGTATGTGTGTGTGAGTGTATATGTCTGTGTGTATGCTTTATTTCTTTGGACTTTGATAGGTTGGAATTATTTATTCCCTGTGTTTTCTCCCTTTTTAAAATAATTTTATTTACATTAAAACAAATTTATTTTACATACCAATCCCAGTTCTTTCTCCCTCCCATCTTCCCATTCTCCCCACCATCCCCCCATCCCAGCACCCATCCACTTCTTGGAGGGGGTAAAGGCCTCCCATAGAAAATCATGAAAGTCTGTCACAGGACTGAGACCCTACCTCTCCCCCCATCTAGGCAGAGAGAGTATTCCTCCAAGTGGAATGGGCTCTAAAATATCAGTTCATGTACTAGAGATAAATATTGGTTCCACTGGCAGAGGCCTCATTGACTGTTCAAGCCAACCCTGTAACGAGTATGGTTTTTCTGCCTGCTGCCGCCGAGTCTTGTCCCGCTGCCGCGCCAGCCCCAAATAATACACAGAGACTCTGTTTTGATACAATGCTGTTGGCCTGGTTACTTGTTTCTTATCAGCTAGCTCTGCCTTAATTATTAACCCATTTCTGCTGATCTACGTATTTTCACATGACCTTCTCTTACCGGGGAGGCGGCTGGAGTCCAGCTCTCTCCAGACTCTCCATCTTGACTCCTCCTTACTACTTCCTATTTCCTCCTTGTCTCCTAGTCGCTCCTATCTTCCTTTCCTATTGGCCAACAGTGCTTTATTATTAACCAGTATGAGAAACATATACAGAATGACATCTTCCATCCTCTCCTCTTTTCTGTCTAAATAAAAAGAAGGGTTTTAACCTTAACATAGCAAGATATATCACATAACAGTTATCAAATAAGAATCACAGTTAACACTATTTAGTCCATTAACATTCAGCAAGATTTGAAGAAAATATTTTATCATCTATTCTATCTTTGTTTATCTAAAGTCTAAGTAACTTATCTTTAATCCTAACTAATGAAAACTATAACCATAACTACCTGTCTTCAACTCCTTTAAAGACCACAGAAGGATAATATATAAGCTCTAGAAATGACAGAGACAACTCATTGCCTGGTCACCCGAAGTTCTTTTGTAATCTTCCATCTTTAGCCCATAGGCCATAGTGTGTCTGGCAGACTCTTCAGCAATGCAGGAAACTTTAAACTGTCTTCTTGTATTGGCAGTTTGTCAGTCACTTTTCTCTGTGTCGTGCATACTGTCTCACAGACTCTTCCATGAAGCAGGATCTCTGTAGCAATGTCCATCTTGAATCAGGAGTCACTTTCCTGTAGGTCCTGCATGTTCAGTTTATACATCACAAAGTCAAACAGTCCAGACAAGAGGAGTATCTTGTCCAAATGGCTAGTCTTGTCATATTGGAGGCAAACTCCATAACGTGTTTCTTTAATGTCCATCTTCCTTTTTGACGCAGGTGGTGTTACCAGGAGCATTTATGTCTCATTGTCAAGTAAAACCCTAAACTATTTTAAATGCCATATTCTGTAGGTCTTTGAAAGGTTTGAAGAATTCTTATCTATCTTAAATACATCTCTGTGTATCTTGAAAACCCTAACTAAAATCTAAGCTTTGACTATCATAGGTGATTATCTATAATCTGTACTACATTTCTAACTGAGCTATATAAACACAATACCTAAGCAAAAGGAGAAATATAAACATCACAAAATTGACCTTAAATTGTATCAATAAATGAAAATCCATTCCAAAAAAAGTAATCATATCAATACCATAATTCCCTTTTTACCTTTAAAAATAATTGGCTGTGATCATTACCCATTTATAACCAAGTCCATTTAAATGAAACCAAACATTTATAAACAATATTTGGGAATTTGGGCGTTGTTCTTTTTAAACTACTTTTTGCTGATAGGGGGCGCTGTCATGGGGATCCTAAGAAGATGTAGAAATCAGCTGTAGTCTGTAAGGCTGCCTTGTTTAAGCTGTTTTGAACGTTGTATCACCAGCAACTCTGTTTCAGGGGGTCTGGCTTGATCAAACCACATTAGTCTGGAAGGAATCCATAGCCTTTTATTTTCTGTGGAAACAAAAATAGAAATCCTTTTCCCCAGTAACTTGTCCTTAGACTTAAATTTTTGAGTTAAAGCATTTTTAAAATATATAAATTGAATTAATCCAGCAGCATTTCCTTTAACAGTTGTTGTTTCCTCAGCAGTCAAACAATACAAAGACAATATAATACCGTACAGTATACAAATTTTTTCCATCTGTGGCTTTTTAGTATTTTGTTTCTTTTTTATTTTTTGAGACAGGGTTTCTCCTTGTAACTCTTATCTGTCCTGGAATTTACTCTGCATACCAGGTTTACTTTGCAAATCACAGATATCTGTTTGCCTCTGTCTCTCAAGTGTTGGGATTAAAGGCGTGTGCCACTACACCCAGTTCCTCTTTGTCTTTTCAAACCCATTTTATTTTTTTTCATGTCTCCTTATTTTAAAACACACTGTAAACCTTTAGATTTTTAATATGAATCTGTCTTTATTGTTAATTTTTATCTTTATCTGGCCACAAGTCTTTATCTGTTAAACAACAACATTGTTAAAATGAAAGTCTTTGTTGTTTCTGCCGCGGTTTATAAAAGTTGGTGGCGGCTATTTTACCGCCAGCAGTGAAAGCTGCACTCATTGCCTTGATCTGCATTGGAGATGTGGACAATGCCATTGACATCTCTCATACACACCAATAAATTGGTAGCAGAGTTTCTTAAAAGCCCTGCGTTTTTTTGCCGCTTATGTTGAGTCAGGAATCCTCCCTTAAAGGAGCCGCACAAATATCTGCTTGTCTCTTGCAAAGCAGATTCAACCGAGAAAAATGCTGTTACTAAGAAACCTTGTTTGTCTGTGTTCTTTTGTTTCTAACACCACGTTTTTAAGCTTTTTTTAAATTAAGTGTAAGTTTTTATTAGCCACATGGGCGCCATTTGTAAGGAGTATGGTTTTTTTGCCTGCTGCCGCCTAGTCTTGTCCCGCCGCCAAGCCAGCCCCAAATAATACACAGAGACTCTGTATTTGATATTATGCTGTTGGCCAGGTGCTAGTTTCTTATTGGCTAGCTCTGCCATAATTATTAACCCATTTCTGCTGATCTATGTATTTTAACATGGCCTTCTCTTACCGGGGAGGCGGCTGGAGTCCAGCTCTCTCCAGACTCTCCATCTTGACTCCTCCTCCCTACTTTCCTATTTCCTCCTTGTCTCCTAGTCCCTCCTATCTTCCTTTCCTATTGGCCAACAGTGCTTTATTATTAACCAGTATGAGAAACATATATACATAATGACATCTCCCATCACACCCCAACTGACACCCATGTTCCAGGAGCCTAGTTCAGTCTTGATCAGGTTCCCCAGCTGATCAGCCTGGAGTTCCAGAGCTCCTACCTGCTCAGATAATCTATTTTTTTTTTTTTTTTTGGTTTGGTTTTCCCTTTGCTGACCCCTTTGTTCATTCCTCCTTCCTCTCTATAGTTGGATTCCAGGAGTATGGCTCATTGCTTACCTGTGGGTGTCTGCTTCTGCTTCCATCAGCTACTGGATGAAAGCTCCAGGATGACATCAAGGATAGTCATCAATCTTATTATAGGGGAAGGGCATTTAAGGTAGCAGTTCTCCTATTACTTAGATTCTTAGTTGCAGTCATCTTTGTGGTTCTCTGGACATTCCCCTAGTGTCAAATTTCTTTTTACACTTATAATGGCTCCCTCAATTAAGGTATTTAATTTCTTGCTCTCCTCTATTCTTCCCCCAACTCAGTCTTCCTAATCTGTCTTGTCCCCCTCCACCCCTTCTACCCTTCTCTTTTTCCTACCTTCCTTACCCTCCCCCTATTCTCCCAATTTTCTCAGGAAATCTTGTCCCTTTCCCTTTCTAGTGTAGGAGGGTCCACGTATATCTTTCATAGGGTTCTCCTTTGCCTTATGTATAATATCCACTTGTGAGTGAGCATAAACCTTTTTTTTTTTTTTTTCTGTGTCTGGGTTCCCTCTTTCAGGATGGTTTCTTCTAGTTCAATCAACTTGCCTGAGAATTTCAGGATGCCATTGTTTTTTTTTTTTTTTTTTTTTTTTTTTTTTTTTATTTTTTTACTGCTGAGTAGTACTCAATTGTGTAAATGTACCACATTTTCTTTATCAGTTATTCATCTGAGGCACATATAGGTTGCTTCCAGTTTCTGGATATTACAAATAATGCTGCTATGAACATAGTGGAACAGTTGTCCTTGTGGTATGAATGTGCTACCTTTGGGTATATGCTGGATCTTGAAGTAGACTGATTTTCATTTCTCTTATCTTATTTTATTTTACATACCAATACTGAATTACAACCACCAAATTGATATCCAAAATAACTACAATTTTGCATTTCCAATAGCAATGGAGGAGTGTTCCCTTTTATCAACATCCTTTCCAGCATAAACTGGCCTTGGCGCTTTTGATTTTAGCCATTCTGATAGGTGTAAGATGCTATCTTGGAGGTGTTTTCTTTAATGAAGTTAATCTAATTCACATGATTATTTCCTTCTAGTACTTTCTGTAGTGATAGATTTGGACATAGTGCTTTATTTTGGTTTTAAAATGAATGTCTTATGTTTCCATATATGATGATTAATTTTTTTTTCTGGATATGGTAGCCTGGGATGACATCTATGATCTCTTTGAGTTTGCAGTATACTTGTTCAGGACTTTCTGACTTTCACAGTCTCCATTGAGAAGTCAGCTGTTATTCTAACAGGTTTGGCTTTCTATGCTACTTGGACTTTTCCTTTGCAGCTTAAGTATTCTTTCTTTATCTATGTAAAGTTTGTATTTTCATTAATATATACTAAGAGGCTTGTATTTATAGTTCAGTGTATTTGCTATTTGGTATGATCCTTGCATCTTGAAAGTAATTTTCTTCTCAAGATAGAAAATTTCTTCTAAGATTTTGTTGGAAGTATTTTCCATGCTTTTGACTTTTCTTTCTTCACTTTCCTCTATCTCTATTATTTCTTAATTTTTAACTTTTCACAATGCCCAAGATTTGCTAGATTTTTGCATCAGGGGTGCCCAGATGCTCTCTAAGCATCTGTGACTGTGAAGATGGTAATTCTATTTGCTGATATCTCATCTTTGTGGGTTGGGAGCTTTTTTCCTTCGGTTTTTCTCCTTATTCTGGTTCTTAGTAGAGTATAGTATCTGTGTGTCTCCTGGAATGAAATCTTCTGTTGTTCTTGCTGGTGTGGGCACTGTGGGTTCCATAGAAAATATGCTTCTAGGTATTGGGACCTGACACTCAGGAAAGGAAAAGATTTGGGGGTAGTGGGAAAGCAGGCTGTTCAAATGGATCTGCCTAGTAAGTCCTCTAAATATAGGAAAAGAGAATAGGGAGAGGCCACAGCATAAGATTTGCTAAAGTGTTGGTGGTAAGACTTGGGCTTTGGACTTGGAAGAAGGGAAGAAGGTGTGAAGATCAGGAATTAGCCTACTTGCTTCGCTGGTAAGAGTGGAATGGGGGTTCCCAAGGAATGACAAAGCAACCAGTAGAGGGAGGTAGGAGATGAATATTGTTGGGTCCACTAGAGATGAGGTGGGGGGAAGGGAACTCCATGGGTTCTGTTTCATAGCTAGGGATGATTCTGGTTGGGATTGTTCTTGGAAGATTTGAAGTAAAGGTAAAGTTCTGCAGTTAGCCAAGCTGCTTCCCAGGCAGGAGTGACCGGTGGATTCACAGAGAGTAGAGGAATCAACATTTTTTTTAACATCAAGATCTGCTGTTCTTCAGTAGGAAAAGTTTTCATTTTCTGTATTGTAAGCTCTTCTTATGTGGATAAGGCACACATACCTGCTACTTTAGGCGCTGAAGCCATTACCAAGGTCAGACAGTTTATTAGATAATGATAACTTCTGGATCATTGACTGTGCCCAGGCCTATAATTCCAGCTCTCAGGAAGGAGCTGCATGATTATTGTTTTGAGATTGAGTCCAGCTTGACAGACTTAATAAGATTCATAACAAACAGAGCTTTAGAGTAAATAAAGCAACCACCCAACAAAATATCACAGATAACTCTAAAAAACCTCAATATTTGTTGTGATTAGTGAGTTTATTTATCAATGGGTGAGTTGGTTTTACAAAAGAAAACAATTTATTAAATGTGGTACTAATTTAACTTAATTTCCAGACTTTCAAAAGACAAAGAGATATTAAATTTTAACAATACTCAAATGAAGAAACTTAGATATTTTCATAATGAAAACTTACATCAGCCCTGTACTGATTTCTGGAGCTAAGAGAACTTTCAAGGAATCTAATATGATGAAAACGTGTGTGTGTGTGTGTGTGTGTGTGTGTATGTGTGTGTGTGTCAGACTTTGTAGTTTAAAGGAATGTGTGAGTATGTTTGTGTGTGAGTGCATTTATTAGACTTCATAGTGTAAAAGATTATGCATGAACATCAGTTAGACTTTATCATATAAATGAGAGGAAGTCTGTATGTGTCAATTATACTGTATAGTGCAAAAGAGTGTGTGTGTATGTCATGTCAGACGCCTTAGTGTAAAAGAGTACATATCTTCAATAGTAATACATGGGAAATAAAATTCAGAATATAAAAACTTTTGTGAAATAACTGCCAACAATTACAACTATCAACATAAATTTCATCTAGCACTCCTTTTGTTTTAAATTGTCTATTCCAAAGTGGCACACATGGAGTTAAAACCATACAAAAATCTAATAATAATGTGTAACACAAAAAGTAAATGAACCCAGTAACTGATATTGGTGTTCAAACTTCAAGGTGTACATCTGAAAGCAAAGTAGCTGGCCACTAGTTCTTACTACCACCTCAGGCTAAATAGACTGATCCTGCTGTCTGTCCTCAGTGTGGCTATAAAATTCTGAATATAGCTGGAGAATCAGTACCCGATACTGAGTCTTCCTCTCTTCAGTGTGGCTAAGGAATCAATGCCTATTCTGAAATTTTGCTCATGTCTTACATACCTCCCTAATGCTGGAATTAGAGGTGTGAGCTATAATTCTCTATTAGACAGATTCAATCTTGGGTAGATCTAGGTTGCCTTGGACTAACAGAGATCCATTTACTTCTTAATCCTGAATCCTAGGATTAAAGTTGTTGTGTGGCACCACCTCCCAGCTTCTGGCTTCTGGGATTAAATGTGTGTGCTTGGCTTCTATGACATATGGCTGATTTTTTGAATGTTTAGGCAAGATTTAATAAATCATAAATAATATATCACTACAATAATGTTAGAACATATCAGTCCTGTATTGCACGAAGTCAATAACTTCTAAATTAATAGCTGTAGAGGTACAACTATATGTTTAAAATAATTTGCTCTGAGTTGAAAGTTCATGTCCAATAGAGATTGCTTTAAAATCCCTTTGATGCACATTAAATTAAGAGGATATATGTGCTCTCATTCTCAAGCCTGCCAACCTAAAAATCATTAGTTAAATAGTTGTACTTTATCCTTCTTGCTGCTAGTTACTATTTATTTATATGGAATATGAAGAAAATTTAAGTTTCATGCCAATAAAATAACTTTCAGATTTTTGTTGATCCCTCCTGGAAGGCATCACTCTACCTGTGGAGTGTGTGTGTGTGTGTGTGTGTGTGTGTGTGTGTGTGTGGGGATGGGATAGGAGGGGTGGTGAAGCGCATAGGAGGGAGGGAGGGAGAGAGAACGAACTGGAATCAATATGTAAAGTAAGAAAAAATAAATAAGAAAAAATTTAAAAATTTAATTTAGGAACATGATCAATAATGACTGGATTGTGTAGCATGTTGGCATTAATAGAAAATGGGTTAAATTGTTATCACCCAGAGCTACCACAAAGATTGCTTTCATTAGCCCCACATCTATGTTCTATCTTGCTGGATAGCTAACAGCCTTCCACAGTTCACCTCAGTTAGATTTGCATTGTAGACTTGCTTCAGCAAGAGTTCCCCAAACTTTTCCAATTCCCTTTGTAATAATTAGGCTGAAATTATGCACATCTAGTAACTTTACACTTTGGGTTTATAATTCATATCATGACATATTTTTCCTAAAACTAAGAGTTTCATTTTACTGCTCAGGATTCTATACCATCAACCACCCACCCCCTACATTGAAGACCTCATCAGAGATCTTACCTACTCTGTCTCATACTTCATCACATGGATTCATGAAAGTTTTGATGATATATAGTGACATCATCTATTCAAGTTCTTTTCAGGAATTTGAATAGACACAAGAAATCTATATTCCTCTGAAAATGTCATTTTATTTTATTTTATTTTACAACAACTGCCTCCTGTTCTTTTGCATAAAAGGGAAGCTACTTACAGCAAACACATATCCCAGCTATTTGTCTCAGTAGATTTGTAATTACTTTAATTTCTGAGCCTGAAATCTACTCCTCTTCTTTCTACCTGATAAGACTTAGTCATGATTTGAATTTTATTATACACAATCTATCCAATTCTGTACTCCTATTTTCTCTCCTCTGCAGTCATGGAGGTAGCCACTTCATTGTTTCAGAAAATTTGGCAAATTTTCATGCATTATTTTGATAACTCTATTACCCTAGCCTCATGGAAATTTTATACAAATTATTGTTTAATTTAAAAATTATGATCACTAAATCTGCATATTTCTCTCATAAGTTGGGAGTCATCATTTCACATTTAAACATCAATCAAATACTGTCACTTACATATTTTGAATATTAAAACTCAGGTTATTACACCTAACAATTTCTATATGTGGGGATATCAAATAAATTGAGGGCCTGTTTTACACAAAGACAGATTTAAGCAGTCAAATTAAAACAAAGATAAATCATTATTTATTGTTTTTTATTATTTTCTCCATCTCAACCTCAAAACTAGGGTGACTGATACAGAAGGGAAAGCCAGATAACATATACTTGTAACATTTTACTCACTTATCAAGAAATAATTAGAAAATGCCATCAGGTTAGGTAGAATAAGTGATAGATCTCACAGACAATTCAATTTGTCTGTGTACATATGAAACTACATTGCATGGTTTAAAAGAAGCAAATGAGATAGCATAGCTCTTTATTTATAATTTGTTCTATGTGATATTTACATCATTTATCTTGGTTCTCTTCATTTCCCTGTTTCTTCATCTGTTCCTTCAGCCCTTGCATGCCCCTCATAAAACAAAATTTAAGATTAAAAGGAAAATATATAAAGTTAAAATTTAAAACGGTAAATTTAAACTCTCATTATGGAAGCTGCAGTGTAACACACTGAGTCACACTGTATACCCCTTTTTCCATATAACTTTACTTGCAAGTGTTCATTTCATAGGATCATTTGTCTGGTTAGAGGCCTCTGGTTTTTCAGCTGCAACACAGGGCTTGCCCATCTACAAGGCAATACAATATATTTATTTTAACAGCAAGAAATATTCATTAAAGAAAACAGGAAGCATATAATTGTTCATGTCTAACCTCCCAACCCCCAACCAGTGCAATACAGAAAGAGATGTCACCCTTTTGGTATAGTATTGCAACACTCTCAACACTCTCTTCTTCACAAATGATATGGAAGTTACCACCTTGTTTACAATAGCTGTGATTATGCACAAGACACAATCCTAAGATTGAGCCTGATTAGTGTTTCCTTGTGGAGGAATGGGAAGGTTTTCATGGACACAAGCAGGATAAAAACAACTCACAAGAGACTTTTCAGAAAGTACCTATTGAGGCAATATCTGAGGTCCTTTCCCTGCCTCCTCCAACCCTCTAAGCACATATAAGCAGTTAACACTTTCTTGTCACAGAAACATTTTCTACTGAAGTATGTAGTACAGTATGCTGTCAATGTTCTTCTATGTAGTGGCAACTTTTTCTGCCAAGAGATTAGAGGTACTGGCCTTAGGGTGTGGCTTCAGTGTATAGTCCTCCTCACATCCCATCTTAAAGTAGGTGCAATTGGGGTCTCTCTCTCTCCTCTTCTCCCTTGGTAGGTGAAGGTGGTTTAAGACTTCAATGTCAGTAACTCTGGATGATCTGAGGTCTCTTGGAGTTCTCATGCAGAGGGCATAGGGGGGCCTAAACTCAAACAGAGGACACAAGAGGGGACAAGACTGAGATGGGGGAAGGCACCAAACATACAGAATAAAGAAAGAATATTAAAAGCAACTAAAGTAAAAGGTCAAGTAACATATAAAAGCATACCTTTATAAATTACAACTGAATTTTTCATGGAAACTCTGAAAGAAGGTCCTGAATAGATGTTCTACAAACAGTAAGAGATCATGGATGCCAGCCTAGACTACTATAACCAGCATAACTCTCAATTACTTTAGATAGAGAACACAAGATATTCCATGACAAAACCAGATTTATATAATACATATCCACAAATCCAGCCCTACAAAAATCTTTGGAAGGAAAGCTTCTACCCAAGGAAGTGAAAATACACTTACAAAAACACTTTACCAAAATCCAGAAAAAAGGGGAAAATTCACACCACCAAAAACAAATCCAAAACAAACAAGAGTCAAGATTCAATGCTCATTATTATCCATCAATATTAATGGTCTTAAATCACCTATAAAAACACACAGACTAACAGAGTAGATATGAAGACAGAATCTATCTCTTTGCTGCATACAAGAAGCACACCTCAACCTCAAAGACATATGTTACCTCAGAGTTAATGGTTTGGAAAAGATTTCCAATCAAATGGCACTAAGAAGCAAGCTGATGTAGCTATCCTAATATCTAATAAATTAGATTTCAAACTAAAATTATTCAAGAGAGATGAAGAAGGTCATTTGATATTCATCACAGGAAAAGTCCAACAAAATGAATTCTCAAGTCTGAACATCTATGCTCCAAATACAAAGGCATCCACATTTAGTAAAAACAGTTACTAAAACTCAAATCACATATTAAATCCCACACACTTATAGTGGGAGACTTCAACACTCTCACCACAGGACAAGACTACCAGACTGAAACTTAACAAAAAACAAAGGAACTAACAGAATTTATGACCCAGTTGGGATTATCATACATCTGTAGGACATTCATTCCATCCAAACAAAAAAGAATATACCTTCTCAGTACCACATGGAACCTTCTTAAAACTGACCACATACTCAGCCATAAAAGAAACCTCACAAGATACAAAAAATTGGAATAAACCCCTGTATCTTCTCGGATCACAATGCCTTAAAATTAGAATTCAGCAACAATAAATATTGCAGAAATCCTACAAATCCATGGAAATTAAACAATGCTCGACTGCACTATGATGGGAGATGCCATTATGCATATATGTTTCTCATACTGGTTAATGAATAAAGCCCTGTTGGCAAATAGCAAAGGAAGATAGGAGGGACTAGGAGACAAGGAGGAAAGAGGAAGTAATAAGGAGGAGTCAAGATGGAGAGTCTGTTGAGAACAGAACTGCCATTCCTCTGCTCTCAGTAAGACCACGTGGAAATACATAGAAATGGGTTTACATTTAAGACAGAGCTAGCCAATAAGAAACAAGTTACTGGCCAACAGCATAATATCAATACAGAGTCTCTTTGCCTTATTTGGGGCTGGCGTGGTGGTGGGACAAGACTGGCGGCAGGAGGAAAAACTTTGCTCCTTACAGCACTACTCCTAGATTAAAAGAAAGAAAGAAATCAAAAATTTTCTAGAATTCTATGAAAATGAAGGCATATTATACCCAAACCTATGGGACACTCTGAAAATAGGGCTAGAAAGAAAGTTCATAGCACTAAATGAACTGGAGAATAGCCACACTAGAGAATTAACAAAATACCTGAAAACTATAGAACAAAAAGAAGCAAACTCACACAGAAACAGTAGACACCAGAGAATAAGCAAATTGAAAGCTGATATTGATAAAGAAGAAACAAAGAAAACAATACAAGGAGTCATTGAAGCAAAGTGTTGGTTCTTTGAGAAAATCAATAAGATAGACAAACTTTATCCAACCTAATCAAAAGTCAGAAAGAAAATGAGAATGTAGAAAATCAGAAATGAAAATTGGGAGATAACAATGAACACTGAGGAAATCAAGGGAATCATCAGGACATACTTTGAAAACCTGTACTTCACAAAATTGGAAAAGTTAAAGGAAATGCACAATTTTCTGGACAGATATCAGTTAATAAAATTAAATCAAGAACAGATATGTAATTTAAATAGATGTATAACACAAATGAAATAGAAGCAGTCATCAAAAGTCTCCCAACAAAGAAAGAGCACAGAGCAAAATGGTTTCAGTACAGAATTCTACCATAAAATTGAAGAAGTAATACCAATACTCAAAATTTTTCCACACATTAGAAACAAAAGGATCATTGCCAAATTCTTTTTACGAGGCTACAATTACCATGCTACCATACCACACAAAGACACAACTAATATAGAGAATTACTGACCACTCTCCCTCATGAACATTGATACAAAAATATTAAAGAAAATACTGTCAAATTGAATCCAATAACACATCAGAAAAATCATACAACATGATTAAGTAGGCTTTATCCCAGGGATGCAGGGATTCATCATGACAAAATCCATCAGTGAAACCTACCACACAAACAAACTGAAAAGGAATAACCAAATGATCACCTCGCTAGATGTTGTAAAAGTCTTCCACAAAATTCAGCATTCCTTCATGATAAAGGATTTGGAGAAATCAAGGATAACAGGGAAATCCGTAAACATAAAAGCAATATACAGCAAACCGATAGCCAACTTCAAACTAAATGGAGAGAAAGTCAATGTGATTCCTCTAAAATCAGGAACAAAACAAGGCTATTCACTCTCTCCTTTTCTCTTGAATATTGTACTTGAAGTTCTATCTAGAGCAATAAGACAACAATAGGAAATCCTGGGGATAAAATCTGGAAAGGAAGAAGTCAAACTTTCACTATTTGCAGATGATATGTTAGTGTACATAACTGATCTGAAGAATTCTACCAGGGTACTCCTACAGATGATAAAAACCTTTAGCAAAGTGTCAGGATACAAGATTAACTCCCCCACAAAAAAAAAGTTCAGTAGCCCTACTACATACATACATTTGATGAAGGGGCTGAGAAAGAAACCAGAGAAACATCACCCTTTACAATAGCCACAAACAACATAAAATATGTTGGGATAATTCTAACCAAATAGGTTAAAGCACTATATGACAAGAACTTTGAGTCATTAAAGAAAGAAATTAAAGAAGATACCAGAAAATAGAAACATCTCCCATACTCTTAGATAGGTAGGATCAACATACTAAATACAACAATCTTGCTAAAAGCTATTTATAGATTCTATGCAATCCCCATCAAAATCCTAGCACAATTCTTCACACATCTTGAAAGGACAATAACAAACTTCATATGGAAAAATGAAAACCCCAGGACAAACAAAATAACCCTATTCAAGGAACTTCTGGAGGCATCACAATCCCTGACTTCAAGCTCTACTATAGAGCTATAGTAAAGAAAACAGCTTAGTATTATAACAAAAAACAGACAGATGGGCCAAAGGAATCAAATGGAAAACTCTGATTTTAAACCACACACCTACAAACACCTTATTTTTGAAAAATATGCTAAAACTGTACAACGAAAAAAAGAAAGTACCTTTCACAAATTGTGCTGGCATAACTAGATGCTGACATGTAGAAGATTGCAGATAGAGCCATACCTATCGCCATGCACAAAACTTAAGTTCAAATGGTTCAAAGACCTCAACATAGAAGATAAAGTGGGAGGTGCCTTTGAATGAATTGGCATAGGAGACCACCTCCTGAGCATAATGTCAGTAGCACAGACACTGAGATCAGCAATTAATAAATGGGACCTCCTGAAATTGAAAAACTTCTATAAGGCAAAGGACACAGTCAACCCACAGAATGGAAAAAGATCTAAAGCAACCCCACATATGTCAGTGGGATGGTCTCAAAAGTATATAAAAAACTCAAGAAGCTTGTCACCAAAACACCAAATAATTCAATTAAAAAGTGGGGTAGAGAACTAAACAGAGAATTCTCAATAGAGGAATCCAAAATGGCTAACAGACACTTAAGAAAGATCGCAACAACCTTAACTATCAGGAAAATGCAAATCAAGGCAACTCTGAGATACCATCTTACACCCATCAGAATGGCTAAAATGAAAAACACCAAGAACAGTTTATGCTGGAGAGGATGTAGAGAAAGGGGCACATTGCTCCACTGCTTGTGAGAGTGTAAACCTGTACAGCCATTTTGGAAATCAGTATGGCGGTTCCTCCAGAAAATGGGTGTCTTCCTTAAGATCCATTAATTCCAGCTTTAGTCACATACCCAAATAATGCACATGCATATAACAAGTACTTCTGTTCAACTGTGGTCATGGTAGAATTATTTGTAATAGCCAGATTATGGAAACAACCTATATGCCCCTCAATGGAAGAATGGATGGCGAAAATATGGTATATTTACACAATGGAGTACTACTTCCCAGTAAAAAACAATGGACAATTAAATTTCCAGGCAAATGGATGGAACTTGAAGAAACCATCCTGAGGGTGGTAACCCAGTAACAAAAAGACAAACATGGTATTTATTCACTTATGTATGTATGTTAGATATAGAAAAAAAGTTTACCAGAATACTATCCACACCTCCCAAGAAGCTAAGAAATAAGAGAGACATACGCGGTCCACAGGTGAAGGGGAAAGGAACAAGAGCCCCTGAACAAATTAAAAGCATTGGGGGTAGGGGGTCAGGAGGGAGGTAAGAGAAAGAGGAAGTGAAGGAGAACATGAGGGATCAGGAAGATTGAATGAGGAGATGAATAGAGGAGAACAAGAAAAGAGACACATCAATAGAGGGAGTCATTATAGCTTTAAAGAGGAAATCTAGCACTAGGATATTGTACTGAGCAGCACAAGGATGACCCCAACTTGGAACCTAAGCAATAGTAGAGAGGCTACCTTTCCCCTATAATGAGAATGATGACTACCTTAACATGCCATCCTAGAGTCTTCATCCAGTAGCTGATGGAAGCAGAAGCAGAGATCCACAGCTAAACACAGAGATGAACTCCTGGAATACAATTGTAGAGAGGGAGGAGTGACAAACAAAGGGGTCAAGACCATTCTAAGAAAACCCACAGAAACAGGTACCCTGAGCAAGTTGGAAATAATGGACCCCATTCTGACAGCTGGGAATCAACATAGGACCAAACTAGGTTCCCTGAATGTAGGTGTCCACTAGGAGGACTGGGTAGTCTATGGAACCTCTGGCAGTGGGACAAGGATGTAGCCCTAGTGCAAATGGACTTTGGGAGCACATTCTCCATGGAGTGATAATCCTTTAGCCTAGAGAAACAGGGGAGGACTTAGGCCCCGTGACAGATTTTGATGATCCCCCATGGAATGCTTCATCCCCCCTGAGGAGTGGATCAGGGGTGGGATGTGGGGGGCAGTGGGGGGGCATGGGAGGATGAGATGGAGAGAAAACTGGGACTGGTATGTAAAATAAGAAAAAAAATATTAAATTCATTTAAAAATTATATCCAAGTTAATACTATACTTCCTAAGATGTGAAAATGATTCATGGTTGCTATTTTCTTTCCTGTTTTATTTAAAGAAAGCATGTGTCTATTATACAGACCTATATTGTATTATGAAATTTATACAAATAGAGTTAAATGCTTAGATATAACCTGATTGTAAGGAAATGCATAAAACAAGCTAGAATTACTTCAACCCCTCCCAATAATAAGAAATGATATTTTTGAGGATATAGAGATAATGACTCAAATAATACTAATTATGTAGATATATAAAAGTTACATAGCCTTCAATAAATAAGTACATTTTTGTTTTTTTTTTTTATGAATCAGTTAAAATACACTATTGAAGGTCATTAATTAAGTATATTGTGTCACTTCTAATTTACTTTTTAGATTACTAATCTCATATATAGCAACCAATTGAAGTAAGTTTCATCAATTGACATATTCGTGAAAGAACAACACAAATAGCAAATAGTTGCAATAGTATAAAATCATTATCATTATTATTATTTCATTATAAAGCTAAGTGCCCAGGTAACAATGTTTAGTATTTAGAAATAAAGACATTGCGATGTAGTACTTGCGGAGTGAGAAATACTGTATTTCAATCAATGTTTAAGTGTGTGTGATAATGAAAACTTATGAGTCATCTGTCTGTATACAATTTGTTTTATCTCAATCAAGAATTAGTGTTCTTCAGAGTGTTCGCATTGCCAAGACTCTCTCTACAGTTTTTTTTTTTTTTTTTGGTGTGTATATATATATATATATATATATATATACATATGTGTATATATATGTGTGTGTATATATATACACATATGTATATATATGTACAAGCTTCCAAATAATGTATGTAACTTAAGACAAAACATACATCAATCTAGCCAGGCATGGAGGCACATGCCTTTAACCCAATGCTTGAAAGGCAGAGGTAGGTGAATTTCTGTGAGTTTGAGGCCAACCTAATCAAGACAATGAGTTTGAGGCAGCCAAGGCTGTCCCACAAACCCTGTCTTAGAAAACAAAATTAATAATAATAATAATAAAAATAGTAATAATAATAATAATAATAATAATAAACAACAAAACAAAACAACACTAACAAAATAAAAACAAAAATCCTAAATTTTATTTATTAGGTGTAGAAAATATGTCAAGACATTTCTCTCCATGGACTGAGGCAGTTCAGTCAGAAATAGTGCCTGAGGTTGCAACATTAGAAGCAGAGTTCATATTCCTATGTACCCAACTAAAACACAAAAGTGCTGAACATATTCCTGTGATTCTGTAACCTTGCCACAGGAAGAATGGAGAGGTCTGAAGAGCTAGTTCAGCTTGTATTCTCATAGCACTGAGGACCACTACCCCATAGGCTGTGCCTTTCCACCACTTCAATCAATCACTAATTGAGGAATTTCTTTGTATTGTTACCCAAAGCTATTATTATGGAGGCAGTTTATTAACTGAGGGTTCTTCTTTCCACTTGACTCTAGTTTGTGTCCAGGTAACAACAATAACAAAAAGTAGCCAGTGTATTATTCAGCTGAATATTATCAGAGAACAAAACATGCTGGCTCTTTGTTATGTAATCAATGTAAAATAAAGAGGACAGTGCTTGAAGATGAGATGTAGTAAGCAGTTATGAGTGAAGGTGATGACTGCTGCACCAAGCAATAAGTTAGAGCCAAGTCAATTATTTAAACTAGACTCTCTGGAGGCTTCTAAATTGATATCTTTCTATAAGACATTATTGCAAGAACAAAATTTGAAGTGCATAATCCATTCTAGAGTAGATAATATTAGAACACAGACCATAAGATCATTACTTTAAAATACTAGAGCTAAGTAATAACGGAGAATATCTGTGTTCACATATAGCACTCAGGTTTCTATTTTGAAAACTTGTTGATTAAGAAATAATGCATTTTTCCAAGTATGACTAAACACAATGATATATTGTTCATTGGACACTTGAATGAGAAGAGAATGCTAAGGGATATCAGAGAACTGCCTGTGGTCTTCTTTCCTAGAGTAGTTTTCTGAAACAGATGCCATGGGAGGCAATGCTCATGTGAAAGTGTCTTCACAGTTCACTTCTCTTCTAGCATATTTCAAATTGTGTGCTATGAATCAGAAACACATTATCATTCCTCCTTCTTACTCTTACAGGGCTCAGTGCTCATGTACTTGCTATTTTTTGAACTGATGGATCCCACCAGAAAAAGCAGCATTAGCTAATTGACAACTAAAATCAAGACAATATCATAACACCACCAGATTCTGCCTTTTCTTACACTTTCTGATCACAGAAAGAACATAGTAATTCCCAGACACTAACACGGGACTAACTCACTTTTGGGAAAGTAAAATCTCAACATTCTAAAATTAAAATACAATCAGTAGGGAAAAATCTTCCCCATATTATGAAGATATTAGTAAAGGTGTTGAGGAAACTGAGGAAACTGAGGAAAACATCATCAATAAAATAATCCATCCAAAACAAAAGTTATTTCAGAGACTCAAGAAAATACAACAACAATTAAAACTCTTGGTTTAATCTTGGTATAATCAATCATTTAGCACATGTTTAAGGGATTTTTTTGCATACAATATAATTAAATGCTTGCTATGTGCTTTGCAGTGGGATAAAGTTTTAGTGGAGAATTATGAGAAACAAGTGAATAGTCCAATATCAACTGTACCATAGAGAAGGAAGGACTATCTCTTCCATTAAACCTTGCCCCTTGCTAGCACCTCTCTCAGATTTGCTCCAATTTTCAGTCAGATATTCCACAATAAAACAGTAAAATCCACACTTAGATTTGAATTGATTTCTGGCTTAGAATGATGGAAGTGACTCTTTCAGCAGGTGGAAAAGCACATGCAAATACTCTGGTGAAATATGAAAGAATCATGAGGAAAATATATCAATATATATATTTCAGCCATATGATTGGAAGGGAATAGGAGGAAAAATGATATCAGTTTACTCACTTTTTATATAAAATTTATATATTTGCTATGAATATGTATATGTGTGGGCACATATGTGCCTTTTATCATGTAGGTGTGGAGGACAAAGGACAGCTTGCTATAGTCTGTATCAGTTCTCTCATTCAACTACATGCCATCTATGGATAAAACTCAGAATGTTGACTAGGAAATTTACCTGCAGAACTGGTTCAGTTGTCCCAATTAATTTGATTTAATTTTTAGTTTGAATGTATCCACAATTTGATTCTAATGATTATTTTATATACATTTTATGGATTAAATTAACTTTTCAGGGTAGGCTGCCCAAAGACATTCCTTTATCTTTATTATCCCATACCCAATGTTCAGGTTCGCCTCTAGGACTGCAACTGAACACCAGGTGCAACACCTACTATCCTTGGACAAGCCACCTGTTGATCACCCCCATCCTCCTTTGCTTTTTTTCTTCCTACCTCACCACTGTGTCTCAGTCACCTCAAGGGGATACCCTCTGCTCAAGCACAGGCTATATTTGTCAGAAGACCATGTAGCCTTTACATAGACCTTCCTCTCCTTTTCTGCTTCCACAGACCGATTCTCAGGATTGCTCCTAGATAGAAATTAGCATCTAGACCTACATTCATCCTCAACCCAGATGCTTAGAGGCTAGCATATGAATATAATTAGTAACAACCGGGGCAACATATCTATATAAGAGCCTAGCTGTCTTACCATACCAACTCCTAAATATACAACATATCTGAAGCACAGGGACAAAGCTATGAAAGCAACTCTATGAAGATGATAGAGGTCATTAAATGAGATATGAATAAATCTCTTGAATCAAGGAAGACACAATTAGAGGAAATTAATAAATCCCTTAAAAATTCCAAGAGAAAAAAAACAAAGAAACAGTTAAAAGAAATAATTAGAACTGTTCCTGACCTGTTAATGGAAATGGAAGAAACAAAACAAACAAAACACAATCTTAGGAAATCCTGGAAATGAAAAACTTAGGAATATGAAGGAGGAACTACACAGGCAGGTTTCAGCAGCAAAATAGAAGAGAAAGAAGAGAGACTATTATATCTCAGAAACTGAAGATAAAATAGAAGAAATAGATACATCATTCACACAAATGTTAAATCTAAAACTATTCCTTGCACAAAACATCCAGAAAACCTAGGTTACTATGAAAAAGACAAGCCTATGAATAATAGGAATAGAGGAAGAGAAAAATCCAAGCTCAAAGGCCAAGAAAAATATTTTCAACAAAATCACAGAAGCAACTTTCGCAACATGAGAACAGGTTCTCTAATAAGGAACAAGAAGCATAAAACACACACACACAAACACACACACACACACACACACACACACACACACACACACACACTAGACTGAACCAGCAAAGAAAGCTCCTTCCTCACCTGATAACTGAAACAAATTGAACAAAGACAGAATATTAAAAACTTCAAAGGAAAATGGGCAAGTAACATATAAAGGCAGCCATGCCTGACTAACACCTGATTTCTTAATGGAGACTAAACAAGCTAGAACAGTTTGGAAGGATATGCTGTAGACTTAAGAGACCAGAGGTAATAGAACAAACTATTATATACAGAAAAATTTTAATTATGGAGAAAATAAAATATTCCATGATAAAGTCAAATATAAACAATATCAATATAAAAACCTAGCCCTAAAAAGATGCTCAAAGGAAAAACCCACTACATATATTAAAATACAGGAAATAAATAACCTCACATCAGCAAAACCAATAGAAGGGAAGCAGACCCACCTAGCCCAACCCTTTATATACATACATACTGATCGGTTTCCATTGTTGTTATTAAACACTATTACCAAAAAAACAAGTTTGGAGGCAAAGGTTTACTTATCTTACACTTTATATCACTATTCATTATTGAAATGAGTCAGGTCAGTAACTGAAACAGGACAGGAATTTGGAGGCAGGAGCTAATGTAGAGGCCACAGAGTGTTATTTACTGGCTTGTTCCCCATGGCTGGCTCAGTCTGCTTTCTTATAAAATTCAGGACCACAGCTCCAGGGAGGGCACCAACAATAAATGGCTTGTCATTTTCCCATCGGTCACTAAGAATATGCCTTACTGGCCTGCCTAAAACCCAGTATTATAGAGGCATTTTCTTAATTGAGGTTCCCAGCTTATGTCAAGTTGTCATAAAACTATCCAACACACACGTATGTTCATATGCATACATACATATACACATACACACACACACACACACACAGAGCGAGAGAGAACCAATGAAGATAACAGACTAATTTTAATTATCAATGTAGATGTGAAAATACTAATGAACACACCCAAAACATCATCCACCATGACCAAATAGGCTTCATCCTACAGATATAAGGATCATTCATCACATGAAAATAACTAAATATTATTCATAATTCAGACAAACTCAAAGAAAAAATTCATTATCATCTCATTATATGCTAAAAAAGCTTTGACAAAACCAACACCATTTACGATAAAATTACTGGAGATAATCTGGATACAGTGGTGAAACCTAAGCATAATAAAAACAATTGAAAGCAAACCTAAAGCCAACATCAAATTAAATGCAGAGAAAAATCATCATATGTGTATCATATGATAACATAAATAAGTGACCATTAAACGTTTAATAGGGAAAACTTACAGCTAAGGAAAACTTTGAAAACAGTAGCTGGATACAAAGTTAACTCAAAAAACTAGTAGCCATCCTATATATATAAAAAAAGGGGGGGACTGAGAAAAATATCAAGAGAAAATACCCTTCACAATAGCCACAAATAATTTATCTTGCAGTATACCTAACCAAGTAAGTAAAATTCTTGCATGATAAAAACGTTAAGTCTTTGAAAAGATACAAAGATTTACCATGTTTAGGGATTCATGGCGTTAACATAATAAAAATATCCATCTTATATAAAGAAATTACATATTCAACACAATCCCTACTAAAATTTCAACACAATTATTCATAAACCTTGAGAGAACTATTTTCAACTTCATATGGGAAAAGGAAAGAAAACCAACAAAAAAAAAAATAGCAAAAACAATGCTGAACAACAACAACAAAAAATAAACTGCTAGACTTAGCACCATCCATGATTTCAAGTTATACAACATAGCTACAACAATAAAGCCCACATGGTATTTGCATAAAATACACATGTTGATCAATCGTATTGAATAGAAGATGCAGATGTAAATTCACACATCTGTAGAAACCTGAGATTTGATAAAGAAACCAGAAATACACACTAGAATAAAAAAAAAAGCATCTTCAACAAATTATGGTTGCAAAACTGGGTATCTGAATATAGAAGAATATAAGTAGATCCATATCCATTACCCTGCACAAACTTAAGTGCAAGTGAATCAAAGACTTCAACATAGTAACCGATATAACGAACTTGATGCAAGAGAATGAGGGGGAAAGCCTTGACATGTCATTGGTACAAAAGGCAATTTCTGAAAAAATAAAATCATCAATAGTGTAGGCACTAAGATCAACAATTAATAAATGGGGCCTCATGAAACTGAAAAGCTTATGTAAGACACAGTACACCATCAATCAGACAAAGAGCCTATGGATTAAGAAAAGATTTTTACCACATTCACTTTCCATAGAGCTCTAATATCCAATATATATATATATATATATATATATATATATATATATATATATATATTTCAGAAACTAGGTATCAAAACAAATAATTCAATTACAAATGGGATAAAGATGTAGACAGAATGCTCCTGATAGGAACTAAGGGGTATTTGGGAGGACAGTCTGGAATCAGTTCAGTGGAAACTTCTTTAAATCTATGAGGGTGATCCTGGTTAGGTTATGGAGTCTGAACTGTGCAGCTTTTGTAACCAGACAAGGCTTCCAGTGGTGGGACTGGATTGCATTTGGTTTAGGTTTGTTCAGTGGGGACCACTCAAAAACCCTAATCAACCTAGACTAATCCTAGGACAGAAGGTCATGTATAGAAAATTACAGTGCAGCCTCATTGCTGAGAGCAAGTTCCATACAGATAGTAATAACTTTGATCTCTTGGGAGTTTTCAACCCTAAGATCTACTCTTTTTAGAGTAAGAAGGTATTCTCCAAACCAAGAAGAGAGAATCCTGGACATCAACCCAGAAACAAAACCCTCCAACTACAATCTGTCCTGCCTACAAAATATTTTGGAGTGCTTGTGTCACAAGACTTGTGGGAAGTGGCTAATAATATTTGGTTTAATGTGAGTCCCATGGACATGAGAGATCTTATGATCTAAACTGCCTAAATGGCCAGGAACTGGAGAATTGATTGTTCAAAGAACTAGGGAAGAGCCAAGTAAGACCAGTAAAACCATTAAAAAATCAATTAAATTATTCCTAATTATATTCCGCTATACTCATAGATTAGTGTCCTTTCCAGACATCTTCAAAGAGACTTGCTCTGGAAGTAGATGAGGATGGGTTCAGACATCTACAACCTGATATTATGCAGAGAGAGGTAGAGAGAGAAGGAGATACAGAGAGAGATAGAGTCTAAATTGGAGGTCTCCATTGGGTCCTTCCACTTGGAGACTGAATAACCCCTTGGAAGAAGTGAATGAAACCTTATAGGAGTCAGAGAGAATGGAACAAACCAAAATAACATGAGCCACTAAATCAACTAAATAGAGCACACATGGGCTCACAAACATTGAAGCAGCAAACATGGGATCTGCATGAGTTGTTGGGTCCTCTGTATAGAGCTGTTAGATTGGTGTTCCTGTGAGACTCATAAGAGTTGAAACATTTACCTGCTCTTGATATTCTTTTCCTCTTGTTGATTTGGCTTGTGCAGGTTATACAGGTTATACAGGATAACAAAAACTCACAGACAGATATTGGGTTTCAAACTTCAACTTAAAGATTAGAAAAGCAAAGAAACTGGCCACAAGTTCTTATCTCTACCTCAAATGGAAAGGGTTGATCCTCTTTCCATGAGCTCTCCTCCAAGCCTCAGACTGCTGATTCTCTTCAATATGGCTGTGGAGTAATTCTCAGAATGCTACCTGATACACTGGTCTCCTGCCTGTTATGTAACCTTCTAGAGATGGGATTAAAAGTGTGAGCTCTGTTAATATTTTCAACTGACTTACTCTCCTGTAGCCCTGGGTGGCCTTCAACTCCAAGAGATCCATTCTGAGTCCTGAGATTAAAGGTATGTGGCACCATTGCTTAGCTTCTATAGCTAACTAGTATGGCTAGCTTTGTATTCTGATACTTTAGGCCATCTTTATTAAATCATAAATAATATATCAAAATAACATCACCACAATTCTCCTTTTTTGTCTAATACAAAAAGAAGGCTATAACTAACATAAGAAAAACTACATATAATAAATATAATAAGTATATGCATTATATAAAGACAAAAATATTACTAATGTCTAGTCCATTTGCATTTGAAAAATTCAGAGAAAATACTCTATTATATATTGTATATTGGTGAGTTTAGTCTTATGCCCAATTTGCTTTCCATTCCTATTTCCATCATCACATTATCTTTTAATGTGTCTCAACATTTACACTTTACTTATCTTTAGTGAGTTTCTTTTCTGAGTTTGGTAAACATTGAAAACTATAACTATCCTATCTAGTCTTCAACTCCCTCAGATATCAGAGAAGGAATTAATATTATCTGCGTAAGCAGGAAGTGTGAGCAACCGACTTTCAAAAAAATGTGAGAAATGACAAAAACACCTGGCTACCTGTACAATCCTCCAAGTTTTCTACAACATTTGGGTACCTGCCTTCAGTCTATAGGCCTAGCATTTCTAACAGACATTTTGTGAAGCAGGATATTATAAAGGATTGTCCCACTTTGTCTTGGCAACTTTTGCAGTTACTCTTTTCAGTGTGCTGTTTGTCCAATTTGGATAGCATACTCTTTGCAGTCAGGCAAGGGCACTTTCTTTTTCTAGTGGCTACTTTTGTCACAAAGAAAATAAATTCCATGTGGAGTTTCTTTGGTGCCAATCTTCTCTGAAGTAGATTAGTGCTGTCAGGAGCAGGCATGTCTCATTGTCATTAAAAAAAAAAAAAAAAAAAAAAAAACCAAAGATGCCATATGCCATATTCTATACACCTCTGAAATGTTTTAAGACAAAATGTCTTTGACCTTGAAAACATACCTAATGTTACTACCAGTGTTATGACAAGTTTGTAAGATCCCCAAAAGACCACCAAGGCACTGACTCACTGATGCAAATGCATGAGGTTTAGTGTTAAGTTACGACCTTAGCAGGTACCCTGTCTAGCAAAGTGCACATCAGCTGCAGGAAAAGGGGTGCCTAGTATCTATTGCAAGGTGTTTCTGAAGAAAAAAAACCTCAATCAGGGTGCCTTGGCTGTTTAGGATTGGGTAAGAGTAAGTGACCTTTGTACATGGGGACTAGGGGAATTTCAAAATTATTACTAATAGTTGTCTACAAGGACAGTTGTAGAGAGAAGATGTTATTTACAAAAAACAGTCATTGCCTGACCATCCAGATAGGGTCACTTTCACCAGGGTGAGCACAGTTTGGGTTCTCCTTGGAATTGTTTATGGTTCTTTGGCTGGAGCTGAATCAGCCAAGTGCCATGCAGGGAAGTTTTCAAGATGGGCTCTTCTGAGGATGGAGTTAACTCCGTCCTCTTCAGTTTACCTTGCTTTTACACAAGTTCAATTGTTATAGGTGATGAATCACTAACCTACATTTTCTCATATTCTTATATATTTGGTAATAACAACTTTCTTGAGCTAGGTATTTGCATTAAATATTTAAATAAGCTGTATAGATACTATAAATTGAACAATATTAGGAATATATCTATAATATGTTTTACCAAAATTAATCTCAAATTTTATCAAAATATAATATTTGTATAAAATACACAGCATTCAAACCCAATGTAAAATATTTAAAACTAGTAGTTGCTTTTAAAAAGTAGATCCAATAATCTACCCTTTTATTTTACCATATCTATATTAGCTTACTACTTCCAACATTGTGTTGTATGTATGGTTGTTATTTTCGCTACCCTTACTCATTTACTGCATATGAATTTAATGAAGTTATTCATGTTCAGCTTCATTAACTGAACTATTGTTCAGTAGTTATATTCTTTATCATCAATATACTGCTTGGAATATATTGTGAGGTTGTACTAATATACTGGATTATCTCACCATTCTTTGATGTCTGTGGAACAACTAGCCACTACCAGTTTTCTTCTATGAACAATGTAATGCTTTAGGGAAGTTTATATTAAATTCCTGCTTAGGTGATCTCATCCATCTCAATAAGCTTAATAATGTTTATGCTTTATTTCCTTTATAACAAAGGCATCACAGTCATTTTCCATTTACAGTGTATGCCCACTACACCTCTTGCTTTACTAGGCTTCAAGTTTCTTTAAATTTCTCCTTTCAGCAAAAATTATGCTGTCATCTTCTATTATTTTAAACATTATGCTTCATTTCTGATGCTTTACAGACACAATAAATAAATGGGTTCTTCGAATTTTTCATCTGAGTGTTAATTTGGGAGATTCAGGTAATTAAAATTACTCAAAGGGAACATGGCTTAAATCCACACCAGGAAATGAAATAGTAATTACGGAAAACACTCTCAAAGCTTCAACAAACCACTAACTTTTCTTCTTGACACTTTTACAGATGACACACAAGACAAAGAAATAAAGATGTTACTAAAAATGACATTTTCTACTCAGCTAATTGACAACTAGAGACATAAATATACCAAAGAAAATGCATTATGATATTACTCAAGGGAAGACAGGCTGTTAAATGATGGCATGATGTCTGTTAAAGTCAAAGGAGAATGCATTTTGGAATGATCACATTGAATAGTCCTTACCTCATGAATAAAAACACTACTTTCAAAAACAATGGTTATATAACTATCCAGCTAATGGGAAGTAATTATGATGTAAGGCTTTGAAATACTTGAAATGTTCATTTTCAAAAAATTTATAAAGAGAATTATATTCATCATAACCCAGAAAAATCTTAAAATTATAATGAAATTTTATTATGTCATTTTGTGGTTGATAAATTTTAATTATATTGTAATAAGAAATGTTTTAAATTCTCAATGAAAACTCCTGTGTCCTGATATCTTTCTTACTGTTTTTTTTCCATATGACATAGATTTAATTAAATTGAATTTTTTAAAAAAACAATGTGACTGTTTAGGAGACTTTGTATTATATATAGGAAATCTAATACAACTAAATTCTCTTATCAAAGGGTGTATACTAAAGTTTAATCAGTATTAATCTTTTGAAAATTTTTAATTAACCATTAAAAACTATAAATAATAGACATTAAACACCTGTTCTAAGATATGTATTTAGCCATATATCTACTATTTCCATTAAAAGAGAAAATGCTTCCAAGTCCAAAGTAAAATTGGAAAACAATTTTATAATTGGATGTTCAAGTACCACCTTTGTTTTAATATTACAAAACTCTATTTTCTTCTCAGTTTATGCCATTGTTTGGTACTGAATATTTATTATATGATAATCATGACATTGATTTCCACATAATATTCCCTTGTTTATGGGGATCACATGAAAAATAGTAACATTTTTAGAACTAAAAAGACCTAAAATGTGATTTTTATTTATATTGTTTTTTATTTTATTTTACATGTCGATCCCAGTTCCCTCTCCCTCCCTCCATCTCTCCTTTCCTTTGCTGGAGATGACTTCTAGAAAACTGTTCTCTACAGTTTTTTAGCTCTTACAATCATAGGTCTACACCATTCATAGGTGTGCACATACCTGTACTGTACTTTACTATCTGAAAGCAGCCATGATCCCATTCAATGCTACATCTAAATTTGTAGTTTAATGCCACATCTAAATTCTCCAACACAAGAATATTCAATGGTGATCAAGTTGTGTTATTTTTATTGGGATACCAGACATGATGATCTTTCTAATCTTATCTAGTTTGAGTTAAAACATATATATAAATTAAAGGAAAAAAGAAAAAGTCTCATCCCAAACAGAGGGAAACACTTCATCTATTTATGAATTTATTCTATAAACTAACACTAGCCTGTAGGCTTTCCTTGAACCCTTATAAAGATAAAAAACCTAGGTAAGATAATTTATTTTAGGTGACCCATTATATTTATCAGTTTTGGTGTGACTGCTATGGTTCATGGAGCCTTAAATGCTTAGAAATAATACCATTATTTTTATAGGGCCACACAAAAGACCTATTGATAATTTCTACAGACTGTTCAAGTGACATGGGTCAGAGGTAAATTTCCAACAAAGTAGTCTGTACAATTTATGCTTAACCTCTTGCCTTACACTCTTCTGAGTTTATTTCTGCTTCCAGCTGTCATCAAAAGCAACCCTGGTGCTGAAAATTGTGCTATAATATCACTGTGACATGAGAGCACTTATAATTTATTAATATGTGAAATTTATCAAATTTTAGGTAAGTTTCTTCACATCTATTTTTAGAAGGCTTCATGTCCTTTGATCTTACGGGTAATTTGTGATTTACTGTGATACACTTCCATCAAAATTTAAAATATTTCCATTTCAACCTTATAATTTGTCCTACATCTTTTATTAATAGCATCTGAACATATTGTATTTCTCTTGTATGGGACATCTACTAATTTCCTTTTGAAATTATGTGGAATATGAATAAATAAATGCATTACTGTTGATGATGTCAACATAAAAATTGTCAATTATAAAGTACATCATGATGAACAACACAAAGTGTAGCAAAACTTCTGGCCATGGGTTTATCACTTTATTATTGACCAATTGGGATCCTATATTTTTTTCAGAATTTTTTTATGTTTGCAAATGATTATAAGTATACTGGAATATTAATTGGGAAGGTTAATTTGAATAATTATTTAACTTATTCCAGTCTGATAGAAACTAAAATTCTGAGGTTAAATAAGTTCCTACACAAAGTAACAAGATCAGTGGTTTAAGATATCATACTTGATTCTATAGTCATTTACATCCATTATGACTGAATGAATAACTCAGCTAATTTTTTGTTTCTATGACATTTATTTACCCAAAGTTATAGAATACAGAATACAGTAAAAACTACAAGAATGGAACTTAGAAAGTTTCTAGTGATAATTATTTGGTCAGAAGCTATGTGTTATACTTACAAGCAATACAATGGGTGACTATATTTATGGAAATTTCAGCAAAAAATATAGAGATAATTCAGAATTATCTAGTCTCCATTTCTTCATAGGTGACCAATGAGATAGGCATGCAAATAATGATATTTCTAGTGTTCAAATGTAATCTCTTTAAGTTTCCACAAACATATTATTTGAGGTGGTGCTTGAGATTTACTTATCTATGTTTAGTGAGGGCATAGGAATATAGACTCACAGCCAATGGTATAATTAAAGACTGATGGACTCTTATTTCCAGAAAGTCTTTTTTTCTTAGTTTCTATATAAAATACTATAAATATATGACCTCACAAACATTCTGGGTAGTTTATTGTCAACTTCACATAAGCCATATTTATCTAAAGGTAGATGTTTTAGGGTCTCTATTGCTGCAATGAAACACCATGGCCAACAAGCAACTTGGGGAGGAAAGGATTCATTCAGCTTATTCTACATTGCTGTTCTATATAAAAGGAAGTCAGGACAGGAACTCAATCAGGACAGAAACATGGAGTCAGGACCTGCTGCAGAGGCAATGGAGAAGTTTTGCTTACTGTCTTGCTTCATACAGCTTGATCAGCCTGCTTTCTTATAGAAAAAAAAAAATGGCACCATTTACCATTTACAATGGTGTGGGCCCTTTTCCATTATTACTAATCAAGAAAACACCTCACTGAGGGATCTTATTGAGGCCTTCCCTCAACTGAGGCACCTTCTTTTCTGATGAGTCTAGCTTGTGTCAAGTTGACATAAAACCAGACAGGAGATGGGGAACTTCAGTTGAGAAATTGCGTCCCTAAGATCAGGGTATAAGCAAATCTGTAGGACATTTTCTTAACTAGGGATAGGGTAGGGATTGGCCCAATGTATATGAGGACATCTCTCATTGGCCATCCTGGGTTATATAAGAATGTAGGCTGAACAAACCAAGAAGCCACAGTACTCCTCCGTTGCCTCTTCATTAGTTCCTGCTGCCTCCCCCCACCCCCACTTTGAGTTCCTGCATCAACTTCTTTCCTGAAACTGGGATTGAGAATGTATATGTAATACAAACAAACCTTTTCATTCCGACATTTTTTGTCATAGTGTTCCATCATAGCAATATGAAACTTAACTAATTCAACAAGTATATAGTATATATTTTAATGGCTAGGAAATGCTGTCCATCATCAATCATATATAAATAATGCTATAGCTTTCTGGCATTCATGGTCTCTCACCTTAATTTGTTCAGTCTGTTCCCAAAGTTCAGGGACTTATTTTATGAAATTTCATAAAATAATGAGCATTATTAATTTAATTTTATTATAATAGATAAAATCATGATAAAACCACCACTGTTTGTTTTGCTTTTTTTCTTAGGACTATAATCAGATTGCTGATCTCATTATCAAAGCAGAGCAAATCATATGGTGATATGTCACATTTTATAATAAGATTGTCCAGGGTCATGTCAATAGGACTGTTTAATTTAAAATAGTTTTGTCAAACAGTATATTCTGAATAAAGTTTCCCTCCCCCACCTCCTGTTACATCCTTCCTACCATCAAAATCTATATTTTATCTTTTTTTGGAAAACAAATAGGGAAATGAAAAAAAGAATAAAACAAAACAAACATAGGAAAAAGAAAGGAACGAGTAACACATGTGCTCACAGACACATGCATACTCAGAAAACCCATAAAACACCAAATATGAAACCATAACATACAATAAAAAGATCACTAAACTAAACTAAAATATGCCTGTAAAAATCGCTACAAAGGGGATAAAAAACAAAAAAATAAAACAAACAAACAAACAAAAAACACCACAAAACGAACCAAAACCAAAACCAAAACAAACACAGAAACAACTCACCAAATACCATTGAGTTAATTTTGTGTTGGTTTGGACTTATGTTGCTTGACATATGACCCTTCCTTGCATGTGGTTTGTACACCTTGTGAGACCACATTGGAGAAAACTGTATTTACTTTGCAAATACTTACAAATTGTGGCCAGCAGGTTAAGGAAAGAAGATCATCTCCAATTTTCCCTTTCAGTGCTGTGCTATCAACTGTCTTGGCCCTGTGCAAATACTGCACAGACACAGCTGTCCCTGTAAGTTCTCACGTATGTCAGTCCTGTTGTGTGCAGAAGGCATTGTTTCCTTGGTTTCTTCTGTCCCTAATGGCTTTTGTATTTTTTCTCCACTGAGCCACTCTCCTGTCTTCAGCTCTGTGATTCTTTTATGTATTCAACCAGAACAGTATTTTCCCTAAAGTGCGTGACAAGAGTTGCTTATATACAAGTTTCCTTAGGAAGGCTTATGGCAGACCACTACCTTATGTTTTCATGAACTTGTTCTACTTATCATTTACTTAAACTTTTACAATTATCCTTTGTACATGTTGTCACAGAATCTGTGAGTTCACATATACATTAGTTCTGAATAATTTAATCCAATAAATTTCATTTTTATTTTGTGTTTTTTTTTTCTTCACATAAACTGTTATAGGTGCTTGAGATCCCTGCATGGAGACTTCTGATTTAATTCATTCCTTCATTGCTTACTTCAAGCATGACGTTTAAGAAAAAAAAAATAAGGAATAAAAACAAATAAATCCATTAAATAAATATCTAAATTAGTTAGTTATATAGTTCCCATGGACTTTTGTGTTTTTTCCAGTGTTTGTGTCTGTTTAAATTTAATATGGATCATATGAATAAGTGTAGACTAAGAAAGAGTGACCTGTCAACAACAAAATAAATATTGAAATGAGAGTAGATTCCATCCCTCTGATATGTACTGTTATTTATGTAAGAACTGATTAGATTGTTTATAAAGGTAGAAACTTCCATTGTAGATAATCTGTTGCTATTTGTTCAGATGGCCAAAAGCATTATTAGGAACTAATTAAGAGCCATTAAAGTGTATTTTGCAAATTTTACTAAGCAATATAGAGATTTAGTATGATATATTTGAAAATCATTGCTGACAATTTACTTCTAAAACTAAATTATTTCAACGGTTGGATAGAAGGCACATCATTTTTGTGGCCTAAGTTTAAAAATATTCACTAATATAGGACTGTTTTGAGCAATTAAATTAGTTAGATTTTGTTATTGATGTCCATTTTGTTAGTGACAATTAAATTATATTCATGTCTACTACTAAAAATACATATCATATCAAATATAAAATCACATTAATCCACATTGAAGAGATTAGTATTACATGCATCCAATAATACCAAATTGAGGAAAACAGAACAACAGGTACTTGGGGCATTTAATAATCACCAAAGGTGGAAAAATGATTACTGAGTATAATTTTATTTTGTTTCAATTTGTCAATGAAATGAATAAAATATATTGGTGTTTATGTATGTTCTTTTAGTAAATGAAAATTATTTCATAATCCAGGACAATATGAAAGACCATTTTTATTTTAAGTACCAAAACAAGAAACCAAATTAAAATAAGAACAGGATGTTTAGGTACAAATATGATCATAGATTACAACTGAACTTAGAAATGCTGGTAAAATCAACAAGACCCTGATTGGGTTTAAGGCCTGCTCTAGTCATTATTTGACACCATTGTAGGGTAGAGAACCTATGGCTAGAAAGGTAAGTAATTTAACTAACCTTCATCAGGAATCTTCAATTTCAATTGATGATCAACAGAGACCCGGATCTGACTAAGGTGCAGAGTATAAGAGAGTAGAAAATCATTTTTAATTTATTATTATTTAAATTTTAAAAAATCTTATTTTAAATACCAGTCCTAGTTCATTCTCTCTCCTATGCTCCCATTTTCCCACCAAACCTCCATCCCTCCACCCCTTCAGGGAGGGTGAGGCCTCCCATGAGGGAATCACCAAAGTCTGCCTCATCGTTTGGGGCAGGGCCTAGGTGTTGTTTCATTTATCTAGTTTGAGAAAATATCCCAAAGCCCATTTATGAACTAGGGATAAATACTGGCACCACTGCCAGAAGCCCCATAGATTATAGATTATCCAAGTCTCTCAACTGACACCCCCATTCAGGGGCCTAGTTTGGTCTTATGCTGGATCCCTAGCTGTTAGTCTGCGGTCCTGTTGCTTCCACTTTATCAGGTCAGATGTTTATGAGGGTTTCCCCATCTTGGTCTTGACCCCTTTGTTATTACTCCCTCTCTCTTTTTTATTTTTTATTTTTTGTGTTCATGATGGCATATTTAGTATGCATGTAAGTATGTAAGTATGTATGCATGTACTATATGATTTAACTTAGAAACAAAATTGTTTCACATATCAATCCCAGTTCCTGCATCCTCCAGTCCTCCCTTATTCCTCTCACCAACCCCCAAACCTTCCCAGGGAGTGTGAAGACTTCCATAGACTCCTCCACTGTTGGTAGGAGTGCAAACTCATAAAGCCATTTTGGAAATCAGTATGGCAGATCCTCATGGAAATAGGAATCAATGTATCTCTAGATCCAGTAATTCCACTCTTACATACACCCAAAGATGCACATTCATACAAGGACATTTATTCAACAATGTTCATAGCAGCATTATTTGTAATACCAAGAACCTGAAATCAAACTAAATGCCCCTTATCTGAAGAATGGATGGAGAAAATGTGGTACATTTATACCATTGAGTACTATTCAGTGGATAAAAAATACACAATAAATAAATAAATAAACAAAAATAAAAACAAAGAAAACCCCAAAACAATGGAATCTTGAAATTTTCAGGCAAATGAATGGAACTAGAAGAAACCATCCTGAATGAGGTAACCTAGTCACAGAGTCACAGAAAGAAAAACACAATATATACTCACTCATATATGGTTTTTAGACATAGAGCAAAGGATTACCAGCTTAAGATCCACACCTCCAGAAAAGCTAGGAAAGAAGGAGGACCCAAAGAAATATTTCCATTGTCTCCTGGGAAAGGGGAAAGGGGAAAGGGCAAGATTTCCAATGCAAATTGGGAGCATGGGGGAAGGGGAGGAGAGAGGTGGGCATGAGGGAGCAGGAAGACTGAGTCAGGGAAAGAATAGAGTAGAGAAAATAAGAGATACCATAATAGAGGGAGCCATTATAGGTTTGAAGAGAAATGTGGCACTAGGGAAATGTCTAGAGATTGACAAGGATGACCCAACTTAACAATGTAAGCAATAGTGGAGAGGCTACCTTAAATTCCCTTTCCCAATAATGAGATTGATGACTACCTTATATGCCATTCTAGAGCCTTCATCTAGTAACTTACAAAAGCAGAAGCAGACACCCACAACTAAATACTGAGTCAACTCTTGGAATCCAGTTGCAGACAGGGATGAATGATGAGCAAAGGGGAATGACTAGGTTGAAGAAACTCCTAGAAACTGTTGACCTGAACAAAGGGGAGCTCATGGACTCCAGTCTGATAACTGGGAAACCAGTATAGGATCAACCCAGGCTCCCTGAATGTGGTGCTAGTTGGGAGGACTGGGCAATCTATGGGGCCTCTGGTAGTGGATCAGTATTTATCTCTACAATAGGAATGGACTTTGGGATAGATACTCCCTCAGCCTAGACAAATGGGGGAGAGCCTGGGTCCTGCTCCAAATGATATGACACTCCTTTTCTCTGTAACCAGACTTTAGGAGATGGATTGGTGCCTGGATGTGAATGTCTGCTTTTGTTTCCATCAGCTACTGTATGAAGGCTCTATGATGATACTTAAGGTATTCATCAATCTGATTACAGAGGAAGGGCATTTAACGTAGCCTCTCCACTATTGCTTAGATTCTTATTTGCTGTTATCTTGTAGATCTCTGTTGATTTCCATAGTGCAAGATTTCTCATTAAGTCCAAAATGGCTCCCTCTATTTAGGTATCTCTTTCCTTGCTGTCTTTTTCTATTCTTCCCTGACCTTCACCTTCCTAATTGCTCATGTTCTTTCCCCACCACTTTCTCCTACTTTTGTACTGCTTAACACATGCTTCCAATTTACACAGGAGGTTTTTCCCCTTTTCCCTTCTCTGTGGAGTCCATGTATGCCTCTCCTGATTTCCTAGCTTCTCTGGTATTGTGGATTGTAGGCTAGTTATCCTTTGCTCTATGTCTAATAACAACGTATGACAGATTACATTCTATGATTTTATTTCTGGGTCTGGGTTACCTCCTTCTGTATTATTTCTTCCAATTCCATCCACTTGCCTGTGAATTTTAACATTCCATTGTATTTTTTTCCTGCTGAATAATATTCCATTGTGTAAATATACCACATTTTCTTTATCTATTTCTCAGATGAGGGACATCTAGGTTGCTTCCATGTTCTGGTTATTACAAATAATGCTGTTATGAACATAGTTGAACCAATATCCTTCTGGTATGAATGTGCATACTTTGAGTATATGCCTAAGAGTATAATTGATGTATCTTGATATACACTGACTCCCATTTTCCTGAGAAACCACCCTACTAATTTCCAAAGTGGCTGTACAAGTTTGCATTCCCACCATGAATGGACGAGTATGTTTAATGAAGACAGCATGGTATTCGAACAAAAACAGACAGGTGGACCAATGGAAAAAATTGAAGCCCTGACATTTATCCACACATCTAATCTATCGACACCTGGTTTTTGACAAAGAAATTAAAGGTATAAAATGCAAAAAAATAAAGCATCTTCAACAAATTGTACTGGCAAAACTGTATGGTGACATGTAAATTGCAGATAGATCCATATCTATATCCATGTAGAAAAACTTAAATCCAATTGGATCAAAGACCTCAACATAAATAAGCCACACTGAACAGCTTTAAAGAGGAAGTGGGAAGTACTCTTGAACAAATTGGCACAGGAGACTACTTTCTAATCATAAACCAGTAGCACAGACACTGAGCATTCAGTGGTACATGAAAACAAGGAAATAGTGTCTTCTAGCCTAGCTAAAGCAGGAGAGCTTTATAGAAACTTATGCCACTCTTTACAGAATGTCCAAAACCTGTACAAATCCAAACCTAACAAAATCCCATCTTGGAGAGTACAGCAAGGCACAAAACTCTAGCCTGAGTTGAAGAGCTATTAGTTGCTATGAATGGAAAGATCATTTTTTTTTCTCTCTGTGAGCCCTGACACACAGATCATGATCAAGTGGATGACTATTTGAGTTGCACTAATTGACTTTGATGGGGAAAATATGCACAAAATCTGGTGGATAATTAAGTGATATGGATGTGGGAAGAATTATACAGTGAAAATGATCAAATGTCATTCTATGGCATTCTACTACACTCATAAATCAATGTCTTGTTCAGCCATCATCAGAAAAGTTTCCTCCTATAGCTGTTGAGAACAATAAAGATCCACAGCCAGAGATTACACAGAAAGTGAGAAAACTTTCAATACTCACCCCTGAAAGGGTGGATGTCCTCATCAGATCTCTTCCCTCAGAGCTGAGAAAATCATGTGGAAGAGGAGGCAGAGGTAGGGTAAGAACAAGAGGGGCTGGAGGGCACCAAGAACACAAGGACTTCTAAACCAATATGGTTAAATATCATATGAACTCACAGAGACTCAGAAATCCTATGAAACAGTAAACTGGAAGCCATAATATAAATGCAGAGGATCTGGTGCAGACCCATGCTGGCCATGTGATTGCTGCTTCATTCCCTGTGTGGAAATGGGTAGGTAGATCTCTGATTCTTGTGTCTTTTCTTGGACTCTTTTCCTCCCATTGGTTTGTGTTACCCAACTTTGTTATGATGGTTTTTGTTTTATCTTATTATATTTTATTTTATGTTATTGTAAATGAATAAATGAATGAGTGAAAACCTCTCTACTAGGGTAAAGGATAACAACTTAACTCTCCCTTATACCTGTTGAGAGAGGGACAATTAGCTTTCTCTAATACAGTGACACAGAGTATATCATCCACCTCTAACAGGTTTCACTTACATTATGACAAATATATAATTGGGCTAAGCAAGTTTTTTCTCCTTCTCTCTCTTTGTGTGTGTGTGTGTGTGTGTGTGTGTGTGTGTATTATTTGTTAATAGTTCGGTGGGTTTTTGTGAGCGGTGTTTTATTTTATTTTCTAAGTTTTAGGACATTTTGATGTACTGTGTTTTGCTTTTTTTTTTTTATAAAGAAATTAATGTTGGTGGATAGAGAAGGGGAGAGGATCTGGAAGACTCAATGATGGAAAAATGTTGAAAATATATCAGAGTTTGAAAGTTGTTTTAAATAATTTAAAAATTAAAATTAAAATAAAATATAATGGTTAAAATTATCAAAGAACTAATTTTTAAAGAAAGGGTATAAAAATAAAATGCCGATGGTAGTCCCAAATATTTTCCTTTAGTCTGAGAAATGAAAAATATATAGAGCTGTAGAGGAATGGAGTACTTTTGTGGATAGCTGATGAGCAAAGTAATTTCAGACACAATTCACATATCCTGCCAAGTAAGTCGACTAGTATCATATAGAGTTTAATTTCCTCATAAAAGACAGAATGCCTATAGGATGTGAAGAGGTTATCAGATTGAGATACTTATGCACATTCTGATTTATAATTGTGAAAATATGGACAAATGTTTTTACTAAAAGGAAAAAATAATATCCTTGAAATATATTCTAGGGATTGTGATACGTGAGAACTGAAGTTAATATTTGTCCTGATGCTGCTCTAGAGAGAATCATCACAAGCTTTCAAATTCATCTTCTTCATTTTTGCCTCATTACATAAAAGGTTATACATAGCATTAAGATGGAAGAAGTAAAATGTTTTGTGTAGTTTATATGCTGCTAAAGAAAGCCACATTGCACCTGCAGATAGAAATAAATGAGAACATTTAGGAGTAATAGGAGAGGAGAGGAAGTAGATCTTAAGCAAGATATCATAGCCTGGAAAGAGTGAGGTGTCCTGGGGAAACACTGGGTTCCTAAAGCCTATGCTTAACAGAAAATACCACATTCAGGAGCAGCCTAACATTCTTCGGATATAAGGGAATTGCAATAGATAGGTATTTTTCAAAGATGCCTACCCCAAAGAGTGGTCTAAATACAAAGGACACAACTGACTTTTGGGGAAGAACCTCTGGGTAAATGCCATTCCAACAATATGTCAGTGAAGAAGGTAATAGCTATACAATGCTGGGGGTAACCATAGCAACAATGAATCTCAAATTCACTCTAATGCCTGACTAAATTAAAATAAAATAGAATACTATTTATCTTAGTTCCTGTTGCCAAACACAGAATGTCAGGAAATATAGAAATAAGAAGTGCTGTAACATAAAAAGTAAAATAAATTAAACAAATCCATGAAATATAAGAAAATAAAAATGGGTATTACTGGAGATTTTACTTTTTATACCAGGCAAGTGTGAATATATTGGAACCAATCAAAGTGATGCAAAAGATTTTTCTGAGCCTACAAAACAGAGAGAGTATAGTAGAAAACTCATGTCTTTTGTCTAAATCAAATTGCTAAGATGCCAGTCAGCAACTGATAAGGGTAGAAACTTTATAGTTCTTTGTTGTGATAGAAATATATTGGAATACTGGGGAAACTTAAGGAATTTACTTTTAATAATTGGGTGCACAATTATTAGCACCAATTAATTTCCTTTTATCTTGCAACAGAAAAAAAAAGGTCCTCTTCTACGTAACAGAGGGACATCCACTTTGCTTGCATGGTGATCTTTTCTCTCTCAAGCATATTACCTTCAGGCGATATTGTCTGGACCTGTATTAGCATAATGTAGTATGGAAATACTGTAGGGAAGTGTGTCTTATATACTGAATTAAATGTGAGCTAAAAGGATACAACTAATGTAACCAGGGGTTTCTATTGGGAAAGTAGATCATTAATAATAGCACAAAAAGGTTCTTTAAGTCTACTAGAGTATAACTAAAATGTACACACTTATATTCTAGCAAAATTACTGTCAATCAGACATAACTGTCTATTGAATTGAGTCCTTGAATCCAGAATATAAGAATGCCTCATAACAAATGATATAGACTTTGTAGGATTTCTTTCATATAGTATTAAGGATGTAACTAGTCAACCCACAGCAGTGAAAATTGTACAAATACTTTTTAAAGATTTTACGCCTCACAATCTGGTCATGTTTCCAAAAATGTCTCGCTGGACTTCATTAAACAAATTTTGAAATCACTGGAGTGAAAGAAATGAATACTTTTAAGATTCTTGATAAACAGTACCTTCGGTAGCATGTGGTTAGCAAGGATAGACATCTTCTAATTAGGATTTCGATAGCAATAGAAATTATTGTTCTTAAAAATGTTGGAGAGACACTTAAGCATGACAAATAAAACCTAGGAATTTTAATCTGTAATAAGGTCACAATGATACTTGTAGGCATAGCCAGCAAATGCGCACTAGATCCTGACACTATTACAGGAGTTTGATATAGATAGCTTACTAGAATTTGACTTTCCTTTTATAATAACAATGTTTTTTTAAAAACAGTCATTAGATGACATTGTCTATATACCACCAGAAATCTTGGGGCATTATGACAGCTTTTAGATATATGTCAAATTATAAACTAAGCATTATTCCTATAAAGAAAATATCTGTAAGTTTATGAAAATTATGAATTATAAAATTCTGCCAACATCTTTTCAAAAATTTTCTGCTTATTATTCAAGGTGTTCATGTACTACTACATGAAAAGACCCAGAAAATCTAAGGATTTATTAATCATTAATCTAAAATAACATGGATTTACAGAGACTGCACATATCATTTGTGAAAGCCCTGGGCAAGATTTTTTCTTGGTGAGTAGTTTTGTGTACGTAGCCTTAATCTGTTTAATAAAACAAGCAACATTTAATAAATATATGCCCCTTAAGGAACTGATAATATTCTGTCACATATTCAATGGACAGCTGAGAATCCAATCTCATTTTCAGACCATGAACTTATTTTTGTTTGTTGAAAAATGATAGACTTTTGGTGGGGCATTTTGTTACCATCTTAAGATAGTTAATCAGTATTTGTAGAGTTGTTAGTATTCTAAGAAAAACTATAATTCATTTGGAGAGAAAAAAGGCAAAATCAAAAACAAGAAATGTGAGAATTTACATCATTTTCCTTTAATGGTCCCTCCTCTGATTTTGTTTATGTGGCAGTTCCTCATGACTTATTTCATCCTCAAATGTTTTAATCTGCTTGTAGGGAGCAGGGTATGGGGTCCTTTGCATGAAAATTTCCCTTTAGAATCATTTTTTCTGATGTTATTGTTTGAATCAATTAATCAGTTAACTCTGCAGAATGAATACTCAGTCCCTTGCTGGGGGCCTTGTTGTGGGAGGCCGTGGAAAAATTGATGAAGTTTGCACTGAGGGAAATGGGTTGCTGGTGAGTGGGTCTGACAGATTATTGTCCATTCATTGTTCTAGCACAATCTCTCTGCTGAAAGTGTCCAAGGTTTTAGTAGTTGTCTAGAATTACCTTTGGCAATGCTACTACTGGTCCTACCCCCTGCATTACCTGCTATGCTGAGCTGGACCCTCTGAAGCACTGATTCAACATGAGGCTTTTTATTTACATTATTTCTCACCAAGTAATTAGCAAGGAAAATTGGTCCTGAGAATGAGGATCTTACTATAACAAACTAGACAGTTTAGTTCTTGTCTTTACAGCTAGTTTGTGAGAAGCATTGTAACTACATGTCATAGAAGCATTAAGATGCTGTAAGAACTTCACGGGTTATTGTTCTCAGAGTTCAGAAAGACATATGGACATTGAAGGCTCAGCTCATGAGGCTTCAGAAGTGAACAAGGTCTATATATTAAGAATAGGGCTAGAGATTGCTCATAATATTATGGCATATTATCTGGTATTAACTTTGACATTAGCTCTTCAATATGATGAAATACCCTGATGTGGTACCATTGTCTAGAGTTTATCTCTGTAAAAGGTCTCTCTCTTTCTCTCTCCCTATGTATGCAAGTCTGAACACACACACACACACACACACACACACACACATGCACACACACACCATATTTCTAGCTCTAAAACTTTGTCTCTTTAGTATTATAAAATATACCTCAAAAATTTTAGGACTTGACTATATCTCTTGTTTTTGACAAACATAGATAATGTGTTAGACTATGAAAGCATTATGGACAGTGAATTCCTACTGTTTTATGGCAAGAACAGTGTCTTATTGAAAATTTATATGCTGATGTTATTGTTCCTTTATTTGTGTGGTAGAATATGAAGCAGTACTGAAAAACTCAAATTGCCTACAGTCCCTTCTTCTCCATTGAATACAATATATTTTGGAAAAAAAAAAAAAAACCTGTCCTGTTAATTTTGTTTATGAAGACTATGTATTTGTTTCTATTTTAAAATTTTATTATTTTTTCTTATTTTACATATCAATCACAGTTCCCTCTCCCTCCCTTCCTCCCATGCCCCCTGCCCTCCCTCCATCCCACTGCCCCCACTCCACAGTGAAGGTGATGCCTTCCAGTAGGGGTCATCAAAATCTGTCAGGACATTTGGAATAGAGTCTAGGCCCTCCCCCTGCCTCTAGGCTAAGAGAGTATCCCTCCATGGGGAATGTGCTCCCAATGTCCTTTCATGAATCAGGGATATACACCCTGGTTTCACTGTAAGAGTTTCCTTAGTCTGTCCAGGCCTTCTAACTGAGACCTATGTTCAGGGGTCTGAGTCAGTTTAATGATGGTTTCCCAGCTATCAATCTGGAGGTCCATGCGCTCCCCATTGTTCACAGAGCTGTCTCTGTGTGTTTCTGTAGCCTGGACTTGACCTCTTTTGTTATCACTCCTCCCTCTCTGCAACTGGATTCCAGGAGTTCGGTTCAATGTTTATCTGTTGTATGAAGCATATTTAACATTGCTAACTGATAAGTCACTTAGATAGTATAAATGGGTACATTTATGGCATCCAAGATGTATTGATTGGAAATCTCCTGCTTCATCTAGAATTCAGGCTGCATAGGCCCTGAATTAATAGCATATACTGGAACTGACCCTGAAATCCAGAACTGATATGATTACAGACTAACAAAATACATATTTGGCATCTATCATGCAAGAAATCTACATTCTAATAAAGGATTTTCTATTTAAAATGAAAACTGAAAAATTGCATGGGAAAGAGTTGATTTTCTTGAAGCGTTGTGTCTGCCTGATCAGTATCCATTTCTGCAAAACTCACAAATGGCAGAAGTCTCTAAGTGTGATGAATTTGCCAACAGAGCTTCAAAGGCTGACATTAGAATGGACGAACAACACAGAAGACCAATTTTTAAAACATTACAACTTTTTTCATCTTAAAAAATATACTTCACAAAATTAAATGGGCAAAGAGATCATAAAAGAAAATAAAAGACATTCGACAAGACAGAGTTTCCTGAAAACACTTTCCTACCCAATGCTTGTAATGGTAAAGCAATGGTTGTAGGGTTGGTTCTTTGTGTTGTATAAAAGCTTAGCATCTGATTGTATCCAAAGGTGGATATTCATTTTAAAGTCTCTTTCAGTATAAAATATCCACTATTGAACATTAGAGCATATAAATAAATTAGAGAAATGCCTATCAATTTCTACTATTATTCTGGAGATATGCAAAGGTTTAGAGGTTCTTATACTTTCCTACTAACCAATATCAGCCAACACTTGACATTTCACGAAAATGTGACCTATTGGTATTCAGTTGTTCAGATATATATATATATATATATATATATATATATATATATATCCATCTAGATTTATTTTAATCATTACATAAATTACACAAAGCTTACATGTTGCATATGAATGCTGTACTATGTGATATTTTAATGTTTCAGTAGGACAAGAATATATGTTAAATAGCATTACAGTTCAATTCTCATACATGTGATTTTGTATATTCTAAATAGCAAGATTTGAATGTATGCTTATAACTGAAACTTGAAAATAAGAACATATGTAAAGTTCCTTAAAGTTGAAATTTAGTCTAACAAATGTGGAAACAATATAACTTTCTTAAATGGATGCTTAATAAAAAGTGAATGAACACCTTTACTATTACATATTTTTAATGTGTAACATCTTATTTTTCTGTTTAGCATCAGTTTGCCAATGAAGTATCAATAAATATAAAAATCAATTTAAAAGTTAACTATATTTTGCCTGTGTCTCCTATAGAGAGATATTTATTGAAAATGTACTTTAAATGGGAAACTAAAAATTGAACATAAGGGGTATCTTTTTCATTGTGGTGCATAGCTTTAATTGGAAAATAAGTCACCTGTTTAGCCTCAATAAAGGCTTGTTTAGAATTATGAAATCCCATAGATGTTATGACTTGAGAAAGTGAGCTGAACAAAAGCATGCATGTATTAATTCTTCACTCTCTGTTTATCCACTCTGGATTGCAATGTGTTTCAAATTAATGCTATCTTGACTTCCCACAATAATGGTTTGTAACCAAGTATTATAAGTCAAATGTATCTTTTCTTCCTTAAATTGCTTCTGATAAAGTATTTTATCAGAGCAAGGGGAAATAAAGCTGAGGCATTGACACTCATTTTATAAATTTGTTTTATTTACTTCACTTTAAACATATTGATAGACAATAAATTCTTATGTGCTGCTTATGATTATTGCCCTATTTTCCTCTGTCTGTCTTTCTCTATTTAGTTTGTAATCTTTCTCTCTCTAGATATATGTCACATCCCCAGTGTTAGACAAGTGCACCTCAGTTTGCTTTCAAACTTTCAAGTAGCATTCTCTACTACTCACAATAGGCAGGAGCTACAAGGTCTATGTCTGAGGCCTCATGTCTGTGTCAATTGTCAAGTCACCACCATCTGCTGTCTTTAGGCATCAAGCAAGTCCCATTGACCTTGGTCACTCTCACTCTCAGCTTCCTCTGTTGCGTCATCATCTGCGTTACTTATTCAGCTTTGACTGCTGAAAGTATGTAAGACGAGGAGTCCAACTGTCAACAGCCATTATTGGGTTTGATGTTCTATGATCAGTGAGACAACTGGGAGGGGAATTTATGTCAATCACAACAAAATGCAACCTTTACCTAGCACTGGCCACAGTCTCCAAGGTTTGCATTTCATGACAATCAAGTGCTGCTCAGCTATAGTCACAACTGTTCCTCCATCAGGGAAAGTGCCCTTTCACTTTGCACAGACAGGAAAGGGTGCAGGGTTACCTATAATTCATTGAGCCTTATGACAGAGGGGAGTTAGGAGCAAGCTGTTTCAAACATCCCTTATTGCCTGCCATTTCTGGAGGCAGGCCAGTCAGTAAGTTTTATGAAATTGTCTAGTATCACATTGTATGTTCCTAATGATTTCCATATGGAATAAGGTTGTTTTGCCTAGCTACTTGATAGTCCTTAATTGAGATAAAGCAGCTGCTAATCAGGGAGTGAAGTTTCCTCATCTCTGGGGTTTTCATTATTTAATATAAAAAAATTAACTTAAAGGGAATAATCACAAATAATTTTTTTAATTTATCATGAATATTAACAATAGTTTTAAAGATTATAACATTTTAACAATGCTTTACTGCTTGATGCCTGCCCTGTGTGTAGAAAGAGACTGCCACCCTTATCTTCTCACAAATAGTGAATTATCTATACCCCAAATCAAGAAAGCTGTCTCATTTAAATTAACGACATGAATTATATATCCATGAATAAACTTAATCAAATTGAGCAAATATTTGTACAGAATTCAGAGAAGAAACTGAATTCAAAAGGAATAAAAGTATGAAGGCATCTGACACTAATGGATTGGTAGAATTAATACTTAACAATTAATTAATTGCTAAAATGTCTGCATTAATGTTTTCAATTAGATCTTAAGACCACTGTTCTCATAGCAAAAACAAACAACAACAACAAATCCCTAAATCTGATTCTCTCCCCATTCCTCTCTTACTCATCTTCCTTTTTAGTTGACAATGAGGTGAACACATGGTTTTCACTACATACTCTTGCCAATATGATATTCTGCACAAAAACATGATATAAACATGAAACACTGAACCAGAGACAAATCTTATCTCCTTCTCCTCCCACACATATATTTTGCTTACAGGAGAAAGAGGGAAATTAGTATCTGTGAAAAGCAAGTTATTAGACCTATAGAGTCCTATGGAAAACCAGTTATAATAATCCAAATACAATAATTAGAAAAAAATAAAAATCTCATATGAAATCAAAAAAGTCTGCAATAGCATAAGCATTCTTGAGTAAATAAAAACAGAAGTAGTTCCTTTCAAAATATGCTACAAAATTACACCTTGAGGAGTGCAGAGTGAGTCAGAGTCAGAGTTGTGATGTCCAAGCCTCCTGAGCATGAGACCTGTCCTAGCCTATGGTTGATAAACTCATTAGCAACTCACTGATTTTTTTTTTTCAGAAAACACCCAGTGCAAACTGCTTCTAGTATAGGGTCAAGCATTGTGAACTCTTCTTTCTTTTTTTTATTATTATTTTATTTAATTTTATATAACAAAGTCCAATTAAATGAAAACAAACATTTATACACAATATTTGGGAATTTGGGTGTTGTTCTTTCCAAACTACTTCCTGCTGGTAAGGGGAGCTGTCATGGGGGATTCGAAGAAGATTCAGATATCCTGGCTGTAGTCTGTAAGGCTACTTTGTCCAGCTGTTTTGAATGTAGGATCACCTTGTACTCTGTTTCAGGCAGTCTGGCGTGATCAAACCACATTAGTCTGGAAGGAATCCACATCGTTTCATTTTCTGTAGAAACAAAAATAGAAATACTTTTCTCCAGTAACTTGTTCTTCAACTTAAATTTTGGAGTCAAAGCGTTTTTTAAATTTAATTTATTATTTTACATGTTAATCCCAGTTCCCTCTCCCTCCCTCCCTCCCTCCCCAACCCTTCCTCCCTCCTTTCCTCCCTTTTACCCTCTCTGCCCTCTCACATGCACTCTAATCACCCTCCCCTCCCATCCCCCCACCCCAATTCCATATGTAGGGAAATGCCATCCATTTGGGGTCATGTAGATCTGATAGGTCATGTGAAGTAGGGACTAGGGCTTCTCTCCTGTCTCTAGATTAAGGCAGTTATCCCTCCATGGGGGATATGTTCCCAAAGTCCTTTAGTACACCAGGAATACATCCTGGCTCCACTGTCTGAGGTCTCTTAGACTGCTCAGTTCTTCTCGCTGAGACCCATAATCAGGGGGTCCTGAGTCAGTCCCATGCTGGCTTCCCAGCTATCAGTCTAGTGGCCATTAGCTCCTCCTTGTTTAGGTAAGCTGTCACTATGTGTTTCTGCTCCATTGTCTTGTCCTCTCCATCTGCATCTGGGTTCTAGTTCAACTCAGTGTTTATGTATTGGTGTTTGATCCTGTTTTCAACAGGCATTAGGTGAGGGCTCCATGGAGAAGTTAGTTGTTGATCTCACTCTCCGGGAAGGGCATTTATGATAGCCTTTCCACGGAAGCTCAAATTGTTAGTTGGGAGCAGTCTTGTAGTTCTCTAGACCTTTCTTTATGTTCAATTTTATCTTCAAACCAATATTGGCTCCCTCTCTTATGTTCTTTCTCTCTGTCTCTGTCTCTATCTCTCTCTCTTTCCTATCTTCTATTCCTAAGCAGGCTCAATCTTCCTGGTCGCAGGTGTTTTCCTTTATCCCCCTCCTTTTTCTCCTACTTCTCTCTCCGTTCGCTGCCCCCCCCCTCCCGCACTTCCCCTGAGCTCTGGGGAACTTGTCCCTTCCCAGTTCTGTGAGGGACTTTATATGAATCTCTTAGAATACACCTTGTATCCTAGTTCCTCTGGTGGTGTGAATTATAGGCTGGTGAACCTTTGATCTAGGTCTAAAATCCATATATGAGTGAGTACATACTGTGTTCCTCTTTTTGTGACTGGGTTACCTCATTCAGGATGGTTTCTTCTAGTGCCATCCACTTGCCTGCAAATTTCAAGATACAATTATTTTTTTCTGTAGAGTACGATTCCATTGTATAGATGTGCCACATCTTCATTAACCATTCTTCAATTGAGGGGCATCTAGGTGAACTCTTCTTTCTCCATCATGATGAATTCTTAGCTGGAATGAATGAACATGAAGCTGCATATGTAGCTGCATATGTGCCTATAAATCAGATATTTTTATTTTATTTTTTCTTATTTTACATATCGATCCCAGTTCCCTCTTCCTCCTCCCTCTCTCCCTCCCTCCCATGACCCTGACCACTTTGCCATTTCCCCCCCCACACACACTCCCACAGTCCACAGGGAGGGTGGTGCCTTCCAGGAGGCCTCAATAAAATCTGTCAAGTCATTTGGAGTAGGGACTAGGCCCTCCCTCCTGCCTCTAGGATAAGGGAATATGCCTTCATGGTGAATGTGCTACCAAAGTCCTTTTGTCCACAAGGGATATATCCTGTTTCCACTGTCAGAGGTCCTTTAGACTGCCCAGACATTCTGAGACTCATATTCAGCGGGTCTGATTGGTTCAATGCTGGATTCCCAGCTATCAGTCTGAGGGCCCATTAGCTCCTCCTTGTTCAGGTCAGCTGCCTCTGTGGGTTTCTGTATCCTGGCCTTGTCCTCCCTCTCTGCATCTGGATTGCAGTTCAGCTCAGTGTTTTTAGCTGTGAGTGTCTCCTTCTGTTTCCATCAGCTACTAGATGAGGGCTCTATGATGGTGGATAATAAGTTAGTCACCAATCTCATTATCAGGGATGGGCATTTAAGATAGCAATAGTATAATTCCCACAATCCTTCGTGGTTTTCAAAAATAAAGTCTTTATAATTTTTAGATTTTTTTCCAAGCAGTGGCATCAAAACCTGTCCCTAGCATTTGATAATAGGTTTTGAGAAATCTATTCCCCATGCTGGGTTGCCTTTCCCAGCCTTAATGCAAGGGAAGAAGCTTGGTTCTGCTTCAACTAGATGGGGCATGCATGGGATATCTGCCCCTTTCTAAACAGAGAGAAAGGAAGAGTAGATGGAGGTGTTGGTAGACTGGAGGCAGTGAGATAGAATGGGAGAGGAAACTTGTGGGTATGCAAAATAAATGAAAAAATTAATTAATAAAAAATCCTTCTAACCCCTTATACTTTAAGTTCCTGTACAAAATACACTGATTCTGGATCACAAAAGCTGCTACTCCAATGGTTTCTTCTGTGTGGGTTGATAGGTATTTTGTAGTACTTTAGAGTAGACAACTTCCTTCATGTTCAGACCAGATCTTGTATTCGTTCCTCATACCCTGAAGCTCCCCAATTAAGATCTATCCTTGTTTTTGATTTGCCTCTGTTATTGAAGTATTGCTTTTAGCATTATGATCTGCTAGTTATTGGGGTCCTGGAGAAGTCCCACAAAAGACCACTATCCCCATTTGCAATCAGCAAGAGCATTTTATTATCATGAAAGTAGAAGTACTAGGATGCTAGAGTCACACATCCATCGCAAAGGAACAGATAGCACCAATCTCCAAGAAGAGCTTACAGATTCTTTTATACACAACTAGAGGAATTCTAAAAGCAGTGTGACAATTCTATCTATGATTTGTTTACACAACAATCCTATTAGTATATTTCTAATTGGTTAGGGCTTGTAGTGGTAAGCTAACCTATAGTTTTTCCATTCTTGGACAAGACTAGGCAAGTCCCAGGGTTTTCCTTATTTGACTGTTACCTTGAGATACTTGTGGGTGTGGATGGGAGAGTTGACTTTGTCCTGGTATATGCAGTTCCTCACTTCCTCACAGTCAGGGGTATTGCAGATTAGTTGCATTCTGTGTCTTCCTCAGAAACTCTCTTGTTTAGTTTCAAGAGGCAGGAACTGAGGCCTAGTTCTTAACTGGCCTTCTCATTAGCCTAGGTATCATGTAAATCTAATCTAGTAGAAATCTAGTGGAAATCTAATATTGAATCCAACCCAAACTACATTTTATGATAAAAGGGGTAACACAATGACTATGTATCAGTTAAACTCCTGTCATTTCTATATGTTCCAACATAGCTGAACTAAGAGGCAATTGAGGGTCTATGAAAGAGTTAACTATGGTGACAGGACAACAACTCACAGCTTAGGATGAAACACAAACTGATATATATGAAGTGGTTCTACAGTATATGGTTTGTATGTGCTAAGGAGTGTCACTGATCCTCTTAATAACACTCTGTACTTTCTAACACAGTGTATTCTTTTCATATCCAAAGGTTCAAGAATAGTGTTTCTTCCCATGAATATAATAAAACCTATATGTGACAGAAAGGTAATTATTGTATTGATAACAATAATTGTGCCCCATTTTTGTTAATAGCCTAGATTTTTGGATAGAGAGAAAAGTCATGAAAAGTACAGTTAGACTCAAAATACTGTGAGGGTGGAAATGAAGGGTTACAGCTTTGAAGCTATCTTAGCTTTGCAGGTGTAAAGAAAGTACCCCAAGACAACTATTTTAACAATCAAAAGGGCAATGGAAGTTAGGTGTAAGCTGACTGAGTTTCAGGAAAATGAAAGCCACAGTTGGAAAAAACAAAGCAAAACGGACAACTGATGTCCTCTTAAATAATTACAGCAGTGGAACCATCAGGTTCTTTTCCCAAAAATTTTATTATTCATCTTTCCAAAGAGTTGACTTGTCCTTTAATAGATCCTCTGTGATGAAGTATCATCAGAGACTTAGAAATGTTCTTATTTAAGGACCATTAAGTCTTGCCAGAAGGAGAATAAACATTTCCAGAAAAGCTAATAGGAGCCAGAGATGGAATGAGGTAGATGGGAATGAGACACAGCCCTGATTAGGGAAAACAAACTGGTCAGCAATCAAAGGGAGAGTGGTTACTTTATAGTTCTTGTAGTCCAGAACAGGTTAAATGGAACTTGAGCCTAGTCATTTTCTGTAAATGCTGGTCTTACCTTGGAAACATCTGGCCTTTGGAGCAGATGATCAGTCCCTTCCTTCTGCCCTGTTAAACATCTGGGCCTTAGGACCAGGCTGGGGTGCTTGATGCTGTTAAGAATTGAGGGGCAGAAAACAATTCATTTTTAGTGACTGACAGTTTTCACGGGCTCATATCACTAGCTCTGGCATGTTTGCATCAATTCTTGAAGGGATATAGCAGGCTGGACCATGGCAAGCACAGACCTGAGCACGGCAAACACAGACAAATAAGTGTTGCCTCCCCGTTGTTAATCTATTACACTACATTCCTAAAGCTAGTCACCAAGGTCCAAGATTCAAAATTCATTATTTTGACTAACCTAATTAAAATACACAAGCAAAACTTGCCAACATACTCTATCTCATTCTAACAAAGAACTCTTCTTTCTCCCTTCTTAAAATTAACACCGGCAAAGCTGTTTGCTTCTATTTCTGCCTGATTCAGATTCAGCCATCTTGTCGTTTTGCCTTAGTTAATAAAGGATCTCTTTTTGTTTGTTTTGTGCTTGGAAATTGGTGTTTGGAAGTAGCCTGTGTCTAATCTGGTATCCAGAGGGGAGCACCCTGCAGTATGTATACCACTGCAATCCTCATGTTGTTTAATTTAATGACAATGTAGTGGAAGCATCTTGATTCTATTACTGTGTCTGTCCATTAAGGTGGCTATGAGAGAGAACGGTGAGAACAAAGTTACAATTTCTGTTTGGTAGCAGGCTGTGATCTAAGACAAGATGAAGGAAATCAGGAATACAAAAACACCACACATCCCTCCCCTTTTTAGTTTTCAAAAGATTTTAATTTATTTTTAATCATTTCATTTTTTGCTTTATATTATGAAGTAGTAACATTACATAGATAGAGGAGGTGGTATTCATTTATTTAAGAATATATATATGTAAATATACACATGTATATGATTTAATTGTGATGTTACAAATATACATATCTGATATATATTAAACACATGCAGGCATACACACACACACACACACACACACACACACACACACATATATATATATATATATATATATATATATATATATATAAAGACATTGGATTAACACTTTCAGTATATGTGCTAGATGCTGTGGAGAATTCTAAGTATCTCAGAAGTAGCAATAAAGGGTTATACATTTGTGGGTTCTTAGGAGGAACAAGATATGGAAAGTCACTTCTGCACTCAAGATTGTCTTGTTCTCTCTAGTTTCTTAGTTTGTTGATCAGTTACTTCTCCACCTTATGGTACACAGTTTCTCCTTTAGTTACCCAGGAACTTTACTATTGAGGTAAATGTGTAGCCCATGAGGTAAGGATAGCTCCTCTATTTTTTGGTCATGTATAGTTTTTGCTCCATGCCCTGCATGCATACTTTCATTATGAATATGTAATCTTTCCTGTTCTGTGGTAGTCAGTCCTGAAATACATTGTATAGCTTCCCAGTAGGTCATATTAGAAGAAGCATACATTTACTGGACAAGTGATTTGTGTACTTTTTATACCCCTTATATGTTTTACATCACATTACTACTAAATTCTGGCCCACAGAATCATAACACCCAATAAAAACAAAAATATGTAACTTCTTTTAAGGACTGCTTTCTAGGAAACTGATCATCACAAAACCCAAGATATAATGTGGGCAGTTTTGCTGATATTCATTAATATTCCATGATGAATGATTTTGAGGTGCCCACTGTGTGGGCCTCTGTCTTTTAAAGCCTAATTCACTCTGGTACTCAAGGATTTCCCTAGATCCACACATCAGTCTCATGATTGCTCATAAAAATGATAATGTTTTTATTGACCAGCATCCAGTGACCTTCAACTTTCAGGCCAGCATCACTGTGCTCATTAAATGTAGTTCAATCCACTTCTGGCATGTGCACCTTGCTCTGTGAAAACTCAGCTTTCCCTGAGACCTGGTCACTTTTTCTTCAATTCTTGGCAGCATGCAGGGAAAACAGAGCATGGTTTTATGTGCCCAGGCTTTAAAAACTTAAGCACTTCACAGTTTCTAATGGAATAACAAATGTCAACATTTCAAAGACTTACTTGGATGCTTCTCCTTTTCCCTAAAGATCTTTAACTTAAGGGAGTGAGGCAACTTTTATTTATTTATTTGTTTGTTTGTTTGTTTTATCTTTGTGCTATATAAGGTTATTTGGGGAACATTTATTTACTTTTGTAAAGTGAAAAAAATACTGGATTGGAAAATTTTAATGAGAGATTTATTTTTTTCTGTATCTTTCTTATTAAGTACTGGATCAATTAAGTACAAGATCAATGGTGACCTCCATGACTTCATCCCAAATATGGGTATAATAATCTGTGAATAACAATAAAATGATACTAAGTAATACACTCCATCATAATATTTTAGATGATTCATTGGAAATTTTAGACACAAGATTTTCCATTATTACATGTGATAATATTTGCAATATATAAAATGACTTTCAACTACACAAAACTGATAAGCATATAAATATTAGATAATTATGGATTCTATTTGTTACATGTTGTATTATTTCAAATATTAATTCATCTATAAATTGTTTCTATTTTACTTCAGTTTTTCCTAAATTTAATTCTGAAATATAATTTAACTCATAAAAAGATTCAGAAAAAATATTAGTAACCTCTTCAGCCCCATTTTTCAATTCAGAAATTGTTATTTTATCACACTGTATATTCTAAGCTCACACATTCTCTTGTAAGCTTCAGTTCATATGCTGTCTGAATAATCTGGTGCAATTATGACCTATATTAAATACCAAAGCATGTATGCGATGGGAGATGTCATTGTATAAATATGTTTCTCGAATTGATTAATGAATAAAGCATTGTTGACCAATAGGAAAGCAAGATTGGTGGGACTAGGAGAGAAGGAGGAGAGAGGAAGTGTAAGGAGGGTCAGCATGTAGAGACCTGAGAGAATAGAGGTTCAGGCTCTCTCTCCCCGGTAAGATAAAACCACATGGAAATACTTAGATAAATAGAAATGGGTTGATATTTAAGACAGAGCCAGCGCATAAGAAACTAGTAACTGGCCAACAGCTTTATACCAAATACAGTTTCTCTGTGTGTTATTTGGGGCTGGCATGGTAGAGGGACCAGTCCAGGTTAGCGGAAAATCCTGTTCATAACATGTCTATAGTTGAACCATCTACTTGTTTCCATTCTAAATGATTTTAGTTTATATTTTCCAGTTATAGGCAATCTCTCTAAAACATAGTACTTTCAAATTAGGAAAATTGACTTCAATTTAAATTTAACTTTTCTGAGAATCTCATACATACTATGTTTATATCATTTGCAGCTCTTATACTCCCCTCTCCAACTCTTCCTATATCCCTTACAAATTCATTATCGCTCCTCCAATAATTGTTACAATTATATAATAGTGTTGTTACTAGGTACATGTGCTTGAGGCTAACTAGTTGGGATTATATAATGTATCATGGGACCCATCTTTGAAGAAACTTGATTTTCTCTGCTTTAGCACTCATTGTCTATAGAGCTTCAAGTAAGGGTGAGTCCCTGTGAAATTCCTCCCATCCATATTTGCATGTCAATTGTGTTGTCACTACACAGTATTGTATAAGTCATATTTTCCATGAATTCACATATTATTGTATGTACATATATGTATATGTATTGGATTACATGTGCATATGTCTTCATGGGGGTGAATAACTTTGAACACATGCAAAGGCCAATAAAGTATAATGACTCTTCTAGTCTACCACCCCCCCCCATTTCCCTTAATGCATAATCACTCCCTGAAACCAGGGCTCCCATTTTTCTCAGGTATGATAGAAGCCAGCTACCCACACAAGTCCTTATCTCTGGTTCCCTAGGTTCTGGCATTATAGGTTTGTGGGTACTGGAATCTGAACACAGTTCAACATAATTGTGCAACAAGCCCTCTTAGCTGATGACTAATCTCTCTAGCCTCTCAGGTTGATTTTTACCCACTAAAGTCAACTTTCACAATTTTATAAGAGTGTTTTCACAAAAAAGTGGATGTTTGAAAGCTTATTGATGGGAAGACCCCTTCTGTATTATGTCTTTACTCTGAAGAGCCTGAAAGTTGCAATGAACATTAGACATTCTGATTATACATAAAAATATGCAATTTAACCAAAAGTTCTTACATAATTTCTTTGTATCTATGAAGGATTCAAACATGATTCTAAGGTGCATATCAATTCAAACATATTTCTTCCCTTTAACTTAGGCAATTTAAGTAGCTTCCTGACACAGTATATATATACATCTATGATTTCTTTTTCAATTATTTTTCATAGTACTCCATATGATGCTTATAATAATATGTGCCTGAAACATCTTTCTGGAATATTGAATCAAACTTAATTGTAAATTACTAACAAGAGTGAAAGTTCAGGATATTTTCAAATGGAGCCAGAGGGGACTTATTAGTATTCATATCATCAGTAGATAGCTCAAGTCAATTAAAGTATATCTTCCATAATCTGTAAGAAGATTAAAATTCATGCTACTTTACAAAGTCATTAATAATTCAGAAACATGCCTGAGTTTCTCTATGTTATGACACCAACTGTTGGTAAATGCTAATTTAATTACACTTGGAAAATTCATATTAAGCACCTAGTAGATGCCAAGCTCTTAGCTAATGGAGACTAATGAAGTTAAAAGAAAACCCTAATTATAATAATTCCATTTAGCTATTGGACATTTAATATTCTCTCGAACTTATATAGACAAATATAAGATTTTGAACACTTTTGGGCATCAGTTTATTTATTAGACAATAACTTAAGTATCAACAATCTATCTGGTACTATTCTGAGTTCTGTTGTTAATAGAGTTAAAAAAAAAAAGATCAAATACTGTGACTACTGAAGATTTTATTTTGTGAGAAAAACAAGAAAATGTCTTTTAGTTATTTATATTTTGTTTTTTAAATTTATTTTCATTTAAATTAAAAACAATCTGAATTTACATACCAATCCCAGTTCTCCCACCCATCCTCCCATTTTCCCTCCCACCCTAGCCCTCACCCCAGTCCACTCCTCAGGGAAGGTGAGGCCTCCCATGGGGGATCATCAAAGTCTCGGGCAGGACCTAGGACCTCTCATTTGTATCTAGGCTGAGAGAGTATCCCTACATAGTGAATGGGCACCAAAAAGCCAGTTAATGCACTAGGGATAAATACTGGTTGGTTCCACTTCCAGCAGCAGCACACACTGCCCAAGCCCCCCAACTGACACACACATTCAGGGGGCCTGGTTTGTTCTTTTGCTGGTTCCCGATTGTCAGATTATGAAGGTAAAATCTGTTTATCTAAATATACTTTTGAATTTTACAGAACAGATCCTAATATCTTCATCTAAAGATATGAAAACTACTGTTTAAACCTTATTGGAAGTATGGTAAGTTTATATTAAATGAAAGAAATTCAAAAAATTTTTATGGTAATCATATTTAAATATCCATTAAGTCTTTTAAGCATCTGATATTTGTTTTGATTTACTAAAGTTTTAAAGGACTAAAGAATACATTGATTCAAAGATTTGTGAACAGAATTCTAGGAATGATACACACACACACACACACACACACACACACACACACACACACATATATATATATATATCACAAATCTTTTAGAGATTCAATAAAACATATTTTCAACTGGAACATTTCCTCATGTAATCACTTCTGTAAGGATTCAGGCCAGTTTAATTCCTGAATCCTTACATTAACATGAGAACAACACCCTCTAATAGAAAATCCCACGTGTAAATTAGAACAATGTACTCAATTAAAATTTATTTTAATCAAATCATTGTCCTTGTTATGATTATGGAATCTTTGGGTATATGCCCAATAGTGGTATTGGTGTATCTTTTTTTTTTAATTTTTTAAAATTTATTTTATATAACAAAGTCCATTTAAATGAAAACAAACATTTATAGACAATATTTGGGAATTTGGGCATTGTTCTTTCCAAACTACTTCCTGCTGGTAAGGGGCACTGTCATGGGGGATTCGAAGAAGATTCAGAAATCCTGGCTGTAGTCTGTAAGGCTGCTTTGTCCAGCTGTTTTGAATGTAGGATCACCTCATACTCTGTTTCAGGCGGTCTGGCTTGATCAAACCACATTAGTCTGGAAGGAAACCACATCTTTTCATTTTCTGTGGAAACAAAAATAGAAATCCTTTTCCCCAGTAACTTGTCCTTGAACATAAATTTTGGAGTCAAAGCATTTTTATTTAATTTAATTTATTATTTTACATGTTGATCCCAGTTCCCTCTTTCTCTCTCCCTCCCTTTCTCTCTCCCTCCTTCCCTCCCGCCTTCTTTCCCTCCCTCCTTCTCTCCCTCTCTCCTTCCCTCTCTTTTACCCTCTCTGCCCTCTGACATGAACTCTAAACACCCTCCCATCCCATCCCCCCACCCCAATTCCATATGTAGGGGAATGCCATCCAGTTGGGGTCATGTACATCTGACAGGTAATGTGAAGTAGGGACTAGGACTTCTCTCCTGTCTCTAGATTAAGGCAGTTATCCCTTTGTTTGCAAAGTCCTTTTGTGCACCAGGGATACATCCTGGCTCCACTGTCTGAGGTCCCTTAGACTGCTCAGTCCTTCTGGCTGAGACCCATATTCAGGGCGGTCCTGAGTCAGTCCCATGCTGGCTTTCCAGCTATCAGTCTAGTGGCCATTAGCTCCTCCTTGTTCAGGTAAGCTGTCACTATGTGTTTCTGCGGCCTGGTCTTGTCCTCTCCATCTACATCTGGGTTCTAGTTCAACTCAGTGTTTATGTATGGGTGTTTGATCCTGTTTCCAACAGGCATTAGTTGAGGGCTCCATGGAGAAGTTAGTTGTTGATCTCACTCTCCGGGAAGGGCATTTATGATAGCCTTTCCACGGAAGCTCAAATTGTTAGTTGGGAGCAGTCTTGTAGTTCTCTAGACCTTTCTTTGTGTTCAATTTTATCTTCAAACCAATATTGGCTCCCTCTTTTATGTTCTCTCTCTCTCTCTTTCTCTCTCTCTCTCTCTCTCTCTCTCTCTCTCTCTCTCTCTCTCTCTCTGTCTCTGTCTCTCTTTCCTTTCTTCTGTTCCTAACCAGTCTCAATTTTCCTGGTCGCACATATTTTCCTTTTTCCCCCTCCCTTTTCTCCTACTTCTCTCTCTGTTCACTGCCCCCACCACTTCCCCTGAGCTCTGGGGAACTTGTCCCTTCCCAGTTCTGTGAGGGACTTTATATGAATCTCTTAGAATACACCTTGCATCCTAGTTCCTCTGGTGGTGTGAATTATAGGCTGGTGAACCTTTGATCTAGGTCTAAAATCCATATATGAGTGAGTATATACTGTGTTCCTCTTTTTGTGACTGGGTTACCTCATTCAGGATGGTTTCTTCTAGTGCCATCCACTTGCCTGCGTATTTCAAGATACCATTATGTTTTTTCTGCAGAGTAGTATTCCATTGTGTAGATGTGCCACATCTTCATTAACCATTCTTCAATTGAGGGGCATTTAGGTTGCTTCCAGGTATTGGTGTATCTTGAGGTAGACTCGTTCACGTTTTTTGAGAAACCATCATAGTGAATTCCAAAATGACTGTACAAGTTTGTATTCCCACCAGCAGTGGAAGAAAGTCCTCCTTGCTTCACATCTTCTCCAGCATTGTCTGTCATCAGTATTTTTGATCTTAGCCATTCTGAGATGTATGATGGTATCCCAGAGTTGTTTTGATTTGCATTTTCCTGATGGCTAAAGATATTGAAGGCTTTCTTAAGTGTCTTATGTCTATTTTGGTTTCTTCTGTTGAGAATTCTCTGTTTAGATCTCTACCCCAACTTTTTTTTTTCATTATCAAAAGTTTTAGCAAATTTATTTATAATAAATATAACGGTGCCAAGTAAACTTCTGGTCCTAGATTAATTATTGAATCAGTAGATTCCATTAATAAATTTGCATATCAGAAGAGATACTCACTTTTGTCTATTATTTGAGATTGAGTTTTAGGTGAACATTTCCCTTTGTTCATGAAACTCACATTGAGAGACTAGACACTGAGGAATAGAAAAGCCACTCACCAACTGTGTTTGTTTGATTCTCATGATAAAAAGTATGCACTGTGCAAATATCTCTTTTCAGTGTGAACCTGTCATTGTACAGCTTTGGCTGCATTAAGTGTTGTTTCTTTTTTTTTTTATTTATTTATTTACTTTATTTAATTTTATATAACAAAGTCCAAATAAATGAAAACAAACATTTATACAAATATATGGAATTTGGGTGTCGTTCTTTCCAAACTACTTCCTGCTGGTAAGGGGCGCTGTCTTGGGGGATTCGAAGAAGATTCAGATATCCTAGCTGTAGTCTGTAGGGCTGTTTTGTCCAGCTGTTTGGAATGTAGGATCAGCTTGTACTCTGTTTCAGGCGGTCTGGTGTGATCAAACCACATTAGTCTGGAAGGAATCCACATCTTTTCATTTTCTGTGGAAACAAAAATAGAAATACTTTTCCCTAGTAACTTGTTCTTCAACTTAAATTTTGGAGTCAAAGCGTTTTTTTTTTTTTTTTTGTTTGTTTAATTTATTATTTTACATGTCGATCCCAGTTCCCTCTCCCTCCCTCCCTCCCTCCCCTCCATTCCTCCTTCCCTCCTTCCCTCCCTTTTGCCCTCTCTACCCTCTCCCATGCACTCTAAACACCCTCCCCTCCCAACCCCCCACCACAATACCATATGTAGGGGAATGCCATCCAGTTGGGGTCATGTAGATCTGACAGGTCCTGTGAAGTAGGGACTAGGGCTTCTCTCCTATCTCTAGAATAAGGCAGTTATCCCTCCATGGGGGATATGTTTGCAAAGTCCTTTTGTGCACCAGGGATACATCTTGGCTCCACTGTCTGAGGTCTCTTAGACTGCTCAGACCTTCTGGCTGAGACCCATATTCAGGGGGGTCCGAGTCAGTCCCCTCTTGGCTTCCCAGCTATCAGTCTATTGGCCCTTAGCTCCTCATTGTTCAGGTAAGCTGTCTCTATGTACTTCTACTGCATGGTCTTGTCCTCTCCATCTGCTTCTGGGTTCTAGTTCGGCCCAGTGTTTATGTATGGGTGTTTGCTCCTGTTTTCAACAGGCATTAGTTGAGGACTCTATGGAGAAGTTAGTTGTTGATCTCACTCTCCGGAAAGGGCATTTATGATAGCCTTTCCACGGAAGCTGAGATTGTAAGTTGGGAGCAGTCTTGTAGTTCTTTCGACCTTTCTTTGTGTTCAACTTTATCTTCAAACCAATATTGGCTCCCTCTTTTATGTTCTCTCTCTCTCTGTCTCTGTCTCTGTCTCTCTCTCTCTCTCTCTCTCTCTCTTTCCTATTTTCCATTCCTAACCAGGCTCAATCCTCCTGGTTGCACATGCCTTCCTCTCCTCCCTCTCATTTTCTCCTACTTCTCTCTCCATTAGCTGTCCTCCCCCACTTTACCTGATCTACCCCAACTTTTTAAAAACTGAATTATTTGGCATTTTGTTGTCTAATGTTTTGAATTAATTATATATTTTTGAGATAATCCCTCTGTCAGATGTGGTGTTGGTGAAGATTTTTCCCCATTCTATAGGCTCTCATTTTGTGTTAATTGTTGTAGCCTTTGTCTTACAAAAACTTCTCAGTTTCAAGAGAATTTCAATATTTATTGAACGTTGTTCTCAGAGGCTGTGCTACTGGTGTTATATGTAGGGAATGGTCTCCTATTCCAATGCATTCAAGGCTATTTTCTATTTTCTCATTTGATCAACTATGTTCATAGCAGCAGTATTTATAATAGTCAGAACTTAGAAACAACCTAGATGTCTATTAACCAAAGAATGGATACAGAAAATGTGGAAATTTGCACAATGGAATATTACTCAGCAGAAAAAAGAAAAAGCACAATGACATCTTAAAACTTACTAGTGACTTGACAGATTTTGTTGATACCTCCTGGAAAGCATCACCCTCCCAGTGGAGTGGGGGGGGGGGTGGGATGGTAGGGTAGCCCAGGGGAATGGGAGGGAAGGAGGAAGGGAGAGAGGGAGGGAGAGGGAGGTAGAGGGAAGTTGGGTTGATATGTAAAATAAGAAAAAAAAGATATAGAGATAATACCAAAATAAATCTTGAAAGAAAGTGACTGAAACTAGAAAAACCCATGCTGAGTGAGGTAATCTATACCCAGAAAGACAAACATAGTATGTATTCACTCTCAAGTTGGAAGAAGATATACAGCAAATATAATCAGTATAAAATTCACAATGTCAATGAAGCAAGGTAAGAATGGGGACCCTAAGAGAGACAAAGATGAAGGATCCGGTAAGGGAAAATAGTTCAGATCTCCTAATTAAACTGGGAATGGGATAAAAGGGAGGTTATGAGGCTGAAAACATGATGGACCAAAAAGGCCAAGTTGGAGGAGAGACCAACAGAGTAGAAGAGCAATGAAAGAGATACCTTGATAGAGAGAGCCTTTATGGGTTCTGAAGAAACCAGGTGCTAGAGTAATTCTTTGGAATCCACAAGGGTGTCCACAGCTAAGGCTCCTAGCAATAGTAGAGAGGGTGTCTGAAAGGGCTTTCCTCTTTAATCAGATCAGTGACTACTCTAATTGTCATCATTGGACCTATATTCAGTAACTGATGGTAGCAGATGCAGCAATCTACAGACAAGCAGTGAGTTCAGCTCCTGAGTTCCAGAAGTTCAATAGTAAGAAAGAAGAGGTATATTTACAATGCGGTGTTGCGGGGGGGCGGGGCAAAAGCATAATGGGGAAAACCACAGAAACAACTGATCCAAGTTAGTAGAAGCTCACTGACTAAACAGCTGGGGAACCTGCATGAAACCAAACTAGGCCCTCTGAATGTGGGTAACAGATATGTGTCTTGATTTGTTTTTTGGAGCTCTGGCAGTAGTACCAGAACCTATCTTGGTACATGAACTGAATTTTTGGAATCAATTACCTGTGGTGAGATACCTTGCTTAGCCTTGATACAGCACTAATATATTAGAAAAAAATTAAAAGTGCTTGTAAAATGTATTCATGGTATAAGCAGAAAAGGTGGGAGGGATATTAATGTTTTTAGTCATGTAATTTTGACAGTGACATGTAGATAATCTGAGGATTTGTGACCCAGGTACTTTAGAGACAGATGCTCTCTCAGTCTTTCAGAGTGTTTGCCAATGAATTATTAGGCACAAAAACATAAAATTACTGCAAGAATACGCTACAGAATTACTTTTGTAAACCTCTAGTACTTGGTCCAAGTCTTATTTTTTTATAATTTTTAAAATATTTTCTTATTTTACATATCGATCCCAGTTCCCTCTCCCTCTCATCCTTCCACCCCCCCCCCCACAAACAGACCCTCCCATCCCATCCTCCATCCACTCTGAAGGGAAGGTGAGGCCTTCAATGAGAGATCATCAAAGTTTGTCAAATCATCTGGGGTAGGGCTTAGGCCCTCCTGTGTCTCTAGGCCAAAGGAATATCCCTCCATGGGGAATGGGCTCCTGAAGTTCGTTCCTGCACTAGGGATACATCCTGGTTCCTTTGTCAGAGGCATTGGTCAGAAGTTTTACCTAATGGTATTTGTTTTAAGTGTAACTAAAAAAAATTAATGGGATATTTTCTTCTTTGATTTACAGAAGTGAAGCAGTCAGTGAAGAATGTTTTTGGTGTATACTATGACAACCCAAAACCTGTGCTGCATGGTTTTAGCTGCAGTGTGAAGATAAACATTTTCTCTCATGGAAACATCTTATATCCCTTTAAGACAATCTCTTATTGGCATTTACAGCAGGAGCTTTGTGTGTTTTTGTGTGTGTGTTTTTGAGTGTGTGTTTGTGTGTGTGTGTGTGTGTGTGTGTGTGTGTAACACAGACAAGCTATTATTTATTCACTTGCACCCTGCTTCTTGTAAGATATTTCTTGAGAGCCTTGCTACTACCATCTTTATAAGGAACCAAACAAACATTCATCATATGTATATATATATATATATATATATATATATATATATATAAATTTACACGTGATTCATAGGAAACACAATAACCTTCCTCCCACTCATAGCAATAACAATGAAAAAGCAATGGCTGCTGCAGAGTTCAAAACTTCTTACCATTCCACCATCCAATAGATATATATCTCAATCCCTTAGACAACTTCAGGATAAATCCTGAGCCCCAGGGCAACTCTAAGAAATAAGTAACAATCACATTAGGGCAATTTTGCAAAGTTTGATTAGAGAGTAGAAGAACACTGTGCCATTGCTGCATAGAAAAGAAAGGGATGTAGATGAGGTGACTCTCACGGCTTTACTTAAAAAATGATTTTACAACTCATATGAAAAATGAAAGATAGAATATAATACTGTGTTAGATAATATAAGAAGTTCGATGGTATGTCAAACAAAATGCAAAAAGTATAAAAAATAACTAAAAATATAGAAGGAAAAATCAATAAATTTAGAACTAGTTAATTACTAGTTTTAGCAAACATGAAGTATATTATAATTTTGTTTTTTTTTAAAAAGCCACTTTTATTGATTTATTTCATACAATACATTTTAATCATATTATCTTTTCCCTCAACTGTTTGTAGATCCATCCCCACCTACCTACTCAAACAAATTCCTATGCTGGTGCCCCATCACCCCAACACACACTTTATTCTCATTAGTTCTAATATGTGCATTAATCCATAAAATTGGAGGATAAAGATGACTAACTCAAATTTCCAAGCACAACTTACCTAAAACAAGTCTTTTTGCTCATGTACATGGGCTACCTTCCCCTAAGATGGGACTTAAAAGGTCAGCCTTGGATATGAGGAACAAGATTTTTGTAGCTCAGGTGTAGACAGTTATAGGAGCCGAACATAAACATAAGAATTAGTGGTTTTTTTTTTTTTTTTTTTTTGTGTGTGTGTGTGTGTGTGTGTGTGTGTGTTTGTTTGTTTGTTTTGGAGACAGGGTTTCTCTGTATTTCTTTGGACCTGTCTGGAACTCAATCTGTAGACCAGGTGAGCCTCAAACTCATATTCACCTGCCTCTGCCTCTCAAGAGCCAGTGTTAAAGTCATGTGCCACCAATGCTCAGCTAAGAATTAGTCTAAACAACATCAAGAAACAAAGACATGGTTTCAAGGTGTGCATATACCCCTCAACTGAAGAACAGATGAATAAAATGTGGTACTTTTACACACCATTTACACAATGGAATACTACTCAGCCAGGGAAGAAAATAGAGTCTTGAAATTCACAGGCCAATGGATGGAACTAGAAGAACCCTGACTGAGTGAGGTAACCCAGTCACAAAAAGACAAACACAGTGTGTATTCATTCATATGTGGATTTTATATATAGAGCAAAGAATCACCAGCCAACAATCCACACTGCCAGATAAGCTAGGAAACACGGAGGATCCTAGGAGAAACATGGCCCCCCCTAGGAAAGAGGAAAGGGGAAAGGTCTTCTGAGCAAATTGGGAGCACAGGGGGAGGGAAGAGGATGTTAGGAGAAAGAAAAGAAGGGAAGAATAGGAGGGGAGAGTAGGACATGAAGGAGCAAGAAGATTGAGTCGGGGGCAAATAGATGAGAGAAAGAAAAGATATACCATTATAGAGGGAGCTATTTAGAGGTTTAAAGGGAAATCTGGCATGGGGGAAATGTCCAGGCATCTACATGAATGACCCCAACTAACAATAAAATCAATAGTGGAGAGGCTACCTTAAATGCCCTTCCCTGATAATGAGATTGATGACTCTCTTAGATGCCATCCTTGAGCTTTCATCTAGTAACTGATGGAAGCAGAAGCAGACACCCACAGCTAAACACTGAGCCTAACTCCTGGAATTCAGTTCCAGACAGGGAGGATTGATGAGTAAAGGGGTCAAGACCAGATTGGAGAAACCCACAGAAACAGCTGACCTGAACAAGGGCTAGCTCACAGACCCCAGACTGATAGCTGGAATACCAGCATAGGAATAACCCAGACCCCCTGAATGTGTATATTATTTAGGAGGTCTGGGGCATTGTATGGGGCCTCTGGTAGTGGATCAGTCTTTATCTCTAGTATAGCAATGGATTTTGAGAGCCCGTTCAACATTGAGGGATACTCTCTCAGCCTAGACACATGGGGAAGGGACCAGGCCCCGCCCTAAATGAAATGATATGACAGACTTTGAAGATCCCACACAGAGGGCCTCATCATCCTTGGGGAGCAGAAAGGGGATGGGATGTGGGTAGACAGGGGAGGATGGGAGGTTGTGGGAACTGGAATTAATATGTAAAACAAGCTTGCTGCAAATTTATTTTTTTGCTGCAAATTTAAATAAGAAAATATTAAAATAAAAAAGTAGTCCTAGGTAGCCAGTCTTTTAAAAAAGAGACAGTGTTGCAAAATGTTTATAAATAACTTTTGAAACAAAGATACTATTGGCATTCTTGTAACAAGAGTACAGAACCATATGTAGTTAAGGTTACAGATAGGGCATAGTGCAATATTTGAGAAACAAAGGTATATCCATAAACAGGAATGAACTTAGGTTGTTCTTACTATAAGATGGCTGTTACAACTAAGATGGATACAGGTTGGCTCTTCAAGTGTTGTACAGGTGTCTTTGGATATGTGGCTACACTGAAGTGTGGTTCATATTCCATCTGTGTAAACACTGAAAAAAATTGGTTCCTTCTTTGAAAACACCTATCAAACACTCTTCTTCAGTTAAGAGTGAGATTTTGTGCCTACTACTATTTTGCAATTTTTTTATGCATCTAATAAAAAGAATCCTTGGTTTGTCAAAACACTTGCCATGTGTATTCCTGAGCGCTATATATATATATATATATATATATATATATATATATGTGTGTGTGTGTGTGTGTGTGTGTGTGTGTGTGTGTGTGTGAAAAGGGTAATGTTTTTAGGACATATTTGAAAACATTTTTCATAAATTATGTGTAACATTTAAATATATTAAAATTATAAAATTTCCTTCTTTTGTTGAATAGTAATTGTTTCCCTCAGCCAGCCTTCAATGGCTCAGAACAAGAAGATATATCATCAACAATCACCAAATGCAACACATTTTAAAGGTTGTTGCCTTTATGGTCCTCACTCTTACTCTCTTACTGTGCTTGTCTATCTTTGTCTCTCTCTCTTTCTCACATGCTCTAGCTCCAAGAGAGCCTTTCAATCCCAATTCAGAGTAAGTTTCTTGTGTGAGATCTGTTGTGTGGTGTTATCTCTGTAGTGTACCTTTGTCCTTAACTGCCAAGGTAGTGCATGACATAGAAATTATGGTAATGAACCAGGATATAAACAAAAGTAAACTGTAAACTTGTAAGTATACTTTTTAAGAAGTAAGACATACTCTGATATCTGAAATCTTAGTTAAATAAGATAATTCTAACTCTGCTCAGGTAGGATTTGGTAACTTTAACTTTCTTTAATTCATTCTTCTCAGATTATTTTGGTCTAGATAACTGTTGAAAATATCTTTTGATATTGCCTCATTTTCTGTCCTAGTTTATCTTGTCTGCTTTGTAGCTTAACCATCCAATACTTTAAAGCTTTCAGATACAGTAATTTCCCATTCTAAAATACTATCTCTGATAGGCACCTTGAGGAGCTTTCTTCTGGACACTAGAAGAGACAAACAGCACCTAAACACCAACTTTCAAAAGGAGGGATATTTTATTAAACTATATGGAAATATAGGGTAGCTGAATCTCAATCGAGCAGGAGTATCAGAGGGTGGATCTGCAAAAGAGTAGTTTTAATAGAGTTGGCTAGTCTTGATTGGACATGTGTTGAGGTATATTTGAGCAAACTGTGTAAATATGTGTCACAATTTTAACCTTCCCTGCCTAAGGAACCTGATTGGTTTAATAAAGAAAAGAATGATAATAGTTAGGCAGGAGAGGGTAAGTGTGATTCCAGGACAGAGAGAGAAATTCAGGATGAGTGTATGAGTGAGACAGATGCTCGAGAGACACGGAGGGAGATGGACATACAGAATAGATAAGAAGCAAAAAGACCTTTGAAAAAAATGTTGATTAATATAAGCAGGTTAATTAAGTCATAAAAGCTATTTGGTATTAAAGCTAAGGTAATAGTTTCACAATTAATAGGAAGTGTCCATGTCATTTTTTGAGAGCTGATTGTTCCCAAAGGAAAGTCTGACAGGAAAGTCCTACTACAGAAATGTTGGTCAGCATAGTCAAAAAAGGAATTTTGATACTTCAATGTCATTGGATATTTGTATACTATGTGATGAGATATTGCTGTGACTGTTGTAATAATAATCTGAATGGCCAATAGCTAGACAGAGGCGTAGGCAGAAATTCTGGGGAGAGAAAGGAAAAGGAGGAGGAATCTAGGCATGCAGAAGATACTAGGAGACATGGAGAGGAAACATGGAATGTAGGATGGAAGAGAGTTAACATGATAGAATGTAGATTAATATAATTGGGTTAATTTAAATTATTATTGCTAGTTAGAAACAAGTCTAAGCAATAGGTTGAGCTTTAATAATTAGTAAGACATCTCTGTGCCATTAATTGGGAACTGGTTGGTGTGAGACAGAAAATCTTATTATATTTGAACTCAGTGGTCAGTCTCAGAAATGAGTCAGGCATGAGGAAGTGTCCAAATAAGGAGCTGGGTGGGCAGTCCATTGAGAAGTGAGGAACAGATGGCAGGATCTCTTCCACCAAGTTTTGCCTTGTTTGAGCCTGTTACAGCCCTTCAAAAATGGTCTTTCCATCCAGTATGCATACTCTTCCTTTCATTTGAAAATTCATATATAAAATCTATTTTCTCCTCAGTGCAGTGGCTCTTAAATTTGTTATGGGATTCTGTTGTTTTTTTTTTTTCTACTTTATATGTGGACAATTTCCTTTGGTTTTACTGTTTTTTTTTTAATTCTACTTTCAATATAATATTTTATTTCATTTGTAATATAAAAAGTGGTATATAAAACAAATTGAGATATTTCAAAATTAGACTATCAACATGATTTTTGTGAACACTAAATTATATTCAGCTGAGCATCTTATTTATTGTGGTGTGTTTCCCTAGGCAGGTAGTTAGCACAATCAGATTCTAAATGCAAACCTTTTGAGTTGGGAGACAATTGAAAGACCGAAAGATTGGTTTGGACATTATCATTGGATGACTTCTTCTCATTATACCCTTAATATGTGGGAATATTAAAGGAAACTTGGAGGTCCTCATGCCAAGCACTTTCTCTTCGTGGATATCTCTATCATTTTCTGGGGTGAATGAAAATGTTAGCTTTCTCTAAGATAAAAGTTGTAAAATGAGACAACTACTCTGCCATTTCCTATTTTACAAAGGTTCTATTTCCATTCAAGCATTCCTGCTTCCATTTATTCTATCACACCTTCAAGTAATAACTTTAAAATTATTATAAGAGTTTGTGATTATTTTCTGAAGTCTAATATTATGAAAGCTAATTTGGCTATCTCAGAAGCTGAGTTCAGAGTTCTTTTTCGTAAACTTAATTACTTTTTGTTGGGGACTTTAATATACTTATTGAGCATAATAATTATGAAGGTGATATTCTAGTAATGAAAAGAAGTACCACATACAGAGCTGTGGAAATGATCTTTAACATTCACATTATAGATATATCCAAGGTGACTTCTATATTTCTGTGAAGAAAATAATGTTTAACAATGGAAAACCATCCACAACATAGTATTGTCAAAATAGATATGTGTAAAACATTTAAGTAGTAGGATTATTTCAAAGGAATAATCTACATAATTAGATGTAGTCTTCATTGTCATTTTTTTCTACTTTATACCTAATACCCTATGAAAAGGCGCTATAGCCCATACATATGTAAAAACAAACAAACACTAATTAGTTGTGCCTTGAATACTTTTTGCAGATATAAAGCAAAGTAAAAGATCAAAACATGGCCATAAAATTTCAGCAAAGACAATAAGAAGAACACGGAAATTACAATAATAAATCCATATTTTTTTCAAGGTACCACATAGCTATTATATAGTGAAGACAGTACTTAGGGAAGGAAATTAGGATTTCCATATATAAGATACATCCATAATAGAAAATCCCTTTTGAAAACAATATAAAGGATAGTAATAGAGATTCAAATGTAAAATTGAATTTATATGTAAATTTCAGTGGCTATAATGGAGAGCTCTGAGAAACACAAGGAAAACTTTAAAGTAATTCAGCTTTTTTTAATTAAAATAACAATATAATAGTTTCAATAGTATTGATGATGGCTTTTAATGAGCATACAGCTGGAGCCCACTTTGCCTAAACTCAATACCCTATATATTTTGGATATTCCTCACCTGGGTCCGAATTGCACCCTAGCTAGCTGAGAGTAGTTGGATATGAAGAAAAGAAACACAGTCACAGAGTTCTTCTGCCTTGTCTTTATTTTATTTGCTTATTTTGTTTGTTTGGGCACAGGGATTCTCCATAACATTGGAGACTATTCTGGAACCAGCTCTGGAGACCTGACTGGCCTCAAACACACAGAGATTAGCCTGTCTCTGCCTCCCATGAGCTGGGATTAATAGCATGTATGCTAGAGTCCTGGCATTTGCAGATTTTAAAGAAATCAACTTCCCAATATGAAAAATTAATTATCTAGGTTGCTTCCAGGTTCTTGCTTCTGTAGACAAATTTTGTTATTCTTAAAAATATTAACTCTTCAAAAAATAAATGAAAGAAAATACTGGGGCAACCCTGTACAATAAGGGAACTTTAGGAGGCATTAGCATCCCTGACTCCACCCTCTTTATAATGATATAGTCCTGAAAAAAGCTTGTTATTGTCACAAAACACACACACACACACACACACACGAAGACACTGGAATCAAATTTAAATCCTGATGTTAACAACACACCTAGAAACACCTGATTTTTTTTTTTGATAAATCAGCTAAAATTATACAATGGAAGGAGGAAAGCATCTTGAATAAATGATGCTGTCATAAGTGAATGATGATGTGCAGAAGACTGCAGATAGATCCATGTCTATTGTCATGCACAAAACTTAAGTCAAAATGGATAAAGGATGTCAGCATAAATCCAGCCACATTCCACATTGAACTTCTTAGAAAAGAAAATGGGAGGTACCCTTGAATGAAATAGTACAAGAGACCACTTTCGGAACATAACATCAGTAATATAGACACTGAAATCTACAATTAATAAATGGGACATCCTCAACTGAGTAATTTCTGCAAGGCAAAGGACACAGTTGACAAGGCCAAACGGCAGCCCACAAGACTGGGAAAAGATCTTCACCAATCCTACATCTGAAAGAAGGCTGATCTCCAAAATAGACAAAGAACTCAAGAAGGTAGTCAACAAAACAACAAATAACCATATTAAAAAGTGGGGTACAGAACTAAATGGACAGTTTTCAATAGAGGAATCCAAAATGGCTGAAAGACACTTAAGAAAGTGGTCAACATCCTTAACCATCAGAGAAATGCAAATTAAAACAACTCTGAGATACCATCTTACTCCTGCCAGAATGGCTAAAATTAAACACCAATGACAATTTATGCTGGAGAGGATGTGAAGAATGGGGAAGACTCCTCCACGCTGGTGGGAATGAAAACTTGTATAGCCATTGCAGAGGTCAGTATGGTGGTTCCTCAGGAAAATGAGAATCAGTCTACCACAGGACATGACAATTACACTCTTAGGCATGTACTCAAAAGATCCACATTCATGCAACAAAGACATTTGTTCAACTATGTTCATAGAAGCATTTTTAATAGCCAGAACCTGCAAGCATCCTAGATGCCTTTCAACTGAAATATGAACAAAAAAAGATGTAGTACAATTACATAATATAATACAACTCAGCAGAAACAAAAAAAAACAATGGAATCTTGAAATTTGCAGAAAATGAATGGAATTTGAAGAAACCATGCAGAGTTAGGTAACAGAGTCATAAAAATAGGAACATGGTATGTACTCACTAGTGTGTAGGCAAAGGATCATCAGCCTACAATATACAATGCCAAAGAAACTAGGATAAATGGAGGACCGTAAGAGAGTTACACAAGGTCAGTCACTGAAGGGGAAAGGGACAAGATTTCCTGAGCATATTGGGAAGGTAGGCAGTGAGTGAAGAGGGAGTTGGATGAAAGAGAATGAGAAAAGAGGAGGGGAGAGGAGAACATGAGGGATCAAGAAGATTGAGCTGGGACACTAATAGACAAGAGCAAGAAAAGAGATAACATAATAGAGGGAACCATTATAGGTTTCAAGAGAAAACAGACACTAGAGATATGTCCAAAGCCCTACAAGGGTACCCAACCTAACAATCTTTGCAGTAGTGGAAAGGCTACCTTAAATACCCTACGCTGATAATGAGGTCAATAACTAACTTATGTGCCATCCTAGAGCCTTTATCTTGTAGCTGATGGAAACAGAAACAGACATCCACAGCTAGATACTGAGCAGAACTCTCAGAACCAAGTTTCAGAGAGGGAGGATTGATGAGCAGAGGGGTCAAGAATAGGCAACGGAGACCACCAGAGACAGCTGACCTGAACACGGCAAGGTTACGGACCCCAGTCTGATAGCTGGTTAACCAGCATTGAACCAACCCTGACCATCTAAATTTGGGTGTCAGTTAGAAGGCCTGGGCAGTATATGGGGACCTCTGACAGAGGAACCAGGATGCAGGAAATGACTTTGGGAGCACATTCCCCATGGAAGGTTACTCCCTTAACCTAGAGACAGGAGGGAGGTCCTAGGCCCTACTCCAAATGACTTTACAGATATTGATCATACTTCCTAGAAGGCCTCATCCTCTCTATGGAGCGGGTGGAGAATGGGATGGAAGAGGGGGGCAGAGAGTATAGGAGGAATAGAGGGAGAGGGAACTGGGATTGATATTTAAAATAAGAAATGTAATAATAATAGAAAAGAAAACTATGAAGCATTACACCAGGTATTTGTCTCCTGAGATGTCGACAAGAATGATTCATGGTAGCTCATGAATTTACGACTTCAGCCCATCATGGTGGGATACTCTGGTGTTCAGGAAGCACTAAGAGAATATTTCTCTCCTCCTCTTCTGTTTGTCTATTTCCCAATTTAATGGCATGATCTGCTCAAATTCAGAAATGCCTTCCTTACTTATGACATCCTCTTCAAAATTGCCCTTAAACACTTTTACTATTTATTAGATACTCCCAGTGTAATTAAGTTAACATTCAAATTTAAGTGTTCCAAGTCTAATTTTTGTAAATCTACATCTCTTCGTATGATAAAATTTTATCCTTGAGCCCTCAATGACTAATAGACATTCAATGAGAAATACTTTCAGTTCACATCCAAGAATGTTTATGAACTATTAATTGGTTATTATTAGTTATATATAAGACCACATTCAACAGCTCTTCTTTTGCTTAAGCTAACAGATGTAAGCCTCTATAAAATCAAAAAGAAAATTCCATGCTTCTCGCATCACTAGAACAGAGTAAATGCTCTGATCTAAAAGAGGAATGCAGCATAAGAAGAACAGGATGTGGGCAAATAATTCAAAGGCAAGATGAACAAGAGTAAACCCTGTTGCTGTTGCTACATTCCTTGTACATTTTAGTAGCAGTATTTGTGCTGGAGTTGTTTGGGTCTTTCCTACCCTGTCATCTTGCTTGATGCAGACTGCATGGCCCCACTCCTTGGCTGGCTTTGATTACTCTCTGTTGCTTTCCCTAATGTCATTCCATACTTTGGTATCTCTGGTTTCCCAGCGTCTACATTATGTTTCTGATGTCATTGTCATGGCTTGACACATCACTTGCTCAGAGAGGTCCCATAGAGATTCCAAGACTGCCTAAATGCCTAAATTCACAAGCTTTCTACAGAAACTTTAAAATCCTTGAACCTGAAGTGAATGAGGTCTAGTCAACTTCTGAGTTACCATCAATGCATCATTCTATTGTTGAGTAGAAGTTTCTTATAATTGTCCCCAGCTTTTCTACAACATTACTTTCCTGATCTTAACTATACACTTGCTACTCTTCTGAGAAAATTATATTTTATTTTGTTTGGGTTTGCCTGTTCTTTAAAGGTTCTGGCTTGTCTTTTGTTCCCAATTTGTACTATAATCCTCATTAAAAACAGGAGTGATAGCCAGCACTAATATTACTACTTCATTATACTTCATGCCTTTTCAGTCTTAGGACATGGGTAAAACACAGGGATATATTCTGTGATAGAATTCACACATACCCTCTGGAAATTTTTAACTGGATCTCATCTTTCATTTTTCTGAATTGGAAACAAGATCAGATCTACAACATATGTATTTTCAAGTGCTAACTCTATTAATTTACCTTATCTATCACTGCAGAAGGATTTTGACCCATGTGAACAGTGAACATGCATTGTTACGCAAATTTCCCCTATTAGATTCTTCTTTGTTTTCATGGACTGCTTGATCTAAATAACCTACAGGAGGAAACATTTTTTTTTTAATTAATATTTTCAGAGGGTTCAGTCCATCATCATGGAAAAAGCAAGGTGAAATTACAGATGGCAAGAAAGCAAAGAGAAAGGAAGTCTTTAGATAATAGAGTCTACTTATTTTTTTTTTTTTAATTTCTTCTATCTAGGTCCTAAGTTATGCTATGATGTTACCTATATTCAGGGCCACATGTCTAGGTACAGTATAAAATCTTTGGAGAAATATTTACCTTTATTCAAGAAGATGTAGTTTAGGAACTTTTGAATATAACCAATAATATAATTAAGGTTTACAAACACAAACTCAATTCAGTTTCTGCTATGAACTATTTTAGATTATATGTCTAAAATGAAAATATCTTGTTCCTGATTTTAGAGCAATCACCTTAAGCTTTTCTCCATTCAGTTTGATGTGGGCTGTTGGTTTACTGTATATTTCTCTTATTATGTTTACATATGTTCCTGTTATCCCTGATCTCTCCAAGACCTTCATCACGAAAGGATGTTGAATTTTTATCAAAGGCTTTTTCAGCATATATGGAGATGATCATGTGGTTTTTCCTTTTCACTTTGTTTATATGGTGGATCAGGTTGATAGATTTTCATATGCAGATTAAACCATACCTGCATAAAACACAAACAACATAAAGTATCTTGGATAACAATTACCAAACAAGTGAAAAATCTATATAATAAGAACTTTGTGTTTTTAAAGAACGGAATTAAAAAAGATACTAGAAAATGGAAAGATCTCCCATGCTCTTGTGGGTAGGATAAACATAGTAAAAATGGCAGTCTTGCCAAAAGCACTCTACAGATTCAATTCAATCCCCATGAAAATCCCAACACACTATTTCACTGACCTTGAAAGGATAATAATCAAATGTATATGGAAAAAAAAAAGACCCAGGATAGCCAAAACAACACTGTGCAATAAAAGAAGTTTAGGAGGCATCACCATCCCTGACTTTAAGCAATACTATAGAGCTATAGTCCTGAAAACAGCCAGGTATTGGCACAAAAATAGACAAGTAGACCAATGGAATTGAATCAAAAATCCTGATATTAACCCATGCACCCATGAACACCTGATTTTGGACAAAACAGCTAAAAGTATACAATGGGGGGAGGAAAGCATCTTCAACAAATGGTGCTCACATAATTGGATGATAGCGTGTAGAGGACTGCAGATATAACCATGTCTATTACCATGCACACAACTCAAGTCCAAATGGATCAAAGACCTCAACATAAATCCAGCCACACTGAATCTCTTAGAAGAGAAAGTGGGAGGTACCCTTGAAGAAATTGTTATAGGAGTCTTATTCCAGACCATAACTCCAGTAGCACAGACTCAGAGATCGACAATTAATAAATGGGACCTCCTCAAACTGGGAAACTTCTGTAAGGCAAAGGGCACAGTTGACAAGACCAAATGTCAGCCCACAGACTGGGAAAAGATTTTTCACTAATCCTACATCTGACAAAGGGCTGAACTTCAAAATATACAAAGAACTCAAGAAGTTAGTCACCAAAACAACAAATAACCCTATTAAAAAATGGGGTAAAGAACTGAAGAGAGAATTCTCAAATAGAGGAAATAAAAAAGCCTGAAAGGCACTTAAGAAAGTATTCAACATCTTTAACTATCAGGGAAATGCAAATCAAAACAATTTGAGATACTATCTTACTCCTGCCAGAATGGCAAAATTAGAAACACCAGTAACAGCTTATGCTGGAGAGGATCTGGAGAAAGGGGAAGACTCCCCCACTGTTGGTGGGAGGTGCAAACTTGTACAGCCATTTTGGAGATCATTATAGCAGTTTCTCAAGAAAAATGGGAATCAGTCTACACCAGGACCTGGCAATTCCCCTCTCAGGAATATACCAAAATAATGTACATCCATGCAATAAAGACATTTGTTCAACTATGTTCATAGCAGCATTATTTGTAATAGCAAGAACCTGGAAGCAACCTATATGCCCCTCAGCTGAAGAATGGATAAAGAAAATGTGGCACATCTACACAATGGAATACTACTCTGCAGAAAAAAAAAAAAAAACAATGGACTCTTGAAATTTGCAGGGAAGTAGATGGAACTTGAGGAAACCATCCTGAATGAAGTAACCTAGTCACAAAAAAGAGGAACATGGTATGTATCTGCTCATATATGGATTTTAGACCTAGAGCAAAGGAACACCAGCCTATATATTTCATACTGCCAGAGAAACTAGGATACAAGCTGGATCCTAAGAGGTTCATATAAGGTCCCTCACAGAAGGGATAAGGGACAAGTTCTCCAGAGCATATGGGGAGTGGGGGTGGCAATGAAGGGAGAGGGAACTAGGAGAAAAAGAAGGGCAGGAGAGGAAAGCATGTGGGACTAGGAAGATTGAGTCAGGGTAGGAATAGAAGACAGAAAAGATAGAGTGAGAGAGAGGGAGAGGGAAAGAGAGAGAGAGAGAGAGAGAGAGAGAGAGAGAGAGAGAGAGAGACCATAAAAGAGGGAGCCATTGTAGGATTGAAGAGAAAACCGAACCTAAAAAAATGTCCAGATACCTACAAGTAACAATTTGAGCAACAGTGGAAAGGCTACCATAAATACCCTTTCCTGATAATGAGATCAACGACTAACTTTTCTACCATCATGGGGCCCTCATCTAGTACCTGTTGGAAATAGAAGCAAACACCCACAACTAAACACTGAGCTGAACTAGAATCAAGATGCAGAGAGGGAGGACAAGACCACTGCCGAAACCCATAGAGAGAGCGGACATGAATAAGTAGGAGCTAATGGGGCCCCCCAGACTGATAGCTGGTAATCCAGCATGGGAATGACTCAGAATCCCTGACCATGGGTCTCAGTTAGAAGGCCTTAGCAGTCTAAGGGACCTCACACAGTTGAACCAGGATGTATTCCTTTTGCACAAAAGAACCGTGCGGGCACATACTCCATGGAGGGATACTCCCTTAACCTAGAGAAAGATGATTAGTCCTAGTCCTTACTTCAAATGACTTGACAGATTTAGATGGCCACTCCTGCATGGCATCACCATACATGTTGAGTGATAGGGGGATGGGAGAGGAGGTTTGTGGGGAAACATGTGAGGAGGGGAAAGAGGGAAAGAGTGAGGGAGGCAGGGAGGATGGGAGGGGAAGAAAGGAAACTGGGACTGATATGTAAAAAAATATATATTTACATATATATATATAATAAAAATATTTGTTAATGACATTATCAGTTTTGGCTTTCATAAAAATGTCATTAGGAGAGAAGTATATCAAGCAGATAAATATATGTGCACAGTTTTATGATATAGAAAGATAGAAATTTACATAATTTTAGCCCTTAAGTATAGGAAGTTCATACAAATTGCTAAAAATTTAAAACTTAAAATATATCAAAGTGGATAAAACTAACACATTATCAAAGTAAGCAAAATTACTATTACTGATAAAATGCAGATGGATTTAATAAGCTTATAGCATGCTATTAATTTAAAAACATAAGAAATTTTCATAACATTTTAATCCCAAGAACATAACTTCAAAATAATATTGAATATCTTGTCCTTTTTAAAGTGGGGATATAGTATGAAAGAACCAACCTAGACTCTTCTGAAAACAAAAGACAGAAGACACTGATATAGATTTAAAATATTAAGTACGCAGTGTGTCACATACACTGAAACCTAAATGCTCCACAAACTGTAAGATGTCTTCTATGTTAAAATGTTTATGACCTTACAATTGTAAATAAAACAATAAAGTATGACAATATAATTGTAATTTTTACTGTGCTCTTTGCAAGGACCACTTATTGTAAAGTTGAGGAAAAACTATAAAGTTTAAAAAATAGTATTTGTGAATGGGAGAGGTAGACAGCAATTGGCACATGTGATGTCCTCTCAAAGAACCCCAGATGAATCCCCTAGAACTACATCAGGATGATTGGAACCTCTAGGAGCATCTGATGTCTCTGCCACTACATTAACCAGCACTCACAGGCACATACCCACACACACACAGATAAAACACATGTCAACAGTTAGAAACAATAGAGTAACATAATAGTGATAATAATAATAATAATAATAATAATAATAATAATAGGTATATTATAGAAATATATTATCATATTAGTCATCATGTAACATAAAATGAAAATGCAATGTAACGGAATTAGACATCATAAAATCACTTTGAAATGTTTCCAATTATTACCAAATGTGTCAAGAATATGTGTGAAATAAAAGAGTGCCCTTGACTGCATAAAGTTCTATCCTTAGCCTTGACTTCTGCAAGACACTTTCGAAGGCTTTGGAGTAAATTGCCTGCTACAATTACTTTAAGTGATGTCTTTTTGCCATTTTCAATAATCTAAGCTGTTTTATTACTTACACTTGTGTCATCATTACTGGATAGCTTTTAGAACCTACATAACAGAAGATAGATTTAATTTTGGTTAATGGTGGCAAAAGATATTGTTTATCCAAGCAAGGAAAGTATAGTAATATTTGTCACACCAGCAGCTTATAGAAACATTGTTTCACATTATGTCAGATCATGACATACAATAAGCAGGACTGAGAGTATAAGATATTTAAATATATCTTATGACGTTCTTCTGCCAATCTGACCCTTATAACTTAAAGGCTGAATGCCTGCAAAGTAAAGCTATAAGTTGGAAACTGAACAGCCACAGCATGACTCTATGTGGAGAGGCCATATACATACCATTACAATTAGCAAGGTCTTTTATGTGGAATGTCCTTATACCTCTCATATTTACTTAAATTATGCAGTTTTTGAAGTCTGAAACCATCACGTAGTGTTCTGCCATGCTTACACCACAAGCTCCACCCCAAATTGTGGATGCCAAAAGTCAGAAGCACTACCATGCTTGGTAACAATATGTATTTTGCCACACTACACTACTGGAAGAAATGGGTATTATCAGAAATTTTCTTTGGGGAAGGACAATTAGAATTGCTTTTGTGTTGGTTCTTTGAGCTATGTGTCTTTCCTTGGAATTTTAAAAATCCCCATCATTTCAGTATATTCCAAGTCCTTTGAGTTATTAATCCTGAGGTAGGTTTTTAAGACCCCCATGTGCAGTGACAGAGGTATACAGATTCTCAAACTTGCCAACATCAAACACCAGGTAACCCCTCAAAACTTTCAATTCAGAAACTTCATTCTTTATTTCAGGAACAAATATTGCTTTAGTTATCTTTTGAGTGCTTGAGGGAAAGGCTTAGAGACAATGTTAAACATCTTTTGATCTTGGTTTTCTTATATTTGTAATAGGAATAAAAATGTCTGTTACATGAATGCTTTGGTTAGAAAACTTTTAAAATAAAATTTCTTATAAAATAAGGCTACCAAATTCCATGAACTATGCAAAATAATTTAGGTTTTTTTTTTTTTTCAATTTTTAAAGTGCAAAATGACAGCATGCTTTAAAATACTTAAAATTGCAATAGGAACAACCACTATTTAAAAGAAAGTAAGATTTGTATGGAAATACATATTTCCTTCAATTAAAAATCTTTTTATTGTATAAGTTTAAAACATACATAAGTAATTCTTTTAAATAAGCATTTTATACATATTTTTCTCATTTGTTTATTATTATTTTGTTTCACAGGATATTGAACAGAAGTCTATGTGAAAACTGAACAAATATTCCATCACTAAGATGCCTCTCCAGACACAAATGTTTGTTTTTCCTTCCATTTTATATAACTATTCTGCATTAAATTTGAATTTTACAGAAAAGAATAGTAAAGAAAGATAAAAAAACAAGGTATAAGTAATACACATTGAATGATACCTAGTATGAGAGTCATGGTAAAATATTTTCAAAATAGTAAGATTTGCAAATATAGGGTTGAAATAAAGCATACAAACTGACTGAAAATGATGATAAATTCACCATCGTTTATCATAAAAGAAATTATTTTTCTATTAGCACACATATCCTTCATTTTATCTAAGGTATTTTCTTTTGTTTAAGTTGTACATTAACATGTATATATGTACTTATATATGTACATGTTTTCCTTAAATTTTAAATAGAAACTAGCATGTCAGCTCTTATACAGATTATATTTCCATGACTTTGTGGTGAGTCTGTACATCCGCTAACAATTTGCTGTTGATTTTCCTCTTGAAGTACTTTAAAGTTATATAAAAAAATATCTAACTATGAAGTTCTGAAACCTGCCCAATTGTGCAGGGAGTTATTTACTAAGATCTATTCTTTCAGTGTCAATGCACAGTACTAGTTTTCTTTCTTGTTTTGGACATCTCAGGCACTACACCATTTGTTTTCTGTAAGTACAGAAGTAAATAGCACAATTTGTTTCTCCAAGGCGGCTAACTGATTTGGAAATGTGTGGAAGCTCATGGCAAATGGGCAAGCTGTTAGAAATAAAAAGAAAAGTGATGCAGCAGAAATAAATCTCTCATGAAGCCCCCTTGCTCATTTATATGGACACAGGCTTTTGTCCCACTATAGGTGACAAGAAGCAACAGAGATTGCCAGCATGAAATATTTCTGAGAAAATTACTTTAGTATCAAAAAATTTCATCGTCAATCACAAAAGATACTTATGTGAACCTTCTTTTAAAAAAATGTGCATTGAAATTGATTTACAGATGAAGTGATTTTTTTTAACCTGGAACTGATATTTTATATCACAAAAATTCTTATGACTCTTCTTTTCACAATGAACAAATATATACAGATTTTATTGAACAAATTTTATATAAATTATATGAGTGTGTGTGTATAAATATATATCAGATATCAGAGAGTAAGGAAATAATTATGATCACCAAATTTCTATAATGATTTTCTATGAGTGTAGATACTTGCAGTTTTATCATTTTATGAATATAAAATAACTGCATTTGCATTTCATAGGAAATATTTCCTCCTATTCAAAACAAGGGAAGCAAGATGAGCTTTCTTTTTTAGATATTGATTGTAAAATAAGATGAAAGAAGTTGTCGAGTAATAAGTTGAAAAAGTGAAATAAAGACAGCTAAAGAGGCTCTGTTGTTTTGCAAAGACAGTCACCCACATATATATCATAGTACAACTGTTCATCCTCTTACACTGTGAAGTGCAGAGACTCATTTTGAATATTAGTTACTTCTATTACGTGTTGTTACACAAAAGCCATGCTTCATGACTTCAAGACAGGTTATGAGACATGACATATCTTCCACTTGACCCTGTCATTAAACTGTGGTCATCTGATATTCATAGAGACTATTGTACTATGAAGAAATCATTCTACCAAATGATGTGGCACCATTAGTCTCCCTGAAGCAATTCAAGTTGAAAGATAAACAGTTTCATTTACAAATACCCAAGTGAGTCCTGAGGATATCAACCTTACTTTCTAAGTAGCCCAAATCATACAAAATAAGTATGAGCTATTACCAAGAAAACCTGCCAAATTGAGTGAATGAGTAAAATAAATGGTGTTACTGCTTTAAGAAAGATTATTGTGAAATAAGAAATATTTTATCTAATAAAACACTCAAGAGAAATTTATTAAATTTAAAGCAAAGTTAAGACAGCAGTAGTATTATACGTTATCCATCATATTAATATGGTACAGTCAAAAGTAATATTTTTAATTATGGTTGGCTTTCTGATTCACTTAAACTGTAATAAATGTTAAAGCCACAGTTAAGTACACAATGTCCAAGAAAATGACACCAATCACATTAGTAAACAATTTTTAAATGCTACGTTAAAGAAAATCAACAGTACTTTTAGCAAATACACCTTAGTACTAATAACTATAAGTACTTACAATTATAAAATTAATAGACTTTTCCTATCTGAAATTTTACTTTATTTTAATAAAGTGTTTTGAACTAAGTAAGATGGTTATTTTTTGGGAATATAAAACATTAAATTATTAATTTTTATGATTATGTTATTTCTATGATATGCACAACTGCCCTTTGCAAATATGATTTCAAATATTTTGTTATTTACTTTATTAAAATCCATCATCTGAAAAAATAGAGTATGTAGAATATACAAAGTATTTATGTCAGTTTCTTTAAAAAAAATGACTATTCTAATTATGGTGTCTGTTGTGATGAAATGCACGAACAAAATCAAATAGGGGAGGAAAGGGTTTATTTGCTTTATACTTCTACATACTTTATTGTAGATACTCAGTAAAGAATACAAACAAAGAAGGAACCTGGAGGCAGGATCTGATGGAGAGGCAATGGAGAGATTCTTCTTCATAGCTTGCTCAGCCTGCTGTTTTATAGAACCAGGATGACCAGCGCAAGTGTGGCTCCTTGCACCATGGGTTGGGGCTTTCCTCATCAATCTCTACTTTAAAAATGTGCTAATATCATCAGTCTGATATTAGGAAAGCAATTTTTCTATTGAGACTCTCTTTGGGGATCTAGATTTGGTCATATTGACATAAAATTAGACAACATACTGACCTTTGCTTTAAAATGAAAATATTCAATAATTTCATTAAATAACACAGAACACATCTTCAAAAGTCATAGTATCTTACATAAATTCAAGGAAATGCCAATGGATATTTAGTAAGTACACATTACAGAGATGAGTCTTCTTCCCATAGCACATAGTATATTACTTTTGATTAATTTTCTGTTTTTACAACATACTATATAATAGACTCTAGTCGAGCAGCACATTTTATTAACTATATTCAAAATAATAAAGAAAATATGTCTGGAAGTCTACGCACACATGTTGAACATGATCCAAAATGATACCTCTTAGGCAGAGAACCTCAAAAGTTCAAAAGTAAAAAGCTATCTTGTATTCTGTCCTCAGAAATACTCTTTCAATTTCGAGAGAGAACTAGTAATATATAGAAGTATAATATTATAGGAAGAATGTTCAGTTCATACTATTCTCTAAACAAGAAAATTCACTTGTGAAGCAACCATAGTTGTAAAAGGAATTCACTTATTATGACTGTAAATTTGCAATTTGTGAAAAATTAGATTTTCTCTTTCATTTCTTACTTCTACCCTTTCTCTTACTTCTACAATATAAAATATAAAAATGCATACATAAAATATAAATATACATAGATATGTAGATAGCTAAATTATGAAAGAATTTCAGTACTAGATTGGAATACCGTGGGAATATTTAAAGAGAGATTTGGTTCATGGTTTATAAAAAGAGAATTGCCCATGTTCCATTTAATTCTTTTTTATACATTAATTTATTGTTTTATTTTTATTTATTTATTTATTGATCCCAGTTCCTTCTCCCTCTCTCCCTGTCTCACTCCCTCCCACCATTTCTCATTTTCTCTCTCTCACCCTCTCATACCCCCCGACCAGCCTCTCCTCCCATCCCCTCCACATTCCACATGTAGAGTGATGCCATCCAGGAGGTGTCATCTAAATCTGTCAAGTTATTTGAAGTATGGACTAGGACTCTCTCCTGTCTCTAGGTTAGGAGAGTATCCCTCCATTCAGGATGTGCCTGCAAGGTCCTTTTGTGTAACAGGAATACATCCTGGTTCCACTGTCTGAGGTGGCTTAGAATGCTCAGGCCTTCAAGCTGACACACATGTTCAAGGTGTCTGAGTCAGTCCACGCTGGATAACCACCTATCAGTCTGGGGGCCCATTTGCTCCTCCTTGTTCAGGTCCACTATCTATATGTGTTTCTGCAGTATGGACTTGTCCTCCCTCTCTGCATCTTGATTCTAGTCCGGCTCAGTGTTTAGTTGTGGGTGTTTGCTTCTGTTTCCAACAAGTACTAGATGAGCGTTCAATGATGGTGGATAAGTTGGTCATTGATCTCATTATCAGGGAAGGGCATTTATAGTACTATTTCCATTGTGGTCAAATTGTTAGTTGGGGTCTGTCTTGTAGATCTCTGGACATTTCTCTAGGTTCAGTTTTCTCTTCAAACCTACAATGGCTCATTCTTTTATTCTCTCTCTTTCTCTTTCTCTGTCTCTCTCTGACTCTCTCTCTCTTCTATTCCTCCCATGACTCAATCTTCTTAGTCCCAATTGCTTTCCTCTCCTCCCCTTCTCTTTCTCCTAATTTCCTCTCCAATCACTGCCCCCCACCCACTCTGCATGAGCTCTGGAAATCCTGTCCCTTCCTCCTTCTGTGAGAGACCTTACATAAAGCTCTTAGAATACTTATTGTATTCTAGTTCTTCTGGTGGTGTGACATACAGGCTGGTGATCATTTGATCTATGTCTGAAATCCACATAAGAGTGAGTACATACCATGTTCCTCTTTTTGAGACTATGTAACCTCATTCAGGATGAATTCTTCAAGTTCCATCCAGGTGTCTGCGAATTTCAAGATTCCATTTTTTTCCCCACAGAGTAGTATTTTATTGTGTAAATGTGCCACATGTTCTTTATCCATTCTTCAGTTGAGGGGCATCCAGGTTGCTTCCAGGTTCTTGCTATTACAAACAATGATGCTAATTTTATAGCTGTTTTTCTTGCATGGATGTGGATTGTTTGGTTATGTGACTAAGAGGGGGATTGCCAGGTCCTGTTTTAGACTGATTCTAATTTTCCTGAGGCACCACCATACTGTTCCCCAAAATGGCTGTACAAGTTTGCACTGCCACCAGGAGTGGAGGAGTGTTTCCCCCTTTCTCCACATCATCTCCAGCATAAGTTGTCATTGGTGTTTCTAATCTTAGCCATTCTGGCAGGAGTAAGATGGTACCTCAAAGTCATTTTGATTTGCATTTCCCTGATAGCTAAGGATGTTGAGCACTACTTAATTGTCTTTCTGCCTTTTTGAATTACTCTATTGAGAATTCACTATTCAGTTGTGTACCTCATTTTTAAAATAGGGTTATTTGGTGTTTTGTTGACTACCTTCTTGAGTTATTGTATATTTTGGAGATCAGCCCTCTGTCAGATGTAGGATTAATGAAGATATTTTCTCAGTCAGTGAGATATTGTTTGGTCATGTCAACTGTTCCTTTGCCTAAGAGAAGATTCTAAGTATGAGGAGGTGAAATTTCTTAATTATTGATCTTGTTGTCTATGCTACTGTACTTATATCCAGGAAGCAGTCTCCTGTACCAATTTATTCAAGGGTACTTCCTAATTTCTCTTTTAAGAGGTTGATTGATGTTGTGGTCTTTGATCCATTTGGACTTGATTTTGTGCATGGAGACAAACATGGTCTATCTTGCAGTCTTCTACACACTATCAACGAATTGTGCCAGCACTATTTGTTGAAGTTGCTTTCCTTCCCCATGTTATATTATTTTAGCTGTTTTTGTCAAAATCAGGTATTCATAGGTTTGTGTTAATATCAGGATATTTGATTTGATTCCATTGGTCTACCTGTCTAGTTTTGTGCCAATACCAGTCTGTTTTCAGAACTATAGTTCTGTAGTCGAGCTAAAAGTCAGGGATGGGATGCCTCCTGAAGTTCTTTTATTGTACAGTGTTGTTTTGGCTATCCTGGGTCTTTTGTTTTTTTCCTTATAAAGTTGATTATTATCCTTTAAAGTTTAGTGAAGAATTGTGCTGCGATTTTAATGGTGACTGCACTGAATCTGTAGATTGCTTTTTACAAGATTGACATTTTACTATGTTTTTCCTACCTAACCATCTGGTATCTTTAATTTCTTTCTTTAAAGACAGAAATTTCTTATTATATAGAGCTTTCACTTGATTGGTAAGCCTAGCCCCAACATACTTTATGGTTTTTGTGGCTATTGTAAAAGGTGATGTTTCCCTGATTTCTTTCTCAGCCCCTTTGTTGTCTGAATAAAGTAGGCCTAATGATTGTTTTGAGTTTATCTTGTATCCTGCTAGTTTGATGAAGGTGTTTATCAGCTGTAGGACTTCCCTGGTAGACGTTATTGGGTCACTTATGTAGGCTATCATATCATTTGCAAATAGAGAAATTTTTGACTTCTTCCTTTCCAGTTTGTATCCATTTGAACTCTTTTAGTTGTCTTATGGCTTTAGCTAGAACTTCACGTACAATATTGAGATATGGAGAGAACGGGCAACCTTGTCTTGTTCCTGGTTTTAGAGGAACCGCCTTAAGCTTCTCTCCATTCCATTTGATGTTGGCTGGTGGTTGTCTGTATATTGTTATTTTTTTATGTTTAGGTATGATCCTGTTATCCCTGATCTCTCTAAGACCTTTGTCATGAAAGGGTGTTGAATTTTGTCAAAGGCCTTTTCACCATGTAGGGAAATGACTATGTGGTTTTTGTTTTCAATTTGTGTATATGGTGGATCTTGTTGATGTTGATAGTTTTTCGTATGTTAAACCATCCCTGCATTTCAGGAATTAAATGTATTGGTCATGGTGGATGATTTCTCTGATGTATTCTTGGATTCAATTTTCCAGTATTTTATTGAGTATTTTTGCATCAATGTTCATGACAGATATTGGTCTGTAGTTTTCTTTCTTAGTTGTGTCTTTGTGAGGCTTTGGTACCAAGGTGATTGTGGCCTTGTAACCTTCAGTTTCTATTGTGTGGAACAGTTTGAGTTGTATTGGTCTTCGCTTGTCCCTGAATTTCTGGTAGAATTCGGCAATGAAGTCATCTGACACTGGGTTGTTTTTTTGTTGGAGGGCTTTTGATGACTGCTTCTATTTCATTAGTCATTATCGGTCTATTTAAGTTGCTTATCTGTTCTTGATTTAACATTGGTAAATGACAGCTATACAGAAATTTGTCCATTTCCTTCAAATTTTGTGGGGTACAGGCTTTCAAAATATGACCTGAAAAATTGTCTGGATTTCCTCAGTGTCCATTGTTATGTCTCTATTTTCCATTATGATTTTATAAATTTGCATGTTCTCTGTCTGCTTTTTGTTTAGTTTGGATAAAGGTTTGTCTTTCTTGTTGATTTTCTTTGTTGCATTGACTTTTTTGTATTATTTTCCTGTTTCTACTTTATTGATTTCAGCCCTCAAATTGGTTATTTCCTAGCATGTATTCCTCTGGGGTTAGTTTGCTTCTTTTTGTTCTAAGGATTTCAGTTGTGCTATTAATTTCCTAATGTAACTTTTCTCTGTTTTCTTCATATGGGCACTTAGTGCAAAGAACTTCCCTTGTAGCACTGCTTCCAACGTGTCCCATAATTTCCAGTATTTAGTGACCTCATTCTCACTGAATTGTAAGAAGTTAAGATATATGAATTCTCAATTCTGAGAAACTACCATATTGATTTTCAAAGTGAATGTAAAAGTTTTTACTCCCACCAGCAATGCAAGAATGTTCTTCTTACTCTATAGCCTCTCCAGCATAAGGTGCCGTCAGAGACATTTTGTCTTAGCCTTTCTGACTTTGATCTTAGCCACTTTTTTCTAACAGTGAACTATGATTAATTTTTATTCTGCTTAGAGCTCTTTAGAATAAAATAGCCTAATTATGAAATATTTGTCCTTAAGTAATAAATTACATCAGAATGGAGAATATATTTTAATCATGTATAAATATCCATGGAAGAAAATCTGGGGAAGCAGTTTGTCATGTTAATGAACTATTATCATAATGTCTGGAATATGGATAAGGGAGTTCATTCAAGTCTATAAAGAAAATAATATTTGTCTTGTTTTACCATGGGTTTCAGCTTGATGTTTAGTTGTTATACCCATTAGATATCATCATTTCAAATTTACATACACTAAATCTATATTACAATTGTTAAACTTAAACACATAGATATAAATTCAGAAATATATCCTTCTCTTAAAACTTAATATTTCCATTAGTTTCAATGTACTGCTAGCACTAGGTTTTGAATTGTTGGACAAAATCAATTATAATTTTATAGAAGTAAATATACATAAAATGACAATAATTTAATGATGTCACATACTTGCAATGACACTGTGAATTAGCAAACAAAAACATACTAATATTTTAGCTTATAAACCAATGGTTGCGTGTGTCTGTGTCAAAATTGCAAAAATCAGAATCTGATGCACATTAATAAATCAGAGTATTAATTTTAGCTACAACATTTATACATGTATTTTCCCTATTTAATGTTCTAATTCTATTGCATCCAGATGTATTCACCATTAAGGAACAATAACAACATAAAACAATAGTTTTCATGATTAGTGTGACTATATATATATTGCTCAGCAAATCTGACTAGCTATGAAACATTGTTTTCTGTTTGGTGATCATATCATTCTATTATCATGTAATTGGATTGTTCTCTTTTCTCCAAGTAGATACTTTTCTCTCACGTCATAGAGTGATGTCTACACCAACCATCAGAAGAAAAGCTTCATTCAGCAACTTGTGGAAACACATGCAGAGACCCACAGCCAAACATTAGGCAGAGCTCAAGAAATCATGCAGAAGATGGGGCGAAAGCATTATAGGACACAGTGGGTTCAAGAGCATCATAAGAAACCCATAGAATCAACTAACTGAAGTGACAACCTGGAAGCCTCCATGAGATTGGCCTAGGCCCTCTGATTACATGTTATAGTTTTAGGACTTGGTCTTTATGTTAGACTCCTAACAGTGAGAGCAGAAACTGTCTATGGTGCCTGCTTTTGTGAACCATTCCTCCTACCAGATTGCCTCATCCTGCCTTAGTAGAAGAGAAGGTGTTTTGTCTCATTGTAACTTGTTATGTCAAGGCTGTCAGAAATCCAGGAGCTGATTGCCTATATCTAAACAAAAAAAAAACAAAAACAAAAACAAAAAAAAAAAAAAAAAAAAAAAAAAAACCAGAGGGGATGGGAAGAAGAGGGAGGGTAGAAGGAAGGGGAGAGTAACTATGAAGAGGGAAGAGAGGGGAAAATGATTGGGAGGTAAAAACAAACAACATCAAAGAACTAACAAGTGGATTTTAGCTGTAAAGTATTACCATGCTACAATGCAGAGACTCCTAGAGGCTAAGAAACAAAAAAGGGCTCAAGGACTTACCTTCAGAGATCCCTGGGAAGTTGAAATAGAGGAGATCTCATGGGTGGACTTGGGGCAGGTGGAGAAAGTAACAGGAGGGATCAGGTTGGGGGATAGATGGAGGGAGATAGTATTGATAGTGATGAATGGAGTGTGGGGACATTTGGCGGGTAAGGCAGAAACCCAATACAAGGGAACCTCCCAAGAATCTATAAGAATGACCCCAGCTAAGACTCCTAGCAATAGTGTAGATGTAGCCTGAAGTGAGCTTCTCCTATCAGAAGGCAAGACTTACACTGAAGGAAATAGGATATCAATTGAGGCACATAACTATCAATTTATAATATGTCCTGCCTGTGAATGTTCTAGGGTAAGAATGGCATAGATATCATTGGTGCCAAACAACGAGTGGTGCAGCCTATGTCCCATGCCAGAAGAATGAGCCAACCCCAGAAACTGCCTGAAGTGCTAGGATCCAGAAACTGCATTGACAAGACCCAGGCTAGAATTAAATATGATTAGAGAAAAAAAAATAAATGTCAACATATTGATATATAACAATATTTTGGTACTCTATAGACTGGTGACAAGCCCAATAGTGATCAGAGAGTCTTCGTCCAGTAACTGATGTTAATAGCTGTAAAATTCCAGTTAAACTTTAGGCAAAAATGGGGAATCTGGCTGAAGAAAGAAAGGAATTATTGTACAAGACAGAGATATCAAGGATGTTACAAGGAAACCAACAGAATCAGCCCACTTGGACTCATAGAAGCTCATGGAACCTAAACTAACAACTAGTAAGCCTTCATATACATGATAGTTATATAGCATGGTATACCTGTGAAACGTCTAACAATGGGAGCAGCACCTGTCCCTAATGCTTTGTCTGGCTTTTGGGAACATATTCTTCACACTGTGTTGTCTTTCCCACCCTTGTGGGAGGTGCTTAGTGCTACCACAACTTGATATGCCAAAATTAAGAAACAAATTTAATTTTTATTGGTTAAATTTATATAACTCTTTTTAATACTTCTTAGACAGAAGTGCTCCTTTGATGACATGAATTTCCATAACACTTATAGTTAATCTTTAATTACATATTTTACGAAAAATGTAAAAATAAATATTCATACAAACTAAGATCAGTTCATATGATGACTTCAAATGAATATTTATATAGTTGATTTGTATCTCTAATCTCTTCAAATTAATGGGTTTTTATATTAGACACCAGATATGGCAAAGTACTGGAAATCATTTAGTCAATATTTTGAAAATTAAAGAGTAGATACAATTTCATGTCAGATAATTAGCATGTTAAAGAATTCAAATTGTATTCCATTGTTGGCAGTGCTGTGAGGAAAATGGAAAAGAACAAATGTAATATATTCTCAAAACCAGCATTATGATCTGACCTTTTGTTAGTATTCTTAATTATATGAACATAATGTTAAATGCTGATTCTTTTAATGTTATTCAATTAATTTGCTCCACACTACTTATTTTTCTCTATACACGATAGTTTTAAAATATCTTTAGCTGGTTTTCATATATTTAGTGATTTTCTAACATTCAGATATGAATGTCCTTTGGTCATCATAGTTTATTTGAACTCTAAATAGACAGTATTAGTAAATATACCTTTTATAGCTAGTTAGTAATAACATAATAAGCATGAAACACTGTATATTATAAAGTATTGCTGCTAAACCTCTATGAAAAATTTTAAATCATCCATTGTATTTACTTTAATAAGTGTAACATAAATATAATAATCATATGGTCTAATTAAATTGGTGGGAAGAAATAACTGAGGGAAGTAAAATTGTGTTTCTGTTTATTTCCTCCCAAAACACCTCAATCTATTGCCAATTATCAATGGAATGAGAACAGTGACACAATAACTATTCATGAAGTAAATTGATTGATGATTAAAACTAAGGACTGAGGTTCTTAAATCATCATGAAATTGATAAAGTTTTATCCTCAATTCCTTTCACTAAAATAGTTTCTATAGAGATTAACTGTTATGATGGACTAAATTTGTCTGGAATTTGGGAATGTATATTCTATTCAACCTATTTTTTATGCTGGTTCGAAAATAATAATTACTATTGGTATACTATGTGTAGAAAATTGAAAGACTGACTCCCTGTAGAAGTAGAATGCAGTTGTCACAAACAAATGAAAAGTAAAATGTAATAACTTTTGTCTTCCTTTTCAAGAAATATACCTTTTACTTTTTTTCCCCTCTGTGTCAACTTCAATAAAAAGTATGATTTTTAATTAAATGCACAAAAATAAATATACTAGGAAAATATATTTTACTTAAGAATTAAAAAGTTCAGAAAAAATTGCCAAAGAATTTAAATATGCATTGTAAAGTGAATTAAACAAGACCTTGATTGCCAGGACCTAACCATGCAGGAACACCCTGAGCTCCTGAAGGCCTGATCTTTGACCCCCTTCACCTGGAAACTGCCCAAGGTCAGTCTGGTAACAGTTTAGATAGAATCCCCCGCACACACACCCTTCCCATGGAACTCCCTGGGTTAGCCCTGAATCTCTCTCCCCCCTATGTCCTGTTATCAGTTAGAACACTCTTAGTACTCTGATCCAAACCCCCCACCTCAGAACCTGCCCTCCCCCTATCCTGTGCCCTGACTAGCTCACTGCCCCACTGCTCTGGCTGAGCACTGGACCAGAGGGCCAGTCCAACAAACTGTCTATTTCCAGAAAACTTCCTGAATCTGCTTTGAGCACTCTAGAGCCACCAATCCATGTGGGACAACCCTAAGTTCCTGCTTGCCTGATCTTTGAACCCTATCACCTGGCCCCTAACTGAGGAGAGACCTCCTGGAGAGTTTAGACCACCAAGAACTACAGACATCAAACTCCTGATCCACCTAAGCCTACTGGGGGATATATGTATGTGTGTGTGTGTGTGTGTGTGTGTGTGTGTGTGTGTGTGTATATACACATATATATATATAGAGAGAGAGCTAGAGAGCGAGAGAGAGAGAGAGATAAAGAGAGAGAGAGAGAGAGAGAGAGAGAGAGAGAGAGAGAGAGGCCCTATCTGCATGCACTGGAAGAAGCTATGGGAAGATGGCAATACAAGAAAACAACTAACAATAGAAAGAAAGAAAAGCATGACACCAGCAGAATCTAGGGACTCTACACCAACTAGACCTGAGCACACCAAAGCAGATGTGACAGAAGACAATGACTTAAAAAGTTATAAAAATATCTTCATAAAAATGATAGAGTCCTACAAAGATGATGCGAGAAAATCATTTAAAGAAATGTAATAAAACACAAACAAAAAGTTGGAAGAAATAAACATATCTCTTAAAGAAAGTAAAGAAACCCGACAAAAACAATCAAACAGATGAAGGAAACAGTTCAAACTGTTCAAGACCTGAAAAAATATAGAGACAATAAACAAAACACAAACTGATGGAATACTGGAAATAGAAAAACTGGACAAATGATCAGGAACTACAGACACAAGCACAACCAACAGAATACAAGAGATGGAAGAGAGAGTCTAAGGCACTGAAGATAAAAGAGGAAATAGATTAATTGACCAAGGAATATTGTAAATCCAACATATCCTGAACACAAAACATCCAGGAAATGTGGGACACCGTGAAAAGGCCAAACCTATGTATAATAAGCATAGAGAAGGCAAAAAAGCCCAGCTCAAAGGTGCAGAAATTATATACAACATCATTGAAAAAAACATTCCCACTCTGAAGAAGGACATGCCCATGAAAGTACAAGAGGAACACTAATCAAAAAATACCCTGGGCCAAAAAAATAAATAAATAAATAAATAAAAAACCCTCGACACATAATAATCAAAACACCTACAACAGAATAAAGAAGAATATTAACAGCAGCAAAGGAAATATACCAGGTAATATATAAAGGCAGACTTATCAAAATTACACCTGACTTCTCCATGGAAACTCTCAAGGTCAGAAAGTCCTGGATAGATGTTTTACAAGTACTTAGAGTCCATGAATGCCAGCTCAGGCTACTATACCAAGGAAAACTCTCAATCACTATAGAAGGAGAAAACAAGATATTTAATGAAAAAGCCAGACTTTCACAATACATATCTACAAATTCAGTCCTACAGGAAGTTCTGGAAGGAAAATTCCAACCCAAGGAAGTTAACTATGCTCACAAAACATAGGCAATAGATAAATCCCATTTCACCAGAACCCATGGGTAAAGCAGGGCATATATATTCACTATAATACCAACAGCAACCAATCTCAAACAAACAAGAATAAACAACCAATGGTTCTTAGTTTCCATCAACATTAATGGATTTAACTCTCCTATAAAAACAAACAGGCTAACACTGTGGATACGAAGACTGAATCCATCTTTTTGATGCATCCAAAAACACATCCAAACTTCAAAGAAGGACATTACCTCAAGGTAAAGGGCTGGAAAAGATCTTTCAATCCAATTAACCCAGGAAGCAAGCAGGTGTGGCTATCCTAAAATCTAACAATTTAGAATTCAAATCAAAATTAATCAAAAGAGAATAGATGACCATTTCGTATTCATCACAGGAAAAATCCATCAGCACAAAGTCTCAATTCTGAACATCTATGCCCAAATACAAAGGCACCCACATTGATAAAAGAAAGCTACTAACTCTAAGCTAGACATAAAACCTGACACTTTTATAGTGGGAGACTTCAACACCCCACTTTCACCACTAGATCGGACCACCAGACACTTAACAAAGAAACAAAAGTACTAACAGAAGTTATGTCTCAATTGGGTTTAAGAGACATCTATAATACTTTCTGCTCTGCTCCACATGGAACCCTCACTAAAATCGAACACATACTAGGCGATACAACAAACCTCAACAGATACAAGTAAATTGGAATAGTTCCCTGTATCTTATTAGACCGCCATGCTTTAAATGTTGGAATTCAACAACAGCACAAATCAAAGAAACCCTACAAACTCATGAAAATTGAACAATGCCCAATTTCTCCATACTTGGATCAAGGAGGAAATAAAGAAAGAAATTAAGGACTGCCTACAATTCAGTGAGAATGAGGACACAACATACCCAAACTTATGGGACAACTTGCAGGCAGTGCTATAAGGGAGGGAAGTTCATTGCACTAAGTGCCCAAATGAAGAAAACAGAAGATAGTCACATTAAAGAATTTATAACACAGCTGAAAGCATTAGAATGAAAAGGAGCAAACTCACCCCAGATGAGTAAATGCCAAGAAATAATCAATTTGAAGACTGAAATCAATAAAGTAGAAACCATGAAAAAAAATACAAGAAATCAATGCAACAAAATGATAGTGTTTCAAGAAAATCAACAATATAGAAAACCATTTATCCAAAAATAAACAAAAGGCAGAGATAGAACATGAAAATTAAGGAAATCAGAAATGAAAGGGGGACATAACCACAGACACTGAGGAAATCTAGACAATTTTCAAGTCATACATTTAAAGCCTATATTCCACAAAATTTGAAAATTCAAAGGAAATGGACAAATTTCTTGATAACTATTACTTAGTAAAATTAAATCAAGAATAAATAACCAATTTAAATAGACCTTTAACCCATAATGAAATAGAGGGAGTCATAAAAAACCTCCTATCCAAAAGAAGCCCAAAGCCAGATATCTTCAGAGGAGAATACTACCAGAAATCAAAAGAAGAGATACTACCAACTCACTTCAAATTGTTCTACATAATAGACAGAGAAGGTTCATTGCCAAACTCTTTTTATGAAGCCAAAATTACCTTTGAAACCAAGCCACACAAAGCCAAAACTACAAAAAGAGAATTACAGACAAATATCCCCCATGAACAATGATGCAAAAATACCTCATTAATTACTGGCAAATCGAATCTAAGAACACATCAGAGAAATCATCCACCATGACCATGTAGGCTTCATCCCTGGGTTGCACATTAAAATCTATCAATGTGTTCCAACATGTAAAAAAACTGGAAGAGGAAAATCACATGAACTTATCCCTAGATGCTGAAAAGATCTTTGACAAAATTCAACACCCTTTCATGATAAAGGTCTTGGAGAAATCAGGGATAACAGGAACATACCTACACGTAAAAAAAGCAATAAACATTAAACCACCAGCCAACTTCAAACTGAATGGAGAGAAGGTTAAGGCGATTCCTCTAAAATCAGGAACAAGACAAGGTTGCCCTCTCTCTCCATATCTCTTCAATATTGTACTTGAAGTTCTAGCTAAAGCAATAAGACAACAAAAGGAGTTCAAGGGATGAAAATTGGAAAAGAAGATGTCAAGCTCTCAGTATTCACACATGATATGATGGTTTACATAAACAACCAAGAAAACTGTACCAGGGAACTCCTATTTCTGATAAACAACTTCAGCAAACTAGAAACATACAAGATAAACTAAAAAAAAAAAAATCAGTAGCCCTACTATATACAGACAACAAATGGGCTGAAAAAGAAGTCAGAGAAACGTCATCCTTTACAATTGCCACAAAGAACATAAAGTATCTTGGGGTAATGTTTACCAAAGAAGTGAAAGAACTATATAGCAAGAACTTTATGTCTTTAATGGAAGAAATTGTAGAAGATACCAGAAAATGGAAAGATCTCCCATGATCTTAGATAGGTAGGATAAACATAGTAAAAATGGCAATCTTGCCAAAAGCAAACTACAGATTCAATGTGATCCCCATTAAAATCCCACCACAATTCTGACCTTGAAAGGATAATAATCAACTTTATATGGAAAAACAAGAAACCCAGGGTAACCAAAACAACCCTGGTCAATAAAGGAACTTCAGGAGGCATCACCCTCCCAGACTTCAAGATTAACTATAGAACTATAGTTCTGAAAACAGCTTTGTATTGGCACAAAAAAATAGACATGTAGACAAATGGAATAGAATTGAATATCCTGATATTAACCCACACATGTCTGAACACCTGATTTTTCACTAAAAATTGGATGAGCAAAGCATCTTCAATAAATGTTGCTGGCACAGCTGGATGAAAATGTGTAGAAAACCGCAGACAGACCCATGCCTGTCTCCATGCACAAAATTCAACTCCAAATGGATAAAGACCTCAACACAAGTACAGCCACATTTAGCCTCTAAAAAAGAAATGGGAGGCACTATTGAGCAAATTGTTAAGGAGAGTGCTTCCTGAACATAAGGCGAGTACCACAGACACTGAGATCGACAATTAATAAATGGGACCTCCTCAAACTGAGAAGTTTCTGTTAGGCAAAGGACACAGTTGACAAGACCAAACAGAAATCCACAGACTCGGAAGAATTCTTCATCAGTCCTACATCTGACAGAGGGCTGATCTCCAAAATATACAAAGAACTCAAGAAATTAGTCACCAAAACACCAGATAATCCTATTATAAAATGGGGTGCAGATCTGAAAAGAGAACACTAAATAGCAAAAATCGAAAATACTGAAAGACACTTAAGAAAGTGCTCAGTATCCTTAGCTATTAGGGAAATGCAAATCAAAACAACCTGAGATACCATCTTATTCCTGCCAGAATGGCTAAAATTAGAAACACCAATGACATCTTATGCTGGAGAGGATGTGGAGAAAGGGGATGCTGATGGGAGTCCAAACTTGTACAGACATTTTGGGGATCAGTGTGGTGGTTCCTCAAGAAATTGGGAATCATCTTACCATAGGACCCAGCAGTCTCCCTTTTAGTCATATACCCAAATGATCCATATCCATGCAACAAAGACATGTGTTCAAATATTTTCCTAGCAACATTATTTATAATAGCAAGAACCTGGAGGCAACCTAGATTTCCCTCAACTGAAGAAGAAATAAAGAAGATGTGGCACATTTACACAATGGAATACTATTCTGTGGAAAACAAAATAAACAATGGAATCTTGATATTCCCAGGCAAATGGATAGAACCTGAAGAAACAATCCTGAATGAGGTTACACAGTCAGAAAAAGAAGAACATGGTATTTACTCACTCACATACAGATTTTATACATAGAGCAAATGATCACTAGCCTATAATTCACACTGCCAAAGACTCTAGGAAACAAGGAGGGTTCTAAGAGATTCATACAAAGTCCCTCACAGAAGGAGAAAGATACAAGATCTCCTGAGCATATTGGGAGGGTGGGAGTAGGCTGTGAGTGGAGAGAGAGCTAGGAGAATGAGAAGGGCAGGATAGGAAAGCAAGTGGTACTAGGAAGATTGAGTCAGGGGAGGAATAGATGAGAGACAGAGATAGAAACAGAGAGAGAGATCATAAAAGACAGAGTCATTATAGGTTTGACTCTAGAGAAATGTCTAGAGTCCTACAAGACTAACACCAACTAACAATTTGAGCAACAGTGGAAAGGCTACTCTAAATGCTCTTTGCTGACAATGAGATTGATAACTAACTTATATGCCATCCTAGATTCCTATCTAGTAGCTGATTAAAACAGAAGTAAACACCCACAGGTAAACTCTGATCCTAACTGTAATACAGATGCAGAGAGGGAGGACAAGACCAGGCTACAGACACCTACAGAAACTGCTGACCTGAACAAGGAGGAGCTAATGCCCCCCCCCCCCGACAGACAGCTGGGAATCCAGCATTGGACACACTCAGACCCCCTGAATATGGGTCTCAGTTAGAACGCCTGGGCAGTCTAAGTGTCCTCTGTCTGTGGAACCAGCATGTATCTCTGGTACACAAAAGGACTTTGGAAGCACATTCCCCGTGGAGGGATACTCCCTTTACCTAGAAGCAGGAGGGAATGCCTAGTCCCTACTACAAATGACTTGACAGATTTAGATGACCCTTCCTGGTAGGTATCACCCTACTTGTGGTGTTGTGGGGAGGATGGAATGGGAGTGTGGTGGGGGGGGGCAGGGCATATGAGGGTGGTAGAGTAGGATGGAGGGAGGGAGAGGAAACCGGGATTTATGTGTAAAATAAAAATAATAAAATATATGTATATACATTGACTCAACAAAAAGAAAATATTTTAACCAAGGGACCATTTTCCTAGAAATACTTGAAAAATGTCCTTTTAGTTTTATGGGCCAAAGAAAATGTATATAATTTCATGGAAAATAAATAAGAAATGCATAATATATATATATATATATATGTACATATATATATCATTAAATTAAAAATGAATTTAAAAAGTCATTATAGAATAAGGGCTGAAATCACAAAACAAAATGGAGGCAAGTGAAAAGCCTGGTGTAATATGTGCATGTCCTTTAATATGTAGGTTATAACTGTGTCTACTGCCAAGTAAACTGAATACAATTGTCATTTTATTTTTCTGTATTTCCCCTTTGTTGTATTATTTTCAATATAGCCTCTATGGGTAGTAACAAGGCAGTATAAAAGCTACATTTCTATTGTTCCATCTGATATGAAGTGTCCTTTGCTAAGTGAATCATTGTAGATGCATGTTTAAGTAGACATTTTTTCAGACAAGGATGATATAGTGATTTACATGTCCCCTGTAAATGCAGCGGAAAGTAGTTCCTAAAAAAATAAAGTGGTTTAAACATTTTAATGGATGGTAGCAGATTATGGAAACATTAATTCTTTACGTTTTTATTTAATTTTAATATTTTCTCTTACATGTCGATCCCAGTTCCCTCTCCCTCCAATCTTCCCATGCACCCCACAGACACCCCCATCCCTGCATCCATACACTCCCCAGAGAGGGTGAGGCCTTCAATAAGGGATCATCAAAGTCTGTCAAATCATTTGGGGCAGGGCCTAGGCTAAGGGAGTATCCCTCCATGGGGAATGGGCTCCTGAAGTCCATTCCTGCACTGGGGATACAATCTAGTTCCATTGTCATAGGTATCACATTCAGGGTGTCTGGTATGCTGGTTTCCCAGTTATCAGTCTGGGGCCCATGAGCTCCCCTTGTTCAGGTCAGCTGTTTTTGTGGGTTTCCCCAGCCTGGTCATGACCCCTTTGCTAGTCACTTATCCCTCTTTTTAACTCGATTCCAGGAGTTTGGCTCAGTGGGAAACATTAATTCTAGGTAGAAAGAAACAGAACTATTAATTGAAAGTGTAATAATTATGTGCATATTATATATTTATATATTTAAACTATGTAGATAAGATACCAAACTTGGTATCCCTTTGCATGGAGCTTAATACAATGTATTAAGGAGCAATTTTATTGTATATTTGCACGTGCTTACAATGTTTCTCTTCAAGATGTACATTAAAATCCAATTTTAATGTTTAGTTATTAAAAACATTGGATATTTAGAGACACTTGCAAAATGACTAATTAGTAATTAGTTCCTGAAAATGGTTGTGGGAAACTAGGTTATCTTCTCTGTGCTCCTCTGAATACTGCTTCACAAGGGATCTCTGACTCAACCCTGTTCATAAAATGTTTTTTGCCTGTTCATATTTTGATTGTAACTTTTCAGCTTCCACAGCAATAAGAAATAAGTTGACATTCTTTCCAAAATATCCAGCCTTGAGAAGTTTACAACAAAAACAGCCCATTGTTCTTCCATATTTATAATTTTAGGATGATGTACCCAAAGTTCATTACAAAACAAGTTATCTCCTTGTTTCTAACATTGCAATCTCAGGATATGTTTGAAAATGAATAGTCACTGAGGGTCCATCCTAGATAGATATCTTTGCATCCTGATCCAAAATTTAAGGGTTTATATCAGTTGATCAGTTGTTCTCAACTTTCCTAATATGAGATGTTTTAATACAATTTCTCATTTTGTGATAATCCCAAATCATAAAATTATTTTATTTTTACTTCCTAATTTTGCTGCTGTTGTGAATAATAATGTATATATCTTTATTTTCTGATGGTCTTCTGAGACCCCTGTGAAGGGGTTGCTTAATCTCCCCTAAATGGGTCATGAATCATAGTTTTATAAACACGAGTTTAGATGAATAAAGTGTAATTTTCCAAGAAATTAAGATAGAAATATTTGGCAGTTGATAATTGTATTTTAATGTGTGTAAGATTTTCTTGCTGTTTCCTCAATTCTCAGCCAATATCACATCAAGAAAACTAGGTCCTCATTAAATTTACCCAGAACAACTAAAGATGGTGTCACCTTTGACAGCTACAGCATTGAATAATGTGGTCATCTTTGGAACTTTGTCATCCTATATTTGGACTCAATATGTGTTAATACTACATATATTACTAACTGGAAGTCTCTCAATTCAGGAGAGTGTGTGGACACTTCTAAATTATTTGAAGTAATTGTATCCTCTCTAACTGTGTAAACTCCTCCTCTGCTCATAAGAGCTTTGACTTGCTTCAGCAGCCTTCCGTTGTTACACTATATATGGTATGTTGATTTTGCACAACAGTTTCTTACAAGAAAGCAAGACTTTTAGATTTTACTCCAATTTGCCTTTTTCAGAAGTCTCTGCTCTAGAAACTATACTGCTTCCATAGTTGCCATCACCTAACAAGCACATACTGCCCATTTTGTTAAACAACTTGCTTATAACACCACTGTAAATTTGGAAGAACAAAAACATAAAAAGAAAAAAAAAACTAAAAACTAAGTTTTAAGATTTAGAAGTTATGGTATTGCCCCTGGGAAAATGCAATACAAACAATACACCATTAGTTAACTTTACAGCTTCATGCTAGTTTTAGATATGTCTGTGTTATCCCTTTAAGTTACAATAAATATGAATGTAAGTGAGAGAAATAAAAATAATTTGCAGGGAACATGCCATTATAAAAGTGTTAGTTTAGTTTCTTTTCAACCCTTAAGAAATTAGTCACTTAACTAGGTTGTGTTTATTTCACATTCAATTCCCGTTTGGAACTGGCCAAAATTTTAATATATATGAAAGCAGAATGCTGGGCCCTCTCTCCGGTGATCCAAGAACACATGGAAACTCAGATTACTAGAAGTAGGTTAATATTTAAGATAGAGCAAGCCAATAAGAAATGCTAACAACAGGCTAACAACAGCTTTGTATCTAGTACACTGTTTCTGTGTGTTATTTGGAGCTGGCATGGCACTGGGACCAGGCTGGTGGGAAAACCTGCTCTTAACAATTGTTCTCAAACTACCTGACTTAATGATTCTTTTACAATGTCTTGATAATGTGAGGAGACATTTGTGGATTTGGTCCTTGAAGCATTCAGACTTACTTAACAAATTTGACCTTAAAATATAAGAAAGTGGGATGTGTTGAAAGCCAGGCTGATCCAAGGCTTTCAGAGTACAAGATGAAAGACAAAGAGAACATTAGTTCTGTGTTCTTTCCTAGGTTCAGACTTGTCAAAGTCTAGTATGGGGACAGGGCCTTGGAGATTCAAAATTGAAGTTCCTGGGCACCTGGCTATTCCCCCTGGGCTATGGATATCAGTCCTAAGGCAGCTGTGTCTAAGGTATTCTGCATTCTTTTTGCCAAAATGTATGACTTAGCTCTTTTCTCACCTTGGGAATTTCTCCTTGAAAACATTGAGGAGAGCCACTTAATAAACTTCCTTCGCTTAAGTCACAAGCTTACACAAGATATCTTGGTCCTAGCTTCTGTAGTTTCTCATCCCTAGACATTTAACACATTGCCATTTGGGACACTTATTACTGCAGGTTCAAGTCAATTGGTTGAAAATAATTCTTCAGATATTTTAAGAAATTATCTTGTTACTATTATATATTTGAAATAAAATGTTATTTATGTTAAAATAATCAAATGTAAGCAGAAGAAGGATAACAACTACAATAATAAATATGGAGAAAACCTACCAAGCCTCAACCCTACATAAAGAACTATAGAAAGCAGACTAAATCAGGGGGCTGGAGAGACAATCTTCTCTGAAGAAGAGGACACTAGTTGTTTGTCCAGTTCCAGACCTGGAAACATACATAACTTACATTATATGGAATAAGCAGCTTATATTTAGGCATACATATGTACATACAATTCATATAGTAGTGAAAAAAGAGGTCATGAATTTGAAGGAAAAGGGTGAGGACTATATAGGAGTATTCAGAGTGAGCAGCTTTTGATTATATTGTAATCTAAATATGAAACAAATCTAAAATAATACATTTATTTTGAGGGCCTTGAGTGATGACTTTGCAAGAAGCATCCTTTTTGCTATTGAACAGAACCCATGTTTTCCTGTTGGCAAACGTGTCTTAAAAACAAATGAAATTTTAGACCCAAGGGATCTGACTTTTGTTCAGATTGAGAAATGTCCTGAGATGGCAGCAATACAACAATACATCATTATGTACTCATAGAATATGGGATTAAATATACTATATTACCTTGAAATGTCTATGATACCACATTATTCATATCTTAATGTGATTCCATGATGAATAATGATTTAAATGTACTTTTAATAACTTCTAGTGTGTAAGCATTTTATCTTCTATAGAAATAGGAATAAATGATATGACTATGCTACTTTCATTTTCATTGAGTTTTTCAACATGAACACCAAAGTAGGAAACAATAAGAAATTATTTTAATACTTCTACTATTCAAGTAGTGACTGTACTTTCAAGTATGATATTAGTCCTTTACACTGTTCTACAAGGATTAATAGAAGCAGAATGTCATGTTCCAATTAAAAGTAGATAAGAGAGAAATATAGTTCATAATCTTATTATGTGAATTTTGATTTATTGATCAAAAATTGTTAATAGGTAGTATTTTCCAGTCTCCCATAAGTATAGGTGGTATATAAATAACATATAATGTTTAATTTCAAGGAATATATTATATAATGTTCCAGAATCAGGAATAACTTATAGGACAAGCCTGCATATGTCAATAACAAGTATTAATATATCTAATTTGCTGTGATACCACAATACTCATGTCTTATGAGATTGCCAAATACCACTTGTGAGTATCTATTATAAATAACACCAAGTACTCCTCAAAGAGAAGACCATTGACATACATTTTCATTTTTATATTAACAATGATTTCTTTGGGTTACAGATTAAGCTAAGTACACTGACCTTACTAAATTGGGATGATGTAAGTCTGTGTTTATATTTTACCTGCACTGGGGGAAAATGGCACTGCTCAGAAGCAATAAAAACAAGAGGCCCCAGAGACAGATTGTTGGTAATATTTTTAAGTTGCTATTTCTTTCAGCATATGAAACATTGCCCAAGTAAGATGTCTCAAAAGGAACATTGACATAAGCCTTTTATTTCACAACCATCTATTGTTTAAACATAATGGCTTAGCCTGTTATAGAACATATTTTACTAATATTATGACTTAATGTAAAATGAAATGAAGAAAATCAGCCAAACAGAGATATTAGAGCTATAATTAGAAGGATAATTTTGAATGAGCCACATGATAGTTGAGATGTTGTGCCTGTGATCACCCCTGAAAAACTCATGTAAATTACTAGTTCAGAAAGAATAAATTACATTCAGAAATTTATAAATTGTGCAATCTTTCAGAATTTGGTATTAAACAGGATGTTATAGAGATAGATTTTTAATACTATATTCACCATGCTGGGAAAAACACAGAAACAACTGACCGTAGGAAGTGGGATGCCATTGGACCCCAGATAGACAGCTAAAGAACCAACATAAGTCTGAACCATGCACTGTGAACATGGGTAAGAGTTATGGGTGGGGTTTGGCCAGTCTATGGGGCAGCTGGCAGTGGAACCAACATTTATCCCTAGCGCTTTTTTTCAGCAGCTTTTTTGAGCCTATTTCTCATGGTGGTTTACAACAAATGAATTTTTATCATACTCTCACATATATATATATATATATATATATATATATATATATATATATATGATGGAGAATGATATTTGAAGAAAGGAAATTATTTATAAGCCTATCAAAATTTGCATGATAATGACAAGAGATTACTTTTTAACATCTGCCGAGACTGTGTAGTAAGGAGAATCTTCAGTATTATAAACTGCCACTTTTTGTGTACTATGGAAGCATATGGACAGGACCATGAGATACCACTTAAAAGAGCTGCTGCCCAAAGCAGAAATTCCTGGAAGTTCATGAAGTAGCTCCTGATTTGTAACATGCCAGGTTAACCCTAAATCCTTTTGTCACCTCACACCAATGTCCTATAATCTTTCCCTCATGAATGAAGAGAAATACACAGATACAAATAACCAATTTTACACATGAGAACTATTTCTTCAGTATCTAACCAGTACAATTCCTTTTGAGATCTGTCACAGTACTAAGACAATGAACCTGTGTTTCTCGCTTAAGAATGAGATCAATAACTGTTGGTCAGTACTGATCAAATGTGTTATGCTCTAGCTCACCAAGGCTACCAACAGGGGAAGCAGAATTTCTGAGTCTGTAAATGACTCCCTTTCCAAATAAAACAACAAAAAGTAAGATTATAAATAATATTGTTTCTGATGTCATTGACAGTTGTACTTGACATCACTTCTGGGGATATGATATTTAACTATCCTTTCCTTGAAGTGATAAATACCATCCTCAGGAATGTATCACTTAATAACGTAGACATTCTAATATACTGATTTCTTATATTCACTGACTTCCCCTTACTCTCGAAATACAGTTCAATACCTCTCCATTACTTCTAAGGACTGTGTTATCTGTCCAGACACATTCTAGCTATGTTGTTCACCCATTTGTTCATATCAATTTGGGCTTTTGGAAAGTATGTCTTCTAGAGTGTTGCAGAGTATTTTTTATTAATTACATTTTTTCCATTTGTTTTAAATCCCAGTTACAGTATCCCTGGACTCCTATCCTCCTGTTCCCTCCCACCCTCCACCTCTCTTCCCATGCACTTCTCCCCAGTCTCTTTTCAGAAAATGGGCATAGCACATCAAGTTGAGGAACAAGCAAGCTCCTCCCTCTGCATCAAGGCTGAATGAGACAACCCAGCACGGGAAATAGGATCTGAAAAGCCAACCTAAGTGTCAGGGACAAGTTCTGATTTCATTGCTGGGAGTCCCACAAACAGATCAAGCTACACGCTGTCATACATTTTTAATTCAACTTATGTTAGTTTCCAAACATTAAGTAAATACATGACGATTATCCATGACTTTCCATTTTACAATGAATAAATATTTCAGTATATGTTTATGGAACTCTACTTCTGAATTAGTTGTCAAACAGCCTAACTGAGATGGCAACAGCAAGACAAATGTCAGGTATCTACCTCAGATGTATAGAGCAGAACCTATCATTCAGAGAAAGATCTCAGGCCGTCAGTGTGTGTGTGTGTGTGTGTGTGTGTGTGTGTGTGTGTGTGTGTGTGTGTGTTTAAATGGCTGACACAATCTTATATAAAAGCTAACAGTTTGCTTTTTAAATAACATAATTAAATAATCTTTTTGCTAGCAAATACCAGCAATTATTAGGTCTATTGGAGAAACTCAGTGATTCCTTTAAAGATATTTACTGAATTCAGTTCAGTGTGTTGGGTCAAAGACATAACTTGAGGTTGTCATAAATATTTACTTTTATAGATCATACTATAAAAGAAGTAGAGAAGTTCCACAATCACTAAAAATACACAGAAACTATAATAACATATTTAATGAAGTTTTATGAAAGCAAATTTTGTTATTATCAAGAGAGTTTTGAGTATCAAAATTTAGATCATGAATTTGGATAAGAGCTTCCTAAGACATCTTTGCTTCCACGATGATGTTCAAAGTAAATTAAAACATGCAGGTATTGGTGGCTGTGTGAAGCAAGAATGCATAATAAAGAAGTCAAAATAAGGGACAAGGCCTTGACTTTGCAAAGACCAGGATGGTCTGATCAGACAATTCTCACACAGTGGAATTTAAGAGACTGAATTATAGGCTTGCACCCTGTAACATTTGCACTCATTCTGACAAAACTCTGAAGGACCACTCTAGCCCTGGAGCTTCCTCTGGGACCAATTGGGGTTTTGTTTTAACAGTATTTTCATTTTTCTTCAGCACAATCCTGTTTTTCTGTTTCTCTTCTCTCCTTACAACTTCAAAGAAACTCTATCACACCTTTGAATTTTACTCCAGGTGTCACTGTCTTAGGCAAGGAACCCAGGTTCAGACGGTAAAGAACCACTGTAATTGGAAGATTGTCAGAAAATATCAGAAAACAAGAGAAATGGGGTGATTGTGTGAAAGGTTGGGCTAAGAAACACACACACATTCTATGTTTAGGCTGTGTGTGTGTGTGTGTGTGTGTGTGTGTGTGTGTGTGATTGAAAGAGAGAGAGATGAAGACAGAAGAGACAGAGAAGTCCTTGGTGTTGGATCAGTGGGGAAGTAGGGAGGAGGATGTTTTAGAAATTGGGGGGGATTATGAAAAGAACATATTTTATGAAACAATTTTTCAATAAAAAGGAAGACAAGCCAATGCACATGTTTTCTTCTAAGTGTAGCGGGAGACCACTGAAGCCTATTGAAAGAATAATTATCAAAAATGTGACTTCAGATGATGACTCTAGCTACCGGAAATCAAAACTGAGCAGGATTTTTCCCCTTTGTTAATATAAAGTGCAGGAATTACATGCTTTCCCTCTCATAATTTATCCTAATCTCAGCAGTACACCGTCTTTCATCTTTAGTGATCCCAATCACTGCCTTTCATAGGACAATAATAAAATTATTTTATACACGCCATTTTTAAGTTCATTGGAAAAAGACTAAGCTATCTAATGAATTCTTAGGAACAATTAGTGTGATTCTGAATACATAGTAAATGCTTGCTATTGAGGTTGAAATGAAAGTTGCTGTGGGCATGAGAGTTGCAAGCTGGGCCTTGGCTTTCTCCAGGCTGTCTCATCTGTCCTCATTAGTTTTCAGTGTTTGTTGCAGCTGCCTGCAGTCAGCTCTTTAGCCTTGGCAAGCACAAGGACTGTATATATCAACATACTAAGAATAGATTTGTCTCAGGGGAACAGGCTCCCATTAACCAAGTCTCCAGAGACAGATGTTTAATGCCTGAACTCAAAGGTGGATCAGCAAATTTTATCTTTTTTCAGGAAGCAATGCTAAAGGCTTAAATATGACTAAGAAGCAATCTGTACATGCACTATGCTGAAAGTCAAATTACAATCAGCAGTGTCTTTGGTAAGCACATAATCATAAATAAAAGTTACTATGTGATTCACATGTGTAAAAGTGTAATTGTTTTTAGACAACTGGATTCATTTATAGCTCAAATATTGATTTTTTTTCATATTAAGACCAGAAAATAAGTCTCCTTGTGCTTCAATGAACATGGTCCAAATTGACTTTCTTGATGTATCTAGGATCCAGGAATCATCTTAGGAGAAATGCACATATCTTGGCAATGATCAATGATGTTAAATAGTGAAGCTGAAGTTAGTATTTTTTTTTTCTTTTGCTAAGGAATAGCTGCAAGCTTCTAGAATGATTTTCTCTTATTTCTCACATACTCTACAAGAATTTACTAACAACTTGAGAAATACTTCAGCTATATGAAGGAGAAGGTGGTGCTTTTGTGACCCATGATGTTGCTTTGGAAATTTATTAAAACAGTACAGTTGCAAATGTTGTCAAACCACAGAAATTGAAAAATAGACATGCAACAATATGACACTTTTAAATACAAGATGATATTTGTGATAGAATATTATTATGTATTAAAATATTTCGTATTATATTAGTCAATATTCCTGAATTTGGTATTATACTCTTAATTTTAGCATTATTAAGCAAAAGGAGTAAATAAAACAGTAATTATACAGAGTAATGAAATGTTAAGAGTATTACTTATATCACGTTGTTACAAGGGTAGGAAATAACAGATTTTGTACCAATGCTCAGAAGTTTGTATGTTAAACCTAAACTTCAAGAAAATATAACTTTCAAAATTGTTCATTGTGGTGTAAAAATAAATTTTCAGGAAAAAAGGAACTGTGGAAACTGTTCTTTTAACCTTCCTTCCTTGCTGCTGTTGTTCTTGTTTCTTATTTTGCTCCATCTTTTATTTTTGTCTGATATGATTTCACATATCCAGGGAAAATCTGGAACTCCTGATTTCTCACCTTCCTATATGACTTACTGGGGATACTTTTGCAGTTTTCCATCCAAATTATCTCTTTCTTCTAAGTTCATGTCTATAATATTAATTAGAGAATCATCAGGCCCTACACACACACACACACACACACACACACACACATACACAGGGAATTTAAGTCAGCAGTATAAAACTTAAATTATTCAGCAGAATTTTTCTCTAATTGTACGTAAGGTGCAATTTCACCTCCTTAAGTTTCAACATCATTTTCCTTCTCAATTTAATCATTAATGGAGCTATGAATGTAGAGTATCCATAATGAGCAGTCATTATTTGGCCTATAAGATAAAGAACAAAAGAAGCTTCAAGTGAAAGTGAAGTGGAGTGGATTGTAGGCTGGTAATCCTTTCCTCTATATTTAAAATCAATGTATGAGTGACTACATTTCGTGGTTGTCCTCAATCAAGATGGTTCTTCTACTTTCATTCATTTTCCTGCAAATTTCAAGATTCCATTTGTGTGTGTGTGTGTGTGTGTGTGTGTGTGTAAATTCACCACGTTTCCTCCATCCATTCTTCAGTTAAGGGATATTTAGGTTGCTTCCAGGTTCTGGTTATTACATAAAATGCAGCTATGAACATCGTGGAACAGATGTCCTTGTCATATGAATGTACATCTTTTGGGTGTATGGCTAAGAGTGGATCATGAGGTTTATTGATTTCCATTTTCCTGCGGAATACAATACTGATTTCCAAAGTGGCTGGAGAAGTTTGAACTTCCACCAGCAGTATGTATACCCTTTTCTCCACATCCTCTCCAGCATAAACTGTGGTATTTTTTATTTTAGCTATTCTAACAGGAGCAAGATGGTATCTCAGAGACACTAAGAGAGACATACATGGTTCCTTGGAGAAGGGAAAAGTACAACATCTCCCAAGCAAATTGGGAGCATAGGGGGAGGGGAGAGGGAGTTAGGGGGAAGAGTAGGGAAGAGGTGGGCATGACAGAGCTGGAAGAATGAGTCGGGGAAAGAATAGAGGAGAGAAAGAAAAAAGATATCAGAACAGAGGGAGCCAATATAGTTTTGAAGAGAAATCTGGCACTAGGGGAATATTCAGATATCTACAAGGATTATTCTAACCAACAATCTAAGTGATAGTAAAGAGGCTAACTTAAATGCCCTTCCAGAATAATGAGATTAATGACTACTTTAGATGATAGCCTAGAGCCTTCATCTAGTAACTGGTGGAAGCAGAAGCAGACACCCACAGCTAAACTCTTGGAATCCAGTTGCAGACAGGGAGGAATGATGAGCAAAAATGTCTAGACCAGGCTGGAAAAACACATAGAAACTACTAACCTGAACAAGCAGAAGCTCATGGAATCCAGTCTCATAGTTGGGAAACCAGCAGAGAACTTACTCAGATTCCTTGAATGTGGTGTTATTTGGGGGGACTGGGCAATCTGTGGGGCCTCTGGTAGTTAACCAGTATTTATCCCTAGTATACAAATGGACTTTGGGAGCCCATTCCACATAGAGGAATACTCCCTCAGCCTAAACACAATGGGGGAGGACCTGGTCCTTGCTCCAAATGATATGACAGACTCCCCATGGAAGGCCTCACCCTGCCTAGGGAGTTGAAAAGGGATGGGATAGGGGTTGGTGGGGTGAACAGTGGAGGACAGAAGAGTTCTGGAACTGGGATTGACATGTAAAACAAGCTTGTTTCAAATTTAATTTTAACAAATTATTTAGAAGAAGAAAGTATAGTACTGTGAGGAATAATGATAATAAAAGAAGGAGTGTGGTACAGTATAGGAAATGAGAGGTTGTGTGCTCTAACTTTGAAATGGCAGTGTGATATGTATTTCTCCAGTGCCTCTGATTATTCTTATTAAAGAACAGATAATCAGGGAAGCAATATGCTTACTATAAGAAACAGAAAAAATGTTTGTTAAAAAAGACAGCCTCATAAAATGATAAAATGTAGTGATTAGTGTTAACAAAATAATTATTGCTCATTTTGAATGTCAGTAATTTCTATTGATCAATGTGAAGATAAGAACATCTACATTATAATAAACTGGAAATTTTTTAGTACTATTAAATAATGATGAAGTAAAAAAGGACAAAATATATTTACTCTTCAGTCCCAGCCAAGCCATGCCTTTGAAATTGAGCCTCTGGCCTTAGGACAAATCACAATCTATATAGAAAGACACATTTATGATAAGAAGAAATAGTTTGGTGTTTTAAAATTTAATTATTTTGTTTTTTTTTTTTTTGTTGTTGTTGTTTTTGTTTTTTTTTTTAAAGCTTATTTGTTTTCCTTGAGTCCATCTACCTCTGTAGAGGCACAAATAAGCTTATGGCAATTGTATTACTAATTACAACAGATTTGGTTTTACTGTTGGTCTTCCAAACACAGTGGATCTATTGCCTTTTCTCCCTGGTTCACTGATTCTGCACAATAAACATGCTGTGATAAATCAGCAAGGGATCAGCAAAAATGTCACACTGATTCATTTGATAAGGTTTTAATGTTAGACTTTTTGCATTTGAAAGCATTGCTGATGAGATGTTCAAAGGATAGCTCACTCAAGCAACATGCTTAAGAAATATTTCCATCCAACAGAGCTCTGGAGTTATTTCCAAAGTGTCAGTGCACATATTCATTGCAAAATAAACTACTTTAACATATTTCAGCCCATTCCTCTACTTTTCAAAGATATAAAAGAGATCCCTTCTGCTTACCATTTCCAGTCACAAATCTATCTTTCGTTTACTTATTGACTTAACAGATACTTAATGATTTCCTGATAGAGGAAAATAATTGTTCTAGGACTGGAAAACACTCAATATAATTATTGCTCCAGAAAATATCCAATAGCTTTATATCTTATTTATTAAACTATGTATAAACTTCATGTAGTTTATCTCATTTCTATTTCTTTTCATTTAGAAAACTTTTACTTTTATTCCCATTTATGTATAAGAAATGTATGCATAAATGTTTATTTGAGTGTCTATATAGCCACATGTATGTGGACACACTGTGTACTGGTGTGTACTCACCTGTGTGCTCCTCCACTGCTTACTAATCTTACTTATTCATAGTTTGTTCAGTGTACTTTCTAATACTATCCAGGGCCACCTGGGCTGGGTTCTCTGCTATCAGTTAGCAAATCAAGAAAAAGTTCCACTAACTTGCCAACAAGCAATATGATGGGATCCTTTTCTCAACTGAAGTTTTTAATCAATTTTGATTCTAGTTTATTTCAAGTTGTTCAAAAAAAACCCTGTCTAAAACAATTATCTCTTGCCAACCTGACACATTAATATAAAACTATTCAATAATATTATTTCTTGCCAGATTGACACTTAATATAACATTTTAATATCAAAATATAAAAGATGCAAACTTTTAAAAGTCCAATAATTTTTAAAAATTCAAACATTTAAAAAAGTTTATTACCTTAGCCTATCTAAAGTCTTTTAAAATGTCACAATCTCTCTAAACTGTCCAAGTTCTCAGAGTTGTAGGTTTCTGTAAAATCCAAAACTCAGTTGCATATATTCTATTTCAAGAAAGAAAAACCAGGACACAATCATGGCAAAACCAAACCAAAATCACACAGTGGAAAGTTCATTGCCATGGAGAAGTCCTCCAGAGCTGCTAATATGGTCAACATTGGAAGTCTGAAGAAGCTCTTTCTAATTACTGTGGTGGGACGGTGCAACAAAAATATTAACACATTTGGCAGCATAACCACATGAATAGGACCAAGAAGGCCAAAGAAATGTTTTCTTCTTCCATTTATTTACTTTTATAATTTCCTGCTATAAGTATTTGGATGTTCACATTTAGAGTGGATATTTCCATTTATGTTATATCATCACTAAGTCTTTCATTGCAATTCGCAAATGATTGTATTTTAGTTGATTCTGGATCTAGCCAAATTTACCCCTCTCTCTCCCTCTCTTCTTTCTTACACACACACCATATTATATGAACATCCTGAAAATGACCTTCCTGCTTATTAGTTTATAAGCTGTGATAGTTAGTCTTGCAATCTTCTGTGAAGAATTGTCTTGATTAGGAGATATGAAATAGAAAATGCAGGTGGAATTTTTACCTAGAAACATGTGAAAAGCATTTGCCCATGGATTTTATCCATTTGAAATTGATTGTTTTATATGTGATGGATATAACTGATTGACACATTCAGGAGAAGTATACAAATGGTGCAAAGGCTGACAAATATGGTAATGTGATAAAAATGGAGTTTGTACTACATATGGCACTGTTAATAGAGTGGATTAAGGCAACTTTGTGTCACAGCCAATCTGGAAATTATTGTCAAGGTGTGTAAAAAATTATTGTGGTTTGACTCAAGGTAATTAATTCAACAACAGTCATTTAACATCAATATATAGTTGCCCTCTTTCTTGCTCCTTTTATGTGTGGTGTGGGCACATGAGTGTGTATATGTACATGGATGTGGAAGCCAGAGGAAAGATAGGCTAGAGGTGTCTCTATCATTAGATCCCATAATGCCTTCTTTCTGAGTCTCTCTTAAACAGAAGACTGTCTCTACCAGATGAGCCTAGTAATCACTGAACTCTTGGTATTTGCCTGTCTGCTACCCAGTTTGTACACATGCAGCCATGCCTAGATTTTTCCATGGATAATTTTATTTGAATTAAAGTTTTCAGGTTCTCATTCTCACAAACCTATCATTATTACCTATTGAATCAACTCCTTAGCCCCTAACATTACTGTTTGGTATACCATTTGTGACTTTTTCATATATTGAAAATGAATATGCAAAATAAAACCTTTTACTTAAATGAATTATGTTGTATAGCTAAGCATATGTCTGTAGAACACTGAGTGAGCAACATAAAATTCTTACAACTACAGAGTGTAAAACATAGGTTTTCAGTTGAGTTTTTCATTGTAATTTCATTCTATTGGAGAATTGTGAAGATGAATGTGTCAGGTTTAGAGCAATAAATTACTGGAAATAGTGAATGCCAGGAAAAAAGTTATTTTAGGATATGTTCAAGTAATTCCCTGGCAAAGATCCAAAGTGATTGGGTTATTCTAAGGCTGTAATTACTTCATATTAGTATTACAAATGTTTTGATAGAGATAAGTATTAAGAGCTTATAAAGTACATGAATATATAAGATGTCAGTTTTAGGAAGAACTTTTTTTAAAAATGCTTTTCTTATTTTGAATATCAATCCCTCCTTCCCTTTCTCCCTCCCTCCCATACTCCCTGACCAACTTTCTAGCCCATTTCTCACTCCCCCACTCCACAGGGAGGTTGAAGCCATTCAGAAGGTATCAACAAAATCTGTCAAGTCATTTGGAATAGGGACTAGGCCCTCCCTAGGAAGGCATTTTTAATAGTATATGATTCAGATTTTATCAGAATTATCCAAATGTAAATCCAGAATCAAATATAAACAGATATAAGAGTAATCAGGCTTGTCCCTTCACTGTCCATTAGAGAGGTGAGTAAAGGAGTCTCCTCTAGGTCACTTCTCTGTCTTTGAGTTCTCCTACCTGATGCAGATACTGGTGCTACCATAAAATTCCCCAGAGGGACCAGGAGGGAGAACAAAACATCTGTCAACTGCCATTCCTGTCTTGCCCCTCCACCATCCTGAAGAGAGACAGACAGAGGGGGAGACAGAGGAATGAGAGAGAGAGAGAGAGAGAGAGAGAGAGAGGGAGGGAGGGAGGGAGGGATGGAGAGAGGGAGAGAGAGAGAGGAAGAGAAAGAGCCCTGGAGGAAGAACAAAGTGTCCACCATAGGCCACATTTCCTGCCTTGTCCTTGCAACCTCCAGGAGAGAGGATAGGATAAGACCTTGAACTCATACACACCAGAAGAAGAAGAGACCCCACTTGTACCCACTGGAAGAATAGATGGGATGAAGATAGAATAAGAACACATCCAACAACAGAATCCCTACAGAGTCTAAGGGTCCTAAACCACAAAGATCTGAACTTCCCAATACAAATGAACTAGAAGAGAATGAACTTAAAAACAATTACATGAAAATGATAGAGGCCCTCAATGAGGATGGAGGAAAATCCCTCAAAGAAATGGAAGGAAAAAAATGCAAGAATATTTTTTGTTATTTTTCTTCATTAATTTTTATTTTACATGTCGATCCCAGTTCCCTCTACCTCTCTCCATCCTTTCCTCTTACACTCTCTCACCTCTCACATGCACCCTGACCACCCTCCACTCCCATCCCACCACCCCATGCCAACCAGGTGGGGTCATGTAATTCTGTCAAGTTATTTGAAGTAGGGACTAGGACTTCTCTACTGTCTCTAGATTAAGTGAATGTCCCTCTATGGGGGATGTGTCCGCAAGGTCTTTTTGTGCTCTAGAAATACATCCTGGTTCCACTGTCTGAGGTCCGTTAGACTCCTCATCCCTCCTAGCTGAGACCAATATTAAGAGGGTCTGAGTTAGTACCATGCTAGATTCCCAGATCAGTCTGAGGTGTGGGCATTATCTCCTCCTTGTTCAGGTCAGCTGACTCTATGTGTTTCTGCAACCTGGTCTTGCCCTCTCTTTCTGCATCTGGATTCTAGATTGAATCAGTGTTTAGTTATGGGTGTTTGCTTCAGGGGGTATTAGATGAGGGCTCCATGATGGTGGATAAAGTAGTTTTTGATCTCAGTATCAGGGATATCAGGGAAGGGCAATCGTGGTAGCCTTTCCATAGTTGCTAAAATTGTTAGATGGAGTCAGTCTTGTAGGTCTCTAGACTTCTTTTAGTACAGTTTTCTCTTCAAACCAATAATGGCTCCCTCTTTTATTTTTGTTCTCTCTCTCTCTTGTTCTCTCTCACTTTTCTGCCTTCTATTCCCACACTGACTCAATCTTCCTCGTGGCACATGCTTTCCTCTCCTCCCCTTCTCTTTCCCCTATTTCTCTCCCCATTCACTGCCCCCCTCTTCCCATGTGCTCGGGGGGACTTGTCCCTTTCCCCTTTAGTGAGGGATCTTATACAAATTTCTTAGAATATACCTTGTATCCTAGTTCCTCTGGTGGTGTTAAGTATACGCTGTTGATCCTTTGCTCTAGGTCTAAACTCCATATATGAGTGAATAAAACCATGTTCCTCTTTTTTGTTACTGGGTTACCTCATCCAGGATGGTTTCTTCGAGTTCCATCCACTTGCCTGCAAATTTCAAGATTCCATTATTTTTTTCCTGCAGAGTAGCATTCTATTGTGTAGATGTGCCATATTTTCTTTATCCATTCTTCAGTTGAGGGGCATCTAGGTTGCTTCCAGGTAATTGCTATCACAAATAATGCTACTATGAACATAGTTGAGCACATGTCTTTGTTGCATGGATGTGGATTATTTGGGTATATGGCTAAGAGGGGGATTGAATGGTCCTGTGGTAAACTAATACTCATTTTCCTGAGGAACCACCATACTGATCTCCCACAAGCAATGGAGAATGTTCCCATTTCTTCACATCCCCTCCAGCATTAGTTGTTATTTGTGTTTCTGATTTTAGCCATTCTTGTAGGAGTAAGGTGGTATCTCAAAATTGTTTTGACTTGCATTTCCCTGAGAACTAAGGATGTGGAGCACTTTCTTACGTGTATTTTAGCCATTTTGTTTTCCACTATTGAGAAATCTTTCTTTGATTCTATACCCCATTTTTTAAATAGGGTTATTTGGTGTTTTGTTGGCTAGTTTCTTCAGTTCTTTGTATATTTTGGAGATCAGCCCTTTTTCAGATGTAGGATTGGTGAAAATCTTTTCCAAGTCTGTGGGCTGCTATTTGATATTATCAACTGAGTCCTTTGCCTTACAGAAGATTCTCAGTTTGAGGAGGTCCCATTTATTAATTGTTGATCTCAGTGTCTGTGCTACTGGAGTTATGTTCAGGAAGTGGACTCCTATACCAATTGGTTCAAGGGTACCTCCTACATTCTCTTCTAAGATTTTCAGTGTGAATGGATTTATGTTGAGGTGTTTGATCCATTTGGACTTGAGATTTCTGCATGGTGATAGATATGGGTCTATCTGCAGTCTTCTACACACCATCATCCAGTTGTGCCAGCACCATTTTTTGAAGATGCTTCCCTCCTACCATTTTATACTTTCAGCTGTTTTGTCAAAAATCAGTTATTCATAGGTGTGTGGGTTAATATCAGGATTATTGATATGATTTTCCTGTCTTTTCTTTTTTGCCAATAGCAGTCTGTTTTCAGAACTATAACTCTGTAGTAGAGCATATAGTCAGCAATAGTGATAACTCTTGAAGTACTTTTATTGTAGAGGGTTGTTTTTGCTATCCTGGTTCTTTTGTTTTTTCCATATAAAGTTGATTATTATCCTTTCAATGTAAGTGAAGAATCGTGCTGCTATTTTAATGGAGATTGCATTGAATCTATAGATTGCTTTCGGCAAGATTGCCATTTTTACTATACTAATCTACCATTCCGAGAGCATGGGAGATCTTTCCATTTTCTGGTCTCTTTCCTTAAAGCCACAAAGTTCTTATATAGGTCTTTCACTTGCTTTGTAAGCATTACCCCAAGATACTTTATGATTTTGCAGCTATTGTAAAGGGTGATGTTTCTCTGATTCCTTTCTCATCCTCTTTGTCGTCTGAATAAAATAGGTCAACTGATTTTTTTTTTTTTTTAGTTTATCTTGTATCCTGCTAGTTTGCTGAAGTTTTTTTTTTTTTTTTTTTTTTTTCTATCAGCTGTAGAACTTCCCTGGTAGAGTTTATTGGGTCACTTATGTAAACTATCATACCATCTGCAAATAGAGACAGGTTGACTTCTTCCTTTCCCATTTTGATCCCCTTGATCTCCTTTTGTTGTCTTATAGCTTTAGCTAGAACTTCAAGTACAATATTGAAAAGATATCGAGATAGAGGGAAGCCTTGCCTTCATCTTAATTTTAGAGGAATCATATTATGCTTCTCTCCATTAAGTTTGATGTGGGCTGGTGGTTTACTTTATAATGCTCTCATTATGTTTAGGTGTGTTCCTGTTATCCCTGATCTCTCCAAGACCTTTGTCATGAAAGGGTGTTGAATTTTGTCAAAGGCTTTTTTAGCATCTAGTGAGATGATAATATTGTTCTTTTCCAGTTTGCTTATATGGTGGATCACGCTGATAGATATTTGTATGTTAAACGATCTGTGCAATCCAGGGATGTAGTCTACTTGGTCACAGTGGATGATTCCACTGATGTATTCTTGGATTAGGTTTGCCAGTATTCTATTGAGTATTTTTGCATCGATGTTCATCATGGATATTGGTCTCTTTTGTTCTTTCTTAGTTCTGTCTTTGTGAGGTTTGGGTACCAAGGTGATTGTGGCATCCTAGAAAGAGTTTGTTAATGAACCTTCTGTTTGTATTGTGTGGAACAATATGAAGAGTGCTGGTACTAGATATTCCTTGAATTTCTGGTAAAATTCTGCACTGAGGCCATCTGGCCCTGGGTTCTTTTTGGTTGGAAGGCTTTCGATGACTGCTTTTACTTCCTTAGGCATTATAATTATATTTAAGTTGTCTGTTCTTGATTTTATATTGGTATGTGATAGCTATCCAGAAATTTGTTCATTTCCTTTCAATTTTCAAATTTTGTGGAGTACAGGTTTTCAAAGTATGACCTGAAAGTTGTCTGGATTTCCTCTGTGTCCCTTGTTATGCCCCCACTTTTGTTTCTGATTTTTGTTAATTTGCATGTTCTTTCTCTGCTTTAACATTAGTTTGGATAAATATTTCTCTAACTTGTTTAATTTCTTGAAAAACCCAATTCTTTGTTGTGTTGATTTTTTTTTTGTATTGTTTTTCCTGGTTTCTATTTTATTGATTTCAGCCCTCAAAATGATTATTTCCTGGCATCTACTCCTCCGTGGTGTGTTTGCTTCTTTTTGTTCGAAGGCTTTCATTTGTGCTGTAAATTCTCTAATGTGACTATCCTCTGTTTTCTTCATATGGGCATTTAGTGCAATGAACTTTCCTCGCAACACTGCTTTCAAGGTATCCCATAAGTTTGGGTATGTTGTGTCCTCATTCTCATTTAATTTTAGGATGTCCTTAATTTCTTTCTTTCTTTCTTCTTTGTCACAGGTGTGGTGTAATTTCACTTTGTTCAATTTCCATGAGTTTGTAGGTTTTCAGCTATTTGTGTTGTTGAATTCCAATTTGAAAGCATGGTGGCCTGATAATATAAAGGGGACTATTCCAATTCTTTTGTATCTGTGGAGCTTTGTTATGTCACCTAATATGTGGTCGATTTTAGAGAATGTTTCATGTGCAGCAGAGAAGAATGTATATTCTTTTGTGTTTGGATGGAATGTTCTATAGTTGTCTGTTAAACCCAACTGAGACTTAACTTCAGTTAGTTTTTTTTTTTTTTTTTTTGAGTTTCTGATTGGTGGTCCTGTCTAGTAGTAAGAGTGGTATGTTGAAGTCTCCCACTATAAGTGTGTAAGGTTTTATGTGAGCTTTGAGTTTTATTAAAATTTCTTTTACGGATGTGGGTGCCTTTTTATTTGGGGCATAGATGTTCAGAATTGAGACTTTATGTGAAGGATTTCCCCTGCGATGCGTACGACATGACCATTTTTATCTCTTTTGATTAATTTTGGTTTGAAATCTAGCTTGTTAGATATTAGGATAGCCACATTTTCTGGCTTCTTTGGTTCATTTGATTGGAAGATATTTTCTACCCCTTACCCTGAGGTAATGTCTGTCTTTGAAGCTTAGATATGTTTCTTCTATGCAGAAGAAGGATGGATTCAGTCTTTGTATCCATTGCGTTAGCCTGTGTCTTTTTATAGGTGAGTTAAGACCACTAATGTTGTAGGAGGGTAAGGACCATTCATTGTTAATACTTGTTTGTATTAGATTTTTGTTGGCAGTGGTATTGCGAATATATATTAATTCTGCTTTACCCTTGGTTTCTGGTGAAGTGGAATTATATGTTGCCTATGTCTTTGTGAGCGCAATTGACTCCTTGGGTTGGAATTTTCCTTCCAGAACTTTCTGTAAGGCTGGGTTTATATACACATATTGTGAAAATCTGGCCTCGACATTAAATATATTGTTTTCACCATCTATAGTGATTGAATGTTTTGCTGGTTATAGTAGCCTGGGCTGGCATCCGTGGACTTTAGTACTTGCAGAACATCTATTCAGGACCTTCTGGCCTTGAGGGCTTCCATGGAGAAGTCAGGTGTAATTTTGATAGGTCTGCCTTTATATATTACTTGTCTTTTTCCTTAGCTGCTCTTAATATTTTTTCTTTATTCTGTATGTTAAGTGTTTTGATTATTATAAGCTGAGGAGTCTTTTTTCTTTGGTCCAGTCTATTTGGTGTTTGGTATGCTTCTATGCTTTCATGAGCATGTCCTTCTTCAGATTGGGAAGGTTTTGTCAATGATTTTGTTGAATATGATTTGGCTTCTTTGTGCTGGGCTTCCTCACCTTCATCTATGTCTATTATTCTTAGGTTTGGACTTTTCATGTTGTCCCAAATTTCCTTGAAATTTTATGTTAAGGATTTTTTGGATTTATTATTTTCTTTGGTTGATGAATCTATTTCCTCTAGTTTATCTTCCATGCCTGTGATTCTTCCATCTCTTGAATTTTGTTGTTATTGCTTCCAGATCATTTGCCCAGGTTTTCTATAGCCAGCATTCCTTTAGTTTGTGTTTTCTTTATTTTCTCTATTTCAGTTTTCATGACTTGAACCGATTCCTTCACCTGTTTAATTGTTTTTTTCTTTGTTCTCTGTACTTTCTTTAAGAAATTTGTTCATTTCTTCCAATTTTTTGTTTTTTTTTCCTTCCATTTCTTTAAGGGATTTTCTCACATCTTCTTTGAGGGCCTCTAGCATTTTTTTATGATGATAATTTTTAAGTTGTTCTTTTCTGCTTCATCTGCTTTGTTGTGTTCTGGTCTAGTTGCTGTAGATTCCCTAGATTCTGGTGGTGTTATGCTTGTATTTCTATTGTTAGGTGTTTTCTTGTATTGCGATCTTCCCATTGCTTCTTCCAGTAGTTGTTGGGGGGGTCTCTCCCTCACTCTATTGTACTTCCCCAGTAGGCTTAGGTGATCAGAGGTTTGATGTCTGTAGCTGTGGGTTGGCCAAGTTCTCTAGGAAGTCTCTCCACTCTCCAGCAATAGGGGTCAAAGATCATGCTCCAGTAGAAGACTGGCAATGGTAGTCAAATATCTCGAAAGCTGTGACACAGGTTGTTCCTTAAGTTGTTAGGCAGATCTAGCCTGGGCCCACACTCTCCAGCTTTGGCCTCTTTGGCAGAGGTCCTGTGATTCAGGTCAAGGATCCAGCTCTGTAGAGAGCCACCGGTGCCATTCCCGAAGATGGCACTGGTTTCCTTTCCATAAGCCAGCAAGGTGCGGATGTGCAATCCACATCATGGGGTGACCGTTACGAGCATTGCGGGCTGCACCTGTCAGTAACAGACACAGCTCCACTGCACCTGTCAGTAACGGACACAGCTCCTCTATATAAGCAGAGCCCTTTTTCCTCCTCGGGGTCTTCCCTCAACTTGCTGTAATGAGCCGTGCAATAAACATAGCTGCAGAAGAATCCTGTTGTTGAGCGTCGTTCTTGCACGCAAGGCGATAGCGCTCCACAAGTGGTGCCGAAACCCGGGAACCTGACATCAGTGGCACAAGGGGGACCCTTCAGTCAGCTGGAGAGGATTCAGAACTGTGGCAGACAGGTAACAAAATAAGGTAAGTTCTGATAGACATGCTATCAGGAAAGCATGTCAGAAGCAGAACGTGACGAAAAGTTGGGTGCATGCAAAAAGAAAAAGGCTAGCAAAGAGAAAGTAAAAGAGTCCCAAGAGACTGATCAAAATAAATAAAAATAAAAAAATAAAAATTAAAATAGAAAAGAAACAGAATAATAAGAAAGCCACAGATGGAGAGAAACTGGATACTGTACAGTATTATATTGTCTTTGTATTGTTTGACTGCTGAGGAAACAACTGTAAAAGGAAATGTTGCTGGATTAATTCAATTTATATATTTTAAAAATGTTTTGACTCCAAAATTTAAGTTCAAGGACAAGTTACTGGGGAAAAGGATTTCTATTTTTGTTTCCACAGAAAATAAAAAGCTGTGGATTCCTTCCAAACTAATGTGGTTTGAGCAAGCCAGACCCCCTGAAATAACTACTGCTTTTGCAATAGTGCAGGTGAAAGCTCTTAATCGCCACATGGTGAAACCCTTTTGAAGAGTAATGCCACCTGGATTAGAGGTTGATGTCCTAGAGCCCGGGAGAGGGGTAACTCCACTATTCCCCAGCAACCCAGGTGGGCTCCTTATTGTAATCAAAACCCAGCTCAACTTGGAGCCTCTAATCCTTTTGTGTTTGTGATTAAGCAATAGCACCTTTGCAAACTCTAGTGAGAGAATGCTATATTGTACACCTCAAATATGCTTCTATTCTTTATGTTGGGATGGAGGAAAATTTCCTTTGGCCCTTGTGACCAGAATGCCCAGGTACGTTCCCATTCCGGTAGAGAGCAAGCACCATGACCCTCTTTAGACAGAGGAGAGATTTTGGAATCACTGCTGCTATCGTGATTGCCATTACAGCTGGAGTAGTGGGAGACACCAAGGATGCCATTGCCATGCATTCCACTGTTGACTGCAGCTGCCTTAAATAACCTGTCAGCGAAAGTAGCCACTGCTTAATTAAAAGGTGGTATTATGGTCTTAAATCAGCGAATTGATCTAGTTCAGAAACAGATTGACACTTTGTGGCAGCACAAATAGGATGGGAATGGAAGATGACAGGGCTATGTGTGACCTCTGTGCCATATCAAAAGTCAAAAGCATACCTCAATATGAGGCAATATTTGGAATGGAAAGCCATATGGCATGATCTTAGCCAATCATAGGCCTCCATTGATTCACGATTAAAAGGAGGATTGATGGTAGTCAATCAGAGAATTGATTTGGTGCAGGACCAAATTGACACACTCTGGTAGCTAGCCCAACTGGGCTGTCAATGGAAATATTCCAATTTATGTGTCACCAGTGTACAATATGAAAATTATACAAGAGCTGCAAACCTTTCTAAACAACTTTTTCAGTATCTTTTAGGTGAATGGACAGGAGAATTTGATAGCCTGATGGACCAACTTCGAATGGCCATCGTCCATGTGAATTCCACCCATGTGGATGCCTCTCAATCAGAAGGATCGTTCTGCTGGATCTCCACCGCTTTTTCCCACTTTAAGGAATGGGCAGGTGTAATGGGGTTTGGCCTGCTGTTACATGATGGAGTGGTGCTCCTGCTCTGGTTGGTGTGTAAGCTACGTGCTCAACAGACACATGACAAAGTGGTTATCGCTCAAGCCCTAGCTGCTATGGAGATAGGCTCCTCTCCCACTGTGTGGCTAAACATGTTAAAAAGTGGACATTAATTGTCCAATAGGACAGCCCTTGCACCCTGAGTCTTCTATGACATTGAACCAGGTTAGGATGTCCATTTTTTACCAAAAACAGCCCTAATGCTCTGTGAGGTTTTTCCCATTGCACGCAGACAGGTGCTTCTTTAGTTTAGCCTAAATTCTTCACGCTCAGATTGTTTGACTTAGCACTGCACTCCGTGTTGACTCTAGCTATGAGCAGCTCCGAGAAGGGCAAGTCTGGTTGCATGTGGGTTGGTGTCCAAGGCCCCACCTCCAGGGAAAAGATGCCGGACGGGTATGGCATTGATTTGGCTGACTTCCAGGATTCAGGGTCATTACAATGTCCATCTCATTACTGGAGATCAGACCACTACCCTTGCCTGTTGCGTTTATAAAACAAAAAAGGGGGAGATGTAGAGAGCCACCAGTGCCATTCCCGAAGATGGCACCGGTTTCCTGTCCATAAGCCAGCAAGGCGCGGATGTGCAATCCACGTCATGGGGTGACCGTTACGAGCGTTGCAGGCTGCACCTGTCAGTAACAGACACAGCTCCACTGCACCTGTCAGTAACAGACACAGCTCCTCTATATTAGCAGAGCCCTTTTTCCTCCTCAGGGTCTTCCCTCAACTTGCTGTAATGAGCCGAGCAATAAACATAGCTGCAGAAGAATCCTGTTGTTGAGCGTCGTTCTTGCAGGCAAGGCGATAGTGCTCGACACAGCTCCAGTTCTGAGAGGGACCCAGAACTCCAGTAGTGAACCAGCGGTGGGGGTCAACGACCAGAGAGGTGGGAATTATGGGTGGTCCTGCATAGACAGGCAGGTCTAGTGTACTCAGAGCAGCTCCAGGAAATTCCCCAAATGTGGCTTGATTGTTGGATAATACCTCTGTCCCAGTGGTCAAGAAGAGCTGTGGGATAGTGGGCATGGTAGGGCACAGGGTAGGGGGAGGGCAGGTTCTTGGTGCGGATGGGTGGGGGTGTATCAGATCTCGAAGAACGCACTCGATGGGGACAGGACACAGGGGCAGCAAGGTATGGGGCCATCACCGGGAGTTCCCCTGGGAAATGTGTAGGGGAGTGTCCACCCGAAATGGTCCCAGACTCACATCTAGCCAAAGGTTGGCGATGGGGGACAAAGGCTGGGCTGACACTCAGGATGTTTCAGCTTGGATAGGGGGAATCTAGCTGGGACCTGGCACTATCTAGCTAAAGCCTCTTTGGCAGAGGCTCTGTGATGGGGTTCAAGGATTCAGCCTGAAAGAACTCAGAGTCGTCCCAAGGAGGTAGGTGGATATCTGTGAGGGGCCTGGACCTCCAGTAAAGGACTGGTGGTAAGGATCAAAGACCAGGCATGTGGGAATTAAGGGTGGTTCCATGTGGATAGGCAGGTCTAGTGTGCTCAGAGAAGCTCCTGGAAGTTACTGGAAGGTGGCTGGATTCAAGTATATCTTAAAGAAAACAAGAATCGCAAAGAAAAAACAATCGAAGAGATGAAAGAAACATTTCAATTTAAGACCTAAAATCTGAAACAGAGACAATAAAATAAAACACAAATTAAGGGCATACTAGAAATATAAAAGCAGATGCAAGTATAACAAACAGAATATAAGAGATCAAAGAGAGAATCTCGGGCCCTGAAGATTAACTAGAGGAAATAAAATCATCGAAAAAAGAAAATCTTAAATCCAACCAATTGTTAACAAAAAAATATACAAGAAATGTGGGCCACCATGAAAAGACCAAACCTAAGAACATTAGGAATAGAAGAAGGCAAAGAAGCCCATTTCAAAGTGTAGAAAATATATTCAAGAAAATCATTGAAGAAAATTTTCCTAATTTGGAGAAAGACCATCCTATAAAGTGGAAGATGCTTACCAAACACCAATGACTAGACCCAAAAAAATGTCCCCTCATGATGGGAGATGTCATTCTGTATATGTTTCTCATACTGGTTAATGAATAAAGCACTGTTGGCCAATAGGAAAGGAAGATAGGAGGGACTAGGGACAAGGAGGAAATAGGAAGTAGTAAGGAGTCAGCATGGAGAGACCGGGGAGACCAGATGCTTGCCTCACTCCCCAGTAAGGAGACCACCTGGAAATACATAGAAATGGGTTAATACTTAAGACAGAGCTAGCCTATAATAAACAAATAATGGGCCAACAACATTATATCAAATACAGAGTCTCTGTGTGTTTTTTTTGGGGCTGGTGTGGCTGCAGGACAAGACTAGGCGGCGGGTGGAAAATCTGTACTCCTTACACCCTCGCCACATAATAATAATAAAAAACCCAAACATACAGAATAAAGAAATAATATTAAAAACAACAAAGGAAAAAGGACAAGTACTATATAAAGGCTATCACACCTGACTTCTCCATGGAAACTCAGAAAGCCAGAAGGTCCTGGGTAAATGTAATGCAAACATAAAGAGACAAATAATGTCAGCCCAGACTACTATACAAAGCAAAACTCTCAATCACTGTTGATGGAGAAAGCAAGAGATCCCATGACAAAACCAGATTTATACAATGCACATCCATAAATCCAGCCTACATAAAGTTCTCAAAGGAAAACTCTAACCTATAGAAGTTAACTGCTCTCAAAAGCATAGGCAATAGATATTCCCACTTTACCAGAACCCCAAAGAAAAAGTAGGACAATTATGTTCACAATACCACCAACAACAACAAATCTAAAACAAACAAGAATTAACAATCAATGGTTCTTACTTTCCCTCAACATTAATGGTCTTAAGTCACCTATAAAAAGAAACAGGCTAACAGATTAGATAGGAAGACAGAATCCATCCCTCTGATGCAAACAAGAAACACACCACAACTTCTAAGACGGATGACACATCAGAGTAAAGGGTTGGGGAAAGATATTTTTCTAACCAAATGGATAGGAGAAAAGAGCTGGTGTAGCTATCCTAATATTTAACAAATTAGACTTCAAACTAAAATCAATACAAAGAAATGAGGAAGGTCATTTCACATTCATCACAGGAAAAATCCATTAAGAAGAAGTCTCAATTCTGAACATCTAATAAAAGACATTAGGGTTCATAAAAGAAATGGTACTAAAACTCAAATCTCCCATAAAACATCACACACTTATAGTGAGAGTCTTCAAGACCCCAGTCTCACTACTAGATAGGAAAACCAGAGAGAAACTTAACAAAGAAACAAAAGAACTAACAGAAGTTCTGATCTGGTTGGATTTAACAGACATCTATAGAACATTCCATCCAAACACAAAACAATATACCTTCTTCTCAGTTCCCCATGAAACTTTCTCTAAAATCGACCATATACTGGGCAACATAGAAAACCTCAACAGGTACAAAAAAACTGAAATAATCCCCTGTATCTTATCAGACCACCATGCTTAAAAGTTAGAATTCAACATTAACCCAAATTGCAGAAACCCTATAAACTCATGGACAATAAAGAATAAGCAATTGCACCATTTCTTTTTCAAGGAAGAAATAAATAAAGAAATTAAAGACTTCCTAGAGTTCAATGAATATGAAGACAAAACATACCTCACCTTATGGGACACTTTGAAAACAGTACTAAGGAAAGTTTATAGAACTATGTATTGTATGAAGAAATGGGAGGATAGTCACATTAGAGAATTAATATCACAACTGAAAGCTCTAGGACAATAAAAAAGCAAACTCACCAAGGAGTTGAAACCAGGAAATAATCAATTTGAAGCTGAAAACAATAGAATAGAAACTAGAAAAAACAGTACAAACAATCAATGTAACAAAGAGTTGTTTCATCAAGAAAATCAAGTAGAGAATCTAGGAAACAAGGAAGATCCTACAATGACATACATGGACCTTAGAGAAGGGGAAAGGGACAAGATTTCCTTAGCAAACTTAGGTTGTAAGTTATTTCTTCCTGAATAAACATCTATTTGGCCTATTTGTTTATCCTGATCCTTATTTAACCATGATATTGCCCATCATACCTCTGTATCACCCCAGGAATCCCATGCTCTCATCTCCTATATTCTTGACAGATTATCCTTCCCTCAACTGTATAAAAAGCAAATATAGCACTTTTTTATCTCACATGACAGTGATTTTTTATGAAGAAAACACTAGTTGAGACATTCTTTACAGTCACACATTATGTAAGGTTTCAATTGCAAAAACTTTAATATAAATTATGAATGCTAAATAGATGTAGGACACATAACAACTAACCAAAACCAAACATGATTTTACTCCAATAATTATCTCTTCAAGACTTTGTGTTTTGATTTCAAAATGAATGGTAATGCCAAGTGATTAAATTTATATCAACTTTAAAATGTTTTTTGAATACACAACACATATAAGTTACTTATTTATGGCAGATGAGCTTACAGGTCAGTCACAGATTGAGTCCTGTGTAAAGTCCTGAAAATCTACAAAAAGAAATAATAAATTGAAAACAAAATATTATTTTACACTATGATACTACTCATGAATGCAATTTCTGGCTACTTCTAATTAATAATTAAACCAAGATGTTATTCTTGGGTGTTATAACAATAAGAATGATGACAATCTAAGCATAGCGTAGAAAGATAATTTAATTAGAAATTATATGAAAACATTCTATTAAGTATTCAGAACTAATTTAATTTATAACAAGTCCTTCCAAATCATCTGCCACAACTTGCATTGCTTTGATCTAAATACAAAATAAAACTTTCCATAAATATGTTCTTTTGAATTAAAATTTATTTCATTCAGGGAAATACTTTCAAATCATATTGTATGTGTACTTTTCATTTGTACCACCTTCATGTCAACTAGATAAACAAGCCTACTTTATTACCATCATCATAAGTGTCTTAAAATCATCTGGCAGTCAGCAAAATTGTTAGGAAAATTTCTATCATGAGATGCAAGAATAAGTTAAAGCACAACCCTGGCAGTCTGCAGAAAAACTACATGTTGCTTATGGCTCGTAATTCTCTATTCAGGATACTGAACTTGGCAGTAAAATCAGTAGAAGAAAATGAAAGAGGCATGGCATGTGCAGGGATACTGTAGTCCCTGTGGAGAAACTGTCACTGAATGACATAACAAAATCCACAAGCACTGTGGGATGACTGTTTGCATGTTGGCTCTCCTGGAGAAACTAATCAGGCAGAAAAATAGAGTTTAAGTTTTCAAAATATACGTGCTTGGTTGCTCTAATGTGTAAATCAGGCTTTGAGAAGCAAGACACTCAATGATATGTTTTGAGATGTGTTTCAAGTTTCATCTCTCAAGAATGAGAGATAAAATAAGTATAAACTATACCTAGTCAATAAAAAGTAGTAATGTTTCCTCACTTCCTATGTCACTAGATATTCATGGTGGTTATAAAGTATTATTTCATCACTTTAATCATTGTCAAGGGTGATTTTAATAAATCATTTGTTAATTATTATCATTGCTTTCATATCTTTCTACATTATTTCAGATGTAGTTATATGAAGCAGGCTAAAATATTATATATTTTGAAGAGGTAAATATAACACAATTTAAATAATTTTGACTAGTGTTTTTGGCATATACATCAAATATCTATATAATAACATACAGACTCCATTAATCCAGTAATAATGAACTCTGTGTTAAGTGTATGTTCAGTTCTAATATTAAACAACTGTGAATATGAATGAAGATTGATCTAAGAATATATTTAGTGTAACTAATTTGTCCAGAAATTCCAGATTGTTTTTTGAAGTAACAAGGAAATTCTACAATTTGTATGGAGACTGAATCTTAACACCAACAGTGTCCTGAGGAAGAACATAAGACCTTGAAGATAGTCACCATGCTGTGAATAGCTGCTCTTTTGTCCATGATGTATTTACTACAATGAACTCCCAGTAACTATGATCACATGAACAAGACCTCATAAGATGAGGCCAACCAAATCCTGGCATAAGTGATATAATTTTCCAGCTGCAATTTCATAGTTAGGGGCTATTGACAGTGGTAATTGATAGGGGAGGGATAATTATTCGTTGTTAAGATTATGGCAACTAATAGGTTTCCCATGTTTCAGTGGACAGACTGAAACCTATGTGTATATACAGACTAGCCTTATCCTTAATAACAAACAGAAAAAAACCTATTTGTGATTGATATTAGCTAGGATATAAAATACTAGTTTATTTATTTATTTATTTATTTATTTATTTATTTATTTATTGTTTTTGGTTTTGTTACCCAATGGAGTATCACTAGGTATAGGAACCATAATTTGATTTTCATTTATATATTGTTTTTGCTTGTTTAGTTTAAAGAGAGAAACACATTATAGGCTGGTGATCCTTTGATATAGTTATAAAATCCATATATGAGTAAGTACATACTATGTTCCTATTTTTGTGACGGGGTCACCTCATTCAGGATGGTTTCTTCAAGTGAATCCACTTGCTTTGTGAATTCCAAGATACCATTATTTTTTTTTTCTGCAGAGTAGTATTCCATTGTGTAGATGTGCCACATCTTCATTATCCATTCTTCAATTGAGGGGCATCTAGGTTGCTTCCAGGTTCTTGCTATTACAAATAGTGCTGCTATGAACATAGATGAACAGATGTCTTTGTTGCATGGATGTGAATCCTTTGGGTATATGCCTAAGAGGGGGATTGCCGGTGCCTGTGGTAAACTAATTCCCATTTTCCTGAGGATCTGTCATACTGATGTCCAAAATGGCTATATGAGTTTGCACTCCCACCAGCCGTGGAGGAGTGATTCCCTTTCTCCACATCCTCTCCAACATTGGTGTTTCTAATTTTAGCCATTCTGGCAGGAGTAAGATGGCATCTCAAAGTTGTTTTGATTTGCATTTCCCTGATAGCTAGGGATGTGGAGCACTTTCTTAAGTGTTTTTCAGCCTTTTTGATTTCATCTATTGAGAGTTCTTTCTTCAGTTCTGTACCCCATTTTTTAATACGGTTATTTGGTGTTTTGTAGACTAGTTTCTTGAGTTCTTTGTATATTTTGGAGATCAGCCCTTTGTCGGATATAGGATTGGGCACAGGGGAAGTAGGGAGGCACCAAATGGAGAGAGACGTAGGAGAAAATGGGGGGGGGAGAAAGGGAAACATGTGCAACCAGGAAGATTGAGCCCAATTAGGAATAGAAGATAGGAGAGAGAGAGAGAGAGAGAGAGAGAGAGAGAGAGAGAGAGAGGAGAACAAAAAAGAGGGAGCCAATATTGGTTTGAAGATAAAATTGAACACAAAGAAAGGTCTAGAGAATTACAAGACTGCCACCAATTAACAATTTGAGCTTCCATGAAAGGCTACCATAAATGCCCTTCCCGGATAGTGAGATCAACAACTCACTTATCCATGGAGCCCTCAACTAATGCCTGTTGGAAACAGGAGCAAACACCCATACATAAACACTGAGTTGAAGTAGAACTCAGATGCAGATGGAGAGGACAAGACCAGGTGGCAGAAACACATAGAGACAGCTTACCTGAAGAAGGAGGAGCTAACGGGCCACCAGACTGATAGCTGGGAAGCCAGCCTGGGACTGACTCAGGCCCCCCTGGATATGTGTTTCAGCTAGAAGGACTGAGCAGTCTAAGGGACCTCAGACAGTGGAGCCAGGATGTATCCCTGGTGCACAAAAGGACTTTGGGAGCACATCTCCCATGGAGGGATACTCCCTTAACCATGTGACATGAAAGAAGTTCTGGTTCCTACTCCAAATGACTTCACAGATTTAGATTACCCCCTCCTGGAAGGCAAGGTGATTCTTGAATTCTTGTTTGTTTTTGTTGTTAACTAAGACCATAAATCTTTCTTTAATTACTGAGTTGAGGTTATTTATATTAAATTTATTATAGAAAATTAATTGCTGATGAATAGTATCAGATAATTTTTATATTTCTATTTCTATATGTCAATCAATGTTTTCTTCTACTTGATTTTAGCATGATTTTCTTTTCCTTTGTTCATTGGACATGTTGACTAAATCTTCACAGATCACACCCTCTCTGCCAATAATTGTATCCTTTATTTCACATCAAGATGAGTTTAAGCTGCCCTGTTTCTCCTTCCACTTGCGCATTGTAGGTTAATTATGGGTTATTTCTTAGAAACAAAATCCAAATAAATAGATAAACTACCCTCTGACTTTTTTCTCAACATGTTTTCACAAAGATTTTTTATTTCTTTTATCGATATCTAATCCATTAATGTATTAATTATTTAAGTGCAGAATATATTTCCTTCCTTGTTCTTATTTTAATTATAATTACTATTTTTCTTTGGTGTTTAAAATAATCATTTCTCCCTTTCCTCCTTCAAAACCTTTAAAGTAATCCTGATTCCTTATCAAATTCATTGCTTTTCATTTCTTTAATCATTGTTTTGTGTATTTGGATGCATTCATAAATTTATAAATACAACCTGATGAATCTCTATATTACTACTATGTATATTTCAGGGCTGGTAGTTTAGTGTTAGTATTCAATTGGTGTACTCTTCCCTGGGGAAGACTATTTCTCCTATTCTCAGAATTCTTAGCTATTTATAACTGTCTTATGATTTCCCCTTCCAAGTTAGTATGTGTCTTGGTGTCATCCTTATTCAGGTCATATTTAGGGATTCATATTGGATTGTGATGATTTGAAATTGAAGGGCCCCTATATTCTCCTGTATTTGAATATTTAATTTTAGCTGTTGAAAGATTTGAGAAGGATTAGCAAATATGGTGTTTTGAAGGAGATATGTCAACAGAGAGTGAGTTTTCTTATTTCAAAAGACCACCCGTTTCTGGTGTGCATCTCTCTCTCTGCTTTGTGGTTGGTGTTAAAGATGTAAGATCTCAGTTTTTCCCTTTATCATGATTTGCTCTGCTATCACAAATTCTAACCATGCAACCTGTAAGATAATAAAACACTGCCTTTCTGTGAATTTCCTTGGTCATGGTATAATGTCATAGATATGGAAAAGTAATAAAAAAAAGAAGCTGGCATCATAAAGTGGATTATTATGAAGCAGTTTACTGTTGTTGTGATTGTCCTGACTGGAAAAATACTTAGGATTTTGGAGCTCTAGACTAGAATATGGTTACATTCTGTAAAGCTTAACAGGCCACCCTAGTAGCTGCTTGGAAGATAATTGTGCTGAGAGCAATGTGATGATGTAGGCTCCGCTCAAGACTTTTCAGAAAGAAAGTATATTGGCAACTGAGCTAGAAAACACCTTCTTGATGTTTTAACAAAGAATATAGCTACCATCAGTATTTGTTCTATAAAATTTCCCTGAAGTTAATATGTAAAGTATTGCACTAATTTTCTTGAAGGTGGACTTTACATGACAGTCTAATATTCACATTGATACATGGTTATTTGTAATACTTCTTTATGCAACTAAACAATGAAAAACAATAAATGGGTCAATAAGAAATTTTTTTAATTTGTAAAATTTAATGTGACAGTGTTGCATGAAAAATAAATGGCCCATAGACAGTTACTGAGGTTCAAATTTCAAACTGAATTTCAGAAAAGCAAAGCAGCCAGACACTAGCTCTCACTCTACCACAGAATAAAAGGAGATCCTTCCTTCACCAAGCCTAAGCCTGCTGCCTCCCCTCAGAATCATTGGAGAATCCTGAGACTTCAATGTCTTCCTATCCTCAATGTGAACAGAGAATGAATGCCTGATACTGACTACTGAAGACTCTGATCTTGTATTTTATACACATCTAGTGCTGGGATTAAAGGTATTTGATCCCAGGTGCTGAGAACAAATTTGAGTGAACTGTTTCACTTTAGGGCGTGATCAATCTTGTGTAAATCTGGGTGACCTTGAACTCACAGAGGTCAGTCTACCTCCTGAGTCCTAGGATTAAAGGATTAAAGGTGTGAACCCTCACCTCTTAGCTTCTGGCTGATGGGATTAAAGGAGTCTGTCAACACTGCCTATTTTCTGTAGTTTAAGGCTGACTTTGCTTTCTGAATTCTCAGTCAACCTTTAATAAATCATAAATAATACATCATCACAAAAAGAACACCAGGAATTTTTATTTTGGAGTCAAAGCTGGTGCTGAAAGACATCAGGAAAGTATGATATAAAATTCAAGAATGGCGTGGTAGGTAGTTTTGGGAAAAGATCATTCACCCAGCTAGTTTAATACACAGAAAGAGAAGTCCTGAGGCATTTTCTGTTCCCTAAAATACAACAACAAAGGAAAGCCTCCACAAATTTAACTCAATAAGAAAGCCAGGCTCCATTCCAAGCAGGCAGTAGAGCCTCGGAACCACATCAATGTGGTTCTTCTTTTAGAGTCCTGAAGAGTACACAAGCAAAGGAAAGTGGAATCCTTTTCCATGTGTAAGGAGAGCCACTGAGGCCAGGCATATCCTTGACTCTCTGAATATAGGTCATTGTATGATTTGTGAAAGTCAAGCCTTGCTTGTGTTGGAAGCTAGAGGATGTTAGAAGCGCCAGAGTCATGGAATAGCTGCCAAAGAGAGCTGTAAAGAAAGAGTGGAACCAGCCTAGCAGAGAGGAATATTCTGAGGTCAGTAAATCTGGAAGGGCAGAGCCATTGGAGCCATTTGACACCTGACGTGGCACTTCAGGCTTTGGAGATCGCCATCGTGTGTTTTAGTATCTCTTTGTTTCTGTATTTCTTCACCTTGTCCCTATTCTTCCATTTTGGAATGGTAATGCATATTTTGTGCCATTATATATTGGAAGAATATGATATGCTTTTTCATTTAACAGGGGGTTACAATTAAAGATATGGACTTAATCTCAGAAGAGATTTAGGCCTTTGAAGCAGTGTTAGGATTATGAAAGATTACTGGAAATTTTCAAATCAGAGTGAATGCCTTTAGCATAGTTGTATGGCTACAAGGAGTAGCATTTGGTGGTTTGGAAGATATGTGCCTCATACTTTTCAGATATTTGAATATTTGTTCCAGAATGGGTACCTATTTGTATAGGATTAGAAGGTATGGCCTATTTGGAGTAGGCATGTAACTTAAGATGAGTTTAAGGTTTCAAATGCCACCTTTGGTTCTCTGTCTCTTATTTGTGGGTCAAGAATGTGAGCCCTCAGCTTTATTGAGAACTCAAGTGTACTTACTACCACATCTTTGCTAATCTCTGAACTCATAACCCAATGAAATACTATTTAAGTTCCCTGTGTCATTGTATTTTGTTAATACAGCAGAAAATACCATAAACATTGTATCAACATGTTTCAGTTCAAATGTGTATTGTTTAGTACCTTAAATCACAATTTTTGTTAAAAATTTTCAAAGGATTTCATATTTGTATTTTATTATTTGTTATCCCCATATGTTTTCTATTGAACTCATTATATTAACTTTTCTAAATTAGTTACAGTTGGAATACCACAAAACCATAATGCATATTCTCTAGAACTTGTCATAAATTTCAAGTAAAATAATTTGACTAGACATTTTATTAAGAAGTTATAGTTAGCCAGGCAATCACAGCACAAGGGAAGCAGAGGCAAGCAGATCTCTGTGAATTTGCTGTGAGTTTGAGTCCAGCATGGTCTACAGTGTGAGGAGTTCGAAGACAGGCTCCAAAGCTACAGAGAAACCATGTCTTAAAAAAAAAAAAGAGAGAGAGAGAGGTAAGTTATAGTTATTTTATAGTCAAGCTTATAAGGACACATTCATCTTTAGATGAAATATTCCTTCTTGGTTCACTTCATGAAACATTTCCCAAGCTTGTGTGGATGGGTAAATGTTTCTAAAAACTAAAGTCATGGATTCATTTTTATATTCATGTATCTTTAATTTTAATAACTACTTATTTGATAATCATTATAATAAGTCATTCTGTAGAAAAAATAAATGTGGACAGCTTAATATGTTGCTGTTTCCCAGGATCTTTTCATTTGAACAGAGTGTGGAGCTCTGAATTAAATAGAATACAATGAACAGAATACAGTCCCAGAGATCTGACAAGAAATTTGCCAGCTGGAGAATGATCACAGAATTATCCCAAAGATCATAAATGTCATTTCAGGAGAAATAGACTTGAATTATTTTTATTTTACTTTGGCAGTCTCTTGCTCCCCTGCACCTTGGTAATCAAACGCTATGGATTTTATTGTTATTATGACACATCCTAATTCCATGTAATCTTCATGACTTCCCTTAACCCTGAGCATCTGTTTAGCTCGGTTACATGCATGATTTGAATGAGTGATTATAGTGAGTCTTTCAAGCCTCTCCAGATTATTGAGTTAAATGTAGTCTCTTTTGAAATTGAATATAGAGGGTTTTTTTTTTTTTTTCATACAATATATTCTGATACACTTTGCCAACCCCCAACTCCTCTCAGGTACTCCTCCCATGCACTCACCCTTTGAGATAAGGATAGTCTTAATCTGCTCCCCTACATACATTGTGTGTATGTGCATTAATTACCACAGTTGCTTCCTGGAAGAAAATGTCAATCACAAATCTTTTATGAATATGCTTCATTTAAAATTGTAACATGTAAACTTCACCATCAGTAGTCATTTTTGTCTTTGAGTTTAGTTACAGGTGCATAGAAAGAGTTGCTTTAACATTTTTTTCAAAATTATTAGGCTTGAAAAAACTTGGGTTATATCCTTAATTTTTAAACTACATTTCACTTATTCTGTGTGTTTGAATGAGAAGGTAGAGTGCAGGCACACCCATGCCATACTGTGTACTGAGCATCAGGAAACAGCTGTGAGGGCATCTGTTCTCTCAAGGTGGCAGGTGCCATTCACTTCAGAATGATTCCTCATGGCCTTCAAATTTTAACATTAATATAATACATATCATTCTAAGAAAGAAGAACGTATGGAAACATGGATATTAGAAAACCATGACTGAAAAGAACTTTGTCCTTTCAAAGCTATGAAAGCAATATATTTCAATCAAAGGAGACATATTATTTCTTATGCTTTACATTAACTTCTCTGTTAATTTGAGAGTGCTATGATAACCTTTGTAACTCTACTTTTCAAAATGTTTTCAGAGTGCTTTGGTATAGCACAGCTATAAAATTTGACTGCCTTCTAGAGGTTGGAATATGTCCTTTGAAGTACTTTAGTTCCCAGCTGGTAATTTTCCTATAAAACTTTTAGCAGTGTGAATTCCTCAGAGAATTGTGTAATATATAAGTCAATATTAGAAACCATTAGTTCTTTATAGAATTTTTGAAGCTAAAGTTTAGTCCTAAGTTACCTCAGTAAGAGTGTGTAAAGAAGTATTAAATTAGGAATTTATAAACTTGTGTTTACAATGACTAGATAAATACATTAATTGTTAAAGATCTAACAAATAATGGCAGTGTAGTTAGCATCTGATATCTCAAAGATTTTAGCTTTGCAAAAGTCACCTAGAAATGGCCGCTATATAATGGGCTTTTAATTATAAAGAACTCCTCAATGCTCTCTTCCCAGTTTATGGTGTTTTTGAAATAATATTAAAACCTTTAGCAATATTGGTATATGTTGAGAATAGTCACTTAAGATTACTCATCTCACCAGATGTATTGTTGAGCTAAAAATCTTGGATACACTTGAATTCTGGTCACTAGTGTTCTTGATTCTGTTCTTGTCCTCTGGTAGGCATTCTCCAGAAGCCATGTTTCTCTTTCAAAATCTCCCTCCAAACATACATATTTAAAGATTCAAGGCATACATCCAAAATGAGAGAAAAATATATTTGTTTTTCTGGGTCAGGGTTACCTCACTCAAAGTGATTATTTCTACCTCCATCCAATTACCAGGCAATTTCAAAATTTTTTCTTTTAATAGATGCATAGCATCCAATTGTGTAAACATGCCACACTTTTACTGCCCATTCATCAGTTGGTGGGCTTCTAGGTTGTTCCTATTTCTTAACAGCTTTTAAAAAGAATGCTTCTTGGGGTTCTCTCAGAATCAGTGTTAATTCTGAACCACTAACTAATAAACTCCATGTAGTTTCCTTGTCTATAATGAACAGTTATTCTTCTAAAAGGCTGTAGGGCCCTCAGGGGTAGGATGGGAGAAAGGTCATCAATAAAATACTTGCAGATTTTAGCAAAGTCCTTTCTCCGAAGTTCTTCCCTACATACCCTACATCTGCAAACTGGCTCAAGTCTGGAAACTTGCCATCATTGCCATCATTCAATGTAGCCTTTCTTGTATTTGAGATATTTCTGGCTTGTATAGATAAAACAAATAAAAAAAAATACACTAAGCTTCTCAAAAGTATCAAAGGTCCATACAAGTCATTCCACCATAATATTTCAACTCTGCTACCCATTACATGTCAGGACAAGGTAAACATTGCTTTACCTATGCTGTGATTAAAATGAACTTTAATCATCTTTTCTTTTCAAATGCAGTGCTGCTACCTGGCTCCTGAAACCCTGGAGCCCAATTATGCCCATCACATTTAAGTCACGCAACCGAGTAGCAGCATCTCCAGTCCCCAAGGTCTGACACAAGTAAAAGGGTAAAGAAAAAAGCTCTTTAAATGAAAAATGCAATAAAGATCCTTTCACCACTGAACATCTTATAGGATTAGCTAAGGATATTATGTCCTTTATCACTGGAGAGTACTAGGTTTAAAACAGAATACCCACTCTAGAATTACAATGTCCCTGAGCATGAAAACCCTCCTTACAACACTAAGCCAAAGAATAAGAGACTTCAACTATCAGAGGCCCTTAGACTACACAGGCCTCCTAACTGACACCCAAGTTCAAAGGGCTTTATTTGGTCCTCTGCTGGTTCCCAGGGTCTGGGGTCCATGAGTTCCCCCTTGTTCAGTTTAGCTCCTTCCGTGGGTTTCTACTGCATAATCTTGACCCTGTTGGAGTGTTCTACTGACTTTATATTCTTCCAACATAAAATGTCTTCAGTATTTTTGATTTTAGCAATTCTGACTGGAGTAAGATTGTATCTCAGAGCTGTTTTGGTTTGAATTTCCCTGATGATTAAGGATATTGGGAAATTTAATAAACGCCTTTTGGACATTTGAGTTTCTTCTGTTATGAATTCTCTGTTTAGATCTGTATCCCATTTATTTAATCAAATTACTTTGTATTTTGATGTCTAGTTTCTTGAGTTCTTTATATATTTTGGAGATCAGCCATCTATGACATATGGGTTGGGTGAAGAACTTTTTCCATTCTTTATGATGTTGCTTTGCTATATTGACAGTGTCCTTTTCCTTTCAGAAGCTTTTCCTTTTCAGGAGGTCCCATTTATTGATTATTGTTTTCAGAGACTGTGCTACTGATGCTATACTTAGGAAATGGTTGCCCATTTTAATAAATACAAGGTTACTTCCCACTTTCTTTTATATCAGGTTCAATGTAACTGTATTTATGTTTATGTCTTTGATCCACTTAGACTTGATTTTTGTGAATGATGTTAGATACGGATCTATTTGCAGTCTTCTTCATGTTGACATCCAGTTATGCCAGCACCATTTGTTGAAGAAACTTTTTTTTATTTTCAATTGTACCATTTTTTCTTCTTTGCCAAAAGGCAGGTATTCATACGTGTGTGGATTAGTGTCAGGGGTTTTGATACAATTCCATTAATTCACATGTCTGTTTTTATGTCGATACCAAGCTGGATTGTTACTTTCACTCTATAGTAGAGTTTGAAGTCAGAGATGGTGATGCCTCTGGAAGTTCCTTTATTATACAGGGTTCTTTTGACAGTCTTGAGTTTTTTGTTGTTCCATATAAAATTGTGTATAGTTCTTTCAAATTCTGTGAAGAATTGTGCCTGGATTTTGAAGAGGATTACATGGAATGTGTAGATTTTTTTGTAAGATTGACATTTTTACTATGTTGATCCTACCTATCTAAGAACATGGGATATTTTTCCATTTTCTGACATTCTCTTCAATTTCACTCTTCAGTGACATAAAGTTATTGTCCTAAAATTTCTTTCACTGGTGTGGTTATAGTTACCACATGATATTTTATATTTGTGACTACTCTAAAGGGTGATATTTGTCTGATTTCCTTCTTGTTCTGTTCCATTTATTATTTGTAAATAAGAGGGTCTTTTTTATCTTGTATCCTGCCACATTCCTTAAGGTGTTTATCAACCGTAAGAGTTCCCTGGTAAAATTTTTGAGGTGACTTGTATATACTATCATATCATCGGCTTGACTTCTTCCTCTCCACTTTGTATGCACTTTATCTCCTTTGGTCATTTTATTTCTCTAGCTAGAAGGTTGAATACTATATTGAGTAGGTATGGAGAGAAAGAACAAGCTTGTCTTATTCCTGAAATTTATTAAATATATAAATATTTAGTATGATTATTAAAATTTTGAGTGAGCATGGATGGCAATAATTGAGTCTTCTGTAGAGTTATTAATAGAAAAGTGAGCAGTACCATCACCACCAAGATGAAGTTTAATTATGTTACAATTATGTCTCCAGAAATAACTTCAGAGTATGTGCCAGAAGGAATACCAGTTTGTGAAGCAGAAAACAATGGCCAGTACTCATTGTTACAGACAATGGATCTTCTGTTTTCTCTAGCAAGTGATAACTGTTATTATGTTAGCAGTTTGCCAAAGTCAGGCTATTGACTATATTTTATAAGGCAATCATATTTCTTATTTAATGCCATTGATGATCACAGACAGCCTTTGCCACAAGTAGTATCTCAATTTAATTATGATGTCTTTGTGTGCTCCATTGATATTTGGTGCTCCAATCCAAACATTCCCATTCTGGTGTATACCCTTGTAGGCACTGTGTATGTGTGCTCACATACACCTTGTTATTTGATTTGGAGGGATTTTGTCTTCTTGGTTTTTCTGGTGTCCTCCATCCTCGGTAGCTCTTACAATTTTTCTGTTCTTTCTTCTGAAGGACTTCTTGAGATTTCAGGGGAGATAGTTGATGGAGACCACCTTTTTAGACTATCCTCCAAGGTAATTATTGGATGTGAGTCTTGGAATCTATTCCCAGCTTCTGACAAAGGAAACTTCTCTGACTGTGAATAGTTAAGGCAGTAGAATATAATCTTTTGGACTAGTAATGTTTGGTTTTGTCCTAGATCTCTGGACTGTGTAGTCTCTGGCTCTTGGTTACTAAAGCACTGATGGCTGCAGTTCCTTCTCCTGGAGTTGGCCTTAAGTAAAAGCAGACATTGGTTTGCTATTTCCACATGTTCTGTATCATCATTGCCCTACCATATTTCACAGGCAGAGCAGATTTTAGGTAAAAAAGTTTTATGTCTGAGTTCATGTCCACATTTTTCTTTTGGTAACCTGAATTGTGCCTCCTCACACTAAAGGGGCTACAACAAAAGAATGAGGCTCCATGTAAACACCAGCTTGACTTCTCCACATTGAATGACTTGTGTGAGTATTGTCTGTCACAATGGTGCCCTGCTGTCAGTTTGTAGAGAACAATCCCTTGTCTTAGCAGCAGGCTGGGTTTTGAGGGAATTTTCATGGGACCCTCTTGCACAACAGCTTTATTGAATGCAGCCCAGTCCTATGATTAGAAACTACTCCTACCAACGAGACATGGCCAATGTTGTTATGCCCGTTATGAGGCGTCCTTATTATGATCAACTTTATATACTCCAGGAAGCTTCTTCTGCACTAGGTTTCCATACCACTCCCCCAAAGACCCTAGCAATTAAGGCCATTTCTTCTCCTACTCTCTTACTCCATGCCAACCCCCCCCAACACTGAACTCTGTTTCCATCTTCACATGCCCTCAGTCTACCCTTAAAATATATTCAATTTCCTCCACACAAGGAGATCCATGCATTTCCCCTAGACTTGCCTTTAACATCTGTGGGTATACAGATTGTAGTCTAGTTTTTATTTACCAAAAAGCTAATATCCATTAATAAGGGAATACATACCATGTTTTTGTTTTGGTTCTGTTACTACTCAATTCAGAATGAATTCTTTTTCTATTTCCATCCATTTTCCTGCACATTTCATCATGTCATTATTTTAAACATCTGAGTAATACTCCATTATGCAAATGCATCACTCTTTCCTTTCTCTCTTTCTATCCTCCTGCCTTCCTTCCTTCCTTTCTTCCTTCCTTCATTCCTTCCTTTCTTTCCAATTCTTCTGTTAAAGGATATCTAGGTTGTTTCCAGTTTCTGGCTATCAAAAATAAAATCACAAAGAACAGCGTTGAGAAAGTGTCCTTGTGGTAGGATAGAAAATACCTTTGGCATATGCCCTAAAGTAGTATAGCTGGATCTTAAAGTACATCAATTCCATGATTTCCATAGTGGCTGTATGAGGTTATACTCCCACCAGCAATGGAGGATTGCTTCCCTTGCTCCACATAATCTTAGCCATGCTAACAGGTGTAAGATGGAATCTCAGATGTTATTTTGATTTACATTTTTTTTCTGATTTCTAATGATGTTAAACATTTCTTTATGTATTTATTGGCCATTTGAGATTCTTCTTTTGAGAACTCTCCCATTTAGGCCTGTACCCCATTATTTGTATTGTTGATGTTCATTTAATTTGATATTGGTTATACCCTTGATCTAAATTGCTTTTATTGTCTTTTGGAATATTTTTTGTATCCTTAATTTTTCAATTTTTTTCAGAACTTTATGTATGAATGTGTGTTGGATTTTCTCAAAGACAAAAACCATGTGGGTTTTCTCTTTCAGTTTATTTACATGGTGGATTATACCTAATGATTTTTATACACTGAACAATCTCGGTATCTGCATTCAGGATGAAGCCTATTAGAACATTGTTAATTATCTTTTGAAAGTATTCTCTGATTTAGTTTGAAAATGTTTTATTGAGTATTTTTATATTTTGTTCTTAAGGAAAATTGGTTAGTAATTTTATTTGTTGGATATTTGTATGTAATTTGGGTATCATTGTAACTTTGCCCTCAGAATCAATTTAGCAATGTTCTTTCTGTTTTTATTTTGGGAAGAAATTTGGGGAATATTGACTTTAACTTTTCTTAAGAAATCTGGTAAAATTCTATGCTAAAACTACCCAACATTGGGCATTTTATTGTTGTTGTGAGGCTTTTAATGGCTCCACCAGGAGTTATAGGTCTACTTAAATTACACATTGGATATTTATTTAATTTTATAAGTGGTGTCATAAATGGTGTCTGTAAAGAAAACTTTCTAGTTCTTTGATGTTTTCAAATTTTATGGAGTGTAGGGTTTTGAAGAATAATGTAATTATTATTTGGACTTCCTCAATTTGTGTTATGTCCATACTTTTTTTCTAATTTTAAGTTCAATATTCTCTCTTCATCTTTTAGTTAGTTTGGATAAGGGCTTGTTCATCTTGTTGATTTTTTTTAAAAATACAATTACTGTTTCATTGTTAAGTTCTATTGTTCTCTTTGTTTCTTTTATTATTTTCAAATTTCAGTTTCATTATTTCTTCCTGATTACTCTTTTGTGTGATTACCTCTTTTTGCTCTAGAGATTTCAGCTACACTGTTAAGCTTATATTATGAGATCTTCCAATTTTTTATGTAGCTACTTATTGCTATGAACTTTCCTATTTATACTGTTTTCCTTGTGTCTCATAAAGTAGGTTATGCTATGTATTCATTTTCATTTAATTCTAGAAAGTATTCAACTTTCCTTTATTTCTGCTTTGACCTATTTTCTGTTCAGTAGAAATTTTTCATTTTCCATGAGTTTGTAAGCTTTGTCTTATTTCATTATTATTTGATATCTTTGGTGGTCTGATATGATATGCAGGATTATCTCAATGTTCTTTTATGTGTTGGAACTTGGTTCCCCCTTTTTATCTGATTAATTTTAGAGGAAGTCCAATGAAGTGCAGGGTAGAAGTCATAATCTTTTGTGTTTACTTTAAATGTATTGGAAATATCATCAGATCCATTTGGTTCATGTCTTTTTGCTCTAATACTTCTCCATTTAGTATTTTTCTAGATAACATGTTCATATGGTGATGGTGGGATATTGAAGTCTACCACTATCACTGTGTTAGGGTCAATATGCTCTTTAAGCTACAGTGCTTTTTTTTGTTTGTTTGTTTGTTTGTTTTTTTTTGTTGTTGTTGTTTTTTTCCGCACACTTGTTTCCACTTGTTTTGGAGACATAGATATTAAGAACTGAAATGTTATAGTGAAGGATTTTTCATGATTATGGATTGTTCTTCTCTATTTCTTTTAATTAATTTTGAATCTATTTTCTTATACATTAAAATTGATCCAACAGAATGCTTTTAAAGTTCACTTGCATAGTTAGGTTTTTCTAATGATTTACATTGATGTAATGATTATTCTTGATATTGAAGTGTGTTTTCTTGTATACAGCAGAAGGAGGATGTTGTTTTTATATTTATTCCACTAGGCCTTTTTATGGGGAAATTGAGACCATTGATTTTGGAAGATATCAAAGACCAATTATTGTTGTTAATTCTTTTTATTTTGTTGTTGTTTTTGCTGGGTGTGGTGGTGGTGGTAGTGTATGTCTATGTTTGTGTATTTCCTTTACTTTTATTTTGCTGGTGTTAGGTTATTTATGTCCTGTGTTTTTATGGGTGTTGTTAACCTCCTTAGGTTTGAATTTTCTCAGTAGAATATTTGCAAGGCAGGATTTATAGATACATACTTTTTTTTAAGTTTGGCTTTCTCATCTATATCCTATTTTTTCCATAAATTGTGACTGAAAAAAATTATAGATGTAGTAGTATGGGCTGTAATCTGTGGTCTCTTAGAATTTGTAACACATCTGTCCATACCATTCTGTTTTTTTAGAGTCACCACTGAAAAGTCTGGTATAACTTAAATAGGTCTACCTTTATATGTCACTGAAGCATTTAATGTTATTTTTGTTATGCATTTTTAGTGTTTTGGTTATTATTTGCCAAGTGGGTTTTCTTTTGTGATGCAATGTATTGATGTTTGGCATGCCTCTTATATGTTCATGGGTATCTTCTTCTTTAGGTTAAACTATTTTCTTTTATGACTTCTTGGAAAATATTTTCTGGGCCTTTGAGCTGAGATTCAGCTCATTCCTCTATTCCTATGTTTTTTAAGTTTGGTCTTTCCATGGTGTTCTGGATTTCCTGGATGTATTATTTTAGGAGTTTTTCATATTTAACATTTTTTTTGATCTACATATATATTCATTCAATTTTATGTTCACACTTAAGATTTTCTTTATCCACCCCTGTATTCTTTTGGTGAAACTTGCCTCTGTACTTACTGTTTCTAGTTCTAAATTTTTAATTTCCAGAATTTCCTTGGCTATTATTTTTGTTATAGATTCTATTTACCTTGTCAGCTCTGGAACAATTTCATTTGTTTTGTTTAACTGTGTTTTCATGTATTTCTTCAAAGTATTTATTCATTTCCTTTCTAAAAAAATCTATCTTCTGTACTTAGTTTGGTTTAAGATTTTTCCTTGTGTTCCAGCTTTGAAGGAATATTCAGGGCCTTCAGTGGTAGAATAGGTGGACTCTAAAAGAGACAAATTGCCCTGGATGTTACTTATTGTATTTGTATCTGGCATTTGGGTAGCTGGGTTTGGGACCATTATAGGTCAAGGGGCTGATTTTTAGGTTTCCCTTTGTTATGTGCGTATTTTGTTTATTTCTGTCTGTTTCTATCTGAATTGTGGAGAGTATGGTGGTGTTTTGGCCTGTTTTCCTGGCCTGTTCAGTTGATGTGTTATAGGAAATTCCTACTGGCGTTAGAGACTGAGACACTGAGATGAGCTAGAGGATGAAATTTTGAGAGAAAAAAAAAAAACAGTATTTGTAATGGCATCAGAGAGAATATGAGACCTCAGTGAACTTCCTGCTTCAGAGTAAGAGATGAGATTGTGTAGGTATTAGATATCAAGGGTAGTAGGAGAGGTATGGACCTGCCTTTGGCCTACTTGTTACCTGGGAAGAGCTGCCCTTAGTTAGCAGGGAGTACCAGCAGCCATTGGTGTCTGGAAAAAAACAAATGGTAGGCGGAATGGTATTTTAGATCCATAGGATATGGTAATAATAAGTCAGGGAAGGATGTTGCAACTGTTCTGCTTCATAGCAGGGGATATTAGGGGTTACATTGCCAGAAGCAAGAGCCAGTTCCAGATACTTAAAAATTCATCTTTGTATTTCTGAGCTCTAGAACCAGTTCTGGTAACAAAACACACATTTGTCTTGTTTCTCTAGAGAAAGAGAACTGATAGACTATATGAAATGAGTAACTTTGTGTGAGTGTGTGTGAGTGTGTGTGTGTGTTTATGTGTGAGATTTTCTAGAATGGCATATATGTTATGGTCTCTCAAAATGGAAAAAATCCTATGAATGCAATAGTTGTTCAGCCTATGAGGCTGGGTGTCTCATAGTCTTCTGTATATTCTGGATTCCTTAAGAATTTGGATGTAAAGCCAGTGAAGGAATGCATTTTCTAAACTGTTGAAAGTGAGGAAAAATAGGTAAAGGGCAAACTTTCTCATTTCTGGTCCTTTGTATAGCTGCAAGTGCAAGGTTTGTCCCAAATTTGACGTACGTCTTTCCACATCAAAAGATCAATATTTAGTGTGTATCTTTATTGTGTCAGTAGGTTTTCCTACTTCATATGATTTAATTATTAAAAATCCCTGCAGCTTCTTGGGGCTTAGTTAACTCCAGATGTATTGAAATTTAAACCACAAATGCCCACTATGTTGGCTTCAGTGTTCTAAATTTGTGTTTTAAACTTTTAGTATTTGTAAAAATGAAGACACTAAAAAAAAAAAGCCTACAAGGAAGAAGCTTTAAGAGGAAGAATTGTAGAACATGTATAAAGCAAAAATATATATTGGGAGTGAAGAGGATTATGTCAGCAGTGGGTGGAAAGTGGGGCAGATGAAAGGTTGAAGGAGATATTAAAATCTATGTGTAATGCTACTATTGTGTAAGCAAATTAAAGTCACATTGTGTATTTAAAAGAAGAATTGAAATGAGATATTCTAGCTTGTTAAAATAAATAAATAAAAGTTGTTCCTGGCACATTCTCCATGGAAGGATACTCCCTTAACCTAGAGGATAGAGGGAGGGCCTAGTCCCTACTCCAAATGACTTGACAGATTTTGATGATCACTCCTGGAAGGCATCACCCTCCCTGTGGAGTTACAGGGGATATAATGGGAGGGGTGGGTGTCTCTGGGGCATGGGAGAATTGGAGGGAGGGAGAGGGAATTTGGATTAATATGTAAAATAAGAAAAATAATTGTGTGTGTGTGTGTGTGAGAGAGAGAGAGAGAGAGAGAGAGAGAGAGAGAGAGAGAGAATGCTGCTCCTAGTGCAGTGGTTTACTAAATAAAAACTCAGTTCTGAGGAGTTGGCCAAAGAAATCTCATGTGCCTAAAAAACAAAATAATCAAAATAATCTCTTGCTACTCCATTAGGATGTCCACCACAGCATGTTGATAAGACCTTATTCGTGAATACATGGCATATCTTGGTTACATGATATAGAGAAATCAAGATGAAAATGAACTGGATGCTTACTATCTGCTATCTTGCTTTCAAAGCCAATGAAAATGTTAACATGTTATAACAGAAAAGACCTCAGAGTTCTTACCATGGTGTCAACTCTATGAATAGGAAAACTAACTTTCCAGGTCATGTATGCAATAGTAGCACTACTGTTATTATACTGGATCATTTCTCTGGATGTAAGGATCAATAATTCTCTGGATCTAAGGACCTAGTCCACAAAATAGAATCTTCCTGCTCCTATAAATCTTGTCTGAGACAAATTATTAACCATGTTATGGACACAGTGTGGTGTTGAATTTAGTTTAGTTAAATTGGATTGCACTACAGTGCATTCTGAATATATATAATTCTACCCATAGGTATATGTTCTATCAGAGAAATTTCTAGTTCTAATGACTGATGGTGAATGCCTATACTCTGGGCTACATTGCGCTTTGAGACAAGGGGCAGACAAGTGCTCACACTTAAACAAGACATGTCATTCCATTTAAAGTTAAAGAAATATTTCAGAAGAGATGAAAGGAAGTACACAAGAGAGAAGAAACTGGGGAAAATACATGTTCCTAGGCAAGAAAGTACCATCACCCATCAAACTCACTAACTCACAGTTAGTGATGTCTGTTCTGCATCAATATAATAGTGAACCTTTCAACTGTGGAGAATGGGAGAGAGATAATGAAATTGTGTCATACAAAGCTATACTATTGAATACTGATATATCTAGGTGTAGGTAAAATTACTGTGTTTTCATGTAAGTGTGTATCCAGGGGTAGCTTCAGTGTGCATTTAGTGTGTATTGGTTCAGATGGACATGGTTAGACTAAATGGACCAAAAAACAAAAATGGTAATAAGCCTAGGGAAGTAACTGGATAGGGGGAACCAGGAAAATATGTTGTTTGTTAGACAATAAAGGACATAAAATAAAATTTTAAAGAAAATATACACACACTATAAAAAACTTCCTGTTTCATGTCATCAATAATTAAATATCCATATAATTCTGCACATAGATAAAAGCATAAAACATGAATAAAAATGACAAAAATTCTGAAAAGTCTAAGTAATTTTATATAAAAAGAGCAAAGCAAGATATATTAAACTGTCAGAGTTTAAAATACTCTGAAAGCTATTGTCATCAAACAGAATGGTGTTACATATAAAAGCAGCTTGGAAAATTTTAAAATCATCCCAGATATTGGCAGACAATTTATTTTATAATTTTTTATGAGCCAAATTCAGTTTCATTGACCATCTATGTTTTCTATGATCAGCTTAGAATTCAACATGTTTTCTAACAGAAGAGCCCATACTTAATTTTAATTCAGTCTGGCTGTCCTGGAACTCACTCTGTAGACTATGTTGGCCTTGAAATCATACAGATCTGCCTGAATCTGCTCCAGAGTACAGGGATTAAAGGCTTGTGCAACCATTGTCCGGAAAAACTCTTCTATTCTTAACTGCATTTGTAGTACAAAGTATACCTAAATAAAATTAATATTTAACTTGCCATGAATGTCTTAATGTGAATTTTTCAAAAGGATTGAGAGAAAATAACATTATAAAATATAAAATGAACTTCAGTGTGAATAGTTTGTCACTGTTTTGTATTAAAAAATGTATCGATTATCTTTTCCTTCCACTCTCTCTCTAATCTATGTTGGTCTGTTTCATATCCATTTAATGATTATTTTGATTTGTAAAACCACCAAACATGAACTATTCCTTTGGTTTCATTTTTCTTATACTGTTCTTTACTAATTAACACTATACTTGGATGGAAACCATTAGTAATGGAAGTAATAATGCTACATCAAACAAATAACTGATATTTAAAGTATCCAAGAAATAATTACATTTAAAACAATGCACTATTATTACCAACACATATAACACAATTAAAAACAAAACATATTTCTACCATCAATATTTCTTGGAAATCAAGAATTCCTGATTTAGTTGAAGTACTTTGATTGTCGAAATTTCTAAAGTGTACAATTGGAAAGTTTGAAGCTAACCTTCATAGTTATTTTTACCCTATGAGCAGAAGACTAATAGAGTTTTAATAAATAGACTCTTTATCCATGTGTGACAATCCTTTCGTTGGTTTTTTTACTAGTAGTGACTTGTGAATTTAGAAGCCTATTAACTCTAAACCAATAGAGTTCCAATTAATGGACTGCTATAAAAATGAATAGAAGAAAGGAGAGAACATAAAAGAGGGAGCCATTATTGGTTTGAAGAAAAAACTGAACCTAAAGAAAGGTCTAGAGACCTACAAGACTGCCAGCAACTAACAATTTGAGCAACTGTGGAAAGGCTACCATAAATGCCCTTCCCAGATAATGAGATCAAATAACTTACCCACCATTATGGAGCCCTCATCTAGTACATGTTGAAAACAGAAGCAAACACCCATACCTAAACACTGAGTCAAATTAGAATCCAGATGCAGAGTACAAGACCAGGTTGCAGAAACACATAGAGAAAGCTGAACTGAACAAGGGGGAGCTATCAGGCCTCCAGACTGGTAGCTAGGAATCCAGCATGAGCCTGACCAGGACCCCCTGAACATGGATCTCAGCTAGAAGGCCTGGTCAGTCTAAGGGACCTCAGACAGTGGAACCAGGATGTATCCCTGGTGTACAAAAAGACTTTGGGAGCACATCCACATGGAGGGATATTACCTTTACCTAGTGACACAAGAGAAGTCCTGGTCCCTACTCCAAATGACCTGACATATTTAGATGACACCTCCTGGAAGGCAATACCCTACATGTGAAGAGGAGAGTAGGAGAGGAGGATGGTACATGTGATTAGGAAGTTGAGTCTGGGTAGGAATAGAAGACAGGAGAGAGAGAGAGAGACAGAGAGACAGAGACAGAGAGAGAGGTGTAGAGAGAGCAAGAGAGAACATTAAAGAGGGAGCCAATATTGGTTTGAAGAGAAAATTGAACCCAAAAAAGGTCTAGAGTACTACAAGACTGCTGCCAACTAACAATTTGAGCATCCAAGGAAAGTCTACCATAGCATGTGTAATTGGGGTGGGGTGATTGAAAGGGAGGGTGTCTGGATGCATTTTAGGGGGCAGAGAGGAAAACAGGGAGGGAGGGAGGGAGGAAGGAGGGAAGGAGGGAGTGCGAGGGAACTGGGAACCACATGTAAAATAAAAAAAAAAAACAAAAAAAAACAAAAATGACTCAAGAAGTTTCTTTGTGGGTTGAAGACTTGATGTTCTAGATATTGGAATATATAGAAGGAGTGTAATCAATACAGAGAAACATACAGTCCATTTTATGAATTTATTTTTCTGAGTAAAAGTCCTTATACAACACAAGTAAATGAGAAAAAGAGATTTTATCATTAAGAATTACCTAAGAAACAGCCTTATGTAATCTGACACAGAACCCTCATCCAAGGGTTCCCCTTCATACCACCACTCCAGATTGAGTTAGAGGTAATACAGAAACATGAAGAAAATACACTGCATATCATTTTTATTTGATGATACTGGCTCCAAGCAAGGAATATATATATATATATATATATATATATATATATATATATATATATATATATCCTGTGCTTTTGAAGATACTGACGTTACAAGAATCTTGTTTCTTGGAGTTTCAACAACCACCATTTAATCTCTTCTCATGCCTATAGTCTTGGACTATGATCAAAGAGTGGGATTTTATCTGGGGAAGGGTTGAAGATTAATAAAGAGGAAGAAAATGAAGGAGAGACAAATAAAAAAATGATGTGTGAATAAGGCACAGGGAGACCCACATTTTATATGCTCATTTTAAAATACATGTATGTGAGGAAAAATAAATATACAGATCTATCATCGATCTAACTTTCTACTGTCTATGTGCTATCTATTTTATAAAGATATATAGATATAAATATATGCAGAATAGATAGATGATGCACAGTAGATAAGTAGATAGAAAATAAGGTGTATCTCACAGGGGTGATACATCATTCTCAAAAACCCAAGTTGCTTCACCACAACCCTCATACCAGGAATGAGAATCCTTTTACTGAATTGTTTTATATATATATATATATATATATATATATATATATATATATATATATATATAACCAAGTCCATTTAAATTAAAACAAACATTTATACACAATATTTGGGAATTTGGGCGTTGTTCTTTCCAAACTACTTCCTGCTGGTAAGGGGCACTGTCATGGGGGATTCGAAGAAGATTCAGAAATCTTGGCTGTAGTCTGTAAGGCTGCTTTGTCCAGCTGTTTTGAATGTAGGATCACCTTATACTCTGTTTCAAGTGGTCTGGCTTGATCTAACCACATTAGTCTGGAAGGAATCCACATCTTTTCATTTTCTGTGGAAACAAAACTGGAACCACTTTTCCCCAGTAACAAGTCCTTGAACTTAAATTTTGGAGTCAAAGCATTTTTTTTTAATTTAATTTATTATTTTACATGTCGATTCCAGTTCCCTCTCCCTCCTTCCCTCCCTTCCTCACTCGCTCCCTTCTTCCCTCCCTTCTTCCCTCACTTTTACCCTCTCTGCCCTCTCACATGCACTCTAACCACCATCCCCTCCCATCCCCCTACCCCAATTCCATATGTACTGGAATGCCATCCAGTTGGGGTCATGCAGGTCTGACAGGTCATGGAAAGTAGGGACTAGGGCTTCTTTCCTGTTTCTAAATTAAGGCAGTTATCCCTCTATGGGGGATGTGTTCCCAAAGTCCTTTTGTGCTCCAGGGATACATCCTGGCTCTGCTGTCTGAGGTCCCTTAGACTGCTCAGTCCTTCTGGCTGAGACCCATATTCAGGGGGGCCTGTGTCAGTCCCATGCTGGCTTCCCAGCTATCAGTCCAGTGACCCATTAGCTCCTCCTTGTTCAAATAAGCTGTCTCTATGTGTTTCTGCTGCCTGGTCTTGTCCTCTCCATCTTCATCTGAGTTCTACTTCGATTCAGTGTTTATGTATGGGTGTTTGATCCTGTTTCCAACAGGCATTAGTTGAGGGCTCCATGGAGAAGTTATATGTTGATCTCACTCTCCAGGAAGGGCATTTATGATAGCCTTTCCACAGAAGCTGAGATTGTTATTTGGCAGCAGTCTTGTAGTTCTCTAGACCTTTCTTTGTGTTCAATTTTATCTTCAAACCAATATTGGCTCCCTATTTTATGTTCTCTCTCTCTCTATCTCTCTCTCTCTTTCCTGTCTTCTATTACTAACCAGGCTCAATCTTCCTGGTAGCACGTTGTCCTTTCCTCCTCCTCGTTTTCTCCTACTTCTCTCTACATTCGCTGCCACCCCCCCCCACTTCCCCTGAGCTCTGGGGGACTTGTCCCTTCCTAATTCTGTGAGGGATTTTATATGAATCTCTTAGAATATACCTTGTATCCTAGTTCCTCTGGTAGTGTGAATTATAGGCTGGTGATCCTTTGATCTAAGTCTAAAATCCATATATGAGTGAGTACATTCTGTGTTCCTCTTTTGGTGACTGGGTTACCTCATTGAGAATGGTTTCTTCAAGTGCCATCCACTTGCCTGTGAATTTCAAGATACCATTATGTTTTTCTGTAGAGTAGTATTCCTTATGTAGATGTGCCAAATCTTCATTATTCATACTTCAATTGAGGGGTATCCAGGTTGCTTCCAGTTTCTTACTATTACAAATAGTGCTGCTATGAACATAGTTGAACAGATGTCTTTGTTGCATGGATGTAAATCATTTGGGAGTATGCCTAAGAGTTGGATTGCCGGGTCCTATGGTAAACTAATTCCCATTTTCCTGAGGAACCGCCATACTGATCTCCAAAATGGCTATATGAGTTTGCACTACCACCCGCAGTGGAGGAATGTCCCCCTTTCTCCACATCCTCTCCAACATGAGTCATCATTGGTGTTTCTAATTTTAGCCATTCTGGCAGGAGTAAGATGGTATCTCAAAGATGTTTTGATTTGCATTTCCCTGATAGCTAAGGATGTGGAGCATTTTCTTAAGTATCTTTCAGCCTTTTTGGTTTACTCTATTGAGAATTCTTCAGTTCTGTACCCCATTTTTAATAGGGTTATTTGGTTTTGTGTTGACTATTTTCTTGAGTTCTTGATCAGCCCTTTGTCAAATATAGGATTGGTGAAAATCTTTTCCCAGTCTGTTGGCTGCCATTTGGTCTTGTCCACCCTGTCCTTTGCCTTATAGAACCTTCTAAGTTTGAAGAGGTCCCATTTATAAATTGTTTTTCTCAGTGTCTGTGCCTCTGGAGTTATGTTCAGGAAGCAGTCTCCTACACCAATTTGTTCAAGGGTACCTCCTACTTTCTCTTCTAAAAGGTTCAATGTGGCTTGATTGATGTTGAGGTCTTTGATCCATTTGGACTTGAGTTTGGTGCATGGCGACAGACATGGGTCTATCTGCAGTCTTCTACACACCCTCATCCAATTGTGCCAGCACCATTTGTTGAAGATGCTGTCCTTGCCCCATTGTATAATTTTACCTCTTTAGTCGAAAATCGGGTGTTCATAGGTGTGTGGGTTAATATCAGGAATTTCAATTCGATTCCTTTGGTCTACCTGTCTATTTTTATGCCAATAGCAGTATGTTTTCAGAACTATAACTCTGTAGTAGAGCTTTAAGTCAGGAATTGTGATGCCTCCTGAAGTTCTTTTATTGTATAGGGTTGTTTTGGCTATCCTGGGTCTTTTGTTTTTCCATATAAAGTTGATTATTATCCTTTCAAGGTCGGTGAAGAATTGTGGTGGGATTTTAATGGGGATTGCATTGAATCTGTAGATTGCTTTTGGCAAGATTGCCATTTTTACTATGTTTATCCTACCTAGCCAAGAACATGAGAGATCTTTCCATTTTCTGGTATCTTCTTTAATTTCTTTCTTTAGAGTCACAAAGTTCTTATTATATAGGTCTTTTACTTGTTTGGTAAGCGTTACACAAAGATACTTTATGTTGCTTGTGGCTATTGTAAAGGATGATGTTTCTCTGATATTTTTCTCTGTCTCTATATCGTCTGAAAAACGTAGGGATACTGATTTTTTTTAGTTTATATTGTATCCTGGTAGTTTGCTGAAGGTGTTTATCAGCTGTAGGAGTTATTAGGTATATAAGCTGGTAGAGCTTATTAGGTTGCTTATGTAAACTATCATATTATCAGCAAATAGAGACAGTTTGACATCTTCCTTTCCAATTTGGATCACCTTGATCTCCCTTTGTTGTCTTAAAGCATTAGCTAGAACTTCTAGTACGATATTGAAGAGATATGGAGAGCGAGGGCAGCCTTGTCTTGTTCCTGATTTTAGAGGAATTGGCTTAAGTTTCTCTCCATTCAGTTTGATGTTGGCAGTTGGTTTGCTGTATATTGCTCTTATTATGTTTAGATATGTTCCTGTTATCCCTGACCTCTCCAAGACCTTTACCATGAAAGGGTGTTGAATTTTATGGAAGGCTTTTTCTGCATCTAGGGAGATAATCATATGGTTTTTCTTTTTCTGTTTTTTTTATATGGTGGATCACTTTGATAGATTTTCATATGTTAAACCATCCCTTCCTTCCAGGTATGAAGCCTACTTGGTCATGGTGGATGATTTCTTTTATGTATTCTTGAAATCGGTTTGCCAGTATTTTATTCAGTATTCGTGCATCGATGTTCATCAGGGATATTGGTCTGTAGTTTTCTTTCTTAGTTGTGTCTTTGTGAGGTTTGCATACCAAAGTTATTGTGGCCTCATAAAAAGAGATTGGCAATAAACCTTCTGTTTCTATCTTGTGGAACAGTTTGAGGAGTAGTGGTATTAGTTCTTCCTTGAATGTCTGGTAAAATTCTACATTGAATCCATCTGGCCCTGGACTTTTTTTGGTTGGAAGGCTTTCGATGACTGCTTCTATTTCATTGCGGGTTATAGGTCTATTTAAGTTGTTTGTCTGTTCTTGACTTAATTTTGGTAAGTGATAGTTATCCAATAATTTGTCCATTTCCTTTGAATTTTCAATTTTTGTGGAATACAGATTTTCAAAGTATGACCTGAAATTATCTGGATTTCCTCTGTGTCCCTTATTATGTTCCCCTTTTCATTTCTGATTTTGTTAATTTGCATGTTCTCTCTCTGCTTTTTCATTAATTTGGAGAAAGGTTTGTCTATCTTGTTGATTTTCTCAAAAACACCAACTCTTCATTGCATTGATTTTTTGTATTGTTTTCCTGGTTTCGGGTTTGTTGATTTTAGCCCTCAAGTTGATTATTTCCTGGTGTCTATTCCTATGGGTCAATTCACTTCTCTCTGTTCTAAGGCTTTCATTTGCTGTGTTAATTCTCTTATGTGACTATGCTCTGTTTTCTTCATATGGGCACTTAGTGCAATCAACTTCCCTCGTAGCACTACTTTCAAGGATGTTCCATATGTTTGGGTATGTTTTGTCCTCGTTCTCATTGAATAGTAGAAAGTTCTTAATTTCTTTCTTTATTTCTTCTTTGACCCAGGTGTGGTGCCATTGCACATTGTTCAGTTTCCATGAGTTTGCAGGTTTTCTGCTATTTGTGTTGTTGTTGAATTCCAATTTTGAAGCATGGTGGTCTGATAAGATACAGGGAACTATTCCTTCTCTGAATTGTTGAGAACAATGGTCCAGTAAGCTTCCCATCTTTGCATACTATTCCTGTTGCCCTTGGTTTCTCTCAATAGCTTGAAAATAAGACCGTATTGCTGAAGACACCAGACATTCTAACAGATGGAAGCCTCCTTACTGAGGCCTACTTCGCATAATATTGCAAGCTGCACCAAAAGCTACCAGGAGAGTAAGGAATCAACATTCCCACCCAGCTTCTAAGCAACCAAATAACAACAATGACTAGTCTGGCAAGTTATCCCAGTGGTATTATAGTGGCACTATTATCCTGGAAGTACAGACAATTGTTTAATTTCACTTAAGAGCAATTCATTTGGAAGGGATTAATGTGTAGTAGAAAATATAGCCAAATATTTTTAGCTTGAGGGAATATACTCTTAAGATCCAATCCTCCAAAGATGCTGATCTTGCTTTTAAAGGCCTAATCATCCTTTTGCATTTTCATTAGCATTTATTAAGCCATAATTTCAATTATTTTACTAGCTTCAAATTCTGATATCATTCCATTTAATGCTAATGACAGCCTATGTAAGAAATCTGTGAATGCTTCCTTTGGGCCCTGTATAACTTTTGTAAATGATTCAATTACCTTTCTTGCATCTCCAATTCTGTCCCAAGCATTCAAAGCTGCAACACAGCATAAACCCAAGAGGTTGTCATCATATTGATATTGCCTTCCTAAAGCAGCAGAGTCTCCTCCAAGAATTTTATTTTGGGAGATATTCCTATCCCTTGCTTTAGCCTTTAGTTAATATTCTTAGTCTCTTCTATGAACCAGGAAGCCCAATGTAATTGTAGGACAGACTCTGTAACAGCTTTAATCAAATCTATCCATTCTATAGGTATATCTCTATTACAAAGAGACCATGTGTTTATCATCTGCTTCCCAAATAGTGACTGCTTACCACTTGAGACTATCCCTTCCTTGAATTTTCCTGAATCTAACATTGTCACAGGCTTCCCAGCAGCTCTTAAACAACCTCTATTATTTGTAACATCCTGTAAGGTTACTGGATATATTAATATTGGTTATCTTAAGACCTTAAATTCCAGTTTAACCTTAAAATGCAATGCTGAATTTGATTCCTCATTAAATTGCTGTGTTTGAGTCTGAGTATCTCTATGACTTGCTTTAAAGGCTTTTTCTAATGCCTACATCTTAGCACTCATATCAACCAACTTTTTAGAGACAACCCAAGAATTACCAAAACAACAATAAAGATTGTAAACTTGTAATTAACAGTATGTTAACCTTGGTTAAATTGATTATCCCTTCATCTAATTGTTCTATTTCTAATTTATGCATTGTGTAGTCAAACAGAGACTTAACTCTCTCCATTGTATTTATGTTCCCCATTTTTAATTTGGGGGAAAAAAACCTCTCTGTTTTAACTAATTTATTCCCATAAGAATTCCCAACAAACTTACCAAATCATCATACAGTGCCAGTAAACTGTGAGGCACAGCAAGTCTGATATGGGAACTAGCATATGATTATGATCTGAGAGTGTCAGCTCAAGAAGAGGGGCTGTGAGGGAAAGTTGGAAAACCTCCCAAGTTGGCTGGCAGCAGAAGACTGTTTACAAATGCTACAACCAAAATATTCCAAACTCCTTTAAAGATTTAAGGAGAAAACAAAAGAAAACCCAGTTGGTCAGGCAAGGACTCAAGCAGGATGGACTCTAGTGGGAGTCCTGCCTGCAGATCAGGCTTGGACCTGTGCTGTTGCCTCAAAGAGGCTGTTGTATGAATTTGTACTTTAACATTGGGCATAAAATTTAATGTGAAAAAGTATAAAGATCCAGAGACAGATACTGGGATTTAAGCTTCAAGCTGAATATCAGAAAAGTCAAGTAGACAACCACTAGTACTTACCTCTAACTCAGGCATAAGGGCTGTCCTGTCTCAATGAATACTTAGAGACAATCACTGAATTCCTGTCTTTTCTTACTTATGTTCTGTTCTTCATCAAGCTACATCTGTCTGTGTCCACTTTGCTAGTGCTGGGTTTAAATGTGAGTGATCCCAAGTGCTGGGGAAAAAAGCACAAGCTCTGTTACTCTTCACGCTTAAGGAGTTTGGGGTGGAATCCATCTGCCTATTTCCTGAGTTCTGTGATTAAAGGTGTATGTCCCACTACTGCCTGGGTTCTATAGCTAACTAGTTTGCTTTCTGATACTTCAGACAGTCTTTATTAAATCATAAATAATATATCACCACAGTTTAGTGCTTCCATTGATATCTTCATGCACAAAACATTAAAATATATTGAAGGTCTTTTAATATGTCCACTCAAGCTAAATTTCTCCATTATCACTTTTTAAATTTTTTAATACTGTGTATCAATGAACATCAATGCCCTCTCCATACAACATGAATAAAGCAAAATGGTTTCACTATCTTAAAAATGTTCTTATAACAATGAACACTTTTCTTTTTATTCTTCTTTTTGTATTAATTGGTTTTTATTTAATGTACATGAATGTATTACATGCATGTATGTCTGTAAATTTCCTGGAGGCTGTAAGAGGGAGACAGATCCCCTGGAAGTAGAATTACAAATGGATATTAGCAGCCATTCAGGTGCTTTTGAAGCATAGTCATGGTTCTTTACTGATGGTCTGACTCTCCAATCCTGCCCCATCCCATTTATTGCTTTCCTAAGTAAAAACAATGTTCCCTTTAGTAAAGATTGTCTTTAAGGTATCTATGTAGGAGAGGATGACAATTGAACTCTGATTCTCCTAGGATTCTTATGTAGGATTCCAGGCATACTTGATCATAGTCTGGTGTCATGCGTGATGGGCAAACACTTTAGCAACTGAGTTACATACCTAGGCTTGTGTTATTTAACTTTAGACATGATAAATATATTAAAAGATATTTTCTCTGAATATATATTTAATTATACATTTAGAGTAACTATTTTGACTAATGTATTACTAAAGCATATAATTTTACTTTGCTTTATTTTATAAATAGAGATGCATTTTGAAAGGCATTAAACTTTCTTGCCTGAACTACATACAGCTAACTTTGAAATAATTAGTCATTACTAGATTTATTCCATACAGCATCTATTTATATACTATTTTTCCTTTTATTCTGGGTTGAAATTGTAGACCATAAATGTTTCACATACATGTTCACATTTCTAGAACAAAGGTCATTTCTAAGGAAACTGTTAAAAATATTGCATGATAGAATGTTAATTTCAATGCTGATTTTCTTTTAAATTGCATCTGCTTACCCTGAGTAATCTTCTACATTTTCATTACAAAAACTTCTCAAGAGAGTCAGAATAACAAAGAGCTTGCTGCCAAGCCTGAATTAATCATGCAGAAGTAAGATGAATATGATAAAAGCATAAAGAACCTGTAAAATTTAATTTTCCTCAAACTCTGAACATAACAATGCAATTGTGTTGAAGAGTATTTTTTGCTTACTGCCTTTAACATGTCAGGGTAAAAAAGAAATTATAGCAGTAAAAGAAAAACAGGAAGAAACCAGACATTCTTATCAGTGGTGGGAATCTCTTTCCTTCAAATCTAAAAATAATTTTTACTTCAGGAAGTTTTGAAAATCTTGAATTATGTCTAATAAGAAAATGACAACTCAATATTTGTATTTCTTGAGTGTTGACCTCTTAAATCATTTCTAGCAGTGTTTTTTTTTTCTTTCCTGTATATCTTTTGAAAATAAAACTCCCTAAAATATATTGAGAAAACTTTCTCTGTACATCATGAATGGTTCTTTTAGAACTGAAAATAAGAACACTGAAAAATATATATGCTGAGTACTGTGTCAGCAATTTTAGCTTATTTTCTTCTTTTGCATATAACTAATGAATTATGTATACAAATTTCAGATTTTAAACCTCTATGAACCACACACATTTTTGGACCTTTTAAAAAGACACTTTAGAATTAAGGCAATAGGCCACTTTGTTAAGGACATTTGACAAAGAAAATAATTTATAAATGATGCTTGTCTCCTGACATCTTGGAGGAATTAGCAACAGATCCTATTGTCAAGTTTGCTAGAGATATAATCTGTACATGGCTGAGGAACTTGCATCAACATCTTTTCTCAACATATGCTAAAATAAAACAAACAACTGTGAAGGTTTACCCATACTATGAATTTGTTGTCTTTCATAATTAAGTGTGTAGAAGAATGGGATCTTGGGGAGACATGGCTTGGTAACTGACATTGAGCACCAAAATACTATTGCAGAAACATTTCAATGATCTTAGCGTGGGCATGCATTTTTAAATTAAGGGAAGTGGCTTACATTTCTTTCATTTTCTTTTCTTATTTTTTTCTGATTAAAAATGGAATTTTAAATATTTAATTTATCTTTCAGTTTCTCCTCCCTGTAGTCCTCCTAGCTCCTCCTTCCTCCGCTTTCATATGGGTATACTCCTTTCTATCTTGCCTTAGGAAACAAATGGCATTTAAGGGATAATAATATAATATAGTATAATATAATATAATATAATATAATGAGATAAAACAAAGACAAAAATGTGAGTAGGACAAAACAAAGAGAAAAAAAAAATAAAACCCCAAAGACACAAGAAATAGATATAGATGCAGGGAGACACACACTTGTCCTTTTTGAAATTTCATAAAAACCACTAGCAATAATATATACAAAAAGGATCTGTAGGGTAAAAAGAAAAATGAACAAAATTAAAAAATGGTAAAATAAAAATCCCTGGCATAATATTATAAGATAAGTAACCTCTAAAGGTGCTATTGAGTTTATTTTCTGCTGGCCATCAACTGCTGGGAATGCAGCCTACTCTGAAAATTAGTGAGTGTCCCATGAGACACTAAAGGAGAAAACTATTTTTTTCATATGCAAATGAATATCAATTGTAGATTGCTTCTGGGTTTGGGATAAAGTCATTTATCCACTTCTCCTTTCAGCTCTAGGATACTTTCTGGTACAGATCTGTGCAGGCCCTGTGTGTTCTGTGTCAGGCTTTGTAAGCTCTTAAGTGTATGGGTATGTTATTACTGGTTTAGAGGACTTTGTTTCCTTGGCGTCCTCCATTGTCTCTGGCACTCCTACAGTCCCTCTGTCTCCTCTTCTTCATGGTCATTTGAGCTATGAAGGGATTGATTTGAAGGAGACATCCCATTTAGCTTGAATGTTTAAAGTCTCTTGCTCTCTGCATATTGTCTGGCTATGGGTTCCTTACTTATTTATTTTTCTTATTTTATATTCTGATCCAAGTTCGCTTTCCCTCATCCCTCTTTCTCTGCATCCCATACACGCCCCCCAAACACCCTCCCTCCCATCCACCCAACTCCACTTACAGGGAGATATCTTTAGGAGGGATCATCTAAATATGTCAAGTCATTTGGAGCTCTCCATCCTGCCACTAGGTTAAGGGAGTATCCCTCCATGGAGAATGTGCTCCCAAAGTCCTTTTGTGCACCAGGGATACATCCTGGTTTCACTCTCTGAGGTAAAATAGACTGCCTAGGCCTTCTAACTGAGTCCCATGTTCAGGGGGTCTGAGTTGGTCCAATGCTGGTTTCCCAGCTATCAGTCTGGAGGCCTATTAACTTCTCCTTGTTCAGGTCAGCTGTCTCTGTGGGTTTCTGTAGCCTGGTCTTGTCCTCCCTCTCTGCATCTGGATTCCATTTCAGCTCAGTGTTTAGCTGGCTATGGGTTTCTTTATTCATTTCTATCTGTTGCAAGGAGAAGCCTCTCTAATGGTGGCTGAATAAGGTACTGCTCTGAGTATAGAAGAATGTCATTTGAGGAGTCATTGTACTGCTGCTTTGCTTTTGTGGTATTTAGTTTTCTCTTAGGTCTGATCTTCTGGCTCAGTTTCTCAGTCATCCATATTATGCCAGGCATGGGTTCTATCTCATAAATGTTCCTTACACCAACCTTACACCAAATCAGATATTGATTGATTACTCTCACAAACTTTGTATGACTATTTCACTAGCTTATCTTCCACTCAGGCTATGAGTGTAGAAAACAGGGTTTATAAATGGATTGGTGTTTATATTCCCCCTTTGGTAGTGAGCAGAGTGATTTTTGTAACAAGTATTTGGCCAGTATTAGTGGATCACAAAGAATTTGACCTAGCGTCTACTGACAGCCTATCATATTCTAGTATCATTTTAACTAATGAATACATTTGTTGATAAATCTGAGTTATATATATATATGTATATATATGCATATATATACATATATATACACACACACATATATATACATACATATATATATATATATATACAAATTGACCTTATAAGTAGCCATTTCTTCCTGCTCTTCTAGGGATTTTCCCTTTCACTTAGCCTTTCAGCCTATTCTACAGCCTATTCTAAAACTGGAATTATGTAGCTGCTTCCCATTGAAATGGGGGCTTTGGTTGTCAGGAACCAGGAAGACCAAAAGGCTAGCCAAAGTCTGGGTAATGGGGCATTTATCAGAAACATCTGTTTCTCTGTTCCAGCAGAAGTGACAAGGAGAAATCTCATCGACTGGACTGGTTCACATCAGACATCAAGAAGTACAGAGCTCAGCAATTTGAGGTTCTCAGGTATTCCCTAGATGGTGCCTATCATAAAAGTGGAAATACATTGAGACAAGCTCAGAGGAGGAAAAAAAATTAAAATTTAGAGATTAAAAAAAGAAAAAAGCCTTATATTTGGAACATATTCTTTTGACCTGTGACAGGTGGATCTAAGCCTTATGACCTTTTCTTGATTTCCTGAAGTGTGCATGCACTCTAATTTACCAAAGGAGATAAAATTGCTAGCATTTCTGTTGTACTAAAATCTATATTTTAAAAAAACAGTTAACAGGTATCTGTAAAACATCTGGAAGAGATTTACAGCTTGGTGTTATAGCAAATGGTATGGCTTTGCGAAAAATGTATGAACTTTTTTCCCATGTCTAGAAAGCCTGATGCGTTTTTAGCCTGATGTATAATACCTTTAAGATTACACTTAGAAGACAAGCAAAGGAAATTGAGCTTGTGATCTACAAGTTTATCAGAACTCCATTTATCAGTAGTGCTGAAACTTTGAATCCTAGAAATGTCAGTAAAATAATATACATTTATAATATGTGTGCATATATTTTAAATATTTTATAATATCAACTACACTTACTAAGGCTTTTACATCTTCAGACTTTTATATACCTTAGGATATTTCTTAGAACATCAGAACTTAGATATTGTTTAGACTGTAATCATTTACCAGAGACACAATTAATTCTTATAGAGAACAGTCATTATAAAGAACATTTTTTAGTGGAAAGTTAGACCTGAAACCTGATTTTCTCATAACAAGAAGGCTATGAACCAGGTATACCTGTTTACCTTTAATGAAACACATAGCAGCTTTAACTAACTAAGGTACTGATTGATGAACACATAAGATGGATTTAACCTTTGGGGAAAGAATTGATAGTCTGCTGTTTCACTGCTGAAAAGCCTACAGTTAGCCTATCTGTCAATGTAATCAGACTTGAAAAGAATTCATTCAAATGACAGAAAATAGTCCATAATCATTTACCTGAATAGTTCTGCCAGACTCCTGTGGTCTCCATGCCGTGAATACAGGGGTTCTAAGATAGCAGCTATGGCTTCCAAGCCCAGAAAAAGAGAGGTTTTTCTGTGGAGGAGGTAGGGGAGAGACTGACCTTACTTTTTCTAGGCAAAGTAGGGCAATTAACTCTCTGGGTCATGCTTGTACATATTTTGTGTGGGACACTGGCAGCAAATGAGAAATTGGAGAAGTCTTACTCAATGGTTAGCGTTATGTCAGTTCATGTAGAGTTGACTGTCACCATGTCCATTATCTTGTTGGAGACCTGCTAGGATCTGGGAGTCTATTTCTGTCATAAGTTTAAAGTTCTTAATTTCCGTTTAGAGTGAGACAGCTTGAGAACCATTACTTATTATGTGCAGTTCTGAATATCTCAAGGCTTATTCATATTTAACAGTTTTCTTTCTTTTTTATAATTATTACTATTTTTTATTTTACACATTGATCCCAGTTCCCTATCCCTCTTTCCCTCCCATGCCCCCCACATTCCCTCCCGTCTCATTGCCCACCCACTCCACAGAGAGAGTGATGCCTTCCTGTAGGGACCATCAAAATTTGTCATTTGGAGCAGGGTCTAGGCCCTCCCTCTTATCTCTAGGTTAAGGGAGTATCTCTCCATGGGGAATGTATTCACAAAGTCCTTTCGTTCACCAGGTTCCACTGTCAGAGGTCCCTTAGATTGCCCAGGCCTTCTAAATGAGACTCAATTCAGGAGGTCTGAGTCAGTCCAATCCTGGTTTTCCAGATATCAGTCTGGGGGTCATGAGTTACTATTTGTTTTGATCAGCTGTCTCTGTGGGTTTCTGTAGCCTGGTCTTGACCCCTTTGCTCATCAGTCCTCCCTCTCTGCAACTGAATTCCAGGAGTACAACTCAGTGTTTAGCTGTGGGTGTCTGCTTCTGTTTCCATGAGGTACTAGAGGAGGGCTCTAGGATGGCATATAAGGTACTAATCAATCTCATTATCAGAGAAAGGCATTTAAGGTATCCTCTCTATTGTTGAACTATTAGTGTGTGAGTTTTAATGGGAGCTTCAAGTTTTAGTAACATTTCTTTTACGAGTGTGGGTGCCTTTGTATTTGGGGAATAAATGTTCAGAACTCAGACTTTCTACTGATGGATTTCTCCTGTGATGAATATGAAATGACCTTCTTCATCTCTTTTGATTCATTTTGGTTTGAAGTCTAACTTGTTAGATATTAGGACAGCTACACCTGCTTGCTTCTTGGGTCCATTTGATTGGAATACCTTTTCCCAACACTTTACCCTGAGGTATAGTCTGTCTTTAAAGCTTAGAATTGTTTCTTATATGCAGCAGAAGGATGGATTCTGTCTTTGTATCCATTCTGTTAGCCTGTGTCTTTTTATATGTGAGTCAAGACCTTTAATGTTGAGGTAAGGACCATTGATTGTTAATTCTTGTTTCTTTTAGATTTGTTGTTGGCCGTGGTATTGTGAGTATATTTGTCCTGCTTTATCTTTGTGGTTCTTGTAAAGTGGGATTATCTATTGTCTATGTCTTTGTGAGTATAGTTAACTTCCTAGGGTTAGAATTTTCCTTCCAGAACATTCTGTAGGTCTGAATTTGTGGATATGTATTGTGAAAATCTGGCTTTGTCATTGAATATCTTGTTTCTCAGTCTATAGTGATTGAGTGTTTTATTGGGTATAGTAGACTGGGTTGGCATCCATTGACTCTTAGTGTTTGTTGAATATCTATCCAGGACCTTCCTGCCTTCAGAGTTTCCATGGAGAAGTAAGGTATAATTATGATAGGTCTGCCTATATTTATTACCATTTTCCTTCCCTGCTCTTAATACTATTTCCTTATTCTGCATGTTAGATATGTTAGATGGTTTGATTATTATGTGGCTAGTGTGCGTAGGTGGAATCTCTCTCACTTTACCCTGCTCTCCTGATGAGTGTAGATTAGGGGTTCCATGTTTATAACTCTAGATGATATGAACTCTCTTGGTGGACTCTCATGCAAAGACCCCAGCAGGGCCAACGATGTGGGAAAGGCAAGCTCAGGATGGTCTCAAGCACTCAGACAGACGACAGGCCTCAAATAATAAAAAATATTTCAGTATTTTACAATTCAAAATTTATCGAGCAAATGAATCAAAAAGAGAATAGAAAGAATTAATTTCAGGCAACAGAAATAGAAATAAAAAACTGTATTTATGATCTACGTTTACAAAATATTATAAAAAGTCAATTTCCCATTTATTTATTTGTGAAACTTACAATATGTGAAATTACTATCAAATATTCTTTAAAAACTGATTTTAGAAGAGGATAAAAGATATATGCTTGTTTACAAAAACATGCTATTATGCTGTGCATTTGAAAGTGAATAAAACATAACTTCTTAATTCTCTAGCTTTGGGAAGTTCATCATATGTCACACTGTAATGAGATAAGCTACTACAATTTGTAGCATCCATGTTATGCCTTTTAGCATACCACATCTTTGTGCTCACACTTCCTTTACTGTATAAAATAGATTCTGGAATCTTATGTTGTGTCAGGTACTTTGATAGCCAGAAGGTCAGTGATTATGACAATAACAGAAAAGCAAACCTGTCCTTTGTGGTACTTGTTGTCTGATGAAGTACTTAAAGATACCTTTAAACATTAAGTTCATTGAAGGAGGAAGGTGTATTGTTATCTTAGAGATACTCATTGAAAGCTGATGCCTCTGACTTAAGCAACACAATTCTATCTCATCAGTAATAAAGATTTTCTCTGTGTAAAATTTAAGGACAGTATCAAGTAGAAGAGATGCATAATGCCCCACAATCTTGAGAAGTTATAAGATAAGAAAGCTATCCTCACAAAAAAAAAAAAAAAGAAAGAAATTGAACAATCTCTCTTCTAATGACCAGTCCAGTTCAACAGCACTACTTAGTGCTACTCTAATATTACAGGTAGAAAACAATTTTTATTTTAAAAAATATCAGGTAAAAGGTGTTATGTTTTAGCAATGCATGCTCATTCTATAGAATTTTGATGTGAGTAAATAAAATGGACCTTAGGATTGAGGGAACTGATAATCTAGATTCAGACCAAATAAAGCATCAGCAAATACAGTATTATATGAGGCCATAATTTAAATTTTGAAGTTTTGGAAATATGTGATGTTCTAAGTTAAATTTCACACAATTGCATCATTCTATTGCTTGTTTGCTTTCTGACTTGGGAGTGTTATATTAAATATTTGAAGTAGAAACTGTGGTAATGGGAAAATCTGGAAGATAAAAGGCTTTGTCTCAAAGTATCAGTATAAGCAGAAATTATAAAATGTGTTCTATAAATAAGCCCATATTAACAAAGGAAATACTGTGGCACATGAGGTATATTTTGGAGTCAAAGTTCCCACATAATGATGTATTTCTGTTTTTATTTTCTATGCTTTGTTTAATATGGGAAAGACAAAAGGAGTCTCATTATGCACATGGCTTAGCTTTTGTAACTAGGAACTGAAACTTGAGCCTGAAATACATCACTCCATGGAAACAATTTTGATCATCAGCAGTTGTTTTCAATTAATTGCTATTAACTTAAGAATGCAAAATGCTGACTAATGTTTGAAAATAAATAATTCTATTGGTGTTGTTTACAGTAGTAAAAAAAAGGCAAAAGATATTAATCTACATAATCATTTGTTTAGCAAAATACAATTAATGTGTAAAACTGAAACTGATAGGAAATAATGCACAGCTGTAGAAAGAAGATTCCAGTATAGAGTTCAGTGACAGAGGAAACATTGTCATGCAAAAAGAAAAAAAAAAAGATGTCCCAATATTATTTAATTGAGCAAACAAAGATGAGCAAACAAAGAGAGTGAAAACAAAACATGCCAAACAAAACATGCTCCAGAAGATAATCATGAATCTCAATGTGATAAGGGAGTATGTAATAGTATGCATTTGTCAAATGGATCTGAGATCTCCAGCGATCTTGCCTATACTATAGGTAGTAAAAGTAAAGGGTAGAAAGAACACATCTAGCCAAAGAATTAACCTTAAAAGGGAGTTTTCTAAGGTTCTTTTAAGTTGGTATGTAGAAAAGAAATATTAAATATCAAAATTGTAGTAGCAAGGGTTGTTATAGAGATGAGATGCAAATGTGGTATTATTGTATACTGTAAAAATGGAGCAAATTGCTTTATTTGGATGGTATGAGAGGTTTCTTCCAATGAGTCATATTGCATGAAAAAAGTAAAAATGAGGATAAGAAACAGGCTGAATTGTTTTGTTTGAACTTAAATAGTGACTATAAAATATAATGAGCAGTGGTGGCATATACTTTGAATCCCAGCACTTGGGAGGTAGAGGCAGGTAGATCTCTGTGAGTTCAAGCCAAACCTGGTCTACAGACTGAGTTCCAGGGCACACTCCAAAATGACAGAGAATCCCTGGCTGTCTCAGAAAAAAAAAAAAAAAAATAGATGTAAGATGGTATCTCAAAGTTGTTTTAATTTGCATTTCCCTCATGATTAAGGTTGTTGTACAATTTCTTAAATGCCTTTCAGCCATTTCGGATTCCTCTACTGAGAATTCTCTGTTTAGTCCTCACATTTAATTGAATTATTTTGTTTTTTTGGTGTCTAGCTTTTTGAGTTCTTCGTATGTTCTGTCAGATGTGGGGCCGCTGAAGATCTTTTCCCATTCTGTGTGCTACTGTTTTGTCTTGTTGATGGTGACCTTTGCCTTACTGAAGCTTCTCAGTATCAAAAGGTCCCATTTATTAATTGTCAATCTCAGTGTATATGCTGATGGCGAAATGTTGAGGAAGTGGCCTCTTGTACCAATTCATTGAATAGTACTTCCCCATTTTTCTTCTAAGAGGTTCAGTGTGGCTGGATTTTTGTTGAGGTCTTTGATCCATTTGGACTTAAGTTTTGTGCATCGGAATAGATATGGATCTATGTTCAGTCTTCCACATGTCAGCATCCCGTTATGCCAGCATCATTTGCTGAAGATGTTTTCTTTCTTTCTCTGCATAATTTTAGCTTCTTTGTCCAAAATCATGTGTTCATAGATGTGTGGATTAATATCAGGTCTTCAAATTGATTCCATTGTTCCACCTGACTGTTTTTGTGCCAATATCAAGCTGATTTTTTTTAATTATAGCTTTATAGTAGAGTTTGAAGTTAGACATGGTGATGCTTCCTGAAGTTCCTTTATTGTACAGGATTTTTATGGATGTCCTGGGTTTTCTATTTTTCCATACAAAGTTGAGTATTGTTATTTCAAGGTCCGTGAAGAATTTTGCTGGGAGGGGACTGTATTACATCTGTATATTGCTTTTGGTAAGATTGCCATTTTTACTATGTTGATTCTACCTATCCATGATCATGGAATATAATTCCATTTTCTGGTATATCCTTTATTTTATTTTTTTTTCTTTAAAGACTTAAAGTTCTTGTCATACAGGTCTTTCACTTGTCTGGTTAGAGTTACCCCAAAATCTCTTATGTTATTTGTTTCTATTGTGAAGGGCGATGTTTGATTTCTTTCTCAGCCAATTTATCATCTAAATATATTAAGGCTACAATTTTGTATGTTTGTTTGTTTGTTTGTTATGAAAGTCATATATCCTGCCACTTTGCTGAAGTTGTTTATTAGCTGTTGAAGTTCCTGGGCATACTTTCGTGGGTCACTTAATGTAAACTATTATAACTTCTCCAAATCGTGAATGTTTGGCTTCTTCCTTTCCAATTTGCATGCCCCGATCTCCTTCTTTTGTCTTGTTGCTCTAGCCAGAACTTCAAGTACAATATTAAAGAGATAAGGACCTTGTCTCACTCCTGCTTTTAAAGTAATCCCTTTGAGTTTCTCTCCATTTAGTTGTATCTTGGCTGTTGGTTTGCTTGTATATTGCTTTTTATTATGTTTAGGTATGTTCCTGTTATTCCTAATCTCTCCAAGACCTTTATATCATGAAATGGTGTTAGATTTTGTTGAAGGCTTTTTTTTTAGCATCTAATGAGAGGATTGACCCTGTGGTTTTTCTTTTTCAGTTTGTTTATATGGTGGATTACATTGACAGATTTTCATATATTGAACCATCCTTATGTCTCTGGGATGAGGCCTACCTGATCATGGTAGATGATTTCAAATAAGTATTCTTCTGGATTTTCAGAATTAGGTTGGACATTGTACTCTTATTAAATTATTTATTAAAAGACCATGCCACATCAGAGTTAACTTTTAATTTTTAATTGAGTCTCTAGTACTATACAAAAAAAAAAAAAAAAAAAAAAAACACAAAAACAAAACTTATTTTGACAGAAAATAGTCCCTTGTAATGTTCCTTACCAGTAAGTATGGCAACAACACAGGATACTTCACAGTATCTTGATTTCTTTAGTAGTAAATACATTTTACACAATGTGAAGCTTAATCTCCTGTGTAAGAAATCCTCATTTTCTCACTGTCACCCACCCAGGCAAGCTGGAAGAAGTTAAGGTGAAGAAACAACTCAGTAATGAAGAATGCAGGAACACTAAGGAAATAATTTTGCCCAAGAAATTGATGTGGAATAAAAAAGAAGAGGAAATTACTTTTAATTATGGTAAACTTGCTAGAAGGAGTATATTATTCAGTTGGATGTTAGTTTCTGCCTCATTCCATTTTCAGCAAGACCTGTATTAACAGAAACCAAGATACTTGTGTTCTGACTAATTAAAGAATAAAGATCAGTGCTCTCCCAATGGGCAAAATAAAACAAAATATTTGAGAACAGAGATTGAATCTATTTTTACTAATGATATTCATTTTTTGTTGGGGCATCTAATCTGTGTCAAACAAATATTTATCCAACTGAAATCCCATAGAATTTCAGTACCATTTATAGGGTACCTTTCTTGTAATATAGTGATTTTTTTTTAAACTTAAATTTCATGGAGTGTATCAAATTTCCCACTAGTAAAAATGAAACACAGTAAAATTAAGCTTCATAAGTATTATTAAATTTTATCATACTTTCAATTTGCATGAGAAAAAACATGGCTGAATTATCAAGTTTACAAAATTTAAGTTGCATGAAATATATAAACCAAGAATATTTTTTTAAGGAAATGTTATAAGACCTTAAGGCAACATTAGAAATATAATTGTTTATATAGAACTTTCAAATATGGGTTTAAATAACCATGAAACACAAAAGAGTGCTTTTCTGTATTTTGTATTTGACACATGCATTTTCTTATGGTATATTTACATTGACATCTATGCCATTATACATAGTTTAATGTAGCTGAAAAAGTGTTCTGATTTTCCTGCCTTACTTTGCATTTTCTCTTTGATATTCTCAGTAGCTTGTGTAGTTAAGTTTTCTGCTCAGTATATTTCTATTTTGTGACTTTGTTTCTTAAACCAGGGTGTAATTGCTTTTGTATTGCATGAGACTCCTGTCTGCTCATTTTTAGACACTACTTTCTGAGGTGCACACTGCCAACTAGAGCTGTGTACAGGGCTCTATGGCACCATTTAAAGAGATATTTTTCAATTTAACTTTTCTTATTGTCTAAAGACTTTTATTAAAATCAAATTGAAGATGTCATCTCTATAATATAAATGTTGCTACTTACTAAAATCCATCATTGGGACTATACTCTAATAGTGTAGAGTCCATCATGCTTAGTAAACTCTTTCAGTCATCAGTCCTCTTCCTGTTAGCCCAGATTCTTACTGAGTTACCCCTCCAAGCACACCTCTGTTAATTGTAAATGAAAAGATGTTCTAAGTGTCCTGTACTTCTATGAAATTTTATAACTCTGTTCTTTCTTGTGCAATTTCACATTCTTTAATTTCCTTAGATCCCTGCTGTTTTAGTGTATCTTATGTGACTATAACACAAGGGTAAATACTGAGTATTTTACTGAGTAATTTTTTACATGAGTTTTTTTTTCTTTTCAGTTCATAGTTATAAACATTAAGCCTTTATTTGGCAAGGATTTGGAGCAGCATTTTTAACAATGATGTGGAAATGCAGACAAATGATCCCCGTGAATGTATACCATTCCATGCACATTTAGCTTATTCCCTTGAAACCTGAATACAGTAGGAAGGGAGAGTACTCTCATTGACATGAAGAATTTCTTTAATTATCTGGCTCCCATTATGCCACACCAGAAATAACACTCAAAGTCTCAACCCATAGACACTGTTCTGTATATGCTTATGTTGAGCATTGGTCTCTGAGAATTTTACTCTGGGTATGTCTCTATCATAGCACTTAGCATTATCTAAAATCCAAATACTGGATATTTAAGTGCAAGATAAGTTGACCTATAGTAGTTAATATGATGACAACACTTAGAAGAAGTTAATATACCTATACACCTTAGATAACATTTTAAAAAGATATTTTGGTTTTATTTGTTACTACTAATAAAATAATTATTTCAAGTAGATGACATTATTTTATTATAAAATATCTGTACCAAATTATATATTTAATACTTACCTACAAACCTTAAGAGTATTTATATTAAATTTTGTTTCTTTTTCATTTTAGAGATGTTATAGGGATGAAAAAAATCATATTTGTATTACAATATCTTCTTTTCAAAGAAACTAAATATCTTATATTCTTAAGTCTGATTTCACATTAAAATGTCATCATAAATAAAGTAGTCATTGAAATTATAGAAGCAACAATGTCCTTTCTTTTATTACTAAACAATTTTTGTAGTCTGTGTATGTGTGTGTGTGTGTGTGTGTGTGTGTGTGTGTGTGTGTTTATAAGAATAGTAAATACATGCTTCCCTCTGCTCTCCTGATGTAAGAAATCTCTAGATAGATACAGTAATTTTCCTATTGGTTATTTTTCTTCCTCTTCATAGAAGACTATGTATTTCTATTAATGAGTCATAAATTTGTATATCATATTAAACTTGATTACCATTTATTAATTTGTATATATTCAATACCTATGTATATTTCTATTGGTCTGAAACCCAAATATTATTTTAGAAAATTGAGCCAGTTCTCTTCATGTATGGAGCTTAAACTCTGCTAAAAGTAAAGAAGGAAAAAAAACATTTAACAGGAATTAAATCATACAGCCTGTTCCAAAATGTTTATTCTCATAGAACTTCTGGTTCAAAGATAACTTAAGTCACATAAGAAGTACTATTTGAAAAGATCATGATAAAGGAGAATGATAATAGAAATTCCTCTGCCCATAGTCTTATAATTTACTAAGGAAGAGGAGGTAGGAAGATTGCAAGAGTCAGAAGTGCTGGACATATGCAGGGAAACATTGTTTACTTGATATAACAAGTTGTACACAGGAGCCTGCAGTGTCTGTGACTGCAGTTTAGTACCTCTAAAGATGGAGCCAAACAAAAACCCAACATGTTTCATGAATCCATGAAGTCTCACCTCTGACTTAAAAGCTACTGGAAACTTTTATCATCTGTGAGTGAGAGAGAGCCAAATTTTTATAGGGATACAAGCACCAAGAGCTTATCTTTGTTCCAGTAGATAAGCCAATACCTGTGTGTATGCAACATACCAGGAAGCATTGAGTGAATTTATTGGGAGTAGGAATAGGAGAAGGAAGAGAATGCAAAGTTAGGGAGGGAAAGTAGAGCAAGGATTGCGGGGGGTGGGGGGGCTGGAGGGGTGTTTGAGTGAAACATTATATATGAATATAAAATTCTAAATAAAAAAAGCAATTAATTGTGTTTTCCATAAGTAACTCAATTGAAGGAATGAGCAGTCTAAGGGACCTCAGACAATGGAGCCAGGATGTATTCCTGGTCCACCAAAGTACCTTGCAAACACATCCCCCATGGAGGAATAACTGCCTTAATCTAGAGACAGGAGAGAAGCCATAGTCCCTACTTCACAAGACCTGTCAGATCTACATGACCCCAACTGGATAGCATTCCCCTACATATGGAATTGGGATGGGGGGGAGGGAGGGGAGGGTGGTTAGAGTGCATGTGAGAGGGCAGAGAGGGTAAAAGGGAGTGAAGGAGGGAAGGAGTGAGTGAGTGAGTGAGTGAGTGAGGGAGGGAGGGAGGGAGGGAGGGAGGGAGGGAAAGGGAAAGAGAAAGGGAAAGGGAATTGGGATCGACATGTAAAATAATAAATTAAATTAAAAAAAAATGCCTTGACTCCAAAATTTAAGTTCAAGGATAAGTTACTAGGGAAAAGGATTTCTATTTTTGTTTCCAGAGAAAATGAAAAGCTGTGGATGCCTTCCAGACTGATGTGGTTTGATCAAGCCAGACCGCCTGAAACAGAGTACCAGGTGATACTACATTCAAAACAGCTGGACAAAGTAGGCTTACAGACTACAGCAAGGATTTCTGCATCTTCTTAGAATCCCCCATGACAGCACCCCTTACCAGCAGGAAGTAGTTTGGAAAGAACGATGCCCAAATTCCCAAATATTGTCTATAAATGTTTGTTTTCATTTAAATGGACTTGGATATATATATATATATATATATATATATATATATATATATATATATACCAAAACAGTCATTATTACAAAAAAATGTTTTTTGATTATTTATTTTGTTGAAAGACTCCAGGGTTGATTAGAACAACACATAGTTTTTAGTTTGTTGTGATGAGAAAGACTGCTTTATTGATGTCTAGCTGAGATGAAATTTAACTTTTTGTCCTGCATCTAACTCAAGAGTCCTGTTAATATAGAACTGTGCAATAATACTAATATTTTGCACTGTGAGTTTAACCCAGGGCACTAGGAAAATTATGCCACTGTAGGCATAACAACACAGAAGCTTATTATTAATTATAAATGCTCAACCAAAAGTTCAGGTTTGTTACTAGCTAACGTTTATATTTTAAATCAACCCATATTACTTATCTATGCCCTGCCATGTGACTAGGTGCCTTTTCTCAACATGGCAAGTCTATCTCCTGTATCCTCTGCATCTCCTCACGGCTCCCAAGATTCTTCCCCTTCTTCGCATTATCTTTTTGTGCCAGTCCCACTTAACCTCTATCTGTCCAGATATGGGCCAGTCTTCTTCTTTATTAAACCAGTCACAGTAACATATATTCACACAATTTGAAGGAACATTCTACAGGCAAGCATCAAAAAACAAAACAAAACAAAACAACAAAAACAAACAAACAAAACAAAAAACTGAGCTAAATCCAAGCAAATAAATCATTTAACTATTTTATTTAATGAATAATACTTATATTTATGGCTACACCCTCATTCCATTGTCTGTTCTGGATGTTATTCAATTAAAAACAAAAAGGTCCCTGTTTTGTCATAGTGAGGCATATGAAATGAATATAAATAAAATATTTCACATTCTCCACTATTTAATTCCATTTCACATTCTACAATGAAACCTCAGAGACAGGAAATAGTATTTCCTGCAGAGTATTTCTGTAGTTACTGATGAAATCTATTTACTTACTAACCAATTTTTTCTTCATAGATAAAATTGGCTATGGTCCTTTTTCATTCTGTTCAGTATTTGTTAACCATTGATGTAAATTATACTAATACTATGTCCTCAATTGTTCTTCTGTTTATGATACAGGCAGATATAATTTGTTCAAAAGAAAAAGTCCAGTCCTTACCAAAGACCATACAGGGCTGATTTAAAATAGTGAATAGTTGCCACATAAATTCCTTTAAAAACATTATGTAACACCTGGGTATATGCATATAAATTATATGCAAAGTTGTTTTAGCCCATGTACTCATACTACATATTCAATAATAATAGATGAATCTGTGCAGTGATTTTAATAATTTCACACCAAACAACAAAGTGTCAACCAGGAAGGCAAAGGGGCATGAAGGCTGAGCATTGCAGTTGAGGTTGCTAACCCACACAACCATTTTTAGTGACATCTAAATTTGTGTATACAAAAAAAAGAGTCAAAAACAAATAAAATAATTTCTTTATATAAGTATCACATTTTTTCAACACATATAATTTGAAATATAAAAACATCTATGCCTTTAAATAGAAATGATACCCAAAGATACAGAATCTTTTGTGTGTGTGTGTCTGTGAGTGAGAGAAAGAGAGAGAGAGAGTTAAGGAGGGAAAGAGTGAGAGAAAGATAGAGAAAGGTATACATGAGTGTCTTGTATCTGGAAAAGCAGGAATGTCAATGCCTTCAGGCTCAAGCAAAGTATTTTTAAGTATCCTAGGACATAAGTGGTTAGGTCATCAAATTCAGTATTTTATTCTGAAATGAAATTTGATTCAAAGGGGAGTACAAACTGTAAATTTGCATTGTATACCCAGACATTTATGAAGTTTGGATTTAATACAATCATGAGTTTGTTATCAGAACAAAGAAATTAATATGAAACAGTATTTGTAGTAGTACTACATATTCGATTCAAACTTTATCATTTGTCCTTCATGTTTTCACGAACTATAATACACTCTATGTTGTCATATTGTTTTTAACCATCATTCCTTATGTTTCTCTAGAATTGGTGAACAGCTACTATATTTAATTCCTTATTTTGTGATTATTTCATTCATCCATGCATGCAGAATTAAGATGTGCATTACAGTTATTTGTGTATTAAAAAGCTCTGCTGTTCTCATGCCTGTGTGGGTAGAGTTAGTTCTGTTTGTCAAAATAGTGCTTCAAATAAGTAAAGCTTGTTGCTACTAACTGCATGACTGAGTGCAATTGATGCTTAAAATATGTACAAAAATTATATATCAGTTAAGCAAAAATTATGAAAAAGAGAAAGGTGTGGTGGTGCATACATTAAATGTTGACATTTAAGGGGCAGAAGCAGAGAGGCAGGTGGATCTCTTTGAGTTCAAGGACATCCAGGTCTACATAGTGATTGTTGTTCTTTTGCTCCTGCTATGGGTAATGAAACCTGATCCACCAAACTCAACAAACTCACCAACACAAGAAAAGTAGTGGGAAAGGGAGCAAAAAGAGGGAAGCAGAATGGAAAGAAGAAGAAGAAGAAGAAGAAGAAGAAGAAGAAGAAGAAGAAGAAGAAGAAGAAGAAGAAGAAGAAGAAGAAGAAGAAGAAGAAGAAGAAGAAGGAGGAGGAGGAGGAGGAGGAGGAGGAGGAGGAGGAGGAGGAGGAGGAGGAGGAGGAGGAGAAGAAGAAGAAGAAGAAGAAGAAGAAGAAGAAGAAGAAGAAAGAAAGAAAGAAAGAAAGAAAGAAAGAAAGAAAGAAAGAAAGAAAGAAAGAAAAAGGAAGAAAGGGCAGGAGGCACTTGTTTCACTTGTTTATATTGAGAATGAGAATGGCTTGGAACGAGTCTCAGCAGTTGGGGCCATTGAAACTGGATTCATGGAGCTGCCGTTCGTCCCAGTTCCACATGGTTTCTGCATATAGAGCCCTTATGCAGCCACCTAACGCATGCATGACACAGCCATGATGGTTTCTGCATGCAGAATCCTTATGCAGTCTCCTAACTCCTATGTCTTTGATCCACTTAGACTTGATTTTTGTGAATGATGTTAGATACGGATCTATTTGCAGTCTTCTTCATGTTGACATCCAGTTATGCCAGCACCATTTGTTGAAGAAACTTTTTTTTATTTTCAATTGTACCATTTTTTCTTCTTTGCCAAAAGGCAGGTATTCATACGTGTGTGGATTAGTGTCAGGGGTTTTGATACAATTCCATTAATTCACATGTCTGTTTTTATGTCGATACCAAGCTGGATTGTTACTTTCACTCTATAGTAGAGTTTGAAGTCAGAGATGGTGATGCCTCTGGAAGTTCCTTTATTATACAGGGTTCTTTTGACAGTCTTGAGTTTTTTGTTGTTCCATATAAAATTGTGTATAGTTCTTTCAAATTCTGTGAAGAATTGTGCCTGGATTTTGAAGAGGATTACATGGAATGTGTAGATTTTTTTTGTAAGATTGACATTTTTACTATGTTGATCCTACCTATCTAAGAACATGGGATATTTTTCCATTTTCTGACATTCTCTTCAATTTCACTCTTCAGTGACATAAAGTTATTGTCCTAAAATTTCTTTCACTGGTGTGGTTATAGTTACCACATGATATTTTATATTTGTGACTACTCTAAAGGGTGATATTTGTCTGATTTCCTTCTTGTTCTGTTCCATTTATTATTTGTAAATAAGAGGGTCTTTTTTATCTTGTATCCTGCCACATTCCTTAAGGTGTTTATCAACCGTAAGAGTTCCCTGGTAAAATTTTTGAGGTGACTTGTATATACTATCATATCATCGGCTTGACTTCTTCCTCTCCACTTTGTATGCACTTTATCTCCTTTGGTCATTTTATTTCTCTAGCTAGAAGGTTGAATACTATATTGAGTAGGTATGGAGAGAAAGAACAAGCTTGTCTTATTCCTGAAATTTATTAAATATATAAATATTTAGTATGATTATTAAAATTTTGAGTGAGCATGGATGGCAATAATTGAGTCTTCTGTAGAGTTATTAATAGAAAAGTGAGCAGTACCATCACCACCAAGATGAAGTTTAATTATGTTACAATTATGTCTCCAGAAATAACTTCAGAGTATGTGCCAGAAGGAATACCAGTTTGTGAAGCAGAAAACAATGGCCAGTACTCATTGTTACAGACAATGGATCTTCTGTTTTCTCTAGCAAGTGATAACTGTTATTATGTTAGCAGTTTGCCAAAGTCAGGCTATTGACTATATTTTATAAGGCAATCATATTTCTTATTTAATGCCATTGATGATCACAGACAGCCTTTGCCACAAGTAGTATCTCAATTTAATTATGATGTCTTTGTGTGCTCCATTGATATTTGGTGCTCCAATCCAAACATTCCCATTCTGGTGTATACCCTTGTAGGCACTGTGTATGTGTGCTCACATACACCTTGTTATTTGATTTGGAGGGATTTTGTCTTCTTGGTTTTTCTGGTGTACTCCATCCTCGGTAGCTCTTACAATTTTTCTGTTCTTTCTTCTGAAGGACTTCTTGAGATTTCAGGGGAGATAGTTGATGGAGACCACCTTTTTAGACTATCCTCCAAGGTAATTATTGGATGTGAGTCTTGGAATCTATTCCCAGCTTCTGACAAAGGAAACTTCTCTGACTGTGAATAGTTAAGGCAGTAGAATATAATCTTTTGGACTAGTAATGTTTGGTTTTGTCCTAGATCTCTGGACTGTGTAGTCTCTGGCTCTTGGTTACTAAAGCACTGATGGCTGCAGTTCCTTCTCCTGGAGTTGGCCTTAAGTAAAAGCAGACATTGGTTTGCTATTTCCACATGTTCTGTATCATCATTGCCCTACCATATTTCACAGGCAGAGCAGATTTTAGGTAAAAAAGTTTTATGTCTGAGTTCATGTCCACATTTTTCTTTTGGTAACCTGAATTGTGCCTCCTCACACTAAAGGGGCTACAACAAAAGAATGAGGCTCCATGTAAACACCAGCTTGACTTCTCCACATTGAATGACTTGTGTGAGTATTGTCTGTCACAATGGTGCCCTGCTGTCAGTTTGTAGAGAACAATCCCTTGTCTTAGCAGCAGGCTGGGTTTTGAGGGAATTTTCATGGGACCCTCTTGCACAACAGCTTTATTGAATGCAGCCCAGTCCTATGATTAGAAACTACTCCTACCAACGAGACATGGCCAATGTTGTTATGCCCGTTATGAGGCGTCCTTATTATGATCAACTTTATATACTCCAGGAAGCTTCTTCTGCACTAGGTTTCCATACCACTCCCCCAAAGACCCTAGCAATTAAGGCCATTTCTTCTCCTACTCTCTTACTCCATGCCAACCCCCCCCAACACTGAACTCTGTTTCCATCTTCACATGCCCTCAGTCTACCCTTAAAATATATTCAATTTCCTCCACACAAGGAGATCCATGCATTTCCCCTAGACTTGCCTTTAACATCTGTGGGTATACAGATTGTAGTCTAGTTTTTATTTACCAAAAAGCTAATATCCATTAATAAGGGAATACATACCATGTTTTTGTTTTGGTTCTGTTACTACTCAATTCAGAATGAATTCTTTTTCTATTTCCATCCATTTTCCTGCACATTTCATCATGTCATTATTTTAAACATCTGAGTAATACTCCATTATGCAAATGCATCACTCTTTCCTTTCTCTCTTTCTATCCTCCTGCCTTCCTTCCTTCCTTTCTTCCTTCCTTCATTCCTTCCTTTCTTTCCAATTCTTCTGTTAAAGGATATCTAGGTTGTTTCCAGTTTCTGGCTATCAAAAATAAAATCACAAAGAACAGCGTTGAGAAAGTGTCCTTGTGGTAGGATAGAAAATACCTTTGGCATATGCCCTAAAGTAGTATAGCTGGATCTTAAAGTACATCAATTCCATGATTTCCATAGTGGCTGTATGAGGTTATACTCCCACCAGCAATGGAGGATTGCTTCCCTTGCTCCACATAATCTTAGCCATGCTAACAGGTGTAAGATGGAATCTCAGATGTTATTTTGATTTACATTTTTTTTCTGATTTCTAATGATGTTAAACATTTCTTTATGTATTTATTGGCCATTTGAGATTCTTCTTTTGAGAACTCTCCCATTTAGGCCTGTACCCCATTATTTGTATTGTTGATGTTCATTTAATTTGATATTGGTTATACCCTTGATCTAAATTGCTTTTATTGTCTTTTGGAATATTTTTTGTATCCTTAATTTTTCAATTTTTTTCAGAACTTTATGTATGAATGTGTGTTGGATTTTCTCAAAGACAAAAACCATGTGGGTTTTCTCTTTCAGTTTATTTACATGGTGGATTATACCTAATGATTTTTATACACTGAACAATCTCGGTATCTGCATTCAGGATGAAGCCTATTAGAACATTGTTAATTATCTTTTGAAAGTATTCTCTGATTTAGTTTGAAAATGTTTTATTGAGTATTTTTATATTTTGTTCTTAAGGAAAATTGGTTAGTAATTTTATTTGTTGGATATTTGTATGTAATTTGGGTATCATTGTAACTTTGCCCTCAGAATCAATTTAGCAATGTTCTTTCTGTTTTTATTTTGGGAAGAAATTTGGGGAATATTGACTTTAACTTTTCTTAAGAAATCTGGTAAAATTCTATGCTAAAACTACCCAACATTGGGCATTTTATTGTTGTTGTGAGGCTTTTAATGGCTCCACCAGGAGTTATAGGTCTACTTAAATTACACATTGGATATTTATTTAATTTTATAAGTGGTGTCATAAATGGTGTCTGTAAAGAAAACTTTCTAGTTCTTTGATGTTTTCAAATTTTATGGAGTGTAGGGTTTTGAAGAATAATGTAATTATTATTTGGACTTCCTCAATTTGTGTTATGTCCATACTTTTTTTTCTAATTTTAAGTTCAATATTCTCTCTTCATCTTTTAGTTAGTTTGGATAAGGGCTTGTTCATCTTGTTGATTTTTTTTAAAAATACAATTACTGTTTCATTGTTAAGTTCTATTGTTCTCTTTGTTTCTTTTATTATTTTCAAATTTCAGTTTCATTATTTCTTCCTGATTACTCTTTTGTGTGATTACCTCTTTTTGCTCTAGAGATTTCAGCTACACTGTTAAGCTTATATTATGAGATCTTCCAATTTTTTATGTAGCTACTTATTGCTATGAACTTTCCTATTTATACTGTTTTCCTTGTGTCTCATAAAGTAGGTTATGCTATGTATTCATTTTCATTTAATTCTAGAAAGTATTCAACTTTCCTTTATTTCTGCTTTGACCTATTTTCTGTTCAGTAGAAATTTTTCATTTTCCATGAGTTTGTAAGCTTTGTCTTATTTCATTATTATTTGATATCTTTGGTGGTCTGATATGATATGCAGGATTATCTCAATGTTCTTTTATGTGTTGGAACTTGGTTCCCCCTTTTTATCTGATTAATTTTAGAGGAAGTCCAATGAAGTGCAGGGTAGAAGTCATAATCTTTTGTGTTTACTTTAAATGTATTGGAAATATCATCAGATCCATTTGGTTCATGTCTTTTTGCTCTAATACTTCTCCATTTAGTATTTTTCTAGATAACATGTTCATATGGTGATGGTGGGATATTGAAGTCTACCACTATCACTGTGTTAGGGTCAATATGCTCTTTAAGCTACAGTGCTTTTTTTTGTTTGTTTGTTTGTTTGTTTTTTTTTTGTTGTTGTTGTTTTTTTCCGCACACTTGTTTCCACTTGTTTTGGAGACATAGATATTAAGAACTGAAATGTTATAGTGAAGGATTTTTCATGATTATGGATTGTTCTTCTCTATTTCTTTTAATTAATTTTGAATCTATTTTCTTATACATTAAAATTGATCCAACAGAATGCTTTTAAAGTTCACTTGCATAGTTAGGTTTTTCTAATGATTTACATTGATGTAATGATTATTCTTGATATTGAAGTGTGTTTTCTTGTATACAGCAGAAGGAGGATGTTGTTTTTATATTTATTCCACTAGGCCTTTTTATGGGGGAAATTGAGACCATTGATTTTGGAAGATATCAAAGACCAATTATTGTTGTTAATTCTTTTTATTTTGTTGTTGTTTTTGCTGGGTGTGGTGGTGGTGGTAGTGTATGTCTATGTTTGTGTATTTCCTTTACTTTTATTTTGCTGGTGTTAGGTTATTTATGTCCTGTGTTTTTATGGGTGTTGTTAACCTCCTTAGGTTTGAATTTTCTCAGTAGAATATTTGCAAGGCAGGATTTATAGATACATACTTTTTTTAAGTTTGGCTTTCTCATCTATATCCTATTTTTTCCATAAATTGTGACTGAAAAAAATTATAGATGTAGTAGTATGGGCTGTAATCTGTGGTCTCTTAGAATTTGTAACACATCTGTCCATACCATTCTGTTTTTTTAGAGTCACCACTGAAAAGTCTGGTATAACTTAAATAGGTCTACCTTTATATGTCACTGAAGCATTTAATGTTATTTTTGTTATGCATTTTTAGTGTTTTGGTTATTATTTGCCAAGTGGGTTTTCTTTTGTGATGCAATGTATTGATGTTTGGCATGCCTCTTATATGTTCATGGGTATCTTCTTCTTTAGGTTAAACTATTTTCTTTTATGACTTCTTGGAAAATATTTTCTGGGCCTTTGAGCTGAGATTCAGCTCATTCCTCTATTCCTATGTTTTTTAAGTTTGGTCTTTCCATGGTGTTCTGGATTTCCTGGATGTATTATTTTAGGAGTTTTTCATATTTAACATTTTTTTTGATCTACATATATATTCATTCAATTTTATGTTCACACTTAAGATTTTCTTTATCCACCCCTGTATTCTTTTGGTGAAACTTGCCTCTGTACTTACTGTTTCTAGTTCTAAATTTTTAATTTCCAGAATTTCCTTGGCTATTATTTTTGTTATAGATTCTATTTACCTTGTCAGCTCTGGAACAATTTCATTTGTTTTGTTTAACTGTGTTTTCATGTATTTCTTCAAAGTATTTATTCATTTCCTTTCTAAAAAAATCTATCTTCTGTACTTAGTTTGGTTTAAGATTTTTCCTTGTGTTCCAGCTTTGAAGGAATATTCAGGGCCTTCAGTGGTAGAATAGGTGGACTCTAAAAGAGACAAATTGCCCTGGATGTTACTTATTGTATTTGTATCTGGCATTTGGGTAGCTGGGTTTGGGACCATTATAGGTCAAGGGGCTGATTTTTAGGTTTCCCTTTGTTATGTGCGTATTTTGTTTATTTCTGTCTGTTTCTATCTGAATTGTGGAGAGTATGGTGGTGTTTTGGCCTGTTTTCCTGGCCTGTTCAGTTGATGTGTTATAGGAAATTCCTACTGGCGTTAGAGACTGAGACACTGAGATGAGCTAGAGGATGAAATTTTGAGAGAAAAAAAAAAAAAACAGTATTTGTAATGGCATCAGAGAGAATATGAGACCTCAGTGAACTTCCTGCTTCAGAGTAAGAGATGAGATTGTGTAGGTATTAGATATCAAGGGTAGTAGGAGAGGTATGGACCTGCCTTTGGCCTACTTGTTACCTGGGAAGAGCTGCCCTTAGTTAGCAGGGAGTACCAGCAGCCATTGGTGTCTGGAAAAAAACAAATGGTAGGCGGAATGGTATTTTAGATCCATAGGATATGGTAATAATAAGTCAGGGAAGGATGTTGCAACTGTTCTGCTTCATAGCAGGGGATATTAGGGGTTACATTGCCAGAAGCAAGAGCCAGTTCCAGATACTTAAAAATTCATCTTTGTATTTCTGAGCTCTAGAACCAGTTCTGGTAACAAAACACACATTTGTCTTGTTTCTCTAGAGAAAGAGAACTGATAGACTATATGAAATGAGTAACTTTGTGTGAGTGTGTGTGAGTGTGTGTGTGTGTTTATGTGTGAGATTTTCTAGAATGGCATATATGTTATGGTCTCTCAAAATGGAAAAAATCCTATGAATGCAATAGTTGTTCAGCCTATGAGGCTGGGTGTCTCATAGTCTTCTGTATATTCTGGATTCCTTAAGAATTTGGATGTAAAGCCAGTGAAGGAATGCATTTTCTAAACTGTTGAAAGTGAGGAAAAATAGGTAAAGGGCAAACTTTCTCATTTCTGGTCCTTTGTATAGCTGCAAGTGCAAGGTTTGTCCCAAATTTGACGTACGTCTTTCCACATCAAAAGATCAATATTTAGTGTGTATCTTTATTGTGTCAGTAGGTTTTCCTACTTCATATGATTTAATTATTAAAAATCCCTGCAGCTTCTTGGGGCTTAGTTAACTCCAGATGTATTGAAATTTAAACCACAAATGCCCACTATGTTGGCTTCAGTGTTCTAAATTTGTGTTTTAAACTTTTAGTATTTGTAAAAATGAAGACACTAAAAAAAAAAAGCCTACAAGGAAGAAGCTTTAAGAGGAAGAATTGTAGAACATGTATAAAGCAAAAATATATATTGGGAGTGAAGAGGATTATGTCAGCAGTGGGTGGAAAGTGGGGCAGATGAAAGGTTGAAGGAGATATTAAAATCTATGTGTAATGCTACTATTGTGTAAGCAAATTAAAGTCACATTGTGTATTTAAAAGAAGAATTGAAATGAGATATTCTAGCTTGTTAAAATAAATAAATAAAAGTTGTTCCTGGCACATTCTCCATGGAAGGATACTCCCTTAACCTAGAGGATAGAGGGAGGGCCTAGTCCCTACTCCAAATGACTTGACAGATTTTGATGATCACTCCTGGAAGGCATCACCCTCCCTGTGGAGTTACAGGGGATATAATGGGAGGGGTGGGTGTCTCTGGGGCATGGGAGAATTGGAGGGAGGGAGAGGGAATTTGGATTAATATGTAAAATAAGAAAAATAATTGTGTGTGTGTGTGTGTGAGAGAGAGAGAGAGAGAGAGAGAGAGAGAGAGAGAGAGAATGCTGCTCCTAGTGCAGTGGTTTACTAAATAAAAACTCAGTTCTGAGGAGTTGGCCAAAGAAATCTCATGTGCCTAAAAAACAAAATAATCAAAATAATCTCTTGCTACTCCATTAGGATGTCCACCACAGCATGTTGATAAGACCTTATTCGTGAATACATGGCATATCTTGGTTACATGATATAGAGAAATCAAGATGAAAATGAACTGGATGCTTACTATCTGCTATCTTGCTTTCAAAGCCAATGAAAATGTTAACATGTTATAACAGAAAAGACCTCAGAGTTCTTACCATGGTGTCAACTCTATGAATAGGAAAACTAACTTTCCAGGTCATGTATGCAATAGTAGCACTACTGTTATTATACTGGATCATTTCTCTGGATGTAAGGATCAATAATTCTCTGGATCTAAGGACCTAGTCCACAAAATAGAATCTTCCTGCTCCTATAAATCTTGTCTGAGACAAATTATTAACCATGTTATGGACACAGTGTGGTGTTGAATTTAGTTTAGTTAAATTGGATTGCACTACAGTGCATTCTGAATATATATAATTCTACCCATAGGTATATGTTCTATCAGAGAAATTTCTAGTTCTAATGACTGATGGTGAATGCCTATACTCTGGGCTACATTGCGCTTTGAGACAAGGGGCAGACAAGTGCTCACACTTAAACAAGACATGTCATTCCATTTAAAGTTAAAGAAATATTTCAGAAGAGATGAAAGGAAGTACACAAGAGAGAAGAAACTGGGGAAAATACATGTTCCTAGGCAAGAAAGTACCATCACCCATCAAACTCACTAACTCACAGTTAGTGATGTCTGTTCTGCATCAATATAATAGTGAACCTTTCAACTGTGGAGAATGGGAGAGAGATAATGAAATTGTGTCATACAAAGCTATACTATTGAATACTGATATATCTAGGTGTAGGTAAAATTACTGTGTTTTCATGTAAGTGTGTATCCAGGGGTAGCTTCAGTGTGCATTTAGTGTGTATTGGTTCAGATGGACATGGTTAGACTAAATGGACCAAAAAACAAAAATGGTAATAAGCCTAGGGAAGTAACTGGATAGGGGGAACCAGGAAAATATGTTGTTTGTTAGACAATAAAGGACATAAAATAAAATTTTAAAGAAAATATACACACACTATAAAAAACTTCCTGTTTCATGTCATCAATAATTAAATATCCATATAATTCTGCACATAGATAAAAGCATAAAACATGAATAAAAATGACAAAAATTCTGAAAAGTCTAAGTAATTTTATATAAAAAGAGCAAAGCAAGATATATTAAACTGTCAGAGTTTAAAATACTCTGAAAGCTATTGTCATCAAACAGAATGGTGTTACATATAAAAGCAGCTTGGAAAATTTTAAAATCATCCCAGATATTGGCAGACAATTTATTTTATAATTTTTTATGAGCCAAATTCAGTTTCATTGACCATCTATGTTTTCTATGATCAGCTTAGAATTCAACATGTTTTCTAACAGAAGAGCCCATACTTAATTTTAATTCAGTCTGGCTGTCCTGGAACTCACTCTGTAGACTATGTTGGCCTTGAAATCATACAGATCTGCCTGAATCTGCTCCAGAGTACAGGGATTAAAGGCTTGTGCAACCATTGTCCGGAAAAACTCTTCTATTCTTAACTGCATTTGTAGTACAAAGTATACCTAAATAAAATTAATATTTAACTTGCCATGAATGTCTTAATGTGAATTTTTCAAAAGGATTGAGAGAAAATAACATTATAAAATATAAAATGAACTTCAGTGTGAATAGTTTGTCACTGTTTTGTATTAAAAAATGTATCGATTATCTTTTCCTTCCACTCTCTCTCTAATCTATGTTGGTCTGTTTCATATCCATTTAATGATTATTTTGATTTGTAAAACCACCAAACATGAACTATTCCTTTGGTTTCATTTTTCTTATACTGTTCTTTACTAATTAACACTATACTTGGATGGAAACCATTAGTAATGGAAGTAATAATGCTACATCAAACAAATAACTGATATTTAAAGTATCCAAGAAATAATTACATTTAAAACAATGCACTATTATTACCAACACATATAACACAATTAAAAACAAAACATATTTCTACCATCAATATTTCTTGGAAATCAAGAATTCCTGATTTAGTTGAAGTACTTTGATTGTCGAAATTTCTAAAGTGTACAATTGGAAAGTTTGAAGCTAACCTTCATAGTTATTTTTACCCTATGAGCAGAAGACTAATAGAGTTTTAATAAATAGACTCTTTATCCATGTGTGACAATCCTTTCGTTGGTTTTTTTACTAGTAGTGACTTGTGAATTTAGAAGCCTATTAACTCTAAACCAATAGAGTTCCAATTAATGGACTGCTATAAAAATGAATAGAAGAAAGGAGAGAACATAAAAGAGGGAGCCATTATTGGTTTGAAGAAAAAACTGAACCTAAAGAAAGGTCTAGAGACCTACAAGACTGCCAGCAACTAACAATTTGAGCAACTGTGGAAAGGCTACCATAAATGCCCTTCCCAGATAATGAGATCAAATAACTTACCCACCATTATGGAGCCCTCATCTAGTACATGTTGAAAACAGAAGCAAACACCCATACCTAAACACTGAGTCAAATTAGAATCCAGATGCAGAGTACAAGACCAGGTTGCAGAAACACATAGAGAAAGCTGAACTGAACAAGGGGGAGCTATCAGGCCTCCAGACTGGTAGCTAGGAATCCAGCATGAGCCTGACCAGGACCCCCTGAACATGGATCTCAGCTAGAAGGCCTGGTCAGTCTAAAGGACCTCAGACAGTGGAACCAGGATGTATCCCTGGTGTACAAAAAGACTTTGGGAGCACATCCACATGGAGGGATATTACCTTTACCTAGTGACACAAGAGAAGTCCTGGTCCCTACTCCAAATGACCTGACATATTTAGATGACACCTCCTGGAAGGCAATACCCTACATGTGAAGAGGAGAGTAGGAGAGGAGGATGGTACATGTGATTAGGAAGTTGAGTCTGGGTAGGAATAGAAGACAGGAGAGAGAGAGAGAGACAGAGAGACAGAGACAGAGAGAGAGGTGTAGAGAGAGCAAGAGAGAACATTAAAGAGGGAGCCAATATTGGTTTGAAGAGAAAATTGAACCCAAAAAAGGTCTAGAGTACTACAAGACTGCTGCCAACTAACAATTTGAGCATCCAAGGAAAGTCTACCATAGCATGTGTAATTGGGGTGGGGTGATTGAAAGGGAGGGTGTCTGGATGCATTTTAGGGGGCAGAGAGGAAAACAGGGAGGGAGGGAGGGAGGAAGGAGGGAAGGAGGGAGTGCGAGGGAACTGGGAACCACATGTAAAATAAAAAAAAAAAAACAAAAAAAACAAAAATGACTCAAGAAGTTTCTTTGTGGGTTGAAGACTTGATGTTCTAGATATTGGAATATATAGAAGGAGTGTAATCAATACAGAGAAACATACAGTCCATTTTATGAATTTATTTTTCTGAGTAAAAGTCCTTATACAACACAAGTAAATGAGAAAAAGAGATTTTATCATTAAGAATTACCTAAGAAACAGCCTTATGTAATCTGACACAGAACCCTCATCCAAGGGTTCCCCTTCATACCACCACTCCAGATTGAGTTAGAGGTAATACAGAAACATGAAGAAAATACACTGCATATCATTTTTATTTGATGATACTGGCTCCAAGCAAGGAATATATATATATATATATATATATATATATATATATATATATATATATATATATCCTGTGCTTTTGAAGATACTGACGTTACAAGAATCTTGTTTCTTGGAGTTTCAACAACCACCATTTAATCTCTTCTCATGCCTATAGTCTTGGACTATGATCAAAGAGTGGGATTTTATCTGGGGAAGGGTTGAAGATTAATAAAGAGGAAGAAAATGAAGGAGAGACAAATAAAAAAATGATGTGTGAATAAGGCACAGGGAGACCCACATTTTATATGCTCATTTTAAAATACATGTATGTGAGGAAAAATAAATATACAGATCTATCATCGATCTAACTTTCTACTGTCTATGTGCTATCTATTTTATAAAGATATATAGATATAAATATATGCAGAATAGATAGATGATGCACAGTAGATAAGTAGATAGAAAATAAGGTGTATCTCACAGGGGTGATACATCATTCTCAAAAACCCAAGTTGCTTCACCACAACCCTCATACCAGGAATGAGAATCCTTTTACTGAATTGTTTTATATATATATATATATATATATATATATATATATATATATATATATATAACCAAGTCCATTTAAATTAAAACAAACATTTATACACAATATTTGGGAATTTGGGCGTTGTTCTTTCCAAACTACTTCCTGCTGGTAAGGGGCACTGTCATGGGGGATTCGAAGAAGATTCAGAAATCTTGGCTGTAGTCTGTAAGGCTGCTTTGTCCAGCTGTTTTGAATGTAGGATCACCTTATACTCTGTTTCAAGTGGTCTGGCTTGATCTAACCACATTAGTCTGGAAGGAATCCACATCTTTTCATTTTCTGTGGAAACAAAACTGGAACCACTTTTCCCCAGTAACAAGTCCTTGAACTTAAATTTTGGAGTCAAAGCATTTTTTTTTAATTTAATTTATTATTTTACATGTCGATTCCAGTTCCCTCTCCCTCCTTCCCTCCCTTCCTCACTCGCTCCCTTCTTCCCTCCCTTCTTCCCTCACTTTTACCCTCTCTGCCCTCTCACATGCACTCTAACCACCATCCCCTCCCATCCCCCTACCCCAATTCCATATGTACTGGAATGCCATCCAGTTGGGGTCATGCAGGTCTGACAGGTCATGGAAAGTAGGGACTAGGGCTTCTTTCCTGTTTCTAAATTAAGGCAGTTATCCCTCTATGGGGGATGTGTTCCCAAAGTCCTTTTGTGCTCCAGGGATACATCCTGGCTCTGCTGTCTGAGGTCCCTTAGACTGCTCAGTCCTTCTGGCTGAGACCCATATTCAGGGGGGCCTGTGTCAGTCCCATGCTGGCTTCCCAGCTATCAGTCCAGTGACCCATTAGCTCCTCCTTGTTCAAATAAGCTGTCTCTATGTGTTTCTGCTGCCTGGTCTTGTCCTCTCCATCTTCATCTGAGTTCTACTTCGATTCAGTGTTTATGTATGGGTGTTTGATCCTGTTTCCAACAGGCATTAGTTGAGGGCTCCATGGAGAAGTTATATGTTGATCTCACTCTCCAGGAAGGGCATTTATGATAGCCTTTCCACAGAAGCTGAGATTGTTATTTGGCAGCAGTCTTGTAGTTCTCTAGACCTTTCTTTGTGTTCAATTTTATCTTCAAACCAATATTGGCTCCCTATTTTATGTTCTCTCTCTCTCTATCTCTCTCTCTCTTTCCTGTCTTCTATTACTAACCAGGCTCAATCTTCCTGGTAGCACGTTGTCCTTTCCTCCTCCTCGTTTTCTCCTACTTCTCTCTACATTCGCTGCCACCCCCCCCCACTTCCCCTGAGCTCTGGGGGACTTGTCCCTTCCTAATTCTGTGAGGGATTTTATATGAATCTCTTAGAATATACCTTGTATCCTAGTTCCTCTGGTAGTGTGAATTATAGGCTGGTGATCCTTTGATCTAAGTCTAAAATCCATATATGAGTGAGTACATTCTGTGTTCCTCTTTTGGTGACTGGGTTACCTCATTGAGAATGGTTTCTTCAAGTGCCATCCACTTGCCTGTGAATTTCAAGATACCATTATGTTTTTCTGTAGAGTAGTATTCCTTATGTAGATGTGCCAAATCTTCATTATTCATACTTCAATTGAGGGGTATCCAGGTTGCTTCCAGTTTCTTACTATTACAAATAGTGCTGCTATGAACATAGTTGAACAGATGTCTTTGTTGCATGGATGTAAATCATTTGGGAGTATGCCTAAGAGTTGGATTGCCGGGTCCTATGGTAAACTAATTCCCATTTTCCTGAGGAACCGCCATACTGATCTCCAAAATGGCTATATGAGTTTGCACTACCACCCGCAGTGGAGGAATGTCCCCCTTTCTCCACATCCTCTCCAACATGAGTCATCATTGGTGTTTCTAATTTTAGCCATTCTGGCAGGAGTAAGATGGTATCTCAAAGATGTTTTGATTTGCATTTCCCTGATAGCTAAGGATGTGGAGCATTTTCTTAAGTATCTTTCAGCCTTTTTGGTTTACTCTATTGAGAATTCTTCAGTTCTGTACCCCATTTTTAATAGGGTTATTTGGTTTTGTGTTGACTATTTTCTTGAGTTCTTGATCAGCCCTTTGTCAAATATAGGATTGGTGAAAATCTTTTCCCAGTCTGTTGGCTGCCATTTGGTCTTGTCCACCCTGTCCTTTGCCTTATAGAACCTTCTAAGTTTGAAGAGGTCCCATTTATAAATTGTTTTTCTCAGTGTCTGTGCCTCTGGAGTTATGTTCAGGAAGCAGTCTCCTACACCAATTTGTTCAAGGGTACCTCCTACTTTCTCTTCTAAAAGGTTCAATGTGGCTTGATTGATGTTGAGGTCTTTGATCCATTTGGACTTGAGTTTGGTGCATGGCGACAGACATGGGTCTATCTGCAGTCTTCTACACACCCTCATCCAATTGTGCCAGCACCATTTGTTGAAGATGCTGTCCTTGCCCCATTGTATAATTTTACCTCTTTAGTCGAAAATCGGGTGTTCATAGGTGTGTGGGTTAATATCAGGAATTTCAATTCGATTCCTTTGGTCTACCTGTCTATTTTTATGCCAATAGCAGTATGTTTTCAGAACTATAACTCTGTAGTAGAGCTTTAAGTCAGGAATTGTGATGCCTCCTGAAGTTCTTTTATTGTATAGGGTTGTTTTGGCTATCCTGGGTCTTTTGTTTTTCCATATAAAGTTGATTATTATCCTTTCAAGGTCGGTGAAGAATTGTGGTGGGATTTTAATGGGGATTGCATTGAATCTGTAGATTGCTTTTGGCAAGATTGCCATTTTTACTATGTTTATCCTACCTAGCCAAGAACATGAGAGATCTTTCCATTTTCTGGTATCTTCTTTAATTTCTTTCTTTAGAGTCACAAAGTTCTTATTATATAGGTCTTTTACTTGTTTGGTAAGCGTTACACAAAGATACTTTATGTTGCTTGTGGCTATTGTAAAGGATGATGTTTCTCTGATATTTTTCTCTGTCTCTATATCGTCTGAAAAACGTAGGGATACTGATTTTTTTTAGTTTATATTGTATCCTGGTAGTTTGCTGAAGGTGTTTATCAGCTGTAGGAGTTATTAGGTATATAAGCTGGTAGAGCTTATTAGGTTGCTTATGTAAACTATCATATTATCAGCAAATAGAGACAGTTTGACATCTTCCTTTCCAATTTGGATCACCTTGATCTCCCTTTGTTGTCTTAAAGCATTAGCTAGAACTTCTAGTACGATATTGAAGAGATATGGAGAGCGAGGGCAGCCTTGTCTTGTTCCTGATTTTAGAGGAATTGGCTTAAGTTTCTCTCCATTCAGTTTGATGTTGGCAGTTGGTTTGCTGTATATTGCTCTTATTATGTTTAGATATGTTCCTGTTATCCCTGACCTCTCCAAGACCTTTACCATGAAAGGGTGTTGAATTTTATGGAAGGCTTTTTCTGCATCTAGGGAGATAATCATATGGTTTTTCTTTTTCTGTTTTTTTTATATGGTGGATCACTTTGATAGATTTTCATATGTTAAACCATCCCTTCCTTCCAGGTATGAAGCCTACTTGGTCATGGTGGATGATTTCTTTTATGTATTCTTGAAATCGGTTTGCCAGTATTTTATTCAGTATTCGTGCATCGATGTTCATCAGGGATATTGGTCTGTAGTTTTCTTTCTTAGTTGTGTCTTTGTGAGGTTTGCATACCAAAGTTATTGTGGCCTCATAAAAAGAGATTGGCAATAAACCTTCTGTTTCTATCTTGTGGAACAGTTTGAGGAGTAGTGGTATTAGTTCTTCCTTGAATGTCTGGTAAAATTCTACATTGAATCCATCTGGCCCTGGACTTTTTTTGGTTGGAAGGCTTTCGATGACTGCTTCTATTTCATTGCGGGTTATAGGTCTATTTAAGTTGTTTGTCTGTTCTTGACTTAATTTTGGTAAGTGATAGTTATCCAATAATTTGTCCATTTCCTTTGAATTTTCAATTTTTGTGGAATACAGATTTTCAAAGTATGACCTGAAATTATCTGGATTTCCTCTGTGTCCCTTATTATGTTCCCCTTTTCATTTCTGATTTTGTTAATTTGCATGTTCTCTCTCTGCTTTTTCATTAATTTGGAGAAAGGTTTGTCTATCTTGTTGATTTTCTCAAAAACACCAACTCTTCATTGCATTGATTTTTTGTATTGTTTTCCTGGTTTCGGGTTTGTTGATTTTAGCCCTCAAGTTGATTATTTCCTGGTGTCTATTCCTATGGGTCAATTCACTTCTCTCTGTTCTAAGGCTTTCATTTGCTGTGTTAATTCTCTTATGTGACTATGCTCTGTTTTCTTCATATGGGCACTTAGTGCAATCAACTTCCCTCGTAGCACTACTTTCAAGGATGTTCCATATGTTTGGGTATGTTTTGTCCTCGTTCTCATTGAATAGTAGAAAGTTCTTAATTTCTTTCTTTATTTCTTCTTTGACCCAGGTGTGGTGCCATTGCACATTGTTCAGTTTCCATGAGTTTGCAGGTTTTCTGCTATTTGTGTTGTTGTTGAATTCCAATTTTGAAGCATGGTGGTCTGATAAGATACAGGGAACTATTCCTTCTCTGAATTGTTGAGAACAATGGTCCAGTAAGCTTCCCATCTTTGCATACTATTCCTGTTGCCCTTGGTTTCTCTCAATAGCTTGAAAATAAGACCGTATTGCTGAAGACACCAGACATTCTAACAGATGGAAGCCTCCTTACTGAGGCCTACTTCGCATAATATTGCAAGCTGCACCAAAAGCTACCAGGAGAGTAAGGAATCAACATTCCCACCCAGCTTCTAAGCAACCAAATAACAACAATGACTAGTCTGGCAAGTTATCCCAGTGGTATTATAGTGGCACTATTATCCTGGAAGTACAGACAATTGTTTAATTTCACTTAAGAGCAATTCATTTGGAAGGGATTAATGTGTAGTAGAAAATATAGCCAAATATTTTTAGCTTGAGGGAATATACTCTTAAGATCCAATCCTCCAAAGATGCTGATCTTGCTTTTAAAGGCCTAATCATCCTTTTGCATTTTCATTAGCATTTATTAAGCCATAATTTCAATTATTTTACTAGCTTCAAATTCTGATATCATTCCATTTAATGCTAATGACAGCCTATGTAAGAAATCTGTGAATGCTTCCTTTGGGCCCTGTATAACTTTTGTAAATGATTCAATTACCTTTCTTGCATCTCCAATTCTGTCCCAAGCATTCAAAGCTGCAACACAGCATAAACCCAAGAGGTTGTCATCATATTGATATTGCCTTCCTAAAGCAGCAGAGTCTCCTCCAAGAATTTTATTTTGGGAGATATTCCTATCCCTTGCTTTAGCCTTTAGTTAATATTCTTAGTCTCTTCTATGAACCAGGAAGCCCAATGTAATTGTAGGACAGACTCTGTAACAGCTTTAATCAAATCTATCCATTCTATAGGTATATCTCTATTACAAAGAGACCATGTGTTTATCATCTGCTTCCCAAATAGTGACTGCTTACCACTTGAGACTATCCCTTCCTTGAATTTTCCTGAATCTAACATTGTCACAGGCTTCCCAGCAGCTCTTAAACAACCTCTATTATTTGTAACATCCTGTAAGGTTACTGGATATATTAATATTGGTTATCTTAAGACCTTAAATTCCAGTTTAACCTTAAAATGCAATGCTGAATTTGATTCCTCATTAAATTGCTGTGTTTGAGTCTGAGTATCTCTATGACTTGCTTTAAAGGCTTTTTCTAATGCCTACATCTTAGCACTCATATCAACCAACTTTTTAGAGACAACCCAAGAATTACCAAAACAACAATAAAGATTGTAAACTTGTAATTAACAGTATGTTAACCTTGGTTAAATTGATTATCCCTTCATCTAATTGTTCTATTTCTAATTTATGCATTGTGTAGTCAAACAGAGACTTAACTCTCTCCATTGTATTTATGTTCCCCATTTTTAATTTGGGGGAAAAAAACCTCTCTGTTTTAACTAATTTATTCCCATAAGAATTCCCAACAAACTTACCAAATCATCATACAGTGCCAGTAAACTGTGAGGCACAGCAAGTCTGATATGGGAACTAGCATATGATTATGATCTGAGAGTGTCAGCTCAAGAAGAGGGGCTGTGAGGGAAAGTTGGAAAACCTCCCAAGTTGGCTGGCAGCAGAAGACTGTTTACAAATGCTACAACCAAAATATTCCAAACTCCTTTAAAGATTTAAGGAGAAAACAAAAGAAAACCCAGTTGGTCAGGCAAGGACTCAAGCAGGATGGACTCTAGTGGGAGTCCTGCCTGCAGATCAGGCTTGGACCTGTGCTGTTGCCTCAAAGAGGCTGTTGTATGAATTTGTACTTTAACATTGGGCATAAAATTTAATGTGAAAAAGTATAAAGATCCAGAGACAGATACTGGGATTTAAGCTTCAAGCTGAATATCAGAAAAGTCAAGTAGACAACCACTAGTACTTACCTCTAACTCAGGCATAAGGGCTGTCCTGTCTCAATGAATACTTAGAGACAATCACTGAATTCCTGTCTTTTCTTACTTATGTTCTGTTCTTCATCAAGCTACATCTGTCTGTGTCCACTTTGCTAGTGCTGGGTTTAAATGTGAGTGATCCCAAGTGCTGGGGAAAAAAGCACAAGCTCTGTTACTCTTCACGCTTAAGGAGTTTGGGGTGGAATCCATCTGCCTATTTCCTGAGTTCTGTGATTAAAGGTGTATGTCCCACTACTGCCTGGGTTCTATAGCTAACTAGTTTGCTTTCTGATACTTCAGACAGTCTTTATTAAATCATAAATAATATATCACCACAGTTTAGTGCTTCCATTGATATCTTCATGCACAAAACATTAAAATATATTGAAGGTCTTTTAATATGTCCACTCAAGCTAAATTTCTCCATTATCACTTTTTAAATTTTTTAATACTGTGTATCAATGAACATCAATGCCCTCTCCATACAACATGAATAAAGCAAAATGGTTTCACTATCTTAAAAATGTTCTTATAACAATGAACACTTTTCTTTTTTATTCTTCTTTTTGTATTAATTGGTTTTTATTTAATGTACATGAATGTATTACATGCATGTATGTCTGTAAATTTCCTGGAGGCTGTAAGAGGGAGACAGATCCCCTGGAAGTAGAATTACAAATGGATATTAGCAGCCATTCAGGTGCTTTTGAAGCATAGTCATGGTTCTTTACTGATGGTCTGACTCTCCAATCCTGCCCCATCCCATTTATTGCTTTCCTAAGTAAAAACAATGTTCCCTTTAGTAAAGATTGTCTTTAAGGTATCTATGTAGGAGAGGATGACAATTGAACTCTGATTCTCCTAGGATTCTTATGTAGGATTCCAGGCATACTTGATCATAGTCTGGTGTCATGCGTGATGGGCAAACACTTTAGCAACTGAGTTACATACCTAGGCTTGTGTTATTTAACTTTAGACATGATAAATATATTAAAAGATATTTTCTCTGAATATATATTTAATTATACATTTAGAGTAACTATTTTGACTAATGTATTACTAAAGCATATAATTTTACTTTGCTTTATTTTATAAATAGAGATGCATTTTGAAAGGCATTAAACTTTCTTGCCTGAACTACATACAGCTAACTTTGAAATAATTAGTCATTACTAGATTTATTCCATACAGCATCTATTTATATACTATTTTTCCTTTTATTCTGGGTTGAAATTGTAGACCATAAATGTTTCACATACATGTTCACATTTCTAGAACAAAGGTCATTTCTAAGGAAACTGTTAAAAATATTGCATGATAGAATGTTAATTTCAATGCTGATTTTCTTTTAAATTGCATCTGCTTACCCTGAGTAATCTTCTACATTTTCATTACAAAAACTTCTCAAGAGAGTCAGAATAACAAAGAGCTTGCTGCCAAGCCTGAATTAATCATGCAGAAGTAAGATGAATATGATAAAAGCATAAAGAACCTGTAAAATTTAATTTTCCTCAAACTCTGAACATAACAATGCAATTGTGTTGAAGAGTATTTTTTGCTTACTGCCTTTAACATGTCAGGGTAAAAAAGAAATTATAGCAGTAAAAGAAAAACAGGAAGAAACCAGACATTCTTATCAGTGGTGGGAATCTCTTTCCTTCAAATCTAAAAATAATTTTTACTTCAGGAAGTTTTGAAAATCTTGAATTATGTCTAATAAGAAAATGACAACTCAATATTTGTATTTCTTGAGTGTTGACCTCTTAAATCATTTCTAGCAGTGTTTTTTTTTTCTTTCCTGTATATCTTTTGAAAATAAAACTCCCTAAAATATATTGAGAAAACTTTCTCTGTACATCATGAATGGTTCTTTTAGAACTGAAAATAAGAACACTGAAAAATATATATGCTGAGTACTGTGTCAGCAATTTTAGCTTATTTTCTTCTTTTGCATATAACTAATGAATTATGTATACAAATTTCAGATTTTAAACCTCTATGAACCACACACATTTTTGGACCTTTTAAAAAGACACTTTAGAATTAAGGCAATAGGCCACTTTGTTAAGGACATTTGACAAAGAAAATAATTTATAAATGATGCTTGTCTCCTGACATCTTGGAGGAATTAGCAACAGATCCTATTGTCAAGTTTGCTAGAGATATAATCTGTACATGGCTGAGGAACTTGCATCAACATCTTTTCTCAACATATGCTAAAATAAAACAAACAACTGTGAAGGTTTACCCATACTATGAATTTGTTGTCTTTCATAATTAAGTGTGTAGAAGAATGGGATCTTGGGGAGACATGGCTTGGTAACTGACATTGAGCACCAAAATACTATTGCAGAAACATTTCAATGATCTTAGCGTGGGCATGCATTTTTAAATTAAGGGAAGTGGCTTACATTTCTTTCATTTTCTTTTCTTATTTTTTTCTGATTAAAAATGGAATTTTAAATATTTAATTTATCTTTCAGTTTCTCCTCCCTGTAGTCCTCCTAGCTCCTCCTTCCTCCGCTTTCATATGGGTATACTCCTTTCTATCTTGCCTTAGGAAACAAATGGCATTTAAGGGATAATAATATAATATAGTATAATATAATATAATATAATATAATGAGATAAAACAAAGACAAAAATGTGAGTAGGACAAAACAAAGAGAAAAAAAAAATAAAACCCCAAAGACACAAGAAATAGATATAGATGCAGGGAGACACACACTTGTCCTTTTTGAAATTTCATAAAAACCACTAGCAATAATATATACAAAAAGGATCTGTAGGGTAAAAAGAAAAATGAACAAAATTAAAAAATGGTAAAATAAAAATCCCTGGCATAATATTATAAGATAAGTAACCTCTAAAGGTGCTATTGAGTTTATTTTCTGCTGGCCATCAACTGCTGGGAATGCAGCCTACTCTGAAAATTAGTGAGTGTCCCATGAGACACTAAAGGAGAAAACTATTTTTTTCATATGCAAATGAATATCAATTGTAGATTGCTTCTGGGTTTGGGATAAAGTCATTTATCCACTTCTCCTTTCAGCTCTAGGATACTTTCTGGTACAGATCTGTGCAGGCCCTGTGTGTTCTGTGTCAGGCTTTGTAAGCTCTTAAGTGTATGGGTATGTTATTACTGGTTTAGAGGACTTTGTTTCCTTGGCGTCCTCCATTGTCTCTGGCACTCCTACAGTCCCTCTGTCTCCTCTTCTTCATGGTCATTTGAGCTATGAAGGGATTGATTTGAAGGAGACATCCCATTTAGCTTGAATGTTTAAAGTCTCTTGCTCTCTGCATATTGTCTGGCTATGGGTTCCTTACTTATTTATTTTTCTTATTTTATATTCTGATCCAAGTTCGCTTTCCCTCATCCCTCTTTCTCTGCATCCCATACACGCCCCCCAAACACCCTCCCCTCCCATCCACCCAACTCCACTTACAGGGAGATATCTTTAGGAGGGATCATCTAAATATGTCAAGTCATTTGGAGCTCTCCATCCTGCCACTAGGTTAAGGGAGTATCCCTCCATGGAGAATGTGCTCCCAAAGTCCTTTTGTGCACCAGGGATACATCCTGGTTTCACTCTCTGAGGTAAAATAGACTGCCTAGGCCTTCTAACTGAGTCCCATGTTCAGGGGGTCTGAGTTGGTCCAATGCTGGTTTCCCAGCTATCAGTCTGGAGGCCTATTAACTTCTCCTTGTTCAGGTCAGCTGTCTCTGTGGGTTTCTGTAGCCTGGTCTTGTCCTCCCTCTCTGCATCTGGATTCCATTTCAGCTCAGTGTTTAGCTGGCTATGGGTTTCTTTATTCATTTCTATCTGTTGCAAGGAGAAGCCTCTCTAATGGTGGCTGAATAAGGTACTGCTCTGAGTATAGAAGAATGTCATTTGAGGAGTCATTGTACTGCTGCTTTGCTTTTGTGGTATTTAGTTTTCTCTTAGGTCTGATCTTCTGGCTCAGTTTCTCAGTCATCCATATTATGCCAGGCATGGGTTCTATCTCATAAATGTTCCTTACACCAACCTTACACCAAATCAGATATTGATTGATTACTCTCACAAACTTTGTATGACTATTTCACTAGCTTATCTTCCACTCAGGCTATGAGTGTAGAAAACAGGGTTTATAAATGGATTGGTGTTTATATTCCCCCTTTGGTAGTGAGCAGAGTGATTTTTGTAACAAGTATTTGGCCAGTATTAGTGGATCACAAAGAATTTGACCTAGCGTCTACTGACAGCCTATCATATTCTAGTATCATTTTAACTAATGAATACATTTGTTGATAAATCTGAGTTATATATATATATGTATATATATGCATATATATACATATATATACACACACACATATATATACATACATATATATATATATATATACAAATTGACCTTATAAGTAGCCATTTCTTCCTGCTCTTCTAGGGATTTTCCCTTTCACTTAGCCTTTCAGCCTATTCTACAGCCTATTCTAAAACTGGAATTATGTAGCTGCTTCCCATTGAAATGGGGGCTTTGGTTGTCAGGAACCAGGAAGACCAAAAGGCTAGCCAAAGTCTGGGTAATGGGGCATTTATCAGAAACATCTGTTTCTCTGTTCCAGCAGAAGTGACAAGGAGAAATCTCATCGACTGGACTGGTTCACATCAGACATCAAGAAGTACAGAGCTCAGCAATTTGAGGTTCTCAGGTATTCCCTAGATGGTGCCTATCATAAAAGTGGAAATACATTGAGACAAGCTCAGAGGAGGAAAAAAAATTAAAATTTAGAGATTAAAAAAAGAAAAAAGCCTTATATTTGGAACATATTCTTTTGACCTGTGACAGGTGGATCTAAGCCTTATGACCTTTTCTTGATTTCCTGAAGTGTGCATGCACTCTAATTTACCAAAGGAGATAAAATTGCTAGCATTTCTGTTGTACTAAAATCTATATTTTAAAAAAACAGTTAACAGGTATCTGTAAAACATCTGGAAGAGATTTACAGCTTGGTGTTATAGCAAATGGTATGGCTTTGCGAAAAATGTATGAACTTTTTTCCCATGTCTAGAAAGCCTGATGCGTTTTTAGCCTGATGTATAATACCTTTAAGATTACACTTAGAAGACAAGCAAAGGAAATTGAGCTTGTGATCTACAAGTTTATCAGAACTCCATTTATCAGTAGTGCTGAAACTTTGAATCCTAGAAATGTCAGTAAAATAATATACATTTATAATATGTGTGCATATATTTTAAATATTTTATAATATCAACTACACTTACTAAGGCTTTTACATCTTCAGACTTTTATATACCTTAGGATATTTCTTAGAACATCAGAACTTAGATATTGTTTAGACTGTAATCATTTACCAGAGACACAATTAATTCTTATAGAGAACAGTCATTATAAAGAACATTTTTTAGTGGAAAGTTAGACCTGAAACCTGATTTTCTCATAACAAGAAGGCTATGAACCAGGTATACCTGTTTACCTTTAATGAAACACATAGCAGCTTTAACTAACTAAGGTACTGATTGATGAACACATAAGATGGATTTAACCTTTGGGGAAAGAATTGATAGTCTGCTGTTTCACTGCTGAAAAGCCTACAGTTAGCCTATCTGTCAATGTAATCAGACTTGAAAAGAATTCATTCAAATGACAGAAAATAGTCCATAATCATTTACCTGAATAGTTCTGCCAGACTCCTGTGGTCTCCATGCCGTGAATACAGGGGTTCTAAGATAGCAGCTATGGCTTCCAAGCCCAGAAAAAGAGAGGTTTTTCTGTGGAGGAGGTAGGGAGAGACTGACCTTACTTTTTCTAGGCAAAGTAGGGCAATTAACTCTCTGGGTCATGCTTGTACATATTTTGTGTGGGACACTGGCAGCAAATGAGAAATTGGAGAAGTCTTACTCAATGGTTAGCGTTATGTCAGTTCATGTAGAGTTGACTGTCACCATGTCCATTATCTTGTTGGAGACCTGCTAGGATCTGGGAGTCTATTTCTGTCATAAGTTTAAAGTTCTTAATTTCCGTTTAGAGTGAGACAGCTTGAGAACCATTACTTATTATGTGCAGTTCTGAATATCTCAAGGCTTATTCATATTTAACAGTTTTCTTTCTTTTTTATAATTATTACTATTTTTTATTTTACACATTGATCCCAGTTCCCTATCCCTCTTTCCCTCCCATGCCCCCCACATTCCCTCCCGTCTCATTGCCCACCCACTCCACAGAGAGAGTGATGCCTTCCTGTAGGGACCATCAAAATTTGTCATTTGGAGCAGGGTCTAGGCCCTCCCTCTTATCTCTAGGTTAAGGGAGTATCTCTCCATGGGGAATGTATTCACAAAGTCCTTTCGTTCACCAGGTTCCACTGTCAGAGGTCCCTTAGATTGCCCAGGCCTTCTAAATGAGACTCAATTCAGGAGGTCTGAGTCAGTCCAATCCTGGTTTTCCAGATATCAGTCTGGGGGTCATGAGTTACTATTTGTTTTGATCAGCTGTCTCTGTGGGTTTCTGTAGCCTGGTCTTGACCCCTTTGCTCATCAGTCCTCCCTCTCTGCAACTGAATTCCAGGAGTACAACTCAGTGTTTAGCTGTGGGTGTCTGCTTCTGTTTCCATGAGGTACTAGAGGAGGGCTCTAGGATGGCATATAAGGTACTAATCAATCTCATTATCAGAGAAAGGCATTTAAGGTATCCTCTCTATTGTTGAACTATTAGTGTGTGAGTTTTAATGGGAGCTTCAAGTTTTAGTAACATTTCTTTTACGAGTGTGGGTGCCTTTGTATTTGGGGAATAAATGTTCAGAACTCAGACTTTCTACTGATGGATTTCTCCTGTGATGAATATGAAATGACCTTCTTCATCTCTTTTGATTCATTTTGGTTTGAAGTCTAACTTGTTAGATATTAGGACAGCTACACCTGCTTGCTTCTTGGGTCCATTTGATTGGAATACCTTTTCCCAACACTTTACCCTGAGGTATAGTCTGTCTTTAAAGCTTAGAATTGTTTCTTATATGCAGCAGAAGGATGGATTCTGTCTTTGTATCCATTCTGTTAGCCTGTGTCTTTTTATATGTGAGTCAAGACCTTTAATGTTGAGGTAAGGACCATTGATTGTTAATTCTTGTTTCTTTTAGATTTGTTGTTGGCCGTGGTATTGTGAGTATATTTGTCCTGCTTTATCTTTGTGGTTCTTGTAAAGTGGGATTATCTATTGTCTATGTCTTTGTGAGTATAGTTAACTTCCTAGGGTTAGAATTTTCCTTCCAGAACATTCTGTAGGTCTGAATTTGTGGATATGTATTGTGAAAATCTGGCTTTGTCATTGAATATCTTGTTTCTCAGTCTATAGTGATTGAGTGTTTTATTGGGTATAGTAGACTGGGTTGGCATCCATTGACTCTTAGTGTTTGTTGAATATCTATCCAGGACCTTCCTGCCTTCAGAGTTTCCATGGAGAAGTAAGGTATAATTATGATAGGTCTGCCTATATTTATTACCATTTTCCTTCCCTGCTCTTAATACTATTTCCTTATTCTGCATGTTAGATATGTTAGATGGTTTGATTATTATGTGGCTAGTGTGCGTAGGTGGAATCTCTCTCACTTTACCCTGCTCTCCTGATGAGTGTAGATTAGGGGTTCCATGTTTATAACTCTAGATGATATGAACTCTCTTGGTGGACTCTCATGCAAAGACCCCAGCAGGGCCAACGATGTGGGAAAGGCAAGCTCAGGATGGTCTCAAGCACTCAGACAGACGACAGGCCTCAAATAATAAAAAATATTTCAGTATTTTACAATTCAAAATTTATCGAGCAAATGAATCAAAAAGAGAATAGAAAGAATTAATTTCAGGCAACAGAAATAGAAATAAAAAACTGTATTTATGATCTACGTTTACAAAATATTATAAAAAGTCAATTTCCCATTTATTTATTTGTGAAACTTACAATATGTGAAATTACTATCAAATATTCTTTAAAAACTGATTTTAGAAGAGGATAAAAGATATATGCTTGTTTACAAAAACATGCTATTATGCTGTGCATTTGAAAGTGAATAAAACATAACTTCTTAATTCTCTAGCTTTGGGAAGTTCATCATATGTCACACTGTAATGAGATAAGCTACTACAATTTGTAGCATCCATGTTATGCCTTTTAGCATACCACATCTTTGTGCTCACACTTCCTTTACTGTATAAAATAGATTCTGGAATCTTATGTTGTGTCAGGTACTTTGATAGCCAGAAGGTCAGTGATTATGACAATAACAGAAAAGCAAACCTGTCCTTTGTGGTACTTGTTGTCTGATGAAGTACTTAAAGATACCTTTAAACATTAAGTTCATTGAAGGAGGAAGGTGTATTGTTATCTTAGAGATACTCATTGAAAGCTGATGCCTCTGACTTAAGCAACACAATTCTATCTCATCAGTAATAAAGATTTTCTCTGTGTAAAATTTAAGGACAGTATCAAGTAGAAGAGATGCATAATGCCCCACAATCTTGAGAAGTTATAAGATAAGAAAGCTATCCTCACAAAAAAAAAAAAAAAAAGAAAGAAATTGAACAATCTCTCTTCTAATGACCAGTCCAGTTCAACAGCACTACTTAGTGCTACTCTAATATTACAGGTAGAAAACAATTTTTATTTTAAAAAATATCAGGTAAAAGGTGTTATGTTTTAGCAATGCATGCTCATTCTATAGAATTTTGATGTGAGTAAATAAAATGGACCTTAGGATTGAGGGAACTGATAATCTAGATTCAGACCAAATAAAGCATCAGCAAATACAGTATTATATGAGGCCATAATTTAAATTTTGAAGTTTTGGAAATATGTGATGTTCTAAGTTAAATTTCACACAATTGCATCATTCTATTGCTTGTTTGCTTTCTGACTTGGGAGTGTTATATTAAATATTTGAAGTAGAAACTGTGGTAATGGGAAAATCTGGAAGATAAAAGGCTTTGTCTCAAAGTATCAGTATAAGCAGAAATTATAAAATGTGTTCTATAAATAAGCCCATATTAACAAAGGAAATACTGTGGCACATGAGGTATATTTTGGAGTCAAAGTTCCCACATAATGATGTATTTCTGTTTTTATTTTCTATGCTTTGTTTAATATGGGAAAGACAAAAGGAGTCTCATTATGCACATGGCTTAGCTTTTGTAACTAGGAACTGAAACTTGAGCCTGAAATACATCACTCCATGGAAACAATTTTGATCATCAGCAGTTGTTTTCAATTAATTGCTATTAACTTAAGAATGCAAAATGCTGACTAATGTTTGAAAATAAATAATTCTATTGGTGTTGTTTACAGTAGTAAAAAAAAGGCAAAAGATATTAATCTACATAATCATTTGTTTAGCAAAATACAATTAATGTGTAAAACTGAAACTGATAGGAAATAATGCACAGCTGTAGAAAGAAGATTCCAGTATAGAGTTCAGTGACAGAGGAAACATTGTCATGCAAAAAGAAAAAAAAAAAAGATGTCCCAATATTATTTAATTGAGCAAACAAAGATGAGCAAACAAAGAGAGTGAAAACAAAACATGCCAAACAAAACATGCTCCAGAAGATAATCATGAATCTCAATGTGATAAGGGAGTATGTAATAGTATGCATTTGTCAAATGGATCTGAGATCTCCAGCGATCTTGCCTATACTATAGGTAGTAAAAGTAAAGGGTAGAAAGAACACATCTAGCCAAAGAATTAACCTTAAAAGGGAGTTTTCTAAGGTTCTTTTAAGTTGGTATGTAGAAAAGAAATATTAAATATCAAAATTGTAGTAGCAAGGGTTGTTATAGAGATGAGATGCAAATGTGGTATTATTGTATACTGTAAAAATGGAGCAAATTGCTTTATTTGGATGGTATGAGAGGTTTCTTCCAATGAGTCATATTGCATGAAAAAAGTAAAAATGAGGATAAGAAACAGGCTGAATTGTTTTGTTTGAACTTAAATAGTGACTATAAAATATAATGAGCAGTGGTGGCATATACTTTGAATCCCAGCACTTGGGAGGTAGAGGCAGGTAGATCTCTGTGAGTTCAAGCCAAACCTGGTCTACAGACTGAGTTCCAGGGCACACTCCAAAATGACAGAGAATCCCTGGCTGTCTCAGAAAAAAAAAAAAAAATAGATGTAAGATGGTATCTCAAAGTTGTTTTAATTTGCATTTCCCTCATGATTAAGGTTGTTGTACAATTTCTTAAATGCCTTTCAGCCATTTCGGATTCCTCTACTGAGAATTCTCTGTTTAGTCCTCACATTTAATTGAATTATTTTGTTTTTTTGGTGTCTAGCTTTTTGAGTTCTTCGTATGTTCTGTCAGATGTGGGGCCGCTGAAGATCTTTTCCCATTCTGTGTGCTACTGTTTTGTCTTGTTGATGGTGACCTTTGCCTTACTGAAGCTTCTCAGTATCAAAAGGTCCCATTTATTAATTGTCAATCTCAGTGTATATGCTGATGGCGAAATGTTGAGGAAGTGGCCTCTTGTACCAATTCATTGAATAGTACTTCCCCATTTTTCTTCTAAGAGGTTCAGTGTGGCTGGATTTTTGTTGAGGTCTTTGATCCATTTGGACTTAAGTTTTGTGCATCGGAATAGATATGGATCTATGTTCAGTCTTCCACATGTCAGCATCCCGTTATGCCAGCATCATTTGCTGAAGATGTTTTCTTTCTTTCTCTGCATAATTTTAGCTTCTTTGTCCAAAATCATGTGTTCATAGATGTGTGGATTAATATCAGGTCTTCAAATTGATTCCATTGTTCCACCTGACTGTTTTTGTGCCAATATCAAGCTGATTTTTTTTAATTATAGCTTTATAGTAGAGTTTGAAGTTAGACATGGTGATGCTTCCTGAAGTTCCTTTATTGTACAGGATTTTTATGGATGTCCTGGGTTTTCTATTTTTCCATACAAAGTTGAGTATTGTTATTTCAAGGTCCGTGAAGAATTTTGCTGGGAGGGGACTGTATTACATCTGTATATTGCTTTTGGTAAGATTGCCATTTTTACTATGTTGATTCTACCTATCCATGATCATGGAATATAATTCCATTTTCTGGTATATCCTTTATTTTATTTTTTTTCTTTAAAGACTTAAAGTTCTTGTCATACAGGTCTTTCACTTGTCTGGTTAGAGTTACCCCAAAATCTCTTATGTTATTTGTTTCTATTGTGAAGGGCGATGTTTGATTTCTTTCTCAGCCAATTTATCATCTAAATATATTAAGGCTACAATTTTGTATGTTTGTTTGTTTGTTTGTTATGAAAGTCATATATCCTGCCACTTTGCTGAAGTTGTTTATTAGCTGTTGAAGTTCCTGGGCATACTTTCGTGGGTCACTTAATGTAAACTATTATAACTTCTCCAAATCGTGAATGTTTGGCTTCTTCCTTTCCAATTTGCATGCCCCGATCTCCTTCTTTTGTCTTGTTGCTCTAGCCAGAACTTCAAGTACAATATTAAAGAGATAAGGACCTTGTCTCACTCCTGCTTTTAAAGTAATCCCTTTGAGTTTCTCTCCATTTAGTTGTATCTTGGCTGTTGGTTTGCTTGTATATTGCTTTTTATTATGTTTAGGTATGTTCCTGTTATTCCTAATCTCTCCAAGACCTTTATATCATGAAATGGTGTTAGATTTTGTTGAAGGCTTTTTTTTTAGCATCTAATGAGAGGATTGACCCTGTGGTTTTTCTTTTTCAGTTTGTTTATATGGTGGATTACATTGACAGATTTTCATATATTGAACCATCCTTATGTCTCTGGGATGAGGCCTACCTGATCATGGTAGATGATTTCAAATAAGTATTCTTCTGGATTTTCAGAATTAGGTTGGACATTGTACTCTTATTAAATTATTTATTAAAAGACCATGCCACATCAGAGTTAACTTTTAATTTTTAATTGAGTCTCTAGTACTATACAAAAAAAAAAAAAAAAAAAAAAAAAAACACAAAAACAAAACTTATTTTGACAGAAAATAGTCCCTTGTAATGTTCCTTACCAGTAAGTATGGCAACAACACAGGATACTTCACAGTATCTTGATTTCTTTAGTAGTAAATACATTTTACACAATGTGAAGCTTAATCTCCTGTGTAAGAAATCCTCATTTTCTCACTGTCACCCACCCAGGCAAGCTGGAAGAAGTTAAGGTGAAGAAACAACTCAGTAATGAAGAATGCAGGAACACTAAGGAAATAATTTTGCCCAAGAAATTGATGTGGAATAAAAAAGAAGAGGAAATTACTTTTAATTATGGTAAACTTGCTAGAAGGAGTATATTATTCAGTTGGATGTTAGTTTCTGCCTCATTCCATTTTCAGCAAGACCTGTATTAACAGAAACCAAGATACTTGTGTTCTGACTAATTAAAGAATAAAGATCAGTGCTCTCCCAATGGGCAAAATAAAACAAAATATTTGAGAACAGAGATTGAATCTATTTTTACTAATGATATTCATTTTTTGTTGGGGCATCTAATCTGTGTCAAACAAATATTTATCCAACTGAAATCCCATAGAATTTCAGTACCATTTATAGGGTACCTTTCTTGTAATATAGTGATTTTTTTTTAAACTTAAATTTCATGGAGTGTATCAAATTTCCCACTAGTAAAAATGAAACACAGTAAAATTAAGCTTCATAAGTATTATTAAATTTTATCATACTTTCAATTTGCATGAGAAAAAACATGGCTGAATTATCAAGTTTACAAAATTTAAGTTGCATGAAATATATAAACCAAGAATATTTTTTTAAGGAAATGTTATAAGACCTTAAGGCAACATTAGAAATATAATTGTTTATATAGAACTTTCAAATATGGGTTTAAATAACCATGAAACACAAAAGAGTGCTTTTCTGTATTTTGTATTTGACACATGCATTTTCTTATGGTATATTTACATTGACATCTATGCCATTATACATAGTTTAATGTAGCTGAAAAAGTGTTCTGATTTTCCTGCCTTACTTTGCATTTTCTCTTTGATATTCTCAGTAGCTTGTGTAGTTAAGTTTTCTGCTCAGTATATTTCTATTTTGTGACTTTGTTTCTTAAACCAGGGTGTAATTGCTTTTGTATTGCATGAGACTCCTGTCTGCTCATTTTTAGACACTACTTTCTGAGGTGCACACTGCCAACTAGAGCTGTGTACAGGGCTCTATGGCACCATTTAAAGAGATATTTTTCAATTTAACTTTTCTTATTGTCTAAAGACTTTTATTAAAATCAAATTGAAGATGTCATCTCTATAATATAAATGTTGCTACTTACTAAAATCCATCATTGGGACTATACTCTAATAGTGTAGAGTCCATCATGCTTAGTAAACTCTTTCAGTCATCAGTCCTCTTCCTGTTAGCCCAGATTCTTACTGAGTTACCCCTCCAAGCACACCTCTGTTAATTGTAAATGAAAAGATGTTCTAAGTGTCCTGTACTTCTATGAAATTTTATAACTCTGTTCTTTCTTGTGCAATTTCACATTCTTTAATTTCCTTAGATCCCTGCTGTTTTAGTGTATCTTATGTGACTATAACACAAGGGTAAATACTGAGTATTTTACTGAGTAATTTTTTACATGAGTTTTTTTTTCTTTTCAGTTCATAGTTATAAACATTAAGCCTTTATTTGGCAAGGATTTGGAGCAGCATTTTTAACAATGATGTGGAAATGCAGACAAATGATCCCCGTGAATGTATACCATTCCATGCACATTTAGCTTATTCCCTTGAAACCTGAATACAGTAGGAAGGGAGAGTACTCTCATTGACATGAAGAATTTCTTTAATTATCTGGCTCCCATTATGCCACACCAGAAATAACACTCAAAGTCTCAACCCATAGACACTGTTCTGTATATGCTTATGTTGAGCATTGGTCTCTGAGAATTTTACTCTGGGTATGTCTCTATCATAGCACTTAGCATTATCTAAAATCCAAATACTGGATATTTAAGTGCAAGATAAGTTGACCTATAGTAGTTAATATGATGACAACACTTAGAAGAAGTTAATATACCTATACACCTTAGATAACATTTTAAAAAGATATTTTGGTTTTATTTGTTACTACTAATAAAATAATTATTTCAAGTAGATGACATTATTTTATTATAAAATATCTGTACCAAATTATATATTTAATACTTACCTACAAACCTTAAGAGTATTTATATTAAATTTTGTTTCTTTTTCATTTTAGAGATGTTATAGGGATGAAAAAAATCATATTTGTATTACAATATCTTCTTTTCAAAGAAACTAAATATCTTATATTCTTAAGTCTGATTTCACATTAAAATGTCATCATAAATAAAGTAGTCATTGAAATTATAGAAGCAACAATGTCCTTTCTTTTATTACTAAACAATTTTTGTAGTCTGTGTATGTGTGTGTGTGTGTGTGTGTGTGTGTGTGTGTGTGTGTTTATAAGAATAGTAAATACATGCTTCCCTCTGCTCTCCTGATGTAAGAAATCTCTAGATAGATACAGTAATTTTCCTATTGGTTATTTTTCTTCCTCTTCATAGAAGACTATGTATTTCTATTAATGAGTCATAAATTTGTATATCATATTAAACTTGATTACCATTTATTAATTTGTATATATTCAATACCTATGTATATTTCTATTGGTCTGAAACCCAAATATTATTTTAGAAAATTGAGCCAGTTCTCTTCATGTATGGAGCTTAAACTCTGCTAAAAGTAAAGAAGGAAAAAAAAACATTTAACAGGAATTAAATCATACAGCCTGTTCCAAAATGTTTATTCTCATAGAACTTCTGGTTCAAAGATAACTTAAGTCACATAAGAAGTACTATTTGAAAAGATCATGATAAAGGAGAATGATAATAGAAATTCCTCTGCCCATAGTCTTATAATTTACTAAGGAAGAGGAGGTAGGAAGATTGCAAGAGTCAGAAGTGCTGGACATATGCAGGGAAACATTGTTTACTTGATATAACAAGTTGTACACAGGAGCCTGCAGTGTCTGTGACTGCAGTTTAGTACCTCTAAAGATGGAGCCAAACAAAAACCCAACATGTTTCATGAATCCATGAAGTCTCACCTCTGACTTAAAAGCTACTGGAAACTTTTATCATCTGTGAGTGAGAGAGAGCCAAATTTTTATAGGGATACAAGCACCAAGAGCTTATCTTTGTTCCAGTAGATAAGCCAATACCTGTGTGTATGCAACATACCAGGAAGCATTGAGTGAATTTATTGGGAGTAGGAATAGGAGAAGGAAGAGAATGCAAAGTTAGGGAGGGAAAGTAGAGCAAGGATTGCGGGGGGTGGGGGGGCTGGAGGGGTGTTTGAGTGAAACATTATATATGAATATAAAATTCTAAATAAAAAAAGCAATTAATTGTGTTTTCCATAAGTAACTCAATTGAAGGAATGAGCAGTCTAAGGGACCTCAGACAATGGAGCCAGGATGTATTCCTGGTCCACCAAAGTACCTTGCAAACACATCCCCCATGGAGGAATAACTGCCTTAATCTAGAGACAGGAGAGAAGCCATAGTCCCTACTTCACAAGACCTGTCAGATCTACATGACCCCAACTGGATAGCATTCCCCTACATATGGAATTGGGATGGGGGGAGGGAGGGGAGGGTGGTTAGAGTGCATGTGAGAGGGCAGAGAGGGTAAAAGGGAGTGAAGGAGGGAAGGAGTGAGTGAGTGAGTGAGTGAGTGAGGGAGGGAGGGAGGGAGGGAGGGAGGGAGGGAAAGGGAAAGAGAAAGGGAAAGGGAATTGGGATCGACATGTAAAATAATAAATTAAATTAAAAAAAAATGCCTTGACTCCAAAATTTAAGTTCAAGGATAAGTTACTAGGGAAAAGGATTTCTATTTTTGTTTCCAGAGAAAATGAAAAGCTGTGGATGCCTTCCAGACTGATGTGGTTTGATCAAGCCAGACCGCCTGAAACAGAGTACCAGGTGATACTACATTCAAAACAGCTGGACAAAGTAGGCTTACAGACTACAGCAAGGATTTCTGCATCTTCTTAGAATCCCCCATGACAGCACCCCTTACCAGCAGGAAGTAGTTTGGAAAGAACGATGCCCAAATTCCCAAATATTGTCTATAAATGTTTGTTTTCATTTAAATGGACTTGGATATATATATATATATATATATATATATATATATATATATATATATATATTACCAAAACAGTCATTATTACAAAAAAATGTTTTTTGATTATTTATTTTGTTGAAAGACTCCAGGGTTGATTAGAACAACACATAGTTTTTAGTTTGTTGTGATGAGAAAGACTGCTTTATTGATGTCTAGCTGAGATGAAATTTAACTTTTTGTCCTGCATCTAACTCAAGAGTCCTGTTAATATAGAACTGTGCAATAATACTAATATTTTGCACTGTGAGTTTAACCCAGGGCACTAGGAAAATTATGCCACTGTAGGCATAACAACACAGAAGCTTATTATTAATTATAAATGCTCAACCAAAAGTTCAGGTTTGTTACTAGCTAACGTTTATATTTTAAATCAACCCATATTACTTATCTATGCCCTGCCATGTGACTAGGTGCCTTTTCTCAACATGGCAAGTCTATCTCCTGTATCCTCTGCATCTCCTCACGGCTCCCAAGATTCTTCCCCTTCTTCGCATTATCTTTTTGTGCCAGTCCCACTTAACCTCTATCTGTCCAGATATGGGCCAGTCTTCTTCTTTATTAAACCAGTCACAGTAACATATATTCACACAATTTGAAGGAACATTCTACAGGCAAGCATCAAAAAACAAAACAAAACAAAACAACAAAAACAAACAAACAAAACAAAAAACTGAGCTAAATCCAAGCAAATAAATCATTTAACTATTTTATTTAATGAATAATACTTATATTTATGGCTACACCCTCATTCCATTGTCTGTTCTGGATGTTATTCAATTAAAAACAAAAAGGTCCCTGTTTTGTCATAGTGAGGCATATGAAATGAATATAAATAAAATATTTCACATTCTCCACTATTTAATTCCATTTCACATTCTACAATGAAACCTCAGAGACAGGAAATAGTATTTCCTGCAGAGTATTTCTGTAGTTACTGATGAAATCTATTTACTTACTAACCAATTTTTTCTTCATAGATAAAATTGGCTATGGTCCTTTTTCATTCTGTTCAGTATTTGTTAACCATTGATGTAAATTATACTAATACTATGTCCTCAATTGTTCTTCTGTTTATGATACAGGCAGATATAATTTGTTCAAAAGAAAAAGTCCAGTCCTTACCAAAGACCATACAGGGCTGATTTAAAATAGTGAATAGTTGCCACATAAATTCCTTTAAAAACATTATGTAACACCTGGGTATATGCATATAAATTATATGCAAAGTTGTTTTAGCCCATGTACTCATACTACATATTCAATAATAATAGATGAATCTGTGCAGTGATTTTAATAATTTCACACCAAACAACAAAGTGTCAACCAGGAAGGCAAAGGGGCATGAAGGCTGAGCATTGCAGTTGAGGTTGCTAACCCACACAACCATTTTTAGTGACATCTAAATTTGTGTATACAAAAAAAAGAGTCAAAAACAAATAAAATAATTTCTTTATATAAGTATCACATTTTTTCAACACATATAATTTGAAATATAAAAACATCTATGCCTTTAAATAGAAATGATACCCAAAGATACAGAATCTTTTGTGTGTGTGTGTCTGTGAGTGAGAGAAAGAGAGAGAGAGAGTTAAGGAGGGAAAGAGTGAGAGAAAGATAGAGAAAGGTATACATGAGTGTCTTGTATCTGGAAAAGCAGGAATGTCAATGCCTTCAGGCTCAAGCAAAGTATTTTTAAGTATCCTAGGACATAAGTGGTTAGGTCATCAAATTCAGTATTTTATTCTGAAATGAAATTTGATTCAAAGGGGAGTACAAACTGTAAATTTGCATTGTATACCCAGACATTTATGAAGTTTGGATTTAATACAATCATGAGTTTGTTATCAGAACAAAGAAATTAATATGAAACAGTATTTGTAGTAGTACTACATATTCGATTCAAACTTTATCATTTGTCCTTCATGTTTTCACGAACTATAATACACTCTATGTTGTCATATTGTTTTTAACCATCATTCCTTATGTTTCTCTAGAATTGGTGAACAGCTACTATATTTAATTCCTTATTTTGTGATTATTTCATTCATCCATGCATGCAGAATTAAGATGTGCATTACAGTTATTTGTGTATTAAAAAGCTCTGCTGTTCTCATGCCTGTGTGGGTAGAGTTAGTTCTGTTTGTCAAAATAGTGCTTCAAATAAGTAAAGCTTGTTGCTACTAACTGCATGACTGAGTGCAATTGATGCTTAAAATATGTACAAAAATTATATATCAGTTAAGCAAAAATTATGAAAAAGAGAAAGGTGTGGTGGTGCATACATTAAATGTTGACATTTAAGGGGCAGAAGCAGAGAGGCAGGTGGATCTCTTTGAGTTCAAGGACATCCAGGTCTACATAGTGATTGTTGTTCTTTTGCTCCTGCTATGGGTAATGAAACCTGATCCACCAAACTCAACAAACTCACCAACACAAGAAAAGTAGTGGGAAAGGGAGCAAAAAGAGGGAAGCAGAATGGAAAGAAGAAGAAGAAGACGAAGAAGAAGAAGAAGAAGAAGAAGAAGAAGAAGAAGAAGAAGAAGAAGAAGAAGGAGAAGAAGAAGAAGAAGAAGAAGGAGGAGGAGGAGGAGGAGGAGGAGGAGGAGGAGGAGGAGGAGGAGGAGGAGAAGAAGAAGAAGAAGAAGAAGAAGAAGAAGAAGAAGAAGAAGAAGAAAGAAAGAAAGAAAGAAAGAAAGAAAGAAAGAAAGAAAGAAAGAAAGAAAAAGGAAGAAAGGGCAGGAGGCACTTGTTTCACTTGTTTATATTGAGAATGAGAATGGCTTGGAACGAGTCTCAGCAGTTGGGGCCATTGAAACTGGATTCATGGAGCTGCCGTTCGTCCCAGTTCCACATGGTTTCTGCATATAGAGCCCTTATGCAGCCACCTAACGCATGCATGACACAGCCATGATGGTTTCTGCATGCAGAATCCTTATGCAGTCTCCTAACTCATGCACGATGCAGCCGTGAAATCTTTGACATGTGCCAGTGATGAGTGATCACCTGTCAAACATGGATGCCAGGCAGGAAGCAAGCCTGAGGATTAAAGAGGTCCCTCAACCAGGAAAGGATATCTAAGAGAAGTCCCATCACTAGGAGAGGACAGGCACAGAGTGACAGGTTGGTGGTAGAAGGCCCAGGCCCAGTAGATGACTGTGGCAGAGTGACAGGCAGGTGCTGAGGAGAAACCACTGGGCAGGAGGACAGGAGTGGAGGGCAGGCACAGGGCCAGATTTCTCAGGACCAGGGGAGAAGAGGAAGCCAGAATATCAATAGTGATATCCAAAACATCCAAAGTAATATAATGTGACCTTGTCTCAAAAATAAATAAAGAATGAAGGTAAATGATACATGTAAGAGTAGAAACATGAGGGACTGAGAAGACTGAGCTGGGTGAGGATGGTGGTGGAAAGCAATGAAAGACATATCTTGATAGAGGGAGCCATTATGGGGTTAGGGAGGAATCTGGTGCTAGACAAATTCCCAGGAATCCACAAGTATGAATCCAGCTAAGACTCCTAGCAATAGTGGAGAGCATGTCTGAACAGGCCTTCCCCTTTAATTAGATTAGTGACTTCCCTAATTGTTATCACACAGCCTACATCCAGTAACTGATAGAAGCAGATTCAGTGATCCACAACCAAGCACTGGGATGAGCTCCTGTAGTTCATTTGAAGAGAGGGAGGAAGGATAATATGAACAAGGGGGTCAAGATCATGATGGGAAAATCCACAGTATTGGCTGACCTGAGTTAGTGGGAGCTCATGTACTATGGTCTGACAACTGGAGAAACTGCACAGAACAGAACTAGATCCTCTGATTGTAGGCAACAATTATGTGGTTTGATCAGTTTCGGGACCAGGATCTATCCTGAGTGTATGAACTGACTTTTTAGAGCCCTTTCCCAATGGTTAGAAATCTTGCTCAGCCTTGGTACAGAGGCAAGGGGATTGGTCCTGTCTCAAGTTGGTATGTCAGAGTTTGGTGACTCACCAAGGAAGAAGGCCTTACATCCTGTGAGGAGTGGATATGGGGAGAAAATTGGAGGAAGGTGGGGGACAGAAGAAGAGGAGGGAGGTGGAACTGGACTTGGTAAGTGAAATGAAAAAAAAAATTAAATAAAAAAGTTAAAAAAAATAACATGTGAGAACAAAATAGGACAAAAATGTGTTACTATAAAATCAAAAGTTACTTTCTATCTTCCAGTAACCTAACCACCAAAGGTTAATCTTACCTTTTTATATTTATTCACTATCCATTCTACTGTCTTTGTCTACCCGATATCATCCTCATAATTCTCCCTAAGAACTTCTGCCTTCTTTTTTTATCTGAAGCTTCTTTTTGAGACCTGTAGAATGTCCCTAAGACTTCTTTTGGTTAATAGTTTTGTCATAATTCTGTTGAGTTTGTGGATTCAGGGAACCATGTTCCATGGGTTATTTCTACATATCAACCAGGCTTACAAGAGGTTATTCACCACAACAATATGGCTAAAATAGATCCTGTCAGGGAGTTTCACATATTAGCTTAGTTTTTGAAAAATCACTAAATTTAACCCATCATATTAAAATTTAAGGTAATCAGATATAATTTTATTATGAAGATAAATATTATGAAAGAATTTTGAACTATGTATAAATTTAATTGAGTTAATTGATGTATCAAGACAGACTGAATGTAGGAAAATGCCCTCTCACTCAATGAGATTTAACACAGACTTGGACAGTTTCAATATCTGGTATATGATAGTTATTCTGTTCTTGTAGTGGATTTCACTTTTCTGAATTTTCTTATCTGTTTTTCACAGGTAGAAAGAATCTAGTATTTCTCTCAAATTTATATGTATTACTATGGAACTATCAGCATTTGTTTTATTCTTGGGGTTTTACCAGAAACTATATACATTTTATTAATTAAATTGCCTTGTTAAACACATTATGGTCTTTCCTAGTTGATTCTTGTTCCTTTATTCACACTAGATTCTAACTTTCTGGCACAAGATTTCTCTATAGGTTCTTCATATGTTTCTAGTGCCATCTTTAATAGGGTGCAAGCTTTCAATTTACTGAGGTACTGATGATAAGTGGGTTTATTTTATTATTTATATTTTAGATGTTTTTCTTTTGTCCCCTTTTACTCACTCCTTCCATCATAGTCTCAGCTATTTCTGTCACCACAAATTTTAACTCACGTCATTCTTCAGAATTCTTCAGTTGCTTTCTTGATGATATAAGCTCTCATTGCGACAGCTGAAGTCACTGCTACCATCTTTGATAAATACAACCCTAGAGAACTACATGTTAGAAAACTCTTATTGGGCCTAATGTTGCCACACCCAGGGTTAGAGCAGAAAGGCATCTGTCTTCAGTCTTAAAGAAAGTTACATAGCCAGAATGCCTGTGAGGTATGGGGAAAAATGGTTGTATTTACAACAAACCCAACACAGATTTTAGTTGTATCTGTCATGGGCCTACACCTTGTAAAATTTAGTTAGAGCTATGGCTAGGCATATGTCACCTAGTTTATAATGTGACACCTCCTCAAGAGCTCACAAAGTTAAGTAGCTTGTTCAAGATAGTCTATTGAAGAAAGTGGAAAAGAATATGGGTATGTACAATAAAAAAAATTAACACAATACCAAGTTTTAATATAATTCTATTCTTAAAATAGTTAGGGTTGTTTATTTCTCTCTCAAATATACAAATAGTCATCTCAGTTGAACCTTCCATGCATTGATTCTTAAGATTTTATAATATTAACTAATATTATTAATGAAGAACCATTCATGCATGTACATTTAAAAATTAGCAGCACTTTACATTAGTCTGAAGAATTAAGCTAATATATTTCCTTAAAATTCTGTACTACAACCTTCTGCCCCTATATTTTAATGAGTAAATCTTGAGATTTAGACTTGTAGATTAATAATAGAACACTTGGATAACATACCAACTGACTGGCTTCCATCACAGTCACACTAAGAAATAAAAGTGACTCTAACTTAAGCATAGTAAACTCATGAGGGGTTTTCTGCCTGTTCTTGATGTCTGCTGGCATTTACCTCCATGTTTACCATAGGCTAAAACTTAAAGACTTTTTATAGAAAGCTTAATTACACCATAATACAAAAAATGTTCATATATTTTAATTTAAACAAATGTTAAAGATACCATTAAATTGTTTCTAGAGAGAATTCAGTTCTATATTAACACACTCAGCCAAGCATGCTCATGCACCAAGAGGCTGCCAAAGTGAATTTATAAGTAGACACAATACTGCCTTGAGGGAGGAAGGATAACATTGCTTCAATTAGAAATAGTTCACGTGTACATCTGGTTATTTGTGGTTGGGCAGCATGGAGTAATTTAGCTGACACAGCTGTCAGTAGTCTAATACTTACAACATAACAAACAAGGCCAAGGATATTGAGTGGCAGAGAACTTGGTGAGTTTCTTGGTAGACTAGTCAGAAAACACATAAATGTAACACAAATAATAAAAGACCCATAGACAGATACTGGGGTTCAAGCTTCAAGTTAAAGATCAGAGAATCAAAGCAGCTGGCCACTAGCTCTTACCTCTACCTCTGGCTGAACTGGAAATACTATCTCTAGGAATCCTCAGAGGCAAAAGGTCTGAGACCATTTCTCCTCCTGCCTGATACTCCTTTCTCACCACAGCCATGTCTTTCTGTCTCTACCTCCCTAGTGCTGGGATTAAAGGTGTGTGATCCCACATGATGGGATCAAAGTTGTGAGTACTGTTACTCTGACTGTTGTGTAGGCTAGGGTGGCAAAATTTAATAAATCATAAATAATATATCACAAAAAATTTTTCAATAGTTCTCACTTCCGGTTTCCTTCTTGTGCTCTTTCTGACACTCAAAGAAAAGATGTAGCTCATGATCATCAATTCCTTGATGAGCTTACATTTAATTTGCAAAAGTCATTTAACTGAATGAGCAGTTTCACCTTATACTTGGATTTCTATGTTGTTTTTGAAGAGAATACCTCAAGGTTGCTTTCTGTTGCTGTCATAAATACTATTATCAAGTCAAATTGGGGAAGGAAGGGATCCTATGATTTGTACTTTCATATCACAATTTATTATTGAGGAAAGTTATAGCTGGAACTCAAGCGGTAACTGAAGAAGAAGTCATAGAACACTGCTTAATGGCTTACTCCTGGGGTTCTTGCCAGCCAGCTTCTGTATGCAGCCTAATTATAGGACTATCTATAGCCACCTAGACCCTCTTTTGTCAACTACCAATCAATAGAATGCCCCCCACAGGCATGCACATATGCCAATATGATGGAAGCAATTCCCAGAGATTACCTCATATAACTCTTGACAGTGTGAGGCTCAGAGCTCAAGATAATTAGCAGAGGATTCCATAGACCTTATCGTAGTACACTAATGTTCCTCATATGGAAGGAACATTTAATTTTCCTGATTCTGCCCATTGGTTCTCTCCAGGACCTTTATAGTTAAGTGATATAATGCTTGAACACACATTTGAAAATGAAAGACTTTAAGCAATTTACATATGTAAATGTTAGTCTCTTCTCTAAACAACCAATAGGCACGCTTTACAGCTGTCTGGACATTCCTTAGCATAGTCAAATCTACCGATATATATATATATATATATATATATATATATATGTATGTATGTATGTATGTATACATATATAGTATATATAATGTGTGTATGTATATATATGTGTTTGTGTGTACATATCAATACACACATATGAATATCCACATACAAAGAGAAAATTTAAAAAAAAACAGCAGAAAGATACATTCCTCAATTATGTCAATAAGCATTGACCACAGTAGTGTTAGATGCCACAGGTCCTTCATGTATTTTTGGCTTAAGAGTGATATCTTTTATTTATTTATGTAACATATTTCTATCTTGTACCAAATGGTCTTAAAGTAGAAACAATCCTAAGAGTTTTTGATGGGAGATGTCATTCTGTAAATATGTTTCTCATACTGGTTAATGAATAAATCACTGTTGGCCAATAGGAAAGCAAGAGAGGAGGGACTAGGACACAAGGAGGAAATAGAAAGTAGTAAGAAGGAGTCAACATGAAGAGACTGGAGAGAGCAAAACCACCAGCTGCCTCTCTCCAGTAAGATGAAACAACGTGGAATTACATACATTAACAGAAATGGGTTAATACTTAAGACAGAGCTAGCTGATAAGGAACTATTACCTGGCTAACAGCATTATATCTAATACAGAGTCTCTGTGTGTTAATTGGGGCTGGCATGGTGGCAGGACAAGACCAGTGGTGGGAGGAAAAACCTTACTCCATACAAATTCTTTTACTTTTCTTTAGAATCCATAGAAGGGAAGAGTGGATTATTAGTATATTTAAATTCATGACATCTTTAAGCATGGATTTATTTTCTCTTCAACACCCAAAACAACTAAGTTTATCACTTTCACTGAGGCTCATTTTTCTTCCCTTCTTTACTGGCAGAGTCTTTTGTATAGTAAAGCTACAGCCAATGTGCATGTAACTGTGATTTAATCACTGAAAATCTTGGTGTACTCTGTGGTAATGTTCCAATTTTTCTGGATATATACCAAGCTTTTTATTTTTATTTTTTTAAATCATTGTCAATATTTGCTTACTAAGAAGAATTGCATGCTAACTTTTCCTTATTATTTGAGTGGTTGTATTCACAATTTCCTGACAATCCTAGGAATATAAATTGTCTGTCATAATGACTATGTGCACCATGGTTTCACTAGTTGAAGCCCCCTGAACTAACTGACATTTTTTTCCTTCTGTACATGCAGTTATAACTTCAGTGTTAATTATGAATTGAGTATTGAGAACAGCAGAAAATTAATGACTGCTTCTGACACCTTGCATTGTTACAGTCTTTGTGATTCAGAGAATGCAAATAAAATTTTGCCTGCTTACAACTGATGAATTTCAGGGAGAGATTGCACTTTACTCTATTTTGATACTTTTTTAATTGAATGAGTACATGAGATAATCATCAAACAACTTGCCCTTTGAGATCTGCATATGTCTTTTGAATATATAGTTAGGAATAATGCCATTGCTGCTCATTTAGGTAATTTTCATTGGGAATGATGCTTTAGATTCCTATCTCTAATGAGTGATCTTACATTTTTGAAACCAATTTCCAGTTTTTCTCTTAATTTCTGTGTCTTAGATTTTATTGCTATTTAATTCTAGCTATTAATAAAGACATAGTAATTAATGAATGAAGAGAATGTTTTTATAGATGTACAGATAATTTTGTGTAAGTCAGAAACATGAAGAATGAGATTTTCATAATTAATTCAATGTATTCTAATTTTGAACATAGTTGCAAGACAGCTTTTACAGTCATGACTATTTTATTATTTTAAAGGCATACCCCCTCAAACTCCAAATTTTCTAAACTAAACTTTTGGAAATATTCACTGAGTATCTAAATTTTGATTGGAGCTCAGTTGGTACAAACTTTCATAAGTTTAAGGTCCCCTGGGCAGTAATTTGAATCCCTGAGTGGAATCTACTCATTTGAAACCATAAATAATTTTAGGCAATTTTCATGCTCAAATAGTCATGAAATTGAGGGGGCTTTTTGCTTCAGTAAATCATACACATTTTCTATTTTTCTAAACTCTTTTTCCTTTGAGCAAATGTGGCATGTGTTTCCTAAATTATTTTTGAAGAACAGCTTTGGTAAGGAGTCAAGGATAGGAAAATTTTGCAATAATTTATTTTCAACTTTACTTAACGGAAGTAAGAAAGATTTTAAAATGCCATTAATTAAGTGATCTAAACAAAAAAAAAGAAGCCATATAAACATATAAACATATGAAATAAAAATTTTTATTAGCTTTATTTCTAGATCAAATACCATGTTTAATATTATTCCCAAGACAATGTTACATAATAGACAAAATTATTTCATTGATTTATATTTTGAATATCCAGTCATTATTTACAATTTAAAATTATTGATATCATGGATATTACATGAATTCTATAATTCAATATATTGTATTGATATAACAATTTTAACAAATATCATAAAAAGTCTGTACAAATACTGGTTCACTTTGCAGCTTCCTATTGCTTTTTATATGTGTTTGTTTCAAATGCAAAATTCTACCACAGGAAAATTTATAATTTATCTATTTCATATATTAGCTAGGTAGAGATACTTTATGCTATCTAGAAAAATTTGTATTATTATACTTTGTACATAGTTATTTCAGAACACATTAATCAAGAAATAAAATAGTTACTTAATTGGTATTATCATTTTTCTTGTAATTTATTAAGATATGCATTCATAAGCAGGCCTTCAGAATAGATTTTAATTTCATATTAATAAGAAGTATTTTTGCTATAATGCCATCTGCTGTAAATATAAACTCTATAGAATATTGAAGTTATTTCACATTTACATTAGAATTGATGTAAAACAATATGTTCAAGGGACATATTGATGAAAATATTTACATCTCTGTGTTTTATCATATACACACCAAACACACATACACACATACACTCACACCACATATATATATATATATATATATATATATATATTCATACATACATACATGCATACATATATACATATAAATTTACCCTGAAAGACAATCAGGACCATGATAGAGATTGACTTCTTCTAGGACTGATTAGAAGAAAAATATTGCATATAAGAGGAATTAGAAGCACTATTGTGATTTTACCATAAGGATGATAAGCAGCTTTCTGTTTAGCATTGGAAATTGAAATGAATGGCAGTAGGTATGAGGTCAAAGAAACTAAAAAATTCGGTGCCTGAAATCTATTAAGAGAAATGACAACTAAAAAAATTAGTAGGGTAGGGGGGTTTGTCTACAGCAGTCTTAAGTGATGCAGGCTCTTAAATCTTTGCATATGGGTGGTACACCGTGATGAATAAATATGCTCCAAACTAACATACAATCACACAATGTATTCTTTAAAATGTAAAGGCAATACTAATACACACATTATAGTATTTTACCTGTAAATGCTGAGAACTAAGGAGTTCCTTTACTAACTGGAAGAATGTGAACATTTTCTTTTTTTGTTTTGTGTTTTTGTTTTGTTTTGTTTTTGATGTTGTTTTTTATTGCTTGTTTATTTATTTATTTTTGGTTTACTTATCGATCCCAGTTACCTCTCCCTCTCTTGCTTTGTCCTTCCCTCACTCCCTCACTCCCTCCCTCTTTTCCTCTCTCACACCCTCATATGCACCACAACCACCATCCTCTCCCACCCTCCCCCACTCTATATGCCCTCCAGGATGGGTCATCTAAATCTGTCAACATTTGGGAAAGGGGACTAGGACACCTCTAACACATCTTCTTTATCCATTCCTCAGTGGAGGGGCATCTAGATTGCTTCCAGCTTCTTCATATTACAATTAATGCTGCTATGAACATAGTTGATCACATGTCTTCATTGCATGGATCTGGATCATTTGGGTCTACTTATGGCTTAAGTAGGGGAATTGCATGCCTAAGAGGGGGATTGTACATGGGAAGTGGGGGAGCAGTGAATGAAGAGAGAACAGGGAGAAAGAGAAGGGGAGGAGAGGAAAGCACATGTTACAAGGAAAATTGAGTCAGAGTAGGAATAGAAGACAGAAGAGAGAAAGATTGAGTGAGAGAAAGAACAAATATAAAAGAGGGAGCCATTATTGGTTGAAGAGAAAACTGAATCTAAAGAAAGGTCTAGAGACCTACAAGACTGCCGCCAACTAAAAATTTCAGAAACTGTGGAAAGGCCACATCATGGAGCCCTGTCTACTACCTGGTGGAAACAGAAGCCAGCACCCAACCTAAACACTGAGTCAAACTAGAATCCAGATGCAGATGGAGAGGACAAGACCAGGTTGCAGAAACACATAGAGACAGCTAACCTGAACGAAGAGCTAAGGAGCCCCCATACTAATAGCTGGGAATCCAGCATGTGACTGACTCAGAACTCTTGAACGTGGGTCTCAGCTAGAAGGACTGAGCAGCCTAAGGGACCTCAGACAGTGGAACCAGGTTGTATTCCTGGTGCACAAAAGGACTTTGGGGACACCCCTACATGGAGGGATACTCTGTTAACCTAGCAATAGGAGAGAGGTACTAGTCCCTTCTTCAACTGACTTGACAGATTTACATGAACCCACTTGGATGGCAATGCCCTACATGTGGAATTGGGGTGGGAGTGGGAGGGAGGGTGGTCAGTGTGCATGTGAGGTGGGAGAGAGAGTAAGAGGGAGGGAGGGAAGGAGAGGGAACTTGGATCAACATATAAAATTTTAAAAATAATAAAAAATATAAAAAAATATAAACTAGATAATAGTCACACTAGAAAATTAACAGAACAATTGGAAGCTCTAGAATGAAAAGAAGGAAACTCACCCAGTGGGAGGAGTAGATGCCAGGAAATAATTTGAGGGCTAAAATCAATAAGATAGTAACTAGGAAAACAATACAAAGAATAAATGTAACAAAAGACTTAGTTCTTCTAGAAAATCAACAAGATAGACAAACCTTTATCCAAACAAACCTAAAGACAAGAAAAAGAACACACAAATTAATAAAATCAGAAAAAAAAGAAAGAAAATTCTCTCTTCTGTTCTGTACCCCATTTTTTTAAATAGGGTTATTTGGTGTTTTGCTGACAAGTTTCTTGAGTTCTTTGTATATTTTGGAGATCTGTCCTGTCAGATGTAGGATTGGTTAAAATATTTTTTTTTAGTCAGTGGGCTGCTGTTTGGTCTTGTCAACTGTGTCCTTTCCTTTACAGAAGCTTCTAAGTTTGAAGAGGTCTCATTTATTACTTGTCAATCTAGTGTATGTGCTACTGGAAGCAGTCTCCTATACCATTTTGCCCCAGGGTACCTCCCACTCTCTCATTTGAGAGGTTCAGTGAGACTGGATTTATGTTGAGGACTTTGATCCATTTGGACTACAGTTTTGTGCTTGGTGATAGACATGGGTCTATCTGCAGTCTTCTAAACACAATCATTCAGTTGTGTCAGCACCATTGTTGAAAATGCTTTCCTCCTCCCATTGTATACTTTTAGCTGTTTTGTCAAAAATCAGGTGTTCATAGGTGTGTGGGTTAATATCACAATTTTCAATTCGATTCAATTGATCTACTTGTCTATTTTTGTGCCAAAAAGGCTGTATTCAGGACTATAGCTCTGTTGTAGAGCTTAAAGTTGGGGATGGTGATTCATCCTTAAGTGTATTTATTGTACTGGGTTGTTTTGGCTATCCTGGGTCTTTTGTTTTGCCATATATAGTTGGTTATTATCCTTTCAAGGTCAGTGAAGAATTGTGCTGGGATTTTTATGGGGATTGCATTGAATTTGTAGATGACTTTTGACAAGTTTGTCATTTTTACTATGTTTAGCCTACCTATCCAAGAGCATGGGAGATCTTTCCATTTTCTGGCATCTTCTTTAATTTCTTTCTTTAAAGAAACATTGTTCTTGTTATATAGGTCTTTCACTTGTTTTGTAAGTGTTACCCAAGATACTTCATGTTGTTTGTGGCTATTGTTAAGGGTGACATTTCTCTGACTTTTTTCTTAGCACCTTTGTCATCTGAATAAATTAATGCTACTGATTTTTTTCAGTTTATCTTGGATCCTTATAGTTCTCAAAAGGTGTTCATCAGCTGTAGGAGTTCCCTGGGAGAGTTTATTGGGTCACTTATGTAAACTATCTTATCATCTGCAAATAGCAAAAGTTTGACTTCTTCCTTTCCAATTTTGATCCCCTTGATCTCCTTTTGTTGTCTTATTTCTCTACCTAGAACTTCAAGTAAAATATTAAAGAGATATGGAGAGGGCAGACTTGTCTTGTTCCTGATTTTGGAGGAATCACCTTAAACTTCTCTCCATTCAGTTTGATGTTGGCTGTTGGTTTCCTGTATATTGATCTTATTATGTTTAGGATATGTTATCCATTATCTCTCCAAGACTTTTATCATGAAAGGATGTTGAATGTTGTCAAAGATTTTTCAACATCTATGGATATGATCATGTGGTTTTTTTTGATGGGAGATTTCATTATGTATATATGTTCTTATACTGGATAATGAATAATGCACTGTTGGCCAATTGGAAAGGAAGATAGGAGGGACTAGGAAACAAGGAGGAAAGAGGAAGTAGTGAGGAGTAGTCAAGAGAAGGCAGAACCGCCAACTGCCTATCCCAGGTAAGACCACCCACGTAAAAATACATAGAAATGGGTTAATAATTAAGACCAAGCTAGCCGATAAGAAACAAGTAACTGGCCAACAGCATTATATCTATACAGAGTCTCAGTGTGTTATTTGGGGCTGGCGTGGTGGAGGGACCAGACCAGCAGTGGGCAGAAATCCTTACTCAATACAGTTTTACTTTTTCTGTTTGTTTATATGGTGGATCATGTTGATAGATTTTCATATGTTAAACCATCCTTGCAATATAGGGATGAAGCCTGCTTTATCATGGTAGTTGATTGCTCTGATATATTCTTGGATTCGGTTTGCCAGTATTTTATTGAGTATTTTTTCATCAATGTTCATGATCGATATTGGTCTGAAGTTTTCTTTCTTAGTTGTGTCTGTGTGGCTTGGACACCAAGGTGATTGTAGCTTCATAAAAAGTGTTTCGTAATGAACCTTCTGTTTCTATTGTGTGAACCAATTTGATGAGTATTAGTATTAGCACTTCCTTGAGTTTCTGGTAGAATTTTGCATTGAAGCCACCTTGTCCTGTGCTTTTTTTGGTTGTAAGAATTTCGATGACTGCTTCTACTATTTTGTTAGGAGTTATAGATCTATTTAAGTTATTTTTCTGTTCTTGATTTAATTTTGTTAGTTGATAGTTATCCACAAATTTGTCCATTTCCTTTGAATTTTCAAATTTATAGAGTATAGGTTTTCAAATATGACCACAAAATTGTCTGGATTTCCTCTGTTTTCATTGTTATGTCTAATTTTCATTTCTGATTTTGTTAATATGCATGTTCTCTCTCTGTTTTTTGGTTAGTTTGGATAAAGTTTTGTATATCATGTTGATTTCCTTGAAAAACCAAGTCTTTGATAAATTGATTTTTTTGTACTGTTTTCCTGGTTTCTACTTTATTCATTTCAGCCTTCTGATTATTTCTTGGCATCTACTTCTCCGGAGTCAGTGTGCTTTTTTTTTTTTTTTTTTTTTTTTTTGTTGTTGTTCTAAGGCTTTCAGTTGTGCTATTACTTCTCTAATGTGATTATGCTCCATTTTCTTCACATGGGCACCTAGGTCAATGTACTTTCAGCATAGTACTCTTTCAAGGAGATCTACAAGTTCGGGTATGTTGTGTCCTCATTCTCATTAAATATTAGGAAGAACTTAATTCCTTTCTTTATTTCTTCTTTGACCAAGGAATTGTACAACTTCACATTGTTCAGTTTCCATGAGTTTGTGGGTTTCTCAATTTGTACTGTTGTTGAGTTCCAACTTTTAGCATTGTGGTCTGATAAGATCCAGGGGAGTGTTCCAATTTTTCTTTTTTTTTTTTTTTTTTTTTTTTTTTTTGTATCTGTTGAGGTTTGTTATGTCACCTAAGGTTTCTTGTGGAGAAGAGAAGAAGGTGTATTCTTTTGTGTTTGGACAGAATGTGCTATAGATGGCTGTTAAACCCATTTGAAACATAACTTCTGTTAGTTCTTTTGTTTCTTTTTATTTCTTGACCGGTGGTCTTCTCCAGTGGTGAGAGAGGTGTGTTGAAGTCTCCCACTATAAGTGTGTAACGTTTTATGTGAGGCTTGAGTTTTAGTGGTGTTTCCTTTACAAATGTGGGTGCCTTTGTATTTGGGGCATGGATGTTCAGAATTGAGACTTTGTGCTGGTGGCTTTCTCCTGTGATGAATATGAACTGACCATCTTCATCTCTTTTGATTAATTTTGGTTTGAAGTCAAACTTGTTAGATATAAGAATAGCAAAGCCTGCTTACTTCTTGGGTGCATTTGATTGGAAGATCTTTCCGCAACATTTTACCCCGAGGTAATGTCTATCTTTGAAGCTTAGATGTTTTTCTTGTATGAAGCAGAAGGATGGATACTGTCTTCGTATCCATTTTCTTTTCTTTCTTTTTTTTTTTTTATTTTATATAACCAAGTCCATTTAATTGAAAACAAACATTTAAAGACAAAACTACTTCCTGCTGGTAAGGAGCGCTGGCAAGGGGGATTCGAAGAAGATTCAGAAATCCTGGCTATAGTCAGTCAGGCTGCTTTGTCCAGCTGTTTTGAATGTAGGATCACGTGGTACTCTGTTTCAGGTGGTCTGGATAGATCAACCCACATTAGTCTGGAAGGAATCCACATCTTTCCATTTTCTGTGGAAGCAAAAATAGAAATCCTTTTCCCTAGTAACTTGTCCTTGAATTTAAATTTTGGCGTCAAAGCATTTTTTTAAATTTAATTTATTATTTTACATGTTGATCCCAGTTCCCTTTCCCTCCCTCCCTCCCAACCTCCCTCACTCCCTCCCTCCCTCCCTCCCTCCTTCCCTAACTTTTATCCTCTCTACCCTCTCACATGCACTCTAACCACCCTCCCCCCCCCCCACCAAATGTAGGTGAATGTCATCCAGTAGGGGTCATGTAGGTCTGACAGGTCATTTGAAGTACGGACTAGGGCTTCTCTCCTGTCTCTAGATTAAGGCAGTTATCCCTCCATGGGGGATGTGTTCCCAAAGTCATTTTGTGCTCCAGGGATACATCCTGGCTCCACTGTCTGAGGTCCCTTAGACTTTTCAGTCCTTCTGGCTGAGGCCCATATACAGGGGGCACTGAGTCAGTCCCATGCTGGGTTGCCAGCTATCCATCTGGTGGTCTGTTAGCTCCTCTTTGTTCAAATAAGCTGTCTCTATGTGTTTCTACCACCTGGCCTTGTCCTTTCCATCTGCATCTGGGTTCTACTTCAACTCAGTGTTAATGTATGGGTGTTTGCTCCTGTTTCCAACAGGCATTAGTTGAGGGCTCCATGGATAAATTAGGTGTTGATATCAATCGACAGGAAGGACATTTATGATTGCCTTTCCACGGCAGCTCAAATTGTTAGTTGACAGCAGTCTTGTAGTCCTGTAGACCTTTCTTTGTGTTCAATTTTATCTTCAAACCAATATTGGCTCCTTCTTTTATGTTCTCTCTCACTCTCTCTCTTCCTCTTTCTCTCTCACTCTCTCTCTCTCTCTTTCCTGTCTTCTATTCCTAACCAGGCTCAATCTTCCTGGTTGCACATGTGTACATGTTTTCCTTTCCTCTGCCCTCATTTTCTCCTACTTCTCTCTCCATTCGCTGCCCCCTCACTTCCCCTGAGCTCTGGGGGACTTGTCCATTACCAGTTCTGTGACACACTTTATATGAATCTTAGAATACACCTTGTATCCTAGTTCCTCTGGTCTTGTGAATTATAAGCTGGTGATCATTTGATCTAGGTCTAAACTCCATATATGAGTGAGTACATACTGTGTTCCTCTTTTTGTGATAGGGTTACCTCATTCAGGATGGTGTCTTCAAGTGCCATCCACTTTCCTGCGAATTTCAAGATACCATTATTCTTTTCTGCAGAGTAGTATTCCATTGTGTAGATGTGCCACATCTTCATTAACCATGCTTCAATTGAGGTTAATCTAGGTTGCTTCCAGGTTCGTGCTATTACGAATAGTGCTGCTATGAACATAGTTGAACAGATGTCTTTGATGCATAGATGCGAATCCTTTGGGTATATACCTAAGAGGGGATTGCCAGTTCCTGTGGTAAACTAATTCCCATTTTCCTGAGGAACCGCCATACTGATCTCCAAAATGGCTGTTTGAGTTTGCACTCACACCAGCAGTGGAGGAGTGTTCCCCTTTCTTCACATAGTATAAATGGACATCTTTCTAAAAGCAATCACAGATTCAATGCAATCCCTATTAACATCCCACAACAATCCTTCACCAACCTTGAAAGGATAATAATCAACTTTATATGGAAATACAAAAGACCCAGTATAGACAAAACAACCTTGTACAATAAAAGAACTTCAGGAGACATTACCATTCCTGACTTTAAGCTCTACTACAGAGCTTTAGTTCTGAAAACAGCCTTGTATTGGCATAAAAATAGACAGGTAGACCAATGGAATCAAATTGAAAATCCTGATATTAACCCACACACCTATGAACACCTGATTTTTGACAAAACAGCTAAAATTATACAATGGGGCAAGGACAGCAACTTCAACAAATGGTACTGGAACAATTAGATAAGGGTCTTAAGATGACTGCAGATAGACCCATGTCTGTCGCTATGCACAAAACTCATTTCCAAATGGATCAAAGACCTCAACATCAATCCAGCCACAGTGAACCTCTTAGAAGAGAAAGTAGGAGGCACCATTGAATAAATTGGTATAGGAGACTACTTCCTGAACATAACTCCAGGGGCACAGACACTGAGAGAAACAACAAATGGGACCTCTTCAAACTTAGAAGCTTCTGTAAGTCAAAGGACACAGTAGACAAGACAAAATGGCAGACAACAGACTGGGAAAAGATTTTCACCTATCCTATATAAGAGAAAGGGCTGATCTTCAAAATGTACAAAGAACACAAGAAACTAGTCAACAAAATACCAAGTAACCCTATTAAAAAATAGGATACACAACTGAAGAAAGAAATCTCAATAGAGGAAATAAAAAAGGCTGAAAGACTCTTAAGGAAATGCTCCACATCCTTAGCTATCATGGAAATGAAAATCAAAACAACTTTGAGATACCATCTTACTCCTGCCAGAATGGCTAAAATTAGAAACACCAATGATGACTCATGTTGAAGAGGATATGGAGAAAGGGGAACACTCCTCCACTGTTGGTGGGAGTGCAAACTCATACAGCCATTTTGGAGATCAGTATGAAGGTTCCTCAGGAAAATGGGAATTAGTTTACCACAGGACCCGGCAATCCCCCTCTTAGGCATATACCCAAAGGATTCACATCCATGCATCAAAAACATCTGTTTAACTATGTTCATAGCAGCATTATTTGAAAGCAACCTAGATGCCCCTCAATTGAAGAATGGTTAATGAAGCTGTGGCACATCTACACAATGGAATACTACTCTGCAAAATAATAATAATAATAATAATAGTATCTTGACATTCACAAGCAAGTGGATTGCACTTGAAGAAACCATCCTGAATGAGGTAACTCAGTCAAAAAAGGAACACAGTACGTACTCACTTATTTATGGATTTACCTAGATCAAAGGATCACCAGCCTATAATTCATACCACCAGAAGAAGTAGGATACAAGGTGTATTCTAACAGATTCATATAAAGTCCCTCACAGAACTGTTAAAGGACAAGTCTCCCAGAGCTCAGGGAAAGTGGGGCAGCAATTAAATGAGAGGAGAAAATGAGAGGGAGGAAAGTAAAACATGTGCGACCAGGAAGATTGAGCCTGGTTAGGAATAGAAGACAGAAAAGAGAGAGAGAGACAGAGAGAGAGTACATAAAAGAGGGAGCCAATATTGGTTTGAAGATGAAATTGAACACAAAGAAAGGTCTAGAGAACTACAAGACTGCTTCTAAATAATAATTTGAGCTTCCAGGAAAAGGCTACCATAAATGCCCTTCCCGGAGAGTGAGATCAACAACTAACTTTTCCATGGAGCCCCCAACTAATGTCTGTTGGAAACAGGAACAAACACCCATACATAAACACTGAGTCGAAGTAGAACTCAGATGCAGATGGAGAGGACAAGACCAGTTGGCAGAAACACATAGAGACAGCTTACCTGAACAAGGAGGAGCTAAAGGGCCACCAGACTGACAGTTGCGAAGCCAGCATGGGAATGACTCAGGAACCCCTGAATATGGGTCTCAGCCAGAAGAACTGAGCAGTCTAAGGGACCTCAGAAAGTGGAGCCAGGATATATCCCTGGTGCACAAAAGGACTTTGGGAACATATCCCCCATGGAGAGATAACTGCCTTAATCTAGAGACAGGAGAGAAGCCCCAGTCCCTACTTGACATGACCTCTCAGACCTACATGTCCCCAACTGGATGGTGGGGGGATGGGAGGGGAGGGTTGTTAGAGTGCTTGTGAGAGGGCAGAGAGTATATAAGGGAGGGAAGTAGGGAGGGAGAGAGGGAGGGAGGGAGGGAGGGAGGGAGGGAGGGAGGGATGGAGGGATATGGAACTGGGTTTGACATGTTAAAATAATAATTTAAATTTAAAAAAAAAAATGCTTTGACTCCAAAATTTAAGTTCAAGGACAAGTTACTGGGGAAAAGGATTTCTATTTTTTGTTTCCACAGAAAATGAAAAGCTGTGGATTCCTTCCAGCCTAATTTGGTTTGATCAAGCCAGAGCACCTGACACAGTGTAACAAGTGATCCTACATCCAAAACAGCTGGACAAAGCAGCATTATAGACTACAGCCTGGATTTCTTAATCTCTTTCGAATTCACCATGACAATGCCACTTACTAGCAGGAAGTAGTTTGGAAAGACCAATGCCCAAATTCCCAAATCTTTTCTATTAATGTTTGTTTTCATTTAAATGGACTTGGTTATAAAAAAAAAAAAAAAAGAGTCAGAATGGTTAAAATACCTAACATATTAAATTCAAATTGATAATAGCATTATTCATACTTTTGTATGAGATACATCCCCTTATATTTTATACTTAAATATCTTATTTTTGAATATATTGAATAAATTCACATATGTGAAGTAAAAAAAAAAAAAACCAGAATATTGTCTCTGTAATTCAGTATCTAATTAGATTTTAATAGAAATGACACATATTAAATAGCCTACTAAATTATCTCATGAACTAGGAGGTTCTGTGATAATATACTTACTAGTGGCATTTAACAAGTTTAATGAGAACAATGAGGTATCAGAAAACAAACAGGTTTTCTTGTTTATTGTGCTTAATGTTGGTAATAGTAGCATAGTATCTTATATTTATGATTCACACTAATACACTAATATACTTCACTTTAAGGAAGGAATTTGTATACTTTTCCATAGCTACTACCCAAATGCATTCATGTTTTCATTTGTATATTTATTTTTGAGACAGGATCTCAGGTATCCCAGGCTGCTCTCAAGCTTACTCTAAAACAAAACATGAGTTGAACTCATTATTTTCCTCCCTCCTTGCTGAGAGTTGCACTACTGCAGTTGGATTTTGTAGTGGCAGACATCATATCCAGGACTTCATATGTGCTAGTAAATTGAACAAGCTTCTCAGACAGGTAAATGTTGTAACAAATAAATTACATAGCAACTATCTACAGTATATGATATACTTCATTAAATTTTATTAGATGTTTGAACATACTATAACATTTCACTTCTTTCTTTCTTTATTTATTTTTTTACATCTCCCTCTATAGAAGCATGTCTTGGGTGAATCTTTGGAATGATCGCAAAATTATCTTAAGAATAAATACAAAACAATTGAGGTTGACTGTGAGGTAAATTGACTGTAAAAGCAAAACTATTAAACAAGAATGATTAATTAGAATGAGTGAGCTTTTAAAGAATCAGTCTAATTGATTATATGGAACATATTTTCTATGGAAATTAGTCACTTACTAACTCACATTGAGCATGTATACTTTTGAAAGTAATTCCTGTGTCAGACAACTCAATTCACCAGAATAGCTGAACAGGTGACTATGTGGAAAAGATCAGTAGAGAGCTTGTTTACACTCATTTCATGTAGAGCTTACTTCCTATCATGAATCCCAAGTTTATCTCTTAAATTATTCTTTAAGACATATGTTTTCTACTGGTCACTGTTATAAGCAATTCCAAAGATTAACATAAGCATGTATACATTTGTTAGGATTCACTGATATTTAAGCATTTGTAGCTTGTTAGATGCCATTATAATATGTGTATTTGTATTTGAAAGCATTATTTATACTGAAAATGCTAAATATATACTTTAATTGACAAACTGTATGGTAAAACTTAAAATTATAGCTATGAATAAAACATCAATTTTAATGAAAACAATATTTATCTTTTTCATTCATATATAGATAACAGTTATGTTAGAGCAAAAGTGACTGAAAATTTATAGTAAGGAAATAAGTACTTATTCAAGGCTATTGAATTAGGAAAACAATGACCAAAACTACATCTTGGTTCAAATTGAATCTAATGAATAATTGAAGAGAGAAATGGGACCCTGAAAAAGGTTGTCAGATTTGAACTGTATATGTACATAAACATTTAATATTATATGTGTATTATGTAAGTATGTATTAGAAAGAAAATTTTTAAGAGAGGGAAATTTTATTTTGACATCACAGTTTCAGAGGTTTAGGATCATGTTTGGCTGAATCTGCTGTTTCTGGACGGGGAGAGGTCATATTGGCAGAAGGAATTGTCAAAGGAAAGTTATACTTTTCTGCTATTGCTGAAGTACATGGAGACCACTGTCTTGTGCTAATAGGATATTTACTTATTTTTTCCAATGGACTCCTCAGCCTACTGGATGACCAATCAATACTGAGTCTGAGTCCCCTTTCCAGGCAACATTAATTCCAAATATAATAATAAACCCAACACTTAAATCTTACCTGAGGACAAGTAAACATTTCTGTGTTTGCATGACAGGTGGTTTCTTTAAAACTTGAAGAGAATAATGCATAAAGTTTTGGTTTCTATCCATGTAACAAAATAGAAACATTTTGTTTAATGATGATAATATAATATCATGACCTTTGAAAAACAATAGCCTGAGTTTATAAAATGTGAAGCAGTTTTAAATTATTTTAAACTGTATGTAAAAGAAGAGAGAAGTGACTTGCAATTTAGTCTTTTATTAAATTAATTTATTTTCCCAGTTTGTTCAGTTTCCTCTCCCTTTTTTCCTCTAATTCCCCCACCCTGAACTCACCTGTGCACTCCCATCCATGCCTCCTCCCTTCTCTTTCTGAAAATGGCAGGCACCCATTTATATCAGCCTGGCAAATCAAGCTAAGTAAGAGTAGGCATCTCCTGTCCTATTAAGACTGGATTAGGCTACCTAGTAGAAGGGAAGGGTCATCAAAACAGGTAACAGAATCAGACACAGCCTCTGTTCCTACTGTTATGAGTCCAGTAAGAAGATCAAGCTACACAACTGTAACATGAGGAGAAGGCTCAGGTCACTCCCATTCAAACTCTCTGGTTGGCAGTTCAGTCTCTGTGAGTCCATATGAGTCCAGGTTAGTTGATTATGTAGATTTTCTTACATTGTCTTTTACCCATCCAGCTTGTGAATCTTTTATCCTCCTTTTCTACAGGATGCAAACTAAATTTTGGCTGTAGTTCTGCACCTGTTTCAATCAGTTGCTTGGTGAAGCCTCCTTGATGACAATTGGGCTAGGCAATGTTCTATAAATATAGGAGTATATCTTTAGGAATTTCAAGTTGTAAAATAAAAGCTGAACTAAAAAGAGAAATACTTGTAGATTGGCCTTTTGGGAAAATAGTTTACAGTGAGTGAGAAAAAAAAAATTAGGAATCTAGAATGAAGTTACTCATGGGAACATAGTACTAAGCTGTCTGGAAAATTGAATGCGTAGTAACCCAAATATAATTTATAAAATATTATATATGTTAGCATTTTTATATTTATTTAGTTAAATGATTATTGTAATTATCCAAGGAAACAAAAATTTAAAAAGTATCTTTAAATATACAATTGAAAGTTACTTTGAATTACATATATATATTTATTATTTACATATCAATCCTAGTTACCTCTCCCTCCCTCCTATGTCTCGCAACCCCACTTCCATCCCATCCTCCCCCAACTCCACAGGGAGGGTGTTGCCTTACAGAAGGGATCATCAAAATCTGTTAAGCCATTTGGAGTAGGGACTTGGCCCTCCCTTCTCCCTCTAGGCTAAATGAATATCCCTTCATGGGGAATTACTCCCAAGTCCTTTCGTGGACCAAGGATACATCCTGGTTTAACTATCAGGGGTCCCTGGACATTTCTCTAGCATCAATTTTCTCATCAAATCTACAATGGCTCCCTCTATTATTAGTATCTCTCTCTCTCTCTCTCCTACTCTCTCCCCCCTTTTGCTCTAGTCTATCCATCCCATGACTCAATCTTGCTAGTCCTACATGTGCTCATCAAAATGGTTCATCTATATTAAAAGATAAAATGTTTTGATGGAATATACACATGGATCAAATTTATTAAGGGAAAGCATAAGAATAGATATCCAAAACTAATTTTTAACTTTCAAATATCTGCAACAAAAACTACCCTCAATCTAAAGTCTACAGTTCATATAGATGAGTAGGTTAAAAATCACTATCACATTCTTCCACATTCTACCTAGAACTATCACCACAGTTTTTGAATAGCATGCTTTGTAAACTATGTTATAAGCTTGACATAGTGGCATACATCTTCAACCCCAACACTTGGAAGCCTCCATCTGGCAGATCTCTGTTAGTTGCAGGCCAGAGATGGTCTACACAGTGAGTTCCAAGGCAGTCAGAATTGCAGTGAGAGACACTGCCTTGAACACATTGCTCTGGGTGTGTGTGTGTGTGTGTGTGTGTGTGTAATATCTGAAATAGCTTGTCTTCCAGTCTATAAGAAGTAACACATTTCTGAGTCATTATTTATGTATGTCTGCATGTAGCTTTTTACATTCATAATCTAAGCACCATACTTTCAACTATTTAACTCACCTGACATATCAGCAAAGAACTATGATTCCATCACTCTTAACATGGGCTAAGAGTTGGTGCCAGCCCAACTTATACAGTGAATTCAAGGCAAGAATTTGGCTGTGATATCATATCTTCAAAAAATCAATACATATAAACATAGAAAACTATAATTCAGAGTTCTCATTTTATTCAATTATTATTATAATAATTTAATGTAATAGTTACTTAGCAAGATTTTTGTGACTATAAAAGAATGTCAATATTTGATAAAATCACAACCTCAAGAATTACTGAATGCATTCAAACAAAAGGAATGAATATAACTCAAAGACAAACTTTAATTTAGTTATTCTTTCTAGCTATAAATGAGAAGGATTCTAGTTATCAAGTAACATTAAAATGACTTGACTCTGGTTAGTAGATGCATTTGGGAAAAGCCAAATGTGATATTTTTCTTTCCTCATGTTGATGACAAATTAATTACAGTATTATCTTAATAGAATATGTATGAGACTTGTCACATATATTCACTTTATTTTATTTTAAAAATACAAAGCTTAGCTCCATTGTGAATTATTTGAGTTTGGCACTGAATACTTTTCTGTATTGTAAGACAATGTGGAAGAGTCAAGAAGATAGCAAGTTAATGATGAAGAGTTTTGGTATAGAAATCTCAGAATTGCATCAAATGTGAGAAGAACAAGACATTATAAGACAGCTATGCTATTAAACAAAAACTTTTATGCCACAGAAGTCTAATCTAATTCATGTCCTTACATATGAGGGGATTATTAAGTCCATTGACTACTAGAGTTGGCACAACAGGTGTCTTCCTACAAAACATGAAATTGCCCGTTATTTGATATCTTGTAAACAAGAGTGACTAATGTACTGACCTATATTACTTTTTCTTCATCAGTCACTTATACCTATTGCATCAGGAAATTCGAAACACTGGTTAGAGAGATGCTTTTCTCTTGGAGGGGTTCTTAAGGAAAAATTACTACATTTACATATCAGGAGCAAGACTGGTGGTGGCCTGAGCAGCATTTTCAGTATTCAGATTCCAAGTAATGCAAGGTTCCCTTTGAAACCACTATAACAGAGGATCTTTTCAAAAAGACATTATCTATATAAATAAGGGAATGTAACTGTTGGCAGCATTCTAGTCTGAACATCCTCTACATTGAATTGCCGAGATAATCATGTTATATGTATATGTATATGTATATAAGTCAGTATCAGGAGCTTGAAATAAAAATTCTTATTAATGTAATGAACGAATCAAGAATAAAACTTGAATCAGTATCCCACGGACATGTTCTTTGTAGTTCAGATTACTTATTGATTTACTTTTATGGGCATGCAGTTTTCTCTGTGTCAGTGTAAGACACTGCTCATATACGCTCATGTATCCCTGGAAGCCAGAAAAGGGTGTTAGATCCTTTAGAGTTGGAATTCAGGTTACTGTGAACCACCATGTATGCATAATTTAAGGAGCATAATTTAGACCTACAAAAACTGAAACCTCTCCAGCACCACAGAATACTTTTTAAAACCATAATTAATTTACCAAAATGTGCTATATAGTGATTGTATGTGATTCATTATTGTAGCTCCTACAATGTGAGATATTTTAAGTTTTCTGCTTACCCAAGACATTGTTTTATAGTAGAAATTATATTCAGAGACCCAAACAATACACAGTTAATACTTCTGTGCTATATTCCACCTCTGCATTTCTTTTTATTGTAATTTAAAAAATTGTTTTTATTGCAAGTTTGTTGGTGCATGCATGGTGTATGTATGGACACCATGGTATCTGGCTATACTATCAGAGGTCGGAGATTTTAGTGGAATTGGTTCTTTCCTTCCTCATTTATGTAGTCAATCTCCAGTTGACCGGCTTAAGTAAACGTGCTTTTATCCAGTTAAATCATCTCATCTGAACTAGCTCACTAGATTTTTTATGCTTTTAGTTTGATTAAAATCAGTTTAGATACTGAAAAGCACAGTAATGTATCTAAGACTTCGAATGAGATCTTGTCTCTTTTCTCTTCTGTGGGGGAACTTGTAGGACTCTCTTACAGTTCTGCTTGTATCCCAGCTTCTCTGGTGGTGTGAATTGTAGACTGGTGATCCTTTGCTCTATGTCTATAATCCATATATAAGTGAGTGCATACCATGTTCGTCTTTTTGTGACTGGGTTACCTCAATCAGGAAAATTTCTTATAGTTCCATCCATTTGCCTGTGAATTTTAAGATTTCACTGTGTGTGTGTGTGTGTGTGTGTGTGTGTGTGTGTGTGTGTGTGTGTGTTTCTACTGAGTAGTACTCCATTGTGTAAATGTACATCTTCTTTATCCATTCTTCAGTCATGGGTCATCAAACTGCTGAGCATATTGGGAATGTGGGTGCTGAGCAATGAGAGGAAAAGGAGTTTGGAGGAAGAGAAAGGGAAGAGAGGAGAACATGAGGGCCCAGGAAGATTGAGTCAGGGGAAGAATAGAGAGAGCAAGAAAAGAGATACCATAATAGAGGGAGCCATTATAGGTTTGAAGCGAATTGTCCAGAAACCTACAAGGATGACACCAACTAACAACCTGAGCAATAGTGGAGAGCCTACCTTAAATGCCCTTCCCTGATAATGAGATTGATAACTACCTTATATGCCATCCTAGAGCCCTCGTCTAGTAGCTGATAGAAACAGAAGCGGACACCCACAACTAAACACTGAGCTGAACTCCTAGAATTCAGTTTCAGAGAGGGAGGAGTGATGAGCAAAGGGGCCAAGACACCAGGATACAGAAACCTGACCTGAACAAGGGGGAAAGCCATGGACCCAAGACTGATAGCTGGCAAAGCAGCATAGGACCAACTCAGACCCCCTGAAATGGGTCTCAGTTAGAAGGTCTGGGCAGTCTAAGGAACTTCTGACAATGGAACCAGGATGTATCCCTGGCACAAGTAAGGATTTATGGAGAACATTCCCCATGGAAGGATACTCCCTTAATCTAAAGACAGGAGGGAGGGCCTAGGCCCTACCCCAAATGACTTGACGGATTTAGATGATCAGCCCTGGAAGTCACCTTCCCTTTGGAGTGGATGGGGGAATGGAATGGGAGGGGTTTAGAGAGACATGGGAGGATCGGAGGTAGAGGGAACTAGAATCAATATGTGAAATAAGGAAAAAATAATCATAAAAATAAAACGGTCAAACAGAAAAAAAAAAAAAACAAAAGAAAAGCAACAACAACAACAACAACAACAAAAAAGACTCCAAATTAACAAGATTTTTCTCAGGTTATAGCCATTACAGAACTCTTTGGAAAAATTTTACATGTTTCTTTTTTCTTTTATTATAACATCTACATATTTGTCTTTATCAGAGAGGACAAGGCAATTTTGCTAGTGAAAATGAAGAGCTACATAAAATTTGAACGTGACATATTTTGTTCAAGCCTTGGTCAGACACTGACTCTACCTATCTGGCTTTTTCTTCTTTACTAATGCCATGACAATATGTTAAAGAAAGTCAAATCAATCATTTAAATGTTTTATTTTGAGCCACAAGTATTTGTCTCTTCACTTTTTCCCCTCCACAATGTCTTTCTTTTTTGATAATTCAGTTATCTCTATGTGCCCCACTGTCCTCCAGCTTGATCTCTCATCTGTGTCTGAGCCTCTGTCTCTTTGTGCACATATATGAATTTTGGACGTTTTTTTTTTTTTTTTTTTTTTTTTTTCTTTCTTATGACTGCGGTTCTTCTAGTGTTTCAGACAAAGATTCCACCACTTGATTGATTCCTGTACCTCCGAAACAGCAACTTGTGAGGCACAGGCCGTTTCCAGTTGACTCTGTCTCCCAGCTTGTCACATGCAGCCCTCAGCCAAAGGCTCCTCCACAGGCTCCAGCCTGTCTGGGGAAAGAGGTGATTTGACAAGGATGACTTAATAGCCAGGGGCAGACTGTACACCCAATGCATACCTGCCAGGACAGCAGAAATGCTGAGTTTACTGTAAGGGATGAGTAGCTATTTAAAAGTGTCTAGCAGCAGGAAATTAAAGCTTCCAGATGGTAGAGTTGCTACCGATCTGTGTAGAGACACACCACCTTGTAATTCTTCAAGTAATCTCGATCTGAGGCTTTCAAGCCAGACCCTCAAAGGCAATCTGTTCCTGCCCTCTCGTTTCCATTATACTCACAGATTTGTATGGTTTTTTATCTTCCTCATGAAAATTATACTAGAAAAATATTTATACAATGTGTATGTACTGTACTTTAGAAAATAAATATGTGCAGATCAAGAACAATTTAGTCTCTTACTTGAACCTGGGTAAGAAAGTATAAATAATATTCCCTGGCTTTAAGAAATCTTTTTAAAACATTTATCAAAGGTAATATTCTCTAAGAACTACAATTACAGTGATTTGATTGAATAGGAACACTGTAAAAAGAAGTTATATCCTAACTCAGAACCCTGTAATTGCTTACAAGGTTATTAATAGACTATCTGATACTGGGAAACTTAAAATACCATCATTGCCCACTCTAAACTCATAGCAGTTCTCACAGTACAGGAGTTATATTTAGAAATCCGTTATTTTCATAATCACATCTTTTCTCTCATTATTTGTTTTCCACTGTAACATAAGCATCAGACCTAGAGTGATAAGTACAAAAGTGAACAAAATCAAATAATTCCTTCTTGACAAAACAAAATAAATCTTAAACAGAGAAAAATATCTTTTAAAATTCCTGAAACTGTAGGCATAGATCAACAGGCAAAAAGAGTGTCATGTAAGTATACACTCCTGAGTATCAACTCCAAGCTGCCACATTGATCTAGGCACCATAGCTCATGCATGTAGTCTACATGTTGAAATAGTAAAATGCATTGCAGAGTCCTGAGAAGATGGATGCTAGTTAGCTTCTTAAATTTCCTTCCTGCTGCTATGGCAACCTGAGGAAGAAATTATTTATTTCATCCTACATTTTCAGGTCACAATCCATCATTAAGATAAGTCAGGGGAGGAACTCAAGGCTAAATACTGCTTATTGGATTGCTCTTTGGCTCATTCATTCTATTCTTAACTTTCTTATAATACTTGGGACTTCCTGCTAGAAATGGTGTCAATGGAAGAAAAATCTCTGACTGCTAATTTATTAAATCAACATAATCTCTAACAACAGTCTACAAATGTGTGCCATATCCCTGCAGAAATTGTGACATCACCTCTTATCAAGGACACTTATCTTTGCAATAGACTGAGATCACTATAGAAAACTCAATGGATATACATCTACAAAACACTGACAGCTCAGGGAATGTGGTGGAAGATGAGCCACAAAGATTTAACGATTAAGGTGTTTGCTGTGAGATTGTGTCCCCTAGGAATATTAGAAGATAGACTCATAAAGTCTCACTAACATGTCTGCCAAATGTGATCTAATTAAGGGCATCTCCTTCAAATATCTCCCTTGAGAGCTTAGGACACAGTGGAGAAGAGGAGACAGTAAAAGACAGAGGGAATGGAGGATGCCAGAACAAGACCCTTTGAAATAAACATGAGCAAACATCATATGAACTCAGACACTGAAGCATCAAGTTTCAGTTTACAGGTCTGTGTGTATATTGTAGCTCTCAGTTTAGTATTTTTATGGGACTCATGTATATATGCCCGAGAGTTTGTCTGATTCTTGTGCCTTCTCTTGGTCTCTTTTTCCTCTGTTGGTGCTTTGTTCAACTTTGATATGACAGGTTTTGGTTTATTATATATATATATATATATATATATATATATATATAGTTTTTGTTTTTATCTCTTAGAAGCATGTAGTATTTTAATGAGAAAAAGAAAGGAAGCGGATTCAGATGGGAGGATATGTAGGGTGGAACTAAGAGGAGCAGAGGAAGGGGAAAGTATAATTAGAGTGTATTGGAATGGAAAAGAATCAGTTTTAAAAAAAAAAAAAAGGTGGGAAAAAGGCAAAAAAAAATAGATTCAAGGTGAAATGTAATTTTTAAAACCATTGTATGTCATTGCATTTGTAAGAGAAAGCTTTTAACAATTTATGTGTTAATATCCCATTTATGACATTGCCATATCACAGATATAGTATCCCTACACCTAGTTAAAGGAAGGAGCAGCTCCTTTCCCTCCACTGCCTTTGTCTTTGTTCTTTAGACCTAGCTTGATCTGCTTCAAGACTGAAGACACCCAACAGGCGTTACAACCATTGAGACTACAAGCAATGTCTTCATTAATTATTAAATAGAATACCAGGACTTGTTTCCATGTTGCAATTCCTGAAATTCCCTCCCCCCGTTTAATCACAAGCAGAAAAAAAGTGACAGAAGTAAAATTGTACACAATAATTACTGTGTTCATCAGCATCTATGACATTAATAATCAAAATTGTCTTATTTAGAACTCAGGCTGTGCAATCTATAGTTATAATCTCATGTTATATTTCCTGGGTTATTAGTTGATAACATACTCACAAACACGAGAATGCACAAATATATTTCTAGTGAATAAAAATTTGCTTTTATAGAAAGGCTTTTTATCATTTCCTAAATTGAATCGTGTCTATCTCTATACTATGTTAACTAATGAAAATCTGTCACTAATTATAAATTCAATTTCATTGTTGTACTCTACTTTCCTCTATGATTTAGACTACAACACTTGCTATTTTGTGTCATAGAATGTGGTACCACCCACTACACAGTCTTGGCTTCACATACCTTACCTCTATGGTCTTTGCAGTCAATTAGTTTATATTTCTGGAATGTTCACTTTTTAACAACAGAACAGCTAAAATCTTCCTCTTCTCCCAAGTATCTTCAGGTGTTACCTTCCGGCCACCTCAATGCTAGAGAAAAACTACACTTCCCATTGCTTTCATACATTTTAAGTGCATTGGCACTAGCAATTCAGTTTAATAATATTTGATGTTTTCAAACACCAATATTCTGTATATTATACTATTCATATGAACATGCTATTTTTCTTCAAAGAACTATTTGAATTATAAATGGACATATAGAAGAATAATGATAATTACTCTGGATTTTATGGACAACCATGGACCTATACAATATTCTTACCCTGTATAACTTGCTGGAAAAAAAAAAAAAAAGAAAGAAAATTACTATTTTTTGAAGCTTCAAATTCTAAGCACTGTTATGCATGATACAAATGTGGAAATATGCTGATGATGTGATACTGAGGGCTTATATTATAGAGAGGAGAAAGATACACTTATAGTGCTGAAGAATGACCAGGAATTTAGAGAAATTAAGATTGTGAAAATGTTGAAAAGAGTAGATTGTAACACAAAACCAAACAAACCAACAACAACAAAAAACAAAACAAAAACAAAACAAACAAAAAAAGAAAAACACAGAGACAGATTATGGGGTTCAGGTTTCAAGCTGGAAGATCAGAGAGCAAAGCAGCCAAACTAGTAAATTTTACCTCCACCAAGCTGAAATGGCAATCCTGTCTCCAGAAATCCTCAGAGGCAAAAGCCTTTGTTCCTGTCTCCTCTTGCCTTTTATTCCTTTCTTCACCAGTCATATCTCTCCTGTCTCCACATTCCTAGTGCTGGGATTAAAAGTGTGTGATCCAGCTGCTAAGATTTTTCTTTTAGGACTGGATTAATTTTGTATAGTTGGTGTGGGATTAAACTAATAAATATGGTTATAAATTTCATAATAATATAAATTGGAATGGTAACATAGATAAATAACACTTTCTGGAATAGCCCCATAATCTAAAACTACTACTGTTTAGCCACAGTGACAATGAGACATAAATCACTAATTTCTGGAAAAAAAAATTGCACATGCTTCAAAAATCATACAAATAATTCTGTGATTTTATGTCTTTTAAACTATGTTGATTTAAAACACATTTTTGTAAATGGCTAATAATTAGAATATATATATATATATATATATATATATATATATATATATTTCTCATTCACAGTTGTATTTACTTACCAGGAATACACATTCTTTTTAATGTAATGTTTGATAAATTTTATTATATATTAATATATATTCAATTTATGAATATTGAAGTACTAGACTTTCTTCTGTTTCTCCATGTCACCTAAAATGCTATGACTTCTATTTTTTTGAAGTATTACAATATACAATTCATAAGAGGAGAATATCATAGGAAACTGGATACAAGTCTATACACTAAAAGTGTTAAAATGTGTGCAAAGTAATTTTGTTTATTTCAACATTAGAGGTATGAAATATTTTTTCTGTCACTACAGTTCACCATCTAACTCTGAACAGTTATGGCAGAATAAAGAATCAACAAAAAATGCTTCAAAGTATGGAGAATCAAAGATTTGCCATAAACTTGATTAATTATGAAACAAAAGGAGAATATAACTTTAAAACAGGATCACAAACTATTGGCTTACAGCTAGAAATAGAAATACATTAAAGTATTAAAGTATGATAAAGCAATGCAGTAGAGAAATGTCTTAGCTATAACATGTATACTTCAAAAATACTTAAACAAAAAATATGAATAATTCTAATCCTTTTGTGAACCTGTAACCTCGGGATTTTTTTTTCTTTTTTTCTTTTTTTTGGATAATGATCATAGAACTTGAGAAAACAAGCATTATAAAGTTAATTATATTATAAAGTTATATTAGCTTCTTTTCAAGCAGTATGTCTGCCTGCATGCCACTTTCCATAACAATAATGAACTAAACCTCTGAAATTGTAAGCCATCCACAATTAAATGTTCTCCTGTATAAGAATTGCCTTGGTCATGGTGTGTCTTCACAGCACTAGAAACCCAAACTAAGATAATCAGTTGAAATGCATTTAAATCTTATCTGACAAAACTGGAAATTATATATTTTATTACTTTAATATGCCAAATTTATGATGATTATTGCATAAAAATAGAAAATTCATGGATGACAAAAATAAACCCATGGTCATTGTTCCCAAAATGCTTCAGAACTAACTGTCTATCCATATGGTTTTGTTAGAATAACAAATAGCATATTATAGATGCACCACCTCTGAGGTCTGAACATCTTAAATTTATTAAATATTTTAGTCTTTATTAATTCATTTTTTATTTAAATTCAAGTTTTCTTTTTATCTGGATTTCATTCAACAACATGAAGTATGATCAAAATGCAGAGGCTCTCACATTTTCATATTTATTGACACCTAGTAATTTCTCATTTTACTCCTGTACATATATTTATAGGTATAAGTATTTTCAAAGAAAAGGAAAGCCATATTTGTTTATCTTATGTAAACAGCACTCACACCAATATTTAGTTTTCAGTGTTCTACTTTCAGGAATATACTGAAAAAAAAGTGTCATGGCACTCAATTTTCATTTTCCTGACAAAAATATTATGTATGGTAATGTTAATTTAAAATTATGATGTAATTTGACCATGAACACTCTATAGACACCAGTATTAATTAAACTTAAATTCTGCAGATACCATGCCAGTTATTTAAATAAAATGCATGAAGAAGGAAACCTGGACACATATACAAAGGGAAATACAAAATCAAGCAATAATTAAACTATAATATATTTAAGAAATAAAGTCTAGCAATTCATAAAAATTGGTACCAGAAGTAGAAACATGCTTGGTTTTTCATACTGATGTGAACACTCTTTAGTACATAATGGGTAGATGAGAAGACTAATAGCCTGAAGGAAATATCCAGATGCAATTTTAAGGACTTTTTTTAAAAACATGTTTCCAATTTATCTTGTAAAGTTGATCTCATGTGAGATTCTTTCTGAAAGTGATTTAGTAAACTAAAGTGGGCCATATCAACTCTAAGAAAAAGGTATCCTCTGGTTTCTTTAAAAGATAACATTATAAAATATGAAATTATATAATTTGAATGACTTCTATTATCTCTGTACTGTAAGTGAACTGAATTTAGTATCCTGTTACAGGCTTGACATTCACTGACCTAATTTTTTTTTTCTTTTTGGGAATCCTAGATTGGTGGCAATATATTCTCAACTCATAAGCAGCTGAGAAAGGAGCGCTGTCACAATTTCAGTGCACACTACATAGCATAGTCAGTACCAAGACATTCATGTTATTAGAATGAGGCTTTGTCTCAAAACACTTTTTAAAGGGGACATACCTAGCAATATCTGGCAGGGGAGAACACAATTCTTTCAGTTTTGTAAATTCAGCACACATTGGTCTCTTGCTATTCTATGAAAGAAGAAACACATAGAGACAGCTTACCTAAACAAGGAGGAGCTAACGGGCCACCGGACTGATAGCTGGGAAGCCAGGATGGGACTGACTCAGGCCCCCCTGAATATGGGTCTCAGCCAGAACAACTGAGCAGTCTAAGGGACCTCAGACAGCGGAGCCAGGATGTATCCCTGGTGCACAAAAGGACCTTGGGAACACATCCCCCTTGGAGGGATAACTGCCTTAACCTATAGACAGGAGAGAAGCCCTAGTCCCTACTTTACATGACCTGTTAGATCAACATGACCCCAACTGGATGGCATTCCCCTACATATGGAATTGGGGTGGGGGGATGGGAGGGGAGGGTGGTTAGGGTGCATGTGAGAGGGCAGAGAGGGTAAAAGGGAGGGAGGGATGAAGGGAGAGAGGGAAGGAAGGAGGAATGGAGGGAGGGAGATACGGACAGAGAGGGAATTGGGATCGACATGTAAAATAATAAATTAAATTAAAAAAAAAATTGCTTTGACTCCAAAATTTAAGTTCAAGGACAAGTTACTGGGGAAAAGGATTTCTATTTTTGTTTCCACAGAAAATGAAAAGCTGTGGATTCCTTCCAGACTAATGTGGTTTGATCAAGCCAGACCGCCTGAAACAGAGTATGAGGTGATCCTACAATCAAAACAGCTGGACAAAGCAGCCTTACAGACTACAGCCAGGAGTTCTGCATCTTCTTAGAATCCCCCATGACATCGCCCCTTACTAGCAGGAAGTAGTTTGGAAAGAACAATTCCCAAATATTGTCTATAAATGTTTGTTTTCATTTAAATGGACTTGGTTATATAAAATAAATTTAAAAAAAGAAAGAATGTTTATTATCTGCGTATACTGTTACTACAGAGAAGATTTATGGCTCCTGACTCTTCAAATCTTCCTTGAAGAACAGTAATCTGTTTCCACTCTCAGAGTACACTGTTCTTTCAACCCACTTTTTACCTCTCTTCTCCTCCTATTTTCCACATAATCATAGTTCAAAAAAAATTGCCTAAATAATTTGAATGTAATTCTTGACTTCAGTTCTTGACCTGAATTCACATATAAAACTGAACGTGTTGGCTGTCATCTATAATCCCACCATCCCTCAAGATGGAAGGTAGAGTGCCAAGGACCTGGCAGAATCTATCTAGGGAAACTCATACAGCATAAACAGCCATATATATATATATATATATATATATATATATATATATATATGCATAGATTCTGCCTCAGACCCAAGATGGAAGGCAGAAGAGAGACTGGACACATTAACCCCTGATAAATGATCCTAATTTGTCTTAATAAACACCTGGAGTCATGGTTAAACAATGAAACATCAGAGAAGTATAGGACCAGCCACTCCCCTCTTTACCTCTCCAACTCTTCCCACAGAAAAGGTCCGAGATCCTGTCTATACTCCATCTTATCACTTCTTCTCTCTGCCCAGCCATATTATATTTTCTCCTGTCTTTACAGACTGTCAGAAATCTATGGTTAAGTAGTGGTTAGCTCCATCCTCTGATCTCCAGGAAGTTTTTATTTGTCAGAATACAAACAAACAAATAACAACAACAACAAAACCACACTAGACCCTCATATCGTTCTAAGCCATGTCATGTGTATAGCTGGACACACAGGTACACAGTAAATAAGTTACTAGTCTTAATATATTTTAACAGTATTTAAAAATATTTCATTGACTATAATTTTATTATCATTTTAATGTAATGCACGCATTTAAAATTATACAGAACCTGCAACCTATAAATTTAATATTTGAGCCCTCAATTGCCCTTGGTTAATTCAAAAACATTAAATAATTGTAATGATAACAAGTTTTATGCCTACTTTATAATGACATAAAATATGGGCTTTATGAGATGGCTCAAGAATTAAGGGTACACCCTGCTTTTTCAGAGAAACTGAGTTCAGCTAAGAATCCTTATGAGGCACTACATAAGTAATCCTGCTGTATGGGGGCTTCGGTACTCTGCTTGTCTCCCTCATGGAAACATACTTACATACACACAAACTAATGCATATAATTAAAACAAAATCCTTCTCCCAAAGACATGAAAGTATGCTATGTTTTTCCTACTAATTATATTTCTAAAATTGTTTTCTTATTAATTAATAGTATTATATAACTGATAAATAACACTTTGGTATATTAGTAGCCTAGTTTTTTTTTTTTCTATTTTCAGATGTGACCTTTTATGATTTTTACCCCAATTGAAGTAAATCATTACCTTAAGAAAAATGTTATACAACATTGTAAAAAAAATAGCTTTTATGTTTTAAATGCCAAACCCTAACTTGAAAGATCAATTGCTGTGTAAAAGAAATAGCTGAAAGATGGAGTACTTCTGTCCTCATAAGAGAGGATTAATGTTATCTGGAGTAGGGAAATTTCGAGTTGTTATATTTCCTGACAAATGAAATAGCAAGTGCAAACTACTCAGCTTATTTTTGCCACCTAATGTATCTTTACAGTTTTTATGTTTGTTCATAGAATTTAATTTGAAATATATATTTTAGCATGGAGGGAAAATCTCCCAATATTCCTGTTGACATGCATTAGGTTTTTTTTTTTTTCTGCACATTATGAGCAGTTGTGTCAAGAACATACTTTGATTGTGTTTGTTTTTAAGCTTACATATGCATTACATTTATCAGTATTATCCTGGTACCTTACAGAGTGCACAAAATGAAGTAAAACAGAGTTTAAATATTAACTCCCTCTCTGTAATGGGAATGGAAAAATCTCAAATATTTAATACAGCACATAGTAAATGATAATGGGTAATTTCCATGGCAAATATGGTGACAGAATTTTTTGTTGTTGTTGTTTGATGTTATGATGGTAGAAGTTGATAATATATAAATATCTTCAAAATAACTCAATGTCATAAATAACTGAGGTTTTTTGCTTCACAACAGAAGAAAGATTATGTGAAGTTGCCCATTTTCAATGTTGTTTAAAGATAAGCACAGGTGGATATAGTAATTTATTCCTGATAACATTCACTATTTAAATAGTGATTTCATAGTAAAGGCTGAAGATGTTTAAAATGAATTGAAGATACTAATAGATGAAGTAAAATGAGCACTTATAGCCAGTGTCATTAATTTTTCTATGCTCTGGACTTGCTAATATTAACTTAAAATGTGTGTTGTTATCATTTTGATGAGGAAGGATAAATTATCATGAGCCATTGTTGGATTCCTTTCATAACACAATCATCCTTAGTCTGGGGCTAAATGGTAATATATAAGTTGGGCTCTGGGTAGACAATTAGGAGAAGCTCCATCAAATATGTAATATGTAATAAATACACATGTAATAAATAAATATGTATTATGTATAAAATATGTGATCAGACCATTTGTCTTAACCCTAAATCTAACCCTAATCATCTCTTCTGAGTCAAATACAAGACAGTTACAGTACTCAGCCCATTTACACATAGTTCCTTTTATACATACATATGAACTTTGCTACTTCAGCTCTGCCCACCCCCTTCACAATTTTCATACCTGAGAGTTGCCTATAGCTGCTTATTATTTTAGAATTTTCATTGTGCTAAAATCTGTGTCATATCACAGTGACTTGGAGACAAGGGGTACCAGAATTTATTTGGGGAGTTCCATTCTAAGTTATAGCTCTGGTTCATCCATTGCAAATTTCTCAAGTTCCAGATGATCCTGGCTTTGTGTTTAGTTTTTGTAAGATATTTTACTATACTTGTATATCAGACTAAGTGGCAACCCAGGTCCTCTGAAATATCCACATTCAGGTAGCTGTACTCCATCTTCCCTGTGTAGTCACACTGGCTTGAAGAACATACTTTTATTATTATTATTATTATTACTATTATTATTATTATTATTATTATTATATCAATGTAGAGAAGAAAACACATTGATTTGGTGATAATCATGTCATCTTAAACACATTCAGAAATGAATTAGTCATCTTTCATAGTTACTACCACACATTTAGATACTACAAACTGGATGATTTAAAGAACAAGAATTTATTGCCTGAAAATTTTAGAGCTTAGTAGTATAAAAGACAAAAGTGCTAGTATGGTGGTCGATTTTTCATAGTACATTTGTACTCTCTCAGCTTTCTCTCTCTATATGCATGATACTTGATTTTTTAAAAAAGGTCAGGTTTGGAAAGTGAATAAAAGTTCTTTATGGCCTCACTAAGTTTTAATGACTTCATTAAAGGTTTTGTCTTCAAAGATAAGGTTTTGAGCTTCTATGCATGAATTTTTAAGAAAAGAGAATTTGTATCATAGAGAACGATACTGAAAATATTTCACAAGTCATAAATCATGGCACCAACTGCTCAACAGGAAGGACAAAGATTGACCACAGAAATACAATGAATGCTTAAGTTTAATCTTTACAAATGACTTTTTTTTCTAAATTGAATCCATTTACTGATGGATTCTAAATCCATCTAGAATCATAAAAATTGTACACATTAACTTCTCCATAGTAATATTTATCCACAAAACTTGCAAATTACAAATTAAATGTACTATACAGATTAGTAAAGGATTCACAATTATGTTTCTCAGCTGGATGCTACTATAATGTGCAGGTAATGGCCATAGACATCACAAAATATGGTTCTTGGGAAAAAAACTGTATCAATGTGCTGTACGTGAAACATATCAAAGGAAGCTGTAATTCCTTTCAATAGTTGAATATCTAACTTTCTAATTAAGAAGCAATTCTTTCCACTACTGATGTTGCTTACAATTTTATTGTCTTTTAGAAAAAGCTTTAAAGTTCCCATTTCTTTGGGTTTAACATGATGATTTCATCAAATTTAATGTATTTCCTATTTAAATTTCTGACAAAATGCTAGGATTTATTGGTAAGGTCAAGAGAAGTCTTATATTCAAGACAAAGCCATTTATGTAAATGCTTACCTCTTCTTTTATTACTTTAATGTTTCTCAAGTTTCAATGGGGAGTCTAACATTAGTTTTCACTGATTGTATCACATTGCTCAAAAATCTTCCTCTGTAATATTTTCTGACTCATGAGTTTTTAACAGTAGCATTGTGTTTGAATTGAATGGCCTCTGTGGAGCCATATCTTTTGATGCTTGGTCACTAGTTGTTGGAATTTTTTGGGAAGGATTAGGAGGTGTGGCCTTGTTGGAGTAGGTGTGTCACTGTGGGTAGGCTTTGAAGTTTAAAATGCATATGCTCTCTGTCTCATGCTTGTTATCTCAACATGTATGCTCTCAGCTACTACTCCAACATCATGCCTAACTGCCTGCTGTCATGAGTGTCTTGCACTCATTCTGAAACTAAGCTAAATAAACTGTATAATCTTAAGTTATCCTAGCCATGGTGTCTTAGCACCACAATAGGAAAGTCACTGCTTTTTATTTTTTGGAATTTAAGGCAAGCATAAATTCCACTTCAGCAAAGATAGATGTCATCCTATCAGTTCTTTTCCCCTTAACTTTGTAAAAGTTTCTTTTATGAAATATTCTTCATTACTATATGGCTTTAATGTCTTAACAAACATGACTGACTGGAAAAATAAAGATGGGTATCCTAATCTTTAAGAGATAACTTAGCTGCTGAGACACCAACAGAAGCCATCAGCCATGGGACATGCAGGTTAGAGAGTGTACCACCAAAGTTTTAATTACTGGTCTCAGTTCATTAGCTACATATGTTAAGATGAATTTCCCTTCCTGCTCACAAAATGAGTTAGTGTTGGTAAGCAGGGCCTGTGTTACTGTTAAATAGTTATCAAGTCTTACATGTCTTTTGAGACTCTAATGAAAATATGAAGATGATATCTCAAATGTTGTGGCAACTCCCCCAGTCCCACAAGGAACATAAGTATTAGTCACAGTCAACCCTATCAGAATGAGACATATAAGAATGGACTATGCAAGCATGTATTAGAAATTTACTGTATTCTGAAGAGCACTTAGCAGTTGCATATGTCATTTTCATTAGTGAAAACAGAAGTTAATCAAGGAATTCAAAATCACCTCCTTCAGCAAGTGTTATCAGTGTCATAATTATTTTATTGTTGCACATGGTGAATTCATCATTTGGGAAAACAAACAGAATGTGATTTTAAACCTCTGAATTACATATTATTACTTTCAGGTTTTATTAGATATTCATTATTTGTATCCATTGACTACATTGCTTGCTACATGCTGAGATGATTTCATGTTTGAGTGTTACATAATGCAAAAAAAAAAAGTTAATTTTGGATATTCATGTTGTGCCCAAGTAATGAATATTCCCAAAGACTATCAGGGAGAGAAAGATATACTGATGCAAATGCATAAGGTTCATTGTTCATCCATCCATGACAGGGACCTTGTCTTGTTGGCTAATATAGTAGCCACCAGAGGAAGTGAATTCCCTGTCTAATGTCAGGTTTTTAAAGAGAAATCACAGGATTACATCACTAGGCACAGATTGGTTTCTGATTAGTTGACATTTGGGTAACAATTAGGGGAATTTCTCAAAGTCATATTTTGGCCATAAATACCTGTGTACAAATTATTCTCATTGGTCAATGCTGAGACAAAACATTCTGTGGTTTCTATAGCTTTGTCTTTTTACTTGCAGGTAGCCTGTTGTTCATAGATGCCAATAGTTTTTAGAACTTTATCATGGAGACTACAAGGGAGTATTTGGTCTCCTCTGGAGTTTCTTTTGTGGCCAAAGAGTTTCCAGGAACCAAGTATCTAGGGGACAGGGATATAGAGTTTATTTGTGTTCAGTTTTGGCCATAGGCTACAGGGGCCAGGGGATCTGGAGTTTCTTTGTGTTATGTGCTGAGCCAGAGGCCTACATGTCCTTTTTCTAGCCTAGCATGGCTGCTAAAGCAAGGGACTGAGTAAGGGTCTGGTGTTACGAGTAGTTTTCCTGCATGTGTGGTCTCACAGCCTTGCCAGCCCCAAATAACACAGAGAAACTCTATTAGACATAAAACTGATTGTCTGTTACTAGTGTTTCTTGTTGCCTAGCTCTGTGTTAAATATTAACCCATTTCTACTAATCTAAGTATTTCCATGTGGTCTTGGATTAACAGAGAAAGGATCCAAACCTCTGCTCTCTTGGTCCTATATGTTGACTCTCCTCCTACCTCTCCAACCTCTCCCCAAATCCTCCTTGTCTCCTAGTCCCACCTATCTTGCTTTCCTATTGGCCAAAAGTACTTTATTCATTAAGCAATATGAGAAACATATTTAAAGAATGATATCTCCCATCAGTCTGGTCCTTTAATATGTCCCTATTTTGAATAATTAGAATTGAACGGGAATTTACAATTTTCCCCAGTATAAATTATTTCATCCTCTCTGACTTACAATAACACATCATAAATTATTTAAAAACACCATTTCAATAAGGTAAAAACAATAATAATCCTTACTTCTAGTTTTTTAATATTGATAATTGATAATTTATATTTATCAATATTCTACATTCTATTTCTTTCTCTGAAGGAAGAAAACAGGGAGTTTATAAAATTTAGATAAAAGAAACTCTCATCTTCTGGCCATATGTTCTGCTACCCTTCAAGATGATGAAGGGGAAGTACATTATGGTTTATCTTGATGTCAATATAATTATCCGTAGAATGAGCTAATACATATAGCATAAGCAGGTCTGTGAAGACATTTCCAGAAAGAATTAATTGACTGGAGAAAACCTTCTCTCTGTGAGGCAGCATCATATAAATAGGGAGAAGGGAAAAAGAGTGTTACTTGTGCCTTCTCTTTTTGCACTTCACTGTATGTTCTGTCACAGCAACAACTGCCACCACCATCTTTAGTGGGTATCAGAATACAGGTTCTTCCACCTGCTAAAGTAAACTGAAGACCAAAGCTTCCCCTCATATCCTGTGGCTCTTTACCACCAGATTGGCCTTTCTAAGGAACCCAGCCATGTGAACTAAAGAGTACCAATTTTTTCAGTCTCAGCAGTGTCCACAATCTGGACCTCATACTGTGAGTGATGTGATAAAACCTTCTTTATAATGTATTTTCACTCAATCAGTTCCTATTTCTAAAGAATGTTGATTAATACAAAGGACTATATCTCAGCCAGAGTTCATGGGTTCTTCCTAGAGTTCACCAATGGCTTCCTTTGGATTCTAGCTAGGAATAGTAGTATATCACGTCTTTCTCACAATTGCCATTTTTCTTTTCCCACATGAAGGGGAAAGTGGTCTGCTTTTAAAATGATCCATGTGATTAAGTCAATTTCATGTACAATATTCCTGGTTTAAAAATGAGCTTGCTATATAACATAAAATAAAATGGTTTAGTTCAAAGGTTCTGAACATTAGACAGGGAATATTTGGCATGTCATTCCAAAATTATAAGTACTGCAGTTAAAAGATGATTAACTAATTAACCGGGGATTAGTAACAAAAAATATATAGATATAAAAACATGTTAAGTGACTACATGGCATTAAAATCAATGATATTTTGTTATAATGAATATATTCAGTGATTTTTCTGCTTTGATTTAAGTTTAAAGTAGAACAGTATAGAAGGATAGATATGAATGTGTTATACTCAAAGTAAATTCAGGGAAACTGGGTTTATTTATGTATTCATGCCATCTTTTAATATTCTTCTTCAGCCTCTGTATTTCATCTTTTACCTCCCATGTTCATGATATCAAGCTACTATCAAATGTCTGGTATACAGTATCCTCATATTAAACATGTTTTTTAAAGTATATTAGTGACATTGGAGAGTTCCAATGGTGAAAACTACTATAAGAAAAATGTTTCATTATATGAACTAATTATCTTGATAATATATTACAATGAAAAAATTAAGGAAATTTCTGGCACTTATATGTAAAACTATAACCTTGTAGAACTGTTTAATGTTATTAACTTAAGTGTAAAGCAGTAAGCAACTATTGAGTTACAGTACTTTTAAAAATTCACATCATATCTATGTGGAAATTGCAACACTGATGATCTTTAAGCAAAGTCCTACTGAATGTTTCCATTTTGATTACCTTTGAATTATTATGTTATTAACAGCTTTAGGGATTCTATCCCTAGAACATTTCCAAATTTGCTCAAAAATGATATTTTATTTAATATATTTTACAATTTTAAGGTTCATAGTATCACCATATTTATCTCATCAAATGTTATTTAATTTCTTCCCAGTCAAAAATCACAAATTAAGGCACTTACAGAAGTAAACTCTTCAAGTGTAGATTAGGATTTCAATGCCCAGGGGCTGGAGATGCCACTCCAGCCCCAGTGGAGACAGTGCAGCAATGGCTGAGAGAAATCTCAATGGCTACCTGTCCAGAGGTTCACACCACACTTGATTATGCCTCCTGGGGAAAAATGGTCCAGGACCCTGCAATTAATTGACTGACTGTCTGGAATGAGTGCTAGATGTATTTTGTGCTATAGTAGCTATACTTTTGATCATGGGTGTTTTGGCCTGTAGCTCCACTGTTAATTCAGAGAAGCCCAGAAAACACTTAGATATAGTTTCAGGAACTGAAAGAGATACATACCAGCATTCAACAGATAGATGTTGCCCTCTGTGCCCTCCTTTACAAATCCCACAGCACCAGCTGTGACTCCAGATGTTAGCCAAGGCCAAATAAACAATTAGGGTTAAAGCTGTAGGAATCAGCCCACAATGTGACCCTGCCTGTAATTAGCCCACCTGCAGCAAAGCTGCTGTGGGATTCACTACAAAACTTGAGATCTTAGGGCCCTTAAATCAATTACAGTACAAGAGTTCTTATCAATGCTGTTAAAAGTTTACTAATCAGAGGCAATGATACTTCCTAAACTCAGTGAATCAAATCTCTGATAAACTGACCACAAGCAGGCCAAAATAATTTACGATCACATGCTTCAAAGCAATTGCTGATATCTTTATGGTATGTCTGTAAATCTTTAAATTGTGGCAAAAACCCGATGCTCTGATGTAAAAGTTGCAGCAGTTGCAAACCTCCTTGAGCATGTTTTTGTTTGTCTGTCAAGCCGAAGCCACTCCTGACCTGTTCATCCAGTCTTGGTCTCCCCGCAGACCGGTTGCCCACAGAGAGGTCTGCAGCATGGAGAGATTTCTCAAAGGTTAAGAGCACTGACTGTTCTTCCAGAGGACCCTGGTTCAATTCCCATCTCCCACATGGTAGCTCATTAAATATCTGTTCCAGGTAATTTAACACCCTCATAGAGACACACATGCAAGCAAAACACCAATGCATGTAAAATAATAAAATAAAAATGATTATAATGCCCATTGCATGAGAGCTCCAGAATCCTCTGCTTAAAGGTATTATTTCCTCATTCTGACTTGGTAACAACTTTTAAGTCAAAGTCTCTAGAAGACTCTTACAAATGTAACACTTTATTTTTAAGCAGAGGGAAAAAAAAATGTGACTTATTTTGGTAGTTTTTAATTGTATATGAGCCTGACCTGGATCCTGTCATGTATAGCAGTACTCAAAACCAGGTCTTCTTACAAAGGTAGTATGTGCTTAACCACAATACTTTTCCTTTTGCTGGTTGTACCCTGCCATCATGTTATCCAGAGACTACTCGCTGAAACTCACCTCAGATTTGAGCAGATTACATGCTGAACAATGCAATGTTTTTATTGTAAATACAGAGTTTCTGTTCTTACCAAGATATCATTACCTAAAGAGAATTAATAATTTGAATATTTTTCTGATGTCATCCTTTATGAAATGTACACATATAATATCATTGCATTCTATTATATTAGATGGTTTAATTTAAAAAGTTATTTGAGTTACTAATACATTTTCATGAAAATAGATTCAAAGCAGTTTTGACATATGCCTAGGATAAAACTTTTAGCAGTTTCTGATGTAGTCCTGGTATTTCTATTACTGTGAATCACATACTTATATGATGAAATGTTTTCAGCATTGCTGATGGAAAAATAAAATGTGCATCAACACTAAAACCCCTAATATTATATATTTTCTGCACTATCAAATACTTCGCCAATACTGAATTATTTATGTTAAAATAAAGTTTACACACCTCAGTAATGTTTGGATTTACTTTTATCTTTAATGAATTTTTTTGTATATAGCAAACAGCTGCTTATATATGTTTTTTATATTGTCAGGAACTGTTTGAAATATATGTATAGTTATAAATACATAAATAAATATATTATCTACAATCAAATATGCATGTTAGTTTATATATATATGGATATATCCAATGTTTCAAACATTTTATTATGACAAGTTTGCAGGTGAAGAAGTGTTTAAAAAGTTCTACCCTAAATAGCAATTCTAAAATGTTGGTGCCACCTGTATAGCCTCATGTTGCTGTGCCAAATTTTGGAAGCTGTCATTGTGAGGCTGCATCAGCAGAGCAGCCCCAAGTTCGTACCTTAGTTGGGGGGGGGCTGGATGAGAGAAGGCTAGCTATATAAAGAAAAGACAGACAGAATAAAATCGGGAGGACAGATTCAGATACTGAATCTATCTCCACAAGTATATTTTTCCCCAACAAGGTATCATGTATATGAAGAAAAAAAAAAAAGACTTTTCTTTCTCCTTTCTTTAAGGGTTCCATAACCACACCTTAGATTTAACTTCTGATTCCCTAGCCTTGAGGGAGAGGAGTAACCACACCTCAGACCAGGTCTGTTGTTATTTAGAATAAGACAGACCCACCCTACTGTAGCCATACTTTGAACCTTTAGGTCTTATGACTTGCTGAAGACAGTTTTAAACTCTCTGTCTGCCCTTGTGTCAAGATAGAGTGCAGCCATCTTTAAGGGCACCCACACTAAAATACATGTTTTACTTCATTAACTTTTCTGAATTTCATTTTTCTGAATACATTTTAAACTTTTTCATGCATATTGATTTGGCAAATTATTTTTGTACATACTATAATTCATTCAGGGTTTCTAGTGAAAGACCCGTGGAGGGCATGGACCCTCATGCCCCAACTTAGGAAAGCTGCCCCCCCCAAAAAAAAATGACTCATGAGAAGCAGTCTTGATGCAAAAGCATGAAGTCTTTTATATTCCAGTGTACTGGGGTCCACAGCCATACTCCACCTGGGGTAGAGGACTGGGAACCCGGGCTTCAGGTTTCAGACAGCTTTTATAGGGTTACAAAAAAGCCTGCGCATCACAAACCAATCTTCTCATAGCATCCAGTGTGGACCAATCAATTTGTACTATCCAAGCCCGCGCTTAGCCCAGGAAGACTGCTTTCGCTAGGGCTTCTGGGTAGTGTGACAAGCCTGCACTTAGCCCAGGAAGTCTAGTTTTGCTAAGGCTTCTGGGTAGTGTGACAAGGCTCATTTCTTGTGTTCATTCACTCACAGGTACTTTTGTAAACCGCCCTGTCATAAACAGTCAAGAATGTGACCTTTTGCCTACTCACTGCTAGGGGACAGGTTCTAGGGAGAATTAGGCTAAATTTTTCCATCTTTACACTAGTGATAATATATAATCTTCTAAGATAGTATTTGCATTTGAATAACTACTATATTTACTCCTCTTTTTATATTAGTGTTAAAAGTTGGAACTGAAATTACAAAGTACATTTCTGACATATTTGTCACATACAACATTTTGTTATAAAGTAAATCATGACAGAATTGACTGGGATACACATATTTATACTGAAATTGATGGAGTAAAGTTTCTACACATATTTTAAATTCTCCAAATGTTTGAAATTTTTCAATGGAAATTTTGGAAGAACTTAATAAGTGTGCTAGCTAGGAATATTCTTGCTTAGAAAAGCTCTTGACATTTTTCCAAATTGATTATTTCTGGATTTTCTATGTTTCTTTGGAAGGAAGTTTTTAAAATTAAGTATAGAATTAATGTTAGAAGTCACTTTTGGCTTCTTGAAATCACAGTTATATTTTAATGAATATTGATTTGATCTATGTTCTTTAGACATATATAAATTTGCCTATAACTATCAACAAATGCAAAGAAAGATATAAATATGTTAAATTGGTTATTCAGAGAATAAAATATGTGTATATAAAGAAGGTAAATGCGTATTTTGAGAAGCAGATTGAGAAATATACACATATTTACAAAGAAGTAGAAAGTAAAACGTACATAAACCTTAGATATAAATTTAGATATTATATTTTTCATCACATTTAGTGTTTTCAGTATGCTTTTTGTAAGAGATATAAAGATTTGCTTTATCTCCTTTAATGCAACTATCTGGACCTGAAATTAATATGGCTTAAAGTAGATGGTCTGTAAAACTAATACATGAATTGATGCAATTTTTATACAATAAGAAAGACAAGATCATGAAACCAAAGGAAAAGGTAGTCATGAATCCATTATTTACATATTGGATTAAATAACATGATACACATTGGACAGTGGGGAAGCACTTAAAATGTACAAAGAAGGTAAAAGTTATGTTAGTAATTTCTATTTGCAGAAATTTCTAGTCTCTGGATTCTTTTCTTTCTAGAACATTTCTTTTCTCATGCTTTTTGAAGAGTGATTTTCACATGGGGATTTCAGTTCTTATTTTGTCAAAGAAGAATGACCATAGTGTTTGTTTTTGAATTGTGCCTTTTAAATGCTTTTATCTCAAGGTAGTCAATATGGTAGAATCACGGGTGATAGAATAATCTACATTCAATTATCTGCGTCTTAGAATGATTTGGAAAGTGTTGTATATGGATAATTCTACTTTTAATGACTGAATTAAAAAAACTATAATTAATTCATGGTTATCTAACCCTTAATTATATTGGCAGAATATTGCTTATTATTTGTGGATTCTTAGGGAGAATATAAGCATTTTCTAAGTGATTTTATGCAGTATAGAATGACTCATTGAATTAATGTACTTTTGAAATTACTAAATATAGACTGGGATTTATTTTAATTTCAAGAATTTAGAAATCAATTAGATGTATAACAATTTTCGTTTCAAAAGTGAATTTATGTTTCTTTTGACCTTCACAACTCAAATTCATATTTTAAAGCAATATAAAACTAAACAGAATCTTAGAACTGCAAATGACATTTCTGAACCCTTTAGTACCTGCAGAATAAACAAAAATGAAGAAACCACAAAAATAGAATAAAAAATATTGCCTTACCTTTTAAAAAGCATAAAATTTTGAAAACAAATAGCCATTGACATTTATTCATATTTAGCTTAAAAAGTGAATACATATATCATAACTTTTGATAAAATGTAACATTTCTATTCTCTCCACTCCTGTTTCTTCTCTCTGCCACTTCACCTCCCATCTTCCTGTTTTCTACAACTCATGTTTATTTTGGTGTGTTTTTCAGAGTGAGAGGGAGAAAACACAGGAATTTGGATGGGTAGCAATTGAGATGAAAGGCAGGATTGCTCACTGGCTAGCTTTGAAAATTTTGAGGGGGGGGTTTCTTGAGTGTCCACCAGTGTTCTTGGAGGAAATGGGTGGTGCCAGCAGCTGACCTGTCTCTCTATTATAAAAGCTTTTTAATGAAACATTTTAAATACCATATTCCCTAGATTTCTGTGCATTTGAGGGCTGTCTGAGTGTTTTTTATACCTTAGTATACAAAATTTGTCCTTAGTAACTTGCTTTAAACACATAGGTGTCTAGGTAAGGGTTTAACTCTGTAATCAATTAATCTGTCTGGAAAACTGGATCCAAGCTGACTGTAACTGGTTTTAACTTAGTAAGTTAGACTTACACCTGTAAAGGACAAAGAGGTAGAGGAATCTCCCTTTGATAATAGAATCTTGACCTTTATAAACATCTTACAAGAAGGACTGGGTGGCATAAATATTTTGTTAGTTTATACTTAGTAGAGTTTAATTTAAATTGTATAGAATTAGCTTACATTTTCATATAAGGTTAAATTTAAATCACATGTACAGATACATTAAACAGTGTGACACTATGTGTAACAGAGTCAGTGAAAAAAGAAATTAGAGACAAATAATAAAAGGCCAAAGGTAAATGAATTACAGGTTCTGTTGACAGCAGAAATTGGCTAGACTGTCCTTCTGCCTAGGTGCTGGTGTAGCAGAAGGAAGAACCATGGGGGGTGAGGCTAGGCTACATGGTCAATATGGCAGCTGCCATAAACACATCCCCAACAGCTGGTAGAAGTCATAAAATTTTGAGATATAATTTTGTTGGCTTTTTGTTTCTCCACAAGTGAGGCAGAAGGATTTGTGAAAATAACAGGACACCAGAGTCCAAGGGGTACAATATCCAAAAAGACCACCATAGGTCTGGCAAATATATGTACAAGTCTAAGGGCAGTGCTAGGGTATAAAACCTGAGAGACCACTCATGGGTCTGAGAAACGAATGCACCCATCAGCATGAGTCATGCTAGAGCACAAAACACAAAAACCTCATTCGTGGGGAAAAAAATGAAAATCTCTCAGAGTATCTTGAGCAAATGCTGCCTCAGCCCAGCCAACTGTGAGCCACTGGCATCAGCAGAGAAAACACAAAGTAGAAGAGCAGCAAAGAGGACAAACGAGAGTGAGACATTTGAACAGGAGTAAAAGTTGCCTAGTGGGATAAAACACTTTTAAGTGGAGGGAGGTTCCTGCCCTGAGACAGGCTGAAGCTGCAGCAGGCAGGAGAGTTTTAACATGGTGGGGAGGAGAGAACAGAAATAATTTTAGGGAAACACATTGATTAGCAGAGAGGTGGGAAATACTCCTTCCATCTACCTGTTCACTGGGAGTAATTGCATGGCCAATTTGGCATATTATCACGAGGATAATAGGCTGGTTTATTTCCCATGGGTGAAGTAACAATTGGCCAATAATTTTTTGAATTCATCAGCCCAAGAATGTGTCCAAAACTCAGCAGTCCGAATGCAGGAAGGCTTGAAGGAGGAATCTTAACTAACCTGTGGAAAATGTCCCAGACACTAAGGAAATGAGTTACAATGAAAAAGGGTACCTTAACAAATTTTAGTCAATGTGGAATGATATTTCCAGTGAAAGGGTGGGTGGAAGTGGACTGCTGGTCCACGAATGTCAGGCTTGCCATCCAACAGTAGGCGGCTGCCGAATATTTGAGGAAGGCCTGACAGAGTCAAGGTATCAATGTAGTTCTTTTGTTTTAATAATTACCTAATAAGGAGAGGGGGGATGTTGGAACCAAGCAGTCTGTTGACCCCACCCCCTGATGATGGGCAAGATGCTCATGGCCATGTCTTCTCTACTTACCTGGCTGCTCAGGAGATTCAGTTACACATGAGCAAGTTTCCCTTTTGAAGCAAGCACACCAAGTGCACCTCTTTCTCTTCCTCTTTCTCTTTTTCTTTTTCTTTCTCTTTCCCTTCTTCTTCCTTTCCCTCTTCCCCTCTCTCTCTTTCTCTCTCCCTTGCTCCCTTCCCCCTTATCACTTTTTCTCTCTCTTTCTCACTTGCTCCTCTCTCTCTTTCTCTCTCCCTTTCTCTCCCCTCTACCAATAAACTCCTTGTGGGTGCTGAATCTCATGTTTGTGTTTCACAGGTGGCAGTTGTATGAAAAGAACAACAATCATCTCTCTAGATGTTAAAAAGCCTTTGACAAAATTGAATACTCTTTCATGATAAATTTTGGAAACATCAGGGATAACAAGAACATACCTAATATAATAAAAGCAATAGACAGTAAACCAACAGCCAACATCAAACTGAATGGAAAAAAGCTTTGGTGATTCCTCTAAAATTAGGACAAAGACAAGGCTGCCTACTCTCTCCATATTCTTCAATGTTTTACTTGAAGTTCTAGCTAAAGCAATAATACAATACATGATGATCAATGGGATACAAATTGGAAAGGATGAATTCAAACTTTCACTATCTGCAGATGATATGTTACTTTATATAAGTGACCCAAAAAACTCTACCAGGGAACTCCTACAACGGATAAACACCTTAAGCAAACTAGCAGGATACAAGATAAACTGAAAAAAAAAATAGGTCAGTAGCCCTACAGATGACAAAGGGGCTGAGAAAGAAATCAGAGAAATAACACCCTTTACAATAGCCACAAGCAACATAAATTATCTTGGGGTAATGCTTACCAAACAAGTGAAAGATCTATATAATAAGAACTTTGTGTCTTTAAAGGAAGAAATTAAAGAAGATACCAGAAAATGGAAAGATCCCCCATGCTCTTGGATAGGTAGAATAAACATAATAAAATTGGTAATTTTGCCAAAAGCAATCTACATATTCAATGCGATCCCCATCAAAATCCCAGCACAATTCTTCACTGACCTTGAAAGGATAATAATCAACTTTATATGGAAAATAAAAGACCCAGGATAGCCAAAACAACAAAGGCATTTCAGGAGGCATTACCATCCCTGTCTTCGAGCTCTACTATAGAGCTATATTCCTGAAAACAGCTTGGTATTGGCACAAAAATAGACAGGTAGACCGATGGAATCAAATCCAAAATTCTGATATTAACCCACACTCCTATGAACACTGATTTTTGACAAAACTGCTAAAAATATGGAATGGAAGGAGGGAAGCACCTTCAACAAATGGTGCTGACACAACTGGATGATGGTGTGTAGGAGATTTAGATAGACCCTGCCTATTGCCATGCACAAAACTCAAGTCCAAATGGTTCAAAGACCTCAACATACATACAGCTACACCTAATCTCTTAGAAACCAGCACAGATTCTGTGTTTGGTTGTCATTTCCAAAGTTCTTAATGAAATATCTTGCCATGTTCAAACATGAAGTCTTCCACTATGGCCATGCCCTCACTTCTTCTCCAAATGCCCTCATTTTCCTCCCCACATGCCCTTACTTCCTTCCCCACATGCCCTCACTTCCTTCCCCACATGTCCTCACTTCCTTCTCCTTATGCCCTCACTTCCTTCTCCTCATTTGCTACATTCTTTCTCTGTACACTAGCATCTTCTTCAACTGAATCCTGATATGAATGCAAACCATGTTGAACATCCTTCTATTACTGAAAACTTGTAGATAAATAATTCTAAAAATGTTTATCCATTTTTGAAATAATTGCTTGAAATTCCTTCATTTTCCTCCATAAATAAAGGTGCTATCTTGGCAGTGTACATACTTTAGAATCTTTATTCTAAAACCAAAATACATAATATTTTTTCAACAATATAGAACATTTACAAGAGTATTTTCTAACCTATCAACAAGGGTACAAAGACATCTAAACCTGATAAAGTGACTCAATTCTGTGCATTTTTTATAGGTGTAGTAAAAAAAAGTATAGTATAATATCTTTGGTGTATGAAAAATTAAAGCCTTATTTCATTTGAATCAGAATGTTAAATAATTAATGTTACACCATTAAAAGCCTTGTTGATTTTAAATAGAATATCCATTTTAAAGAATGTCACTATCTCAGAATATCACTGTTTTCCCTGTTTTGTTAAACTTATTTTCGTGTTTCGTTTGAGAACTTAATACATGAACACTGTATCTGTATCTTTGCACCCATCACTTTGCTGTAGGTCTAAAATCCATTTATGAGTGAATACACACCATGTTCCTATTTTTGTGACTGGGTTACCTCATTCAGCATGGTTTCTTCAAGTTTCATCCATTTGCCTATGAATTTCAACATTCCATTGTTTTATATGTTTTCCCCTGCAAAGTAGTATTCTGAGGAATGAATAAAGATGTGGCACATTTACATATCAGAGACAGCCTTTTTTGTAGCAGTAAACAGGAAGCATTCAGTGAAGGCAAAGAGGATATACAGCTTTCAATGCCCAACCATAGTGACTTCTGCCACCCAGTTCCCTCTCCCGTCTTCAATAGCACCATAGCACATAGGTAAACCATTGCATCATGGGCCTATAGTGATATTTCAAGTTCAAGCCATTCCACAAAGAAAACTATGAAATTATTATAAATTCTGGAAAGAAAAATAGAAATTCTCAAGTGACAATGTAGAAAAGTAGAAAAAAATAAATGGTGTGCCCTATGTCTAGATTCTTCAGTCAGAAAAAACAAACGAAAAAAAAATGTTCATTTGAGATTTTGTAAGAATATAAAAGTTGGAGAGTTTATTTTGATATATTTGTGTATAATGACCATGATATCACTCCTATATTTTCTTTTTAGAGGTATAGGCTATCATAAGAACATAAATAGAAGAATTGAAACTGAGGAGAAGACATAAATATAAAAGTCACTGAAAAACAGCATTGGATTCTGTGTTACCTGAGAGAAATCTTTGCACAGCTCTAACCAAAAATGGAATAAACATATGATAGAATTAGAACAAGGAGTATGAGACATACAGAAGTTTTTGGAAACTAAAGAATTTTGATTCCATTTATATATCACAGCTGAACAAAGAAACTTTTAAAAAATAATGATTGGTTGTATTTTCCTGGATGCTCCTGATTCAGCTGCCTTCTATAATCTCTCCTCCTTCACCTCAGCAGGACTCCCTGAAATAGGCTCAATGTTCATTCTCTGAATCTGCTTTCACCAGTCACTGGTTCAAGGGTCTAATGACAACCTGGCTAGTCACCAATCTGATGGACATTTCAGGCTATGCATCAACTACTGACCTGCGTCTTTTTGGAGATTTCTTGTAGACACCATGGGAGATTTCCTTGCCTCGGGCTTCTACATAACTCCATAAAGGTCTTCTCTCCTGTCATTTTTCTCAGCACTGTACCTTACTGCATGCTCCCAAATCTGATTCCTGAAGTTCTTATGCCCAACCTTTCACAGCCCACCCAGGAGATTTCCTCTGTTCCCTCTTCCCAGGGAGATCCATGAATTTCCTCTGGGCCTTCCTTGTTACCTAGCCTCTCTAGGTCTGGACATTGTAGCATGTTTATTCTTTATGTTGCAGTTTATATCCACTTTTGAGTGAGGACATACTATGTTTGTTTGTGTGTGTGTGTGTGTGTGTGTGTGTGTGTGTCTGGCTTACCACATTCAGCGTGGTCTTTTATTTTTTATCTATTTCTACCCATTTGCTTTTAAATTCCCTGATGTCACTTTTTGTTTGTTTTTTTCTTTGTTATTTTGTAACAGCTGCTACATAATGTTCCAGTGTGTAAATGTATCACATTTTCTTTATCCATTTTTTTGTTTGGGGCATGTAGGTTGTTCCCAGATTCTGGCTATTAAAAGTAATTCTGCTATGAACTTAGTGGAGAAAGTATACTTCTGGTATAAATATGCATCCCTTGGGCATATGTTCAAGATTTGTTTAGCTTGGTCTTGAGGTAGATTGATTGTCAATTATCTACAAAAGCTCCATATTGATTTCCAGAGTGTCTGTACATATTTATATTTCCATCAGCAAGGGAGGAGTGTTCCCATGTTCTTCAACCTCTCCAGCATATGCTGTAATTTGTGTTTCTCATTTTAGCCATTCTGACATTTTGAACCAACCCAAAAAGAATTCTTCATGGGAGCAACCCTAGGCAATCTGCATATATGTTATAGTAGAGTCTTGGCAATGAGCAAGGGGTCTACATGGTGCTTTGACTGACTCTTGGGAAACTATTCCTCATGCTGGATTGCCTTCTTCATCCAGAATACAGAGGGAGGTGTTTGGTTTTATATGCCTTGCTTCTCCAAAACCGATGAGAGGGCTGCCCCTTATGAGTTAATACAAAGGAGAGTTGGTGGGAGATGTCATTTTGTAAATAAGTTTCTCTTATTGGTTAATAAATAAAGCATTATTGGTCAATAGGAAAGCAAGATAAGTGGGAATAGGAGACTAGGAGGAGAGAGGAAGAATTAGGGAGGAGATTAACATGGAGAACAGAGAGAGTAGAACCAGGCCCTCTCTCCGGTAAGATGAGACCATATGGAAATACTTAATTTAATAGAAATGGGTTAATTTAAGACAGAACTAGCCAATAAGAAATGCTAATAGCAGGCCAACAACATTATATCTAATACAGCTTATCTGTGTGTTATTTGTGGCTTGCACAGCTCTGGGAACAGGCAGGCTGGAAACCAATTCTCTTAACCGAGAGGTAAATTGGAGGGTTTGATGGTAGGGGGAAGAAGGAGGAGAGGTGGAAGAGAAGTTGCAGACAAGGTGTAAAATAAACAATGAAAAGAACAAACTCTGGACTCCCATCGCTAGGCCTCTGCTAGAGGCCTCAGCTGGAGAGTGCCAGGTCCAGCCTAGATCCCACTATCTACATGGGGCCATCTTGAGTACCTGCCTGCTGGATCCTTGAGCCCCATGACTGGGCCTCTGCTAGAGAGGCCTCAACTGGAGAGTGATAGGCCCCAGCTAGATCTGCCTATCCGCACAGGAATATCCTGAGGCCCAGCCTGCTGGACTCCCCCATTGCCAGGCCTCTGCTAGGTGAGGAGGCTGGGACAAATTTGCCTTGAATCTCCACCATACACCCTTCCTTGGGAACTCCCTGGATTGGCCCCAGATCTTGCACACCCCGTGTCCCCCAAAAAGAGTGCTCCTGGTGCTCTGATACACACCCACTCACCTCCACAAAGTGCCTGCCCTCCCACTGCCCTGTGCCTACCTGGCCCACTACCCCACCTCTCTGGTTGAGCACTGGGAGAGATGATGGATCCAACAATCCTGCCACGTTCAGTGAAAATCCTGGAGGTGTCCTGAGCACACTAGACCTGCCTATCCACATGGGGCGATCTTGAATTTCTTCCTGCCTGATCTCTGACCCCTGGCAAACATCTTCTGCTGGAGTTCCAGGCCACTCCCAGAGATCCTGTGATCCCCTCAAGGCCATCCTGATTCCATGCCTACTCTGGGCCTCTGCTAGAGAGGCCTCAAATGGAGAGTGTCAGAACCCTGCTAGATATGCTTATCCATGCTGGAACTCCTGAGGCCCAGCCTACGGGATCTTGGACACCCTTGTCTGGCTGCTGCTGGGACCTGATCTTTGGCCCCCATTGGCAGGGCTCTGCATGAGGAGAGACCTGCTAGAGAGCTTGAACAACCCAGAGATACAGACATCTAACTTTTGACCTACCTAAGTCCACCACAAGAGTAACACACACACACACATACACACACACACAAACACACACACACACACAGAGAGAGAGAGAGAGAGAGAGAGAGAGAGAGAGAAAGAGAGAGACCCCCACCTGCACCTGCTGAAAGAAGCAATGGGAAGACTCCAATACATGAAAACACCTAACAATAGAAAGACACGCATACAAGCATGACAGCACCAGAATCTAGGGATTCTATATCAACTAGACATAAACATCCCAAAGCAGATGAAGCAGAAGAGAATGATTGAAAATATATCATCATAAAAATGATATAGGCCCTCAAAGGCAATGTGAGAAAAATCCCTTAAAATATGGAAGAAAAAACAAACAAAAATTGGAATAAATGAAAAAAAAATCTCTTAAAGAAAGTAGAGAAAGCCAAGAAAAACAATTAAATAGGTGAAGGAAACAGTTCAAGACTTGAAAACTGAAATAGAGACAATAAACAAATCACAAACTCAAGGAATGCTGGAAACAGAAAAACTGACCAAAAGATTGGGAACTACAGATACAATCATAACAAACAGAATACAAGACATAGAAGAGAGCATCTCAGGTACTGAAGATAAACTAGAGGAAATAGATTAATTGATCAAAGAAAATCGTAAATCCAAAAAATCCTTAACACAAAATATGCAGGAAATGTGGGACACTATGAAAAGTCCAAACCTAAGAATAATAGGCATAGAAGAAGGCAAAGAAGCCCATATCAAAGGTGCAGAAAACATATTCAACAAAATCATTGAATAAAGCCTTCCCAATCTGAAGAAGGAAATGCCCATGAAAGTACAAGAAGCATACTGAACATCAAATAGACTCTACCAAAGAAAAAAGACCCCTAAAAATATAATGAAAATACCTAACATACAGAATAAAGAAAGCATATTAAGAGCAGCAAAGGAAAAAGGCCAGGGAACATATAAAGGCAGCCATATCAAATTTACAACTGAATTCTCCAGGCCAGAATGTCCTGAATAGATGTTCTACAAGTACTAAGAGTCCATGGATTCCAGCTACTATACCCAGCAAAACTCTCAATCACTATAGATGGAGAAAACAAGATATTTAATGACAAAAACAGATTTTCCCAATACATATCTACAAATCCAGCCCTACAGAAAATTTTGGAAAGAAAACTCCAACTCAGGGAAATTAAATACACTCACAAAGATATAGACAATAAATAATCCTACTTCACCAGAACTCAAGGGTAAAGCAGGTCAAAAATATTCAAAATACCACCGCCATGAACAAATCTAAAACAAACAACATTAACAATCGATTGGTATCCTAACTCACCTATAAAAAAGACACAGGGTCAAAGAATGGATATAAAGACAGAATCTATCCTTCTGCTACACAAAAGAAACACATCTATGCTTGAAATATAGACATTACCTCAGGGTAAAGGGCTGGGAAAAGATCTGCCAATCAAATGGAATCAAGAAGCAAGCAGGTGTGGCTATCAAATATCTACTAAGTTAGACTTAAAACCAAAATTAATCAAAAGAGATGAAGGCAGTAATTTTATATTCATCACACAAGAAATCCATCAGCACAAAAGTCTCAATTATGAATATTTATTCCCCAAATTCAAAGCACCCACATTCCTAAAAGAATGCTACTAAAACTCAAAGTTCTCATGAAACATCACACACTTATAGTGGGAGACTTCAACACTCCATTCTCACTGCTAGTCAGCACCACAAGTCAGAAACTTATAAAAGGAAACAAAAGAACTAACAGAAGTTATGTCTCAATTGGGTTTAACAGATATCTACAAAACATTCCCAACAAACACAAAGGAATATACCTTCTTCTCAGCCACACATGGAACCTCTAAAATTGACCACATATTAGGCGACATAACAAACCTGAACAGATACAAAAAAAAAAAAAAAAAAAAAAAAAAAAAAATGGAATAGTCCCATGTATCTTATCAGACCACTATGCTTTAAAGTTGGAATTCAAAAAAACACAAATCACAGACCCCGTGACACATGGAAACTGCACTTTGCACCATACCTGGGTCAAAGAAGAAAAAAAAAATTAAGGACTACCTAAAATTCAATAATAATGGGGACACAATATCCCCAAACTTATGGGACACATTGAAAGCAGTGCTACCAGGGAAGTTCATTGCACTAAGTGCCCACATGAAGAAAATGGAGGATAATCACATTAGACAATTAACAGTTCAACTACAACTGAAAGCCTTAGAACAAAGAGAAGCAAACTCACCTTGGAGGAGTAGACACCAAGAAATAATTATTTGAGGGCTGAAATCAATAAAATAGAAAACTGGAAACAATACAAAAAATATCAATGCAACAAAGAGTTGGATTTTCAAGAAAATCAACAAGCTAGACAAACCTTTATTTAAAAAAAAAACAGAGAAAGAACATGCAAATTAACAAAATCAGAAATGAAAAGGGGGAAATATCAATGGACAGAGAGTAAATCCAGACATCATTCAGGTCATACCTTGAAAACCTGTACTCCACAAAAGTTGAAACTTCAAAGAGAATGGACTAATTTCTGGATAATTATAATTTACTAAAATTAAATCAAGAACAGACAAACAACTTACATAGACCTATAACACCTAATGAAATAGAAGCAGTCATTGAAAACCTTCCAACCAAAAAAGGCCCAGGGCCAGATGGCTTCATTGCAGAATTTTACCAGAAATTCAAGGAACAGCTAGTAACTAATACCAGTGCTTTTCAAATTGTTCCATACAATAGAAAAAGAAGGTTCATTACCAAACTCTTTTTACAAGGCCATAATCACCTTGGTACCCAAGGAACACAAAGATACAACTAAGAAAAAAAAACTACAGACCAATATTCCTCATGATTATTGGTGCAAATATATTCAACAAAATACTGGCAAACAGAATCCAAGAATACATCAGATAAATGACCAAATAGGCTTCATTCCTGGGTTGCAGGAATGGTTTAACATACAAAAACTATCAACATGATCCACAATATAAACAAACTGAAAAAGAAAACCACATGATCACCCCCCTAGATAGAAAAAAAGCCTTTTGCAAAATTAAAAACCCTTTCATGATATAGGTCTTGAAGAGATCAGGGATAACAGGAACATACATAAACATAATAAAAGCAACATACAGTAAACCAACAGCCAACATCAAACTGAATGGAGAGAAGCTTAAGGCGATTCCTCTAAAATCAGGAACAAGACAATGTTGCTCTCTCTCTTCATATCTCTTCAATATTGTAATTGAAGTTCTAGATAAAGCAATAAGACAACAAATGTAGATCAAGGGGACACAAATAGGAAAGGAAAAAGTCAAACTTTCTCTATTTGCAAATGATATGGTACTTTACATAAACAACCCAAAAATCTCGACCAGTGAACTTCTGATAAACATGTACAGCAAACTAGCAGGATACAAGCTAAACTCAAAAAAAAAAAAAAAAAAAAAAAAAAAAAAAAAAAACTGATGCCCAATTTAACTCAGATGACAAAGGGGCTGAGAAAGAATCAGAAAAACATCAGCCTTTACAATAGCCAGAAACAAAATAAAGTATCTTGGGATAATGCTTACTAAACAAGTCAAAGACCTATCTAGCAAGAATTTTGTGTCTTTAGAAAGAAATTACATACCCGAAAATGGAAAGATCTCCTATGCTTTTGGATACATGGATAAACATATTAAAAATGGAAATCCTGCCAATAGAAATCTACACATTCAAAGCACCCCATTAAAATCCCAGCACAATTCTTCCCGACCTTGATAGGATAATAAACAACTTTATATGGAAAAACAAAAGACACAGGATAGCAAAAAAAAAAAAAAAAAAAAAAAAGCAAAACAAAACAAACAAACAAACAAACAAAAACAAAAACAAACAAAAAAGCCAGTATAATAAAGGAACTTAAGGAGGAATCACCATCCCTTACTTTAAGCTCTACTACAGAGTTATAATCTTGACAAAAGCCTCGTCTTGGCACAAAAATAGACAAGTAGACCAAAGGAATTGAATCAAAAATCCTGATAGTAACCCACACACCAATGAACACCTGATTTTTGACAAAAGAGCTAAAAGTATACAATGGGAGGAGTAAAGCATCTTCAACAAATGATGGTGACTCAACAAAACTATAGTCCAAATAATCAAAGATTTCAACATAAACCCAGCCACACTCAACCTCTTAGAAGAGAAAGTGGGAGGTATCCTTGAACAAATTGGAACAGGAGAATGCTTCGTGAACATAACTCCAGTAGTAACACAGACTTTGAGATCAATAATTAATAAAAAGTACTTCCTCAAACTTATAAGCTTCTGTATGGCATTGTACACAGTTAAAAAGACCGAATGGCAGTCCACAGAGTGGAAAAATATCTTCACCAATCCTACATCTGACAGATGGCTGATCTCCAAATTATACAAAGAACTCAAAAAAAAAAAAAAAAAACTAGTCAACAAAACATCAAATAACCCTATTAAAAATGGGGTACAGAACTGAAGAAAGTATTCTCAATAGCGGAAATCAAAAAGGCTGAAAGACACTTAAGAAAGTATTCAACATTCTTAGCTATCAGGGAAATGCAAATCAAAACAACTTTGATATACCATCTTACTCCTGCCAGAATGGCTAAAATTAGACACACCAATGACAACTTATGCTGGAGAGGATGTGGAGAAAGGGGAACACTACTCCACTGCTAGTGGGACTATAACTTTGTACTGCCATTTTGGAGAATAGCGTGGTGGTTTCTCAGGAAAATGGGAATCAGTCTACCACAGGACTCAGCAATCCCCCTGTTAGGCAAATACTCAAGAGATCCACATGCATGCAACAAAAGACATGTGCTCAACTGTGTTCATAGCAACATTATTTGTAATAGCAAGAACCTGGAAGCAAGTAAATCCCCTCAACTGAAGAATGGATAAAAAAAGATGCTGCACATTTACACAATGTAACATGATACTGTGCAAAAATCAATGGAATCTTGAAATTCACAGGCAAGTGGATGGAACTTGAGGAAACCATCCTGAGTGAGGTTAGCCAGTCACAAAAAGAGGAATGTACTCTCTCATATATGGATTTTAGACCTAGAGCAAAGGATCACCAGCCTATAATTTACACCACCAGAGGAAGTATGATACAAGGAGGATTCTTTTTTTTTTTTTAATTAAGAATTTGTTTATTTGAATATGCTTAGGAATACTTTTATTCTTTGTTAACATAATAATTTATTTTATATAGCAAAGTCCAATTAAATGAAAACAAACATTTATACACAATATTTGGGAATTTGGGCATTGTTCTTTCCAAACTACTTTCTACTGGTGAGGGGCGCTGTCATGGGGGATTCAAAGAAGATGCAGAAATTCTGGCTGTAGTCTGTAAGGCTGCTTTGTCCAGCTGTTTTGATTGTAGGATCACCTCATACTCTGTTTCAGGCGGTCTGGCTTGATCAAACCACATTAATCTGGAAGGAATGCACATCTTTTCATTTTCTGTGGAAACAAAAATAGAAATCCTTTTCCCCAGTAACTTGTCCTTCAACTTAAATTTTGGAGTCAAAGCTTTTTTTTTTTTTAATTTAATTTATTATTTTACATGTCAATCCCAGTTCCCTCTCCCTCCCTCCCTCCCTCCTTCCCTCTCTTCCTCCTTCCCTCCCTTTTACCCTCTCTGCCCTCTCACATGCACTCTAACAACCCTCCCATCCCATCCCCCACCCCAATTCCATATGTAGGGGAATGCCATCCAGTTGGGGTCATGTAGATCTGACAGGTCCTGTGAAGAAGGGACTAGGGCTTCTCTACTGTCTCTAGATTAAGGCAGTTTTCCCTCCAAGGGGGATATGTTCACAAAGTCCTTTTGTGCACCAGGGATATATCCTGGCTCCACTTTCTGAGGTCCCTTAGACTGCTCAGTCCTTCTGGCTGAGACCCATATTCAGGGGGGCCTGAGTATGTCTACAAGGAGGATTCTAAGAGATTCATATAAGTCCCTCAGAGAAAGGGGAAGTGACAAGATCTCCAGAGCACTTGGGGACCAGGGGGAGCAGTGAGTCAAGAGGGAACTAGGAGAAAGAGGAGAAAGAGGAGGGTAGGAGAGGAAAGCATGTGGGACTAGGAAGATTGAGTCAGGGGATGACTAGACCAGAGGAGCATGAGTGAGAGAAAGAATGAGTGAGTGAGAGAGAGACCATAAAAGAGGGAGCCATTATAGTTTTGAAGAGAAAACTGGATCTAAAGATGTGTTCAGAGACCTACAGACTGACCCCAAATAACAATTTGATCAACAGTGCAAAGGCCACCAGAAATACCCTTCCCTGATAATGAGATCAAGCAATAACTTATTTACAATCATGGAGAATTCATCTAGTAGTTGATGGAAATAGAAGCAAACACCCACAACTAAACACTGAGCCAAAAGTGGGAGGGAGAGAGAAATAACTTGGATTGACACGTAAAATAAAAAATATATATATACATATACACACACACATATATATATATATATAAACAAATTCTAAAACCTAATAATAATTGAACTTATATCCTATTATTAAGATTCACATGCATTTTGGGAAAAAATTAACAAACACTCATATATGTTAAGTCTAAAATTTTTAAATTTATTTACAAGTAATTTTTTCTGAATTTAATGAAGAAAGTTGATAGTACAGTCCATGTGAATCTTTTTCCTTAGTGTTTAATCAGTATTTAAAATTTTTTAACTCTATTCTCTTATGCAAGCAGTGTTTTAATCTAGGAAATGTGATAAAATCACTTCAAATATTTTATCTATATTTCTCTGTCCTCTTAAGTGATAATCTAAAGAAGGACACTTGATGTGTAACTTGGGAAAGAGATAGTGATTCACCAAATGAAATGGGAATATTGTGACTATGCTGAAGAGGAAATTATTATTGAGGAGGAAAATTCACGAAATTTCATAGTATTTTCAAGCAAAAACTATAACATGTAGGGGTAGAGAAAGTGGCTCAGTCAGTAAATTTATTGCCACTCAAGCATGAAGACTTGAATTTTGGTCACCGGAAACTGGATCAAAACTGTGCACTGTTAAGAATCATTGTTATTTTTAGTGCTGGAAAGATATTAACAAGCAGAACCATAAATTCTGCTGGACAGAAGATCTCACCAAATCAGTATTCTCTAATTTTAACTAGAGTCTTAAAAAAAAAAATGAAGGGAAATTATACCATAGACAAGAGTCATCATGGAATGTTGACATCCCAATGTGTGTGACACATAATTGCATGTCTACATTTACAAGAATATACTCACACTACAAATGCACACACACACATACACACACACACACACACACACACACACACACACTTACACAAGGGACAGTCAGAAAAGCAGAAATAGAGGGACAGAAAGAGGAAAAGAGGAATATTCACTATGCTCCTTTTAAATCACTATCACTTGAACTTTGTTTTAAAGGAATTATCATCAATAACATAAATGGATACACTAAAACATAATTCAATGTGCTTAAAATTAATTTGAAGGCTTTTAAAAATCTGTGTTTATAATAGTTTTCCATATATAATGTTAACTAATATTCATCTAAGAATCTTGTATACCTCTGTGTTTTAAAAACACTTTGGGTGAATATTTTTGTACATTTTATTTGTTTTAAAGCAAACAAAAATTTTTTCTGCCTTCTATTTGCTCCTAGTCCTATCTTCTAGATGTCCCCAGACATTTTTACTTCATTTAGATTCAATAAATATCTAGTTCTAAATGCTTATGCTATCTGGTATTATCTGGTTAAATAAAATCTAATGAGTCACTGACTTTCTATGTCAGCAATTTCATTTAACGATGGCAACTTCTTATTTTGATGCATACGCTTAGCCACATGAATCTTGCATCTAATGAGCTATACCAGTCCATCTCGAAATATATTTAGCTCCTGTCTCCTCCTTGTGTATCTCATTTTTTCACACTAATATGGTTTTGAACAATCAGGATCATGAATCACTGCATTTTATGCTATTTTCAAGCTATACAAGTAAGATATGCACTAACAAATAATTATGTGTGTGTGCGTGTGTGTAACACAGACTTTCTTATTTCTATATTGCTTTGAGTCAAATCAGAAAATTAAGAACTATTATTTATCTCATTTAATTACAATTAAAAACACAAAATATGAAAACATATAATTTGTCATTTTGCTTATGTAAAGAAAAAGCCATGAGTTTCTGCCACCTGGTCTTGTCCTCTCCATCTGCGTCTGGGTTCTAGTTCGACTCAGTGTTTATGTATGGGTGTTTGCTCCTGTTTCCAACAGGTATTATATGAGGGCTCCATGGATAAGTTAGTTGTTAATCTCACTATATGGGAAGGGCATTTATGTTAGCCTTTCCACGGATGCTCAAATTGTTAGTTGGCGGCAGTCTTGTAGTTCTCTAGACCTTTCTTTGTGTTCAATTTTATCTTCAAACCAATATTGGCTCCCTCTTTTATGTTCTCTCTCTCTCTCTCTCTCTCTCTCTCTCTCTCCTGTCTTCCATTCCTAACTGGGCTCAATCTTCCTAATCACACGTGTTTTCCTTTCCTCCCCCTCGTTTTCTCCTACTTCTCTCTCCATTCACTGCCATCCCCCACTTCCCCTGTGCTCTGGGGGGGGGGACTTGCCCCTTCCTGGTTCTGTGAGGGACTTTATATAAATCTCTTAGAATACACCTTGTATTCTAGATCCTTTGGTGGTGTGAATTATAGACTGGTGATCTTTGCTCTAGGTGTAAAATCCATATATGAGTGAGTATATACTATGTTCCTCTTTTTGTGACTGGGTTACCTCATTCAGGATGGTTCCTTCAAGTGCCATGCACTTGCCTGCTAATTTCAAGATACCATTATTTTTTAGATTTAGGGAACTGGGATCGACCTGTAAAATAATAAATTAAAAAAAAAATATTCTTTGACTCCAAAATTTAAGTTCAAGGACAAGTTATTGGGAAAAAGGATTTCTATTTTTGTTTCCACAGAAAATGAAAAGCTATGGATTCCTTCCAGACTAATGTGATTTGATCAAGCCAGATGGTCTGAAACAGTGTACCACGTGACCCTACATTAAAAACAGCTGGATAAAGCAGCCTTGCACAATATAGCCAGGATTTCTGCATCTTCTTAGAATCCCCCATGACAGCGCCCCTTACCAGCAGGAAGTAGTTTGGAAAGAACGATGCCCAAATTCCCAAATATTGTCTATAAATGGTTGTTTTCATTTAAATGGACTTGGTTATAAAAAAAATTAAAAATAAAATACATTTTTCTGTAAGAAGTACGGTTTTTCCACCCGCCGCCTGGTCTTGTCCTGCCGCTGCGCCAGCCCCAATTAACACAAAAAGACTCTGCATTTGATATTATGTTGTTGGCCAGGTGCTAGTTTTTTATCAGCTAGCTCTGTCTTAATTATTATCCCATTTTTATGTATTTTCATGTGGTCTTACCAAGAGCGGAGGAATGGTGGTTTTGTTCTCTCCAGGCTCTCCATCCTGACTCCTCCTTACTACTTCCTCTTTCCTCCTTGTCTCCTAGTCCCTCCTGTCTTCCTTTCCTATTGGCCAACAGTGCTTTATTTATTAACCAGTATGAGAAACATATACAAAATGACATCTCCCATCATTTTTCAGTGTCCTTGAAGCTCTCTTTCATCTATGCTTCTATATTTTGCATTATTTCATGATCATATCCCACCTGGTACTAAACATACAAAAAGAAAGAAAGAAAGGAAGGAAGGAAGGAAGGAAGGAAGGAAGGAAGAAAGTAAACATGTTGTTAAACTGCACTATCAATATTTCCAGCTTCTCCTCTGATTGAGTAGAAAATGGGACTTGAGGATCTTCTTAAGACATTCAAGTCTAGGAACAACAAAAAAGCATCTGCTAAATTCTTTGTATTTTCAGGAGAAAAGGTATCTTGTCTGTTAGCTGTCTCTGTGGGTTTCTGTAGCCTGGTCTTGACCCCTTTGCTCATCACTCCTCCCTGTCTGCAACTGGATTCCCGGAAATTGGCTCAGTGTTTAGCTGTGAGTGTCTGCTTCTGCTTCCATCAGCTACTAGATGAAGGCTCTAGAATGGTATATATTGTAGTCATCAATCTCATTATCAGGAAAGGACATTCAAAGTAGCCTCTCTACTATTGCTTACATTGTTATGTTGGGGTCATCTTTGTAAATCTCTGGACATTTCCTTCATGCCAGATTTCTCTTAAAATCTATAATGGCTTCCTCTATTATGGAATCTCCTTTCTTGCTCTCCTTTATTCTTACCCTGACTCAATCATGATGCTCTGTCATACCCACCTCTGCCCTCCTCTTTTCCATAAATCACCCCACCCCCAACATGCTTCCAATTGGCTTGGGAAGTCTTGTCCCTTTTCCCTTATCCAAGGGACCATGCATGTTTCTCTGGGGATCCTCCTTGTTTCCTAGCTTTTCTGGTGGTGTGCATTTGAAGATGGTAATTCTTTTTGCTCTGTGTCTAAAAGCAATATATGAGTGACTACATACCATGTTTGCTTTTTGTTACTGAGTTATGTCACTCAGGGAGGTTATTTCTAGTCCCACATATTTGCCAGTGAATTTCAGGATTCCATTGTTTTTTTGTTTTGTTTTGTTTTCTTTTGTTTTGTTTTTGTTTTCCTATGAGCAGTACTCAAATGTGCTATTGTACCACATTTTCTCCATCCACTCCTCAGTTGAGGTGCATTTAGGTTGCTTGTGGGTTCTGGCTATCAGAAGTTATGCTGCTATGAACATAGTTGAACAGATATCCTTGTTATGTGAAAGGGCATCTTTTGGATATATGCCTAAGAGTGGAATTGCTGGATCTTGAGCTAGACTGATTCTCACTTTTATGAGGAAATACCATACTGATTTCCAAAGTGGCTGTATGAGTTTGCACTCCCACCAACAGTGAAGGAGTGTAAATCTTCCTCCACATTTTTTCTAGTATAAACTGACTTTAGTGTTTTTAGCCATTCTAACAGGCATAAGATGGTATCTCAGAGTTTTTTGATTTGCATTTCTCTGATGGCTAAGTATGTTAAGAACTTTCTAAAGTATCTTTCAGCCATTTTAGTTTCCTCTATTGAGAATTCTCTATTTAGTTCTGTATCCCACTTTTTAATGGGATTATTTGGTGTTTTGGTAATTAGTTTCTTGAGTTCTTTGTATATTTTGGAAATCAGCCCTCATCAGATGTCTGGTTGGGGAAGATTGTTTCCCATTCTGTGGGCTGCTGTTTTGTCTTGTAGACAGTGTCTTTTGCCTCATAGAAGTTCCTCAGTTTCAAGAAGTCCCATTTATTAATAGTTGATCTCAGTGTCTGTGCTACTAATGTTATGTTCAGGAAGATGTTTCCTGTTCCAATTCATTAAATTTTCTCCTAATTTCTCTTCTAAGAGAATCTGTATGGCAGGATTTATGTTGAGGTCTTCAATCTTTTTGGAATTAATTTTTGTCACAGTGATAGATACAGATCTATCTTGAGTCTTCTACAGTTAGGCATCCAAATATTCAAGCACCATTTGTTGAAGGTGCTTTCTTTTTTCCATTGTATAATTTTAGATTCTTTGTCAAAAATTAGCTGTTTGTAGGTATGTGGTTAATATCAGGGTTTTTAAATTCAATTTTTCTTCCTGTCTATTTTTGCGCCAGTACCAAGCTGTTTTCAGGGCTATATCTATATAATAGAACTTGAAGTCTGGGAAGCCTATTTGGTCACAGTGGGTAAGTTCTCTGATGTGTTCATGGATTCAATTTGCTGGTATTTTATTGAGTATTTTGCATCAATATTCATGAGGGATATTAATGTGTACTCTCTTTCTTAGTTGTGTTTTTGTGTGGCTTGTGTACTAAGGTAATTTTAGCCTCATAGGAAGAGTTTGGCATGGCCCTTCTCCTTCTGTTTTGTGAAACACTTTGAGGAATATTGGTATTAACCAATTTCTGGTATTCTTACATTGTTTGTTTAGTACCTTTGTAAAAAATATATGTGCTTCCAAAGATAATTTTAATTGTATAAGGGTATCTAAAAGAGAGGTGTAACATATTTCTGGCATGTGTGAAATTCTAGATCTGATCACAAACAATGAAAATAATAAGGAAGTTGATGTCTAATAATATAAAAACGTATGAACATATTGTATCATACTTAAGTGTATACATTTATACATATATATAAGCAAATATTTGCATACATATATGTAACAAAGAAACAGGCTTGAGAACACGAATTTGTGAGAGATCCTATACATGTAGGTATGCATTGGAGGGGTAGTTAATGAGATGAAAGAGAAAAAAGATGTAATTATTAATTATTTTTAGAGAGTACAATTTATTTACATCATTCCTATTTTTCATTTTCTCCTTCTAACCCAACACACAACCCTTCCTGATCTCCTTCAAACTTACGGCATCTTTCCTCATCATTTTATCCCATGCATGGGATATATATATTTGTGTGTGTATCAAATCTTTTAATATAAAACAATTAAATATGATCAATCAGAGAAGAAATTTCTGAGATTACATATTTCAAAGTGTCAATTAATCTTTAGTTGTTTTAGCTTCTCAGAAAATGTATTGTTGACAAAATGGGTACATATTTAGTGAAATAATTTGTTCAATTAATACTACACTGAGAATAAAATTTCTTTCAGCTGTGATTTTGCTACTATAGTATTCAATAGGTTGACTAAATTAGCATGCACATTCCTACTGCATAGCTTCCTAATAATATTCTAAGTTTCATACATCTAGAGAAGGTGTTTTGCTATTTACTTGTCCTTAAACAGCATGAGGAAATGTCTACTGTGTGGTCCTTATTGTCTTGCATTCATGATATAACATAGCAAGTATAAACTTTACCGTGTGTGTGTGTTTGTGTGTGTGTGTGTGTGTGTGTGTGTGTGTGTGTGTGTGTGTGTGTGTTTCTAAGGCAGCTATTGGACTTAGTCAACAGAAATCTTTGTTTCAGCTTTACAATAAAAGTGTATTTCCTAACTTTACTATAAACTATTGATGACTATATAAAAAGAGCTTTAGTAGAGGTAGATACACAGAGAGAGAATACACTAAGAAGTGCATTTGAATTCTATTTGGTGTAATTAAAGCCTGCAAAATTAAAACTGTACTTATAGAAGCCTATTTAGTTACAAAAAAATGTAACATTGTAAATTGTATGAACAGTTGTAAAATTTGTGACATAAAATGTGTATTAAGTAAGCAAATTAAAGTTCTCCTTTAAAGAAAACTGATTTTCTTTTTCTTAGCAATTATTGATAGCCTGTATCTCTTCACCCAGAGATGTGAGGGACCTTGTGAAATTTTCACTTACTTTGTAGGCATGTCAACTGGTACTGTCATTAGACAAACCTGAATTAGTCAAACATATTTTAGAAATATATGGGTGCAGGTTTCATCTCAATACTAGAATACCTTCTCTAACAGCAGACACCCCTATGCTATGTCAAATAAAGTAATCTCTCTCCTCTTTTACTCTTTCCCTTGAGCCTCATGTGCATGTATTATATTGTAGAAGTGTAATCTGAAATTGGGATCCTGAAGTACTTTTCTGCATTCTGACCAGTTGCATACCTCTGTAATAGTCTCCATCTGTTGAGGAAAGAAATTTCTTTGATGAGCTGGAAAAGTGAAGAGGTCTGTGCAGCAAAAGGTTCATAATAGAGTAGAGAAGATGCACACAGAGAAGAGACATTTTTCTAGCTATACATCCAATCAAAGATTAATACCAATGAGATACATATAAATAACCTAAATGAACAAGCAGTAAGGAATCTTATTATATATACTGACCCTCAAATGTTCAAATTCTCTTCAATTCTATCTGCCATCTAGTGCAGTGAAAATTTCAATTCTTCATTTTAATGCTATCTTGATAAGAATTTGCTGCTCTATTTTAGTGATTGATCTCCAGTTCTATTCATGTTTTATCAATCCCTTCCACACATCAGTAAGTTGGAGGCAAATAAAGAAAGAAAGATTGAATCATAAAACAAGAAACAGAAATACAGGTTAACTATCTTGAGGCTATATGAGAGAAAGATCTTGATAGGGAAGAGTTAATTTATCAAGACAATAATATTCACAGAGGTAAAAACAGTGTGGAATCTCATCAAGCTACGAATGAACCCGTGTATCTGTGTCAAGCTACTAAAGCCTTGAAATGCATTGTGATAAGTTTCTGATGCTATAATAAACATCACAAAGCAAAACAACTAGGAGAAGACAGGGTTTATTTGATTTACAAATTAGAATCCATCATCAAGTGCAGTAACTCCATGGAACTTAATGCAAGAACTCATGAGCAGAATCTGAATTGGTGACCAAGGAAGCATGCTGCTCATAGGCTTGTTCTCCATGCCTTATTCAACCTGCTTTCTTACTCACACCATGATACCCTTTCTAAGGATAGCATTTCCCATATCAATTTTTAAGAAAAGTTCCCACATTGCTGTATTATTTCAATATTAATGCAAATATATTTATTGTAGTAAATAACATTTTAAAATAACATTTAGAAGCTGTCTAGTGTAGTCCTTTTTTTCTTTCAGAACTGAATATTTGATCTTGTCATATATATTTCTTTGTATTTTATTCATAAAGTGAAACAAATGAAAGAGGTGTTAAAGTTTTGTATAATCAAAATTTTTTTTCATTAATTTATACCTAACTCTTGATGATCTGGGAGTGAAATTAATGGTATCCTGTTTTTTTTTTTTTTCCCATGGACACATTAAACTACTTCATAGTTAGATTTCCTCATCATAAATATCAGTCTATACACACACATACAAGTAAGTATTCACTGATCTACTCTACAAATTAATTTTCTACATATAATGAGAGCCTAATATTCCCATCAACTGAGTTATATTATGCAATCACAGTTCTTGAGAAATAATTGAAAGTATAGCTATCACAGTGGGAAAAAATGAACAAGCAATTGAGTTCAAGTTCATACTAAATATAGAAACTTTCTATGAAGTTATTCCTGCATTCGTTCCTGTGAAAAGAAATTGCTTACTGCTTCCAGTAATAGAAAGTTTCTAGTGAGGCCAGAAGAATAGCATAGTTGTCAATAGCGTTTGTCCCACAGGTACAATGAATTGAGTTGATTCCATAATCCATGACAGCAGAAGTTCTCAACCTCCATACACACTGTGGCATGTGACCCACAAGCACAATGATAATAATGAAGGGACAGAATAAGAATGAAAACTTAAAAGTTACCTCTAATATAAAATTTCATGAGAACACAAAAAAAGATTATTCAACAGTTAAATTGATTTGGCTATTCTATCAAATGTATGTATTGCTGTTTGCCATAACCTAAGTACAATTGTAGGGATCCATCATCTTTTCCCCTGTATTGAGATTAGCATATGCTTCTGTATATTTCTTTCAAATGGGGTTGTTGTTAGTGAAAGAAATGGGTATAACTACACACAGTAGATTTTTTTTTTCAAATGAATTGAAATGACCTATATTCTCTGTTAGAATTCTTCTTGTTAATTCTTATTTAGAGAAGGAATGTGATTCTTTGTAGTTCTCTGGTGGCATGTCCAGCACAGAGGATAACTGACATTCTCTGTACAGTTGCCCTGTCTTCCAATTTCTCGTTGTAGCTTTGACAGGTAATGTAAGTTTGCCCTATACTATGGGTAGTTGGAAAACAGACACTTGCTTCATAAACTGTCAGCATGTTCTTTTTTCAATGTTATAAGACTGCCCTTAAACAGAGAAAAACGTCTTGTTAGAATTCTATTCTAAATTTCTTCAAAATATCTATGGGTTTTAAGCAGAATATAAGAGACATTTCTTAAGAGCTCATATGGATCATTAAACTCAACAAAGTTAAGAGTAAGCTTAAATTAGTTATTTCCTCACTAAATATACTTTCAGCTTGCTTATAATTCTCTCATGTTTCTACAATGATAGTTAATATTTATTATAATGGATAAAAGAAAAACAGTCCTCAAGAAATCTTAGATGATGGTGTGCTTTAGCTCCCCACTTTCTCTCTAATTTTCTTTAAATCTGTCAACTTGAACTTACTCTAGGCAGCCCATAGTTTATAGTGTGCTGTCCTATATCAGAATTAAAATTTATACCTACTTAACTCAAGATTTCTAAGTTTTAAAGGGCATTGCATCTCCTTGACATGAAATGATACACAGTAACTTGTTTTGAAAGGTTAATCCAAACCTCTCATCTGTACTAGACAGAACTGCATAATTTATTAGCTGATGCTGCAGACAGGGCACTTAGTTCCATACTACTCAAAACTCAAAACAATGTCAAGGCTTGTAAAAATCGGACATGAATTCAATACAAAGTTTAGTTGATATCATTGCTTTCCGTAATATCTATATTGTTAGAATACAGGGAGAAATTTAGCAAATTCTTTGAATGATAGTGTTCCTAGTCATGAAGATATTTACCATAAAATTAAAGTATAAAGTTTTAACTTATCTAAACAATATGAATGCTAATATGTGTAATTAACTGAGAAATAAATTTAGGAAAAAACCTACTTTAAATATACTTTATGGGAGGGAGGGAGGGAGATGGAATTAGGATTGACATGTAAAACAAGCTTGTTTCAAATTTAAATAAAATGAAAAAAGACTAATTTTCCTTCTTAATATTATTAATTTTTCATAATAAATTTATTGTTCTATGCTTTTCAGTAGGTAAAAGATACAGTATGTGATTACACACTATTTCAAAACCATACAAGATAAATATATTCTATACTTTTTCAAAACAGGTGCTTTCAAAATAATAAACATTTCCCATATATTTATAATATATGTGTATTTAATTCTATAAAACAATACAATTGTTATACGCATGAGCACGCATATACAAGCACACATTCAAAAACACACATACAAAATGAGAGGGGAGACTTCACTGAGAAAAGGTCCTGAAGCTCTGTCAGACACAAATGAACACATGGAGACATATATTAATTATGAAACTGTTGGCTGTTGGCTAAGTTTTCTTATTGTCTAGTTCTGTCTTAATTATTAACCCATTTCTATTAATCTATGTATTTCCACACTGTCTTATCTTACCAGGGAATGCTGTATATGCAACTCCTTTGCCTGCTACATGATGGCTTCTCAGCATCTCCGCAGACAAAAATACAATTTCCTGTTTGCTTTGCATAGATCCTGATTCTGACCAAGTACTAACTTCCTGTCTGTTCAATGAGCCAAACAGTGTTTTATTCATTAACCAATAAGAGAAACATATACACAGAAGAACATTTCCCATCAGGCTTCCACCTATCTTCTATTTTCATATACCTTATAATATCAACGTCTAAGAATTTAAAGAGAATTGCTGCTTACTAAATTGAGTAAATTAATACTTCAAATATATAAATATAGATGTGTAACCATTAGACAAATAAGGAAGATCAGAAAATTATGATAGAAGTTGATAGAATATCATTTTATATTTAGATAAATTATCCAAAAGTTTATGCTATATTTTACCACAGTATTAGTATAACAAGGACAACAGTTTAACCAAGTGAGGTTAATTTTAATTGATTAAAATTTAAGATACACTGAGCCAAACTCTTGGAAGCCAGTTGTAGTGAGACAGGAATGATGAACAAAGGGGTCAAGACCTTGCTGGGAAATGTACAGAAAGAGCTGACCTGGTCTGACAGCTGGGGAACTAGTATATGACTGAACCAGGCCCCCTAATGCAGATATCAGTAGGAAGCCTGGGTAGTCTATAGAGTCTCTAGAAGTAAAAGCAGTATTTATGCTTAGTGGATGAACAGATGTCAGGAGCTCATTCCCTATGGAGAGATATTCTCCTAGTCTAGATATATGGGGGAGGGCATAGGCCCTGGTCCAAATGACTTGACAGATTTTGATGATCCCTCATGGAAGCACACCCTCCCTGGGTTGTGGATGGGGGATGAGAATTAGGAGGGTCAGTGAGGAACATGGGAGGATGGGAGGGAGAGAGAACTGGGATTGATATGTAAAATAAGATTGTTTCTAATTTAAATAAAATTTATTAAAATAAATAAAGACAAGGGAAATATGAGATATATATATATACACATATATATATACACATATATATATGTGTATATATATATACATATATATTTCTATACATTATCTTCCAATGGATGATAATATGAACATTTCAAAAAATTGTGGCATATTGTTTTTTTACTCTATAATAACGGGACATTTTAAATATTTTTCAATATTATTACTTTTAGGGAAAATTCCAAAATTTGACATGTATTTCTTTGGTGAAAATCCATATTGTTTTCTAGTATTGTCAGTAAAATAACAAAATATGCTGAGAAAATAGTTACTGTTTGTACGGAGTAGGGTTTTCCTCCAGTAGCTGGTCTTGTCCCGTCACCGTGCCTGCCCCAATTAACACACAGAGACTCTGTATTTGATATAATGCTGTTGGCCCATTACTTCTTTCTTATCAGCTAGCTCTGTCTTAAGTATCAACACATTTCTATTAATCTAGTATTTCCACGTGGTCTTCTTACCTGGCAGTGGGGCCTGCATCTTGTCTCCCCAGTCTCTCCATCTTGACTTCTCTTTACTACTTCCTCTTTCCTCCTTGTCTCCTAGTCCCTCCTGTCTTCCTTTCCTATTGGACCATAGTGCTTTATTCATTAAGTATGTATGAGAAACATATTTACAGAATGACATCTCCCATCATCTCCTGTTTTCTGTCTAAATAAAAAGAAGGGTTTTAACTTTAACAAAGCAAAATATATAACACAACACTTATCAAGTAAAAATAACAGTTAACAATATTTAGTCCATTAACATTTAGTAAGACTTAAAGAAAACATTCTATCATCTATCCTATCTTTGTGAGTCTAAAGTCTTTGTCACTTATCTTTAATACTAACTAAGGAAAACTATAACCATAACTATCTGTCTTCAACTCCTTCAAAGACCATAGAAGGATAGTATATAAACTCTGGAAATGACAGAGACAATTCATTGCCTGTTCAGTCACCCGAAGTTCTTCTGTAATCTTCCATCTTCATCCTATAAGCCATAGTGTGTCTAGCACACTCTTCAGCAAAGCAGGAAACTTTAAAAAGTCTTCTTGTATTGGCAGTGTATCAGAAATTTTTCTCTGTGTCCTGCAGACTGTCTGGCAGACTCTTCCATGAAGCAGGAGCTCTGTAACAATATCCATCTTCTATCAGCAGTCACTTTCCTGTGGCTCCTGCATGTCCAGTTTATACAGCATAAAGTCAAACAGTCCAGACAAGATCAGTAGCTTGATCAAATGGCTAGTTTTGCCATATCGAAAGCAAACTCCATACATGTTTCTTCAATGTCCATCATCCACCTTCCTTTCTTGTGCAGGTGGTGTTGCCAGGAGCATTTATGTCTCACTGTCAAGAAAAACCCTAAACCACTTTAAATGCCATATTCTGTATGTCTTTGAAAGGTTTGAAGAATGCCTATTTATCTCAAATACATATCTGTATATCTAGAAATCTTAACTAATTTAACTATAATATTTGACTATCATAGGTACTATCTATAATCAGAATTGAATTATACATTACATTTCTAAATGAGCTATATAAAAACAATACCTAAATAAAAGAAATATAGATATCACAAAATTGACCTTATATTGTATCAATAAATGAAAATCCATTCCAAAACAAAGTATTCATATCTATACCATAATTCCCTTTTTACATTTAAAAGGAGATTGGTTGTTGTCATTAACCATTTATAACCAAACCCATTTAAATGAAAACAAACATTTATAAACAATATTTGGAAATTTGTGCATCATTCTTTCCAAACCACTTCCTGCTGGTAGGGGGCACTGTCATGGGGGATCCTAAGAAGATGAAGAAATCCTGGCTGTAGTCTGTAAGGCTGACTTGTTCAAGCTGTTTTGAAAGTTGTATCACCAGGAACGCTGTTTCAGGGGGTCTGGCTTGCTCAAACCACATTGGTCTGCAAGGAATCCACAGATTTTCATTTTCTGTGGAAACAAAAATAGAAATCCTTTCCCCCAGTAACTTGTCCTTAGACTTAAATTTTGGAGTCAAAGCATTTTTAAAATATATAAATTGAATTAATCCAGCAGTATTTTCTTTAACAGTTGTTTTCTCAGCAGTCAAACAATACAAAGACAATAGAATACCACATAGTATCCACAGTTTTTCTGTGCTTTCCATCTTTACGTGGCTTTTTTATTACTCTGTTTATTTTACTTATATATTTTTTTAATTTTTTGAGACAGGGTTTCTCTGTGTAACTTTTATCCATCCTGGAATTCACTCTGCATACCAGGTTTACTTTGAAATCACAAGAGATCTGATTGCCTCTGTATCCTGTGGGCTGGGATTAAAGGTGTATGCCACTACACCCAGCTTCTTTCTGTCTTTTTAAAACCATTTTATTCCTTTTTTCTCCCAATCCTACATATATTTTAGAACACATTGTAAAACTTTAGTGCTTTTTCTTAATGTGAATCTGTCTTTACTGTAAATCTTTATCTTTTTCTGGCCGTGAGTTTTTATCTGGTAAACAAAAACATTGCTAAAATGAAAGTCATAGCTGTGTCAGCTGCGTTTTATCAAAGATGGCAGTGGGTATTTTTACCACTAGCACTGAGAGTTGTGCTCACCTCCTTGGTCTGGACTGTCATCCAGCAGCATGTTTCCGGCTTGGCGATGTGGTCATTGCCATTGCCAGCTCTCATACACACCAATAAAATGTTAGCAGAGCTCTTTAAAAGCCATGAGGTTTTTTTGTTTCTTATGCTGAGTCAGGAATCCTCCCTTAAAGGAGCCACACAAATATCTGCTTTTCTCTCGCAAAGCAGAGTCCAACCAAGAAAAATGCTGCTACCAAGAAACCTTGCTTGTCTCTGTTCTTTTGTTTCTAAAACCCTTTATTAAGATTTTGTTAAATTTTAAGTGGAAGTTCTTATTAGCCATGTGGTGCCATATGTAAGGAGTAAGGATTTTCCTCCTGCCGCTGGTCTTGCCCCACAGCCTCACCAGCTCAAATTAACAGAGACTCTGTATTTGAAATAATGCTGTTGGCCAGGTACTAATTTCTTATCGGCTAGCTCTGTCTTAATTATTAACCCATTTCTGTTAAATATAAGTACTTCCACTTGTTCTAATCTTACTGGGGAATGGGGTCTGCATCTGGTCTCCCCAGTCTCTCCATCTTGACTCCTCCTTACTACTTCCACTTTTCTCCTTGTCTCCTAGTCCCTCCTATCTTCCTTTCCTCTTGGTCAACAGTGCTTTACTCATTAGCCAGTATGAGAAACATATTTACAGAATGACATCTTGTAGAGAACCACCAGTGCCATTCCCGAACATATTGCCGGTTTCCTGTCCATAAGCCAACAAGGCGCGGATGCGCAATCATGTCATGGGGTGACCGTTATGACCATTGCGGGCTACACCAGTCAGTAACAGACACGACTCCTCTGAGCATATATAAGCAGAGCCCTTTTTCCTCCTTGGGGTCTTCCCTCAACTTGCTGTAATGAGCCACGCAATAAACATAGCTGCAGAAGAATCCTGTTGTTGAGCATTGTTCTTGCAGGCAAGGCGATAACACTTGACAAGTGGTGCCGAAACCCGGGAACCTGACATCAGCGGCACAAGGAGGAACCTTCAGTCAGCTGGAGAGGATTCAAAACTGTGGCAGACAGGTAACAAAATAAGGTAAGTTCTGATAGACATGCTATCAGGAAAGCATGTCCAGAAGCAGAACATGATGAAAAGTTGGGTGCACACAAAAAGAAAAAGGCTAGCAAAGAGAAGGTGAAAGAGCCCCGAGAGATTGATCAAAAAAATAAAAATAAAAAAATAAAGTAGAAAAGAAACAGAATAATAAAAAAGCCACAGATGGAGAGAATCTGGATACTGTATGGTATTATATTGTCTTTGTATTGTTTGACTGCTGAGGAAACAACTGTTAAAGGAAATGTTGCTGGATTAATTCAATTTATATATTTTAAAAATGCTTTGACTCCAAAATTTAAGTTCAAGGACAAGTTACTGGGGAAAAGGATTTCTATTTTTGTTTCAACAGGGCAGTTAACTCAGATGTTTCCTGTTTTTGAGGAGGATGGAAATCGTACTCATCAACCTTTGGAACATAAGCAGGATAAGGAATTGGCTGAATCTGTCCATGATTGTGGCATTAATGCTAACTACACCTCCTCACAAGTAGAGAGACTGTCTGCTATGGCTATGACCACTGCAGACTGGATATTTGTCACAAAAGCATGCCTCACTATGGGGCAATATTTGGAATGGAAAGCCATATGGCATGATCTTAGCCAATCACAGGCCTCCATTGATTCACAATTAAAAGGAGGATTGATGATAGTCAATCAGAGAATTGATTTGGTGCAGGAACAAATTGACACACTCTGGCAGCTAGCCCAACTGGGCTGTCAATGGAAATATTCTAGTTTATTTGTCACCAATGTACAATATGAAAATTATACAAGAGCTGAAAACCTTTCTAAACAACTTTTTCAGTATCTTTTAGGTGAATGGACAAGAAAATTTGATAGACTGATAGACCAACTCCGAATGGCCATCGTCCATGTGAATTCCACCCATGTGGACGCCTCTCTATCAGAAGGATTGTTCTCCTGGATCTCCACTGCTTTTTCCCACTTTAAGGAGTGGGTGGATGTAATGGGGTTTGGCCTGCTGTTATGTGGTGGGATGGTGCTCCTGCTCTGGTTGGTGTGTAAGCTACGTGCTCAACAGACACATGACAAAGTGGTTATCGCTCAAGCCCTAGCTGCTTGATAGGCTCCTCTCCCACTGTGTGGCTAAACATGTTTAAAAATGGACATTAATTGTCCAAAAGGACATCCCTTACACCCTGAGTCTTCTATGACATTACACCAGGTTAGGGTGTCCATTTTTTTTTTTACCAGAAACAGCCCTAATGCTCTGCGGGTTTTTTTCCCCATTGCACGCAGACAGGTGCTTCTTTAGTTTAGCCTACTGTAATAAATTCTTCATGCTCAGGTAGTTTGGCTTAGCACTGCACTCCGTGTTGACTCTTGCCATGAACAGCTCTGAGAAGTGCAAGTCTGGTTGCATGTGGGTTGGTGTCCAAGGACCCACCTCCAGGGAGAAGATGCCGGAAGGGTATGGCACTGACTTGGCTGACTACCAGGATTCAGGGTCATTACAATGTCCATCTCATTACTGGAGAATCAGACCACTACCCTTGCCTGTTGCGTTTATAAAACAAAAAAGGGAGAGATGTAGAGAGCCACCGGTGCCATTCCCAAAGATGGTGCCGGTTTCCTGTCCATAAGCCAACAAGGGGAGGATGTGCAATCCACGTCATGGGGTGACCATTACGACCGTTGCGGGCTACACCTGTCAGTAACAGACACGACTCCTCTGAGCATATATAAGCAGAGCCCTTTTCCCTCCTCAGGGTCTTCCCTCAACTTGCTGTAATAAGCCATGCAATAAACATAGCTGCAGAAGAATCCTGTTGTTGAGCGTTGTTCTTGCAGGCAAGGCAATAGCGCTTGACAACATCTCCCATCAATTGTTTCTTTTGCAAACCAGAAATATGTAGTGCAGACTAGAGGCTAGGAAGTATGTTCTTGCCATTTGGTTTGAAACCTGGGGTGTTTCTGCAACATAGTTACCCAGCTAAAGTATTCATTGTCTACAGTCGATACTGACTCTCACTTCTCGATGTCATAAAGTACCTCACTCAAGCAAAATGAGGCACTGAAATTTTAGAACAGTCAAGAATTAACATCAATAGGAATAGGTACTAGGCAGCAAAGATGCTAACCCTGTATGCAAGACCATCAATTTACACTGTGGGAGTGGTAAAAAGAGGAAATAAATCTCATGTGAATGTTAATCTTATTAGTCTTTCAGACTGTATATATGGGCTACTTGGGTCTTTTATAGACAAATTGAGACAAGTGGTGTTAAGGGATATTAATGACCAGTGATTGTTAATTCTATCATATTTGGTTTTGGTGGTGGTGGTGTTAGTGTTTGAGTGTTTCCCTTTTGGGGGGTTTTCTGCTATGACAAAGGATATGGAAAACAGGACCTATCCTTCTGCTGCATATAAGAAATGTACCTCAACCTCAAAAACAGTCATTCTCTCATAATAAAAGGTTGGGAAAAGATATTCTAATTGAATGGACCTAAAAAATAAGCAGGTATAGCTATCCTAATATCTAGCAAAATAATCTTCAAACTAAAATCAATCAAACGAGACAGAGAAGGACATTTAATATTCATTAAAAGTATATTTGGCAAGTAAAAATTGAGGAGCATCAAATACATAAATTACAAATACAGATGTTAGGAGGCCTGGGCAGTCTATGGGACCTCTGTCAGTGGCACTATGATGTATCAGTGCAAGAAATGACTTCAGGAGTCCATTTCCTGTGGAGGGATACTCCCTTAGCCTAGATACATAGGGGAAGGTCTAGGCTCTGCACCAAATGATATTACAGATGTTGATGATCCATCTTGGAAGGCTTCACACTCCCTGGGGAGTGCATGGGTTATGGGATAGGGGTTGGTGGGGGGCATGCTAGGATGGGAAGAAGAGGGAATTGGGATTCATATGTAAAATAATAAAATATTAAATAATGATAAAAATGAATATGAATAATACTAGAAAAGTGGCAAACTTATGATGAAGCCTAGAAAGGACTTCATCCCTGAAGTAAATCACTGGAAATATATGCTATCAGTTATCTAATCATAGCCATCCAAACAAGATATTTCAATTCATGTCTGTGATCTTGGCGATATCCATCTTAGAGGAAATACACATAGAGTCTCAATGCAATGCAATAGATGATCATTTTCTGTTCCAGCTTTTCACAATTGTCTGTGTTCTTTCTGTAGAACTGAAACATTGAAGGTCATTTTCATTGGTGTCATCCTTTCTCAGCCCACCTTTGGGTTGTCATGTTGGTTAAACTTTATTGGTGTCATTCCTGTTATTTCTAGGAGACAGAATCTCACAGCACCATCTTTTATGCTATGGCTCCCCCCCCCCGCCCGCCCCTCACTCCAGCTTCTACCATAATGCACTCTGTGTCTTATGTAGGAAATGTTTTGTAGTCATTTCCTTTAGACCATTTTCCATAACTCAAAATTTTTATTTACTGAAGATTTTTTTTTCTTTTTTCTTTTTTCTTTTTTCTCTCTCTGTTTTTTTTTTTTTTGTTTGTTTTTGTTTGGTTTGGTTTATGGTTTTATGATCTCTATGTTATTTTTTTATGAGGTTGCAAAGACTGAACTTATCTATAGGTATAAGAATAATTGTGCTTAGATTTTTCTTGTACTATATGTTGGTTTGGTAAATTTGTGGTGGCAGATTCTCCTCCAATAACCCTGACTTTACCAATAAAGAGTAGTTACCTAGATTTCCAGCACCAGTCCAATCAGAATGTTGTTGGTTTGTTACTGCCAAGGTATGAGTAAAATTATTGTTCCTTTAAGGTTGATGTACAATGCTAGTTGTTGTGGTGGGTAATATGTTTCTGTGTTGGGAAGAATTACTTTGGTAACTCCCTCCTTTGGAAACATGCATCCTACTTTCAGGTACTTGAAATGTAGTCAACCAGGAAAAGAGGTTCAGTTCAGTACCACATCTTTGGTTCTATGTGCCTTATGAGGTTCATAGTGTCTTCAGCAACTGGAACTTACTTTTTATCCCTGGAGTTTAGCCAAGGGCAAGAGCAATAGATTCTGTGTTTTAGAGGTCACTTGGACTGTCCTGACCAACAACACACAGGCGGCATCTCAATGAAAGTTAATTTATTGATTACTGCATTACAAAAGAAATATAAATATTAATTTTAACTCCAGAGTAGCTTTGCCTCGATTACATCTGACTATTTCAAAAATCTCTATTTCATTGTTTATCTCTTTATTTCTCTGTATTTTGGACTTATCTTTTCCACCACTATCTCTACTTGCCTCCCTATCTCTCAATATATCTTCATGAGCTTTTTCATAAGTATCAGTATACGTACTAGTTTGAAACTAATTGCCCCAAAAATCTCATAGGGAGTGGCTCTATTAGAATGTTTGTCTTTGAGGAAGTGTGTCACTGTGGGAGTGGGATTTGAGGTCTGTTTTGTTCATGATGCCAGCCAGTGTCACAGTCAACTATCTGTTGCCTACTGATCAAGATGCAGCCAACATTATGTTTGCCTACATGTATCATTGATCCCTACCATGATGATAGTGAACTGATCCTCTGAAGTATAAGGTGCCACTGCAAATAAATGTTTCCCTTTGTAAGACTTGCAATGGCCATAGTGTGTCTTCACAACAATAGAAATACTAACTAAGAGGAAAGTTGGCACCAGGGACTGGGGTACTGCTGTGATAGGCCTGAGCCTGTTTTTGTTCAAAAGAATTTGAACATTAGTACTTTGTGTTACAAAAGTAGTGGAATGTGATATGCATGTCTTCACAGACCATACTAGTAAAAACATGGAAGAAAGAGGTGCTAAGAGTTATTTGAAATACAGTTGGGTGTATCAAGAATTTTCAGAAGGGGATTGTTCTTGTGATATTTTGGTGAAAAAATGTGGCTTATATTTTATTTATTTATTTACTTGAAAAAGAAATATATTTTATTGTGTTAATTATAATATCATTTCTTATTTTAAATTTTTTCTTATTTTACATATTGATCCCAGTTCCCTCTCCCTTCTTCCTTCTCTCCCTCCCTCCCATGGCTCCCAACCACCCTCCAATCCCATTCCCTTTCCCACACTCCACAGGGAGGTGATGCCTTTCAGGAGGGATCAAGAAAATCTAACAAGTCATTTGGAGTAGGGCCTAGGCCCTCCTTCCTATTTCTAGGTTAAGGGAGTATCCCTCCATGGGGAATGTGCTCCCAAAGTCCTTTCCTAAACCAGGCATACTTCCTGTTTCCACTGTCAGAGGTCCCTTAGACTGCCTGCATTCTAACTGAGACCCATGTGCAGGGGGTTGAGTCACTCCAATGCTGGTTTGCCGGCTAACAGATTGGGAGGCTCTGAGCTTCCCCTTGTTCAGGTCAGCTGTCTCTGTGGGTTTCTTTAGCCTGTTCTTGACTTCATTTTCTTATCAATCCTCTCTGTCTGCATCTGGATTCCTTTTTTTTTTTTTTGAAGAATCTGCCTGAGGCTGAAGTGAAGAGTTTTGGACTAATTCTGTTGGTATAGGAAATCTTCAAAAAAGCCTATTATTGACTCTGTCCTGTGGTTATCAGTGGTAATGCTAATGAATGTTTATAATGTAATGGAGCAAGTTGAGCAGTTTTAATTACAAATTATACATGCTGAGGAGAAAAGGAACAACAGGAAATGGAATGGAGCTAAATCCTATTTTCAAGAAGATAAAAAGATTAAGAAATGTAATAAAGGGAGTGATGGCCACTGTACAAGACCCCACCCAGCTAAGATTTCAACTTGTGTAAATTAATTAAAGAAAATTTGTAGCTAGGTGTGATTGTTCATACCTTTAATTCCAGCTCTTAGAATGTGCTAGATGGTGGGTCTCTGAGTTTGAGGATAGCTTGGTCTAGAGATCCAGTTTCACGACAGTTAAGCTTAGGCACTTAAGTACAGAAAGCTGGTGTAGATGTATTTGACCAAGGGAGCTATATTCCAGTCCCAGTAAGCAGCAGAACTAGTCACCTTTGGCCATTTGATTCTGGAGTTATGGAAGAAGAAAGGGGACATAGAATTTTCCCTTAATGCTAAGGGAAGCCTCTGAGGACAGGCAGGTTTCAGGGGCAGCCCTGCATTGAGACCTACAGAGGTCATTGTGTGAAACTGTGATTTTGAAGCCTGGATTACCTTGGAGACCATAAGATGTTAGAGATGACAGAGCCCTATGGTACCTACTGAGGGGACTTCCTCATCCTTCACTCTCCAGGGAGGGTGAGGCCTTCCATAAGATCATCAAAATATGTCAAGTCATTTGGGGTAGGGCCTAGGCCCTCTCTCCATGTCTCTAGGCTATGGGAGTGTCCCTACATGAGAAATGGGCTTCCTTAGTCCATTCCTGCACTAGGGACACCTTCTGTTTCCACTGCCAGAGGCCTCATAGACTGCCTAGTACTCCTAGCTAACATTTAACGTTCAGAGGGTCTGGTTTTGTCCTATGTTGGTTCCCCAGTTATCAGACTGGGGTCCATTAATTACCTCTTACTCAGGCCAGCTGTTTTTGTGGATTATTCCAGCATAGTCTGACCCTTTGTTCTTCATTCCTCCCTCTCTGAAACTGGATTGCAGGAGTTTGGCTCAGTGCTTAGCTGTGTGTGTCTGCTGCTGCTTCCATCAGCAACTGGATGAAGAGTCTAGGATGGCATATGAGGTGGTTATCAATCTCATTATCAGGAAGGACATTTAAGGTAGCCTCTCCACTATTGCTTAGATTTCCTAGCTGGCGTCATCTCTGTGGAACTCTGTATACTTCCCTAGTGCCAGATTTCACTTTAAACCTTTAATGGCTCCCTCTATTGATGTGTCACTTTTCTTGCTCTCCTCTATTCATCCCCCATTCAATCTTCCTGATGCCTCATGTATTCTATCAGGGAACTGCTACAGCTGATAAACACATTCATCAATATGGCAGAATATATGATTAGCTCAAAAAATCAGTAGCCCTACAATATAGACACTAAAGGGGCTGCAAAAGAAATCAGAGAAACTTACCCTTTACTATAGCCACAAACTATATAAAATATCTTGGGGTAACTCTAATCAATCAGGTAAAAACATATATAACAAGAACTTTCAGTCAGTAAAGAAAGAAATTAAAAAAGATACCAGATAAATGAAAAGATCTTTCATCCCCTTGGATAGGTAGGATTAGCTTGGTGAAAATGGAAATCTTGTCAAAGGCAATCTATAGATTCAATGCAGTCCTCATCAAAATCCCAGCACAATTCTTCACTGACCTTGAAAGGACAATATTCAACTTCATATGGAAAAACAAAAACAAAAACAAAAACAAAAACAAAAAAAAAAAAAAAAAAAAAAAACGTAGGATAGACAAAACAACCAGCAATTACTGGCTCTATTCTTTTGTAAATATACAGCAGAATAAACCTATTTTCACTGAAGATGCTTTGATCAATGCATTATATAATAGCAACTGGAAAAGATAGTGACTCAAAGATCTACGCAGCACTGTTGACAATTCCAGGGAGCAAACACAAGACAGCTTCATACCTGGAGTTATCTGCACAACTTGCTGACAAAGCTACCAAATTACTTATTCTTCTTTAATGAGTGGTTACTGGTTATTTTATCTCAAGAAAGGGCCTTGTGAGTTTTGTAAGGTTTATGAACTCCTGAATGATATAAGAATCCTGAGATTCCTAATTCTTGTGGTCTTACTTCCTTCATTAAGAAAGAAATGTTTTTCCAGTCTAATACGTGGGAAACCAGCTTAGGACCAACCGCATGAAAGCAGATGTTTGTTAGGAGTACTGGGCAGTTATGGGACCTCTGGGAGTGGATCAGTATTTATTCCTAGTATATGAATGGATTTTGCGAGTCCATTTCACATAGGGGGATACTGTCTCAGCGTAGACACATGGAAGGGGGCCTAGTCCATTTTCCAAATATTATGACAGACTTTGAAGACTCCCTATGGAAAGCCTCACCCTCCCTGGAAAGCAGAAAAATGATGGGATGGGGGTTGGGTGTGACAAGGAGGAGAAGAGGGATTCACATGTCTGGGATTGAGATGTAAAACAAGCTTGTTTCAAATTTAAATAAAAAATAAAAGAAGAAAGAAATGCTTCAGTTTAAAATAAATAACTGCACAACATTCTACTATATGCTCAGACTCTTATGTTCTTCTTATCCCTAGTTCACTGGCCTTTAAGCAATGTTGGAAGTGAAATAGATGTCTGATTATTTTCTTCCATTATGGGTGAGCATTATGTCACTGTGCCATAACATTAGTCAGTTGATTTTATCACTATGACCAGATACAAGTCTGTATTTACCACAGCCCCTTTCAAAAAGAGATGTTTCCTTCCTCAAGCAAAGGTGACAATAGCATTAACCTGTGTTCATAAATACAAATGTTTAGAAGACAATTTGACAGGTATTACATTCGTATAATAAAACAGTGCTCTCCACAGCCATGGGTCTTTCTTTTTTCTGTAACACATAACCTGTGAAGTATGCCTTATATCCAATTTGAAAGCAATTGAACAGAATTGAACACAATTTCTATCAGCTGTGTTACAATTGCACAGTTTGGCTTTTTTTTTTTTTTCAAAACAGGGTTTCTCTGTAGCTTTAGATGCTGTCCTGGAACTAGCTCTGTAGACCAGGCTGGCCTCAAACTCAGAGATCTGCCTGCTTCTGCCTGCTGGAATTAAAGGTGTGCACCACTAACACCTAGCATGTTAGTTGTATTTTACATTAGGTCTATGATCAAGCATGACAATGAAAAAAATCTCACCTAGAATGGAAAGTATGATATTTTTAAACTACAAAAGCAAGAAAGCAGGAAGTGAGTTTTTCAGTGTTCAGGTCAATCCAAACTTGATTTTTCCATGTTTTATGAGTACATGATATAGTATCTTTAGCAAAAGGAACATTTAATTTGTCAGTGCAACAGCAGTGGAAAAGTCTTTATTATTTACATGGCACCAGAGAATTCTTTTGCCAAAACCAATGGGGATAGGCAACCTCAGGAACTAGGATTTTCATTCAATACCTTTATGGATTCCAGTAATTCAATTTTCTACCTATGCAGTATACCTTCATTTAAACTCATAACTTCTATTTCTGTTACTGTTGTAGATGAATTTCAAAATATAGAAAACATCTAAAGGCTAGAAGTATATAATAATTTACATAGGGTATGTATCTGTAAACATTTACTGATATTCAGTATATGAAATTACTACATGATTTACAGGAATTGTTTATAGTAGCATGAATGTGTAACACTATCTTACTACTCTGAAATCCTTAATTATTTTCCATGACTCATTTGCCTAAGATACCGTCAGTGACACAAAGATACCTCTTGTCATCCCAAATAGTCTCAGTGACTACAACTTAAACATTTTACACTAGTGTTAAGGCTGGACTGGAGGCTCATCCTCACCTTTTTTCCATGTTGTAAAACTGAATCCCTGGTTCTGAAATATCTCTAAGAAGACTATGTTTTTTTTTTTTTTTTTTTTTTTTTTGTGCTAGAGATATGTTCATAGCACATACTCTTAGGGGGTTAACTACCCACCTCCAGGACAAACTTCAACTTCTTCAAGACTGCAACTGTCCTTCCTTTTTTGCCTCTTATTAACTATTTTACAAAGGATTTGGTGCTTTCCACAGTCCACTGCTTCAGAGGCTTAACTCTAGGGGATTATGCTGGATATACATCTTACCACTTTTAAGTACTTTGGCCATGGCCATTGTCTTCTTTTTATGTTCATCTCCTCCTGAATAAAAGAGTACCTTCTTGCTATGTATTCTTGTATGCCATTCTAATTGCCAAATTATCTATTTTATAAAGATGAGAATCATGTGGTTCTCAGCAAAGCCATTGAAACCTTAAGACAGTTAGAAAGGTTCTATTGAATAAACTTCTTTTATAACCCCCTGTGAATGCAGTCATATGTGATTCAGTTAAATTGACATTCAATTAAAGTACCATCTTTTTATGTATTATTGCCTCAATAATGTCTATTCTTTTCTAGTCCTTGCTATACTTACGGTCCTCGGATGACCACAAGCAAATATATTAATAATTCCACCAAACATCAATTTCACTACAGGAACTGTCAATATTTGTATTGTTCAGCATTCCCACTTCCATGGTCGCATGACCTGGTTTGCTTACTGTTGTGACCGAATATCTGATAAGAAGTTTGGAGGACACACATGAGACTTTGGGAAATATTTCATTCCAAAATCACAACAATGACATTAAGACTAAAGCCCTTCTGTTCCAGTGTTGCATGGCTTCAAAGATAAGTTGTACAGCTACTTTGTATCTTGTCTCAAAACTTTTCCCAATTCAAGCCATTTAGATATAGTTTTTCTTGGTTTTGGTACCAAGGTATAATCAAGACTTCCATCTGCATGATGAATTTTGAAATTTCTCTTTCCTGTATACTGTCTATAAAATATAATCATATCACATACACACACCTTGTTTGCTCTAGAGTTTTGTATTTATGAAGATTTATTTAACTGAGATTCAATTTGTAACTTACCCTCTTATACTTTGCCAGTTTTTTTAAAAGTCAATAAAACACTTCCCTCACATCATCCTTGTCTATTATTTCCCTGCCAAATAAGAGTCTACTACAATTAAAATCATCTGCATACTTTTCTTTAGTTTTATTTTCAGCCATACATGATCAATTCTTTCCAACTCTACTCACCATAAAGGCATGCTATCTCATATTATATAGAAATAACTGTGGCTACTCTGATACTTCCCTTATCCTAGTTTTATTTTCATTGCTGTCATAAAACACTGACTAGAGCCTACTTGGGGAGAGGAAATGTTTATTTGGTTTACATGATCTAATAACAATCCATCACTGAGGTGAGTTAGAGCTAGAACTGAAGAAAGATCATAGGTGGGAAAAACTGAGAAAATGTATCTTTGCTTTGCTTCACTCTTCAAACTCAGCTGGTTTTTCTTACACAGCTCAGGACCACATCCCCAGTATGGTTCCATCTACAGTGGGCTATGACTTTATACATCAGCCAATTTGATGCTCATTCAGTGTTTGCATAGGCCAACCTAATGAAGACAATTTCTCAACTGAAGTTCACTTTGCTCATATATCTCTAGCTTCAGGCTACTTGACAAAGCTAATTAAGCCAATTTGCAATGATGTTTTGTAATCTTAGCTGGCTTACACAAAGATAAATGATGAGGTCAAAAGAAACAAAGCCATGCTCCTTCTCAAATTATCTTTGGTTCTGCTAGCCCATATTCAGTACCAATATTGTTGTGTGCCATTCTTATAAAGAAATAAAGTATTGTTTATTTATTAGAAATAAAGTAATGTTTATTTACTAGGGACATACCATTAACATAAGAATAAAGATTATTTCACCTAAATACAACATGGGGAACTAGTGAAAATAGCTGGGGTTACTTACAAAATCATAGGCAAAAAGTTTCTCAAAAGACTCTGGGTTATTTGAAGACTTCTATGTAATTGAAAAACCACCAGATCAAGTATCATGACTATAGAAAATATCATGACCAAAGATCCCAGCACAGCTTTCAGGTAACTCTGTGAAATTCTCTCTTCTTATGAAGAAAATGTTAATGGTCTCCTAACCCTCAGGGAGGTAAGGATTATGTATGTTATATATGTCAATCATAAGATAATTTACATTTTAGAGATACTTATTAAATAAATACTATTCTTGAGCAATAATTCTAGAAGAGTCAAGAATAAGGCAAAATTTAAAAGTGTATAAGAAAGCAAAAGTGGAATCATAAATAAAATTAGAACTTCAAATAGATTTCTGATTTGTACTTCATAAAAATATTATACACTTATACACTGTGTACACAGAAAATGAGTAAATTATGAAGGAGACATTTTTATTGACAACATTTATGACTTTGTCCACAATGTCACTATAATGATAGAATGTATGGTTAAAACTTTTAATAGTCATTATACTAAAAGTTGAATCGGAATCATGGAACTCTAGAGGTTTCAATGAAAAATGGCTAAGAAATGTTCATACATCTAATATATTTAGGCTATTAAACTTAGAAATAGATGAAGTTTCATTTGCATAACTTTAGGTAATACCTTATATTTGATAAAAATGAAGCATGATTACATATTGTTTTTTATTATATCAATAGAAAAAGGGTATTTAGAGTCAAACTATGAGCTTCTCAGTATTAACTTGAACAGGTGAAAGTTTATTATCATTATTATTATTATTTCTTATTTTATTTTACATATCAATCCCGGTTCCTTCTCCCTCCCTCCCTCTCTCCCATGCCTCTGACACCCTCCCATCCCATTCCCTTTGCCACTCCACAGAGAGGGTGATGCCTTTCAGGAGGGATCAAGAAAATCTAACAAGTCATTTGGAGTAGGGACTAGGCCCTCCCTCCACCCTTTTGGTTAAGGGAGTATCCCTCCATGGGGAATGTGCTCCCAATATCCTTTTGTGCACCAAGGATAAATCCTGGCTGCACTGTCAGAGGTGCTTTAGACTACCCAGGCCTTCTAACGAAGAGCCAAGTTCAGGGGGTCTGAGTCAGTCCAATGTTTTTTAAATGATATGTGACAGCTTCTTGTGTACTTCCTTATATTTCCTAATAAGCTTATGGGAAAGAAAATGATGTAATGATTAATTTTAATTTTCAACTTGGGACAAAATCTGGTGTATTCCAGTTCAACTTTGGAAAATTTATCAAGAATTGATCTACCCAAAACAAAGACACACCTGCTATTCTCACACCTCTGAGATTTGCAGTCATCAAACTGTGCAGCTGGTCTTCACTCTGAGAGTAGAACACAGAAGTAGTATTCAAACATGTTTAAAAATGTTACTTCATTACCTGCTTGCAAGTAGATTCCTCTGAGGGAAATCTGATGATGATTTGATTTTCACTCCAGTTTAGGTGATAAGATTTTATTGTTAGAGGTTATATAACACAATATTGTTTTTTATAATTCTTTATACAATCTCAGGAAATATAGACCATTTTTATTGCACACAGTATTGGTAAATTTCACTGTAAGATACTAAGATATTGCTTTTTCCTTAATCCATCTTTTTAGGTACATAAACATACACATACACAAATGAATACACACACACAAACACACAATGTGTGTTTTATTAATTTTTATTTTTAAGAAATTCTCAATTATTTTTATATTTTCTTTTATCATCTCATAATAATGAAAAAGAGTCTAGATTTTATTTTAATCATGATTACACTTCTGGACTTCATTGATGGTATAGTACATGCCTTCTTATCCTTTTACTTTTAAATTTCTTTGATTTTCAAATTTTATGTGCATGTGTTATAAGCAGAATATAGTTTGACCATTTTAAAAATTTTAATCCCCATTGTCAGGGTATTTGGTCAAGCTGAAGCATTTAGGTATTTGCATTTAAATTATTTACTTATAAAATACTATGTGGAACTTCCTCTTTATTTTTGGCGTTGTCTGAGCTTCTTCTGATTCTCATTGCTACTAATATTTTGTCATCTTTGTATAAAACATTTTAATGTTGTTATAACAAAATGAGATGTATTTGAAACACCATTTCATAAATGTTGTGCTGGGTGGCATAATTTTTTATTTATTTTATAAAGTTGTATCATTAATTCAAAAATAACTTGAATTTGATTACTGAAGTATTTCAATGATGGTTACTTGAAAGTCAATTTGCATTGTCTTAGAACAGTGTATACATTAGAACTGTCTTCAATTTAGCTATGTGACAAAAGCAGTTTTGAATTAACTACTGTTTTCTAGTTTAATGCCAATTCTGAGAACCATTTTAGTACATAAAGAAATTACATTTAGATAGAATACTGAATAACATCAACATATATAAAAGATTTTCTTGTGACAGACCCATGTTTTCATGTATTCTGATACGCATATTTGAAGCTTAATAAATGAGTGTTACATAGAGAATTGACCCCAACACATAGGGCATTGCCTTTATTCATGAGGGGGTATTTTATCATAATCTCTGAAGATTTTTTTGGTTGTTTGATTTATTTCTTTTATTAAGAATGTACATAAGGCTTTGAAGGAAGATGCATGATTGTATCTCATATGATCACAGAAGAGATGTGTTTGAGAATGTGGACTTGTTTCTGAGATGATTTCTGTGGTGAGTGCTATAATCAGATAGTGACATTTTTGTACAAAAATAATGTAGTAAGAAAGTACCTGTGTTAAGGAAAAAGTTGAACATTTTTATATTTTTATGTCACCATACTGCAGCATTTGTTATTAACTTTGTTAATTAATGACTTTGTTTTCAGTGTTTGAAGAAAAAAGGTCAAATTAAAAGAATCAAATGATTGTTGTGGATATTGATTTACATAGTTCATATCAACCAGAAGAAAAAAAAATATTTTTTAACGTTAAGTTGGTAAAAGTCTCAGAAGAGTTGTTATTGTAAAATGCCATGACATATTCTCCTGTAACACTAATCACTACCTAAAATTAGGTTCTCTTATTTAAATGGAATGTATGCTTTATTTATAATTTAGTAATTATTATTGGCTAAAATTTTAAGTAAAATTATTTTGTTTTGTTTCATAAAATAAAATTACCCACAAAAAAACTTTAATATCCTAGCTATTATTAAAAGTATAGGAGTAATTTCTGAGGCTAAATACAGGAATGTCTACAGTTATCAATTTTTTAGGGTATCTCCTGAAAAATTGAGTAAAATATGTCCAGTTTTTTTTTCTATATTGCTTTCAATGTAGTACTCTCCTGATGAGGAGTTTAAAATAAGTACATAATGAATAATTATTTTGTTTTAGATTGATAATTAATTCATTACTTATATGTAAATCTAAATGCATCCTTTGAATTTCAGACTCAAAGAAAGAGTTGAGTCCTCTATGAAATTACATTTGAAAACTGTATGTATCAAGGAATAAATTATTTACTTGTATTTAGGAATTTAAGACCATCTATAAGAATGGTGTTTAAAATTTATTTCTACTCATATCATTTAGTACTATTTACCTGACAAAAATTTCACTATGCAGTTCTTGATTTGAATTCCAAAGAAACACAAATGAAGCAAAATATAATGTCTGTGTTTATCATAAACTACCTCTTTTGTTAATTAAGCTTTTAAGTTTTAGGAACTCTGCTTAAATGTAAATATTTCCTTCATACTCACACATAACTAAAATATAAAACCAACACAGATATTTTCAATATATCTAATCCCCATGTTAAATTGTTTAATAATCTTTCAATCATTTATTTTTTAATAAATGTATTCAAAGTTACACATTTTAGGACAAACTGTGGATTTTGGTTATAATTCAGGGAAAGTGTCTTGCCTTTGCTTTAATTTTAACACTATAATCATGTTTTACACATTTGAAGCGATAGAATTGAAACAATAACAAAATAAAACAATATTAAATGTGTTGGCATGAAGGGGGAGCTCCTTCTGTATATATATGTTTCTCTTATTGGTTGATGAATAAAACTCTATTTGGGCAATGAGGCAGAAAGAAAAGTGGGGCTAGGTGGTAGGGAGAATTCTTGGATTTGTAGATGGAGAGGTGATGCTGGTGAGTTGCCATGTAGACCACAAAGGAGTAAGAGGCCCAGTCCTTCTCCGGTAAGTTAAGACCATGTGGAAATATTTCAATTAATCGAAATGGGTTAATAATTAAGAAAGAGCTAGCCAGTAAGAATTCCTAGCCATTGACCAACAGTTTAACAATTAATATAAGTCTTTGTGTGTTCATTTGGGGTGGAGGAAGTAGTGGCGGGACCTGTCAGGATAAGAACAACTTACATCAGTGTTGGCATTTTGAAATAAATTCAAAGCAAATATTATTATTGTAAAATAAAAGATCCTCAAATAGTTTTGTACATAATGTGTTCAGAAACAAATAAAAAGCTAATATTGGTACACAGTAATGAACAATTAACAAAGAGGATGAAATTGTAGGCAGAAGCCAGTATTCATAGAACTGCAACAATACTCTAGCTGTTCTACAAACTACATCATGGTATGTCATGTCAGCATAGATAAGTTCTTTTTCAAATATCCAGATCCTTGAGGTTTTTGTTAGAAAACCATTATTAGGTATATACATAGATAATAGAAAAAGGAAGTACATGTGATAGACAAATGTTGTGTTCCCTTTATCCTTGCAGTCCATTGATCATCAGTACATGAGGACAAAGAGTCAGATAAAGAGACTAAGAGCTTTGTTTGACCTGTGAGACAAAAGGAAGTACCTGCTAGGAAACACTTTCAATGAGGCAGCTCAGCTTTAGTCTACAGTATAGGGAAGAAAAAGTCTTTCTGATGCCAATTGAGCTAGGCACAAATCTATGAGTATAGCAGAATATCCTTAGGAATCATTTCATTGATCTTGTTGTTGTTTTTGTCTGATGTGTTTAGTTATACCTTAGATCTCTTATGCATCAGGTTCCCAGGTTGTGATCATCCAGAAAGTGCCTGGCATATGGTTTCTCTTGTGGCATTGGACCTCAAGTTAGACTAGTTACTGGGTGGCTACTCTAAGCTGTGAGCTACTATTGTTCCAGCACATCTTGGATTTAGGACATGTTGTAGGTCCATGTTTTTCTGGCTATGTTAGTACCTCAGTCCTGGAAGATTAGCTTTGTTACAGATGTCCTCCTTACTGTCCATATGCTCCATTACTAAGAGTCTTCTCTGGAATTGCCCTCATAGATTCTAGGAAAAATTCACTGCACTAAGTTTCCACATTGCCTCAAAATGCCCTCCAGTTTCAGTCCTTTTTCCCTTTCCCATACCCTCTCTCTTGTCCATCCCTCCCCAATTTATATCTTGTGTTCTCTTGTCCACCTGCCTCCATTCCACATTGAAACTCTTTTATTCCATTTGCCAGGGAGATCTATGTGTATTCCAAACTGCTGGGAATAGGAAAAACCATGTACCACTCCAGAACTCAGCATCTGGAAAATAATGAGATAGAAAATATATGATATTTTTCATAAGTAGCATATAGATTATTAATAAAGATTGTAAATTCTCTATGCTAGAGTCTTATTTTAATGTCATTCCTATATACAGCTTAACCCTTGCTATTATGTGGAAGAAATAAACATAATGCTATTACTGATGGCAAATGATTCAATATTAGTCATTTGCATGGAGTATATTAAAATATTGCCATCAAAATTAATTTATCAATATCTCTCAAAATTAATTGCTGTATTCTCTAAAGAAGTTATAAACATTTTACTGAATCTATCTTAATTAACCATGAGGGAAAAGCAAATCAAAACAACTCTGAGTTACCATTTTCTCCTGTCAGAATGGTTAAAATAAAAACACTAAAGACAGTTTATGCTGTAGATGATGTAGAGACAGGGGAAACACTCCTGCACTGCTGGTAGAAGTACAAACTGGTACAGCCACTTTGGAAATAAGTATAGCAGTTCTTCAGGAAAATGGGAATCATTCTATAACAAGATCCAGCAATTCTGCTCTTAGGCACACATCCAAAAGATTCTCATTTATACAACAAGGAAATCTGTTAAACTATGGTCATAGCAGCATTATTTGTAATAGCCAGAACCTAGAAGTAACCTAAATGCCCATCAACTGAAGAATGGGTGGAGAAAATATGATACATTTTTACAATGGAGTACTACTCAGAGGCCAAAAAGCAATGGAAACTTTAAATCAGTGGACAAATGGATGGAGCTAGAAGATACCATCCTGAGTGCTATAACCCAGTCACAAAACGACAGACATGGTATGCACTCAATCATATACAGCTTTTAAACATAGAGCAATTGATTATCAGCCTACAATTCACATCACCAAAAAGCTAGGAAACAAGGAGGACCCTAAGATGATATACATGGTCCTCCGCAGAAGGGGAAATGGACAAGATCTCCTGAGAAAATTGGGAGTATGGGGAGAGGCGAGAGGGAGTTAGGAGAAAGAGAAGGGGAGAGGAGGGCATGAGGGATCAGGGAAATTGAGTCAGGGAAAGAATATAGGAGATAAAGAAAATAGATACCATAATACTGGGAGCTATTATTGGTATAAAGAGAAATCTGACACTAGGGAAATGCCCAGAGGCCTAAAAGGATTACACCAACTAACAATCTAAGCAAGGTGGAGATGCTACCTTAAATACCCTTCCCTGATAATGAGACTTATGACTACCTTAAATGCTATCCTAGCACCTTCATCTAGTAGAATATGGAAGCAGGAACAGGCTGAACACTGAGCCAATCTCCTGGAATCCAGTTGCAGAGAGGGAGGACTGATGAAGAAAGGGGTCAAAACCAGGCTGGAGAAACCCACAAAAACTGTTTACCTGAACAAGGGCTAGCTCATGGACCCCAGTCTGATAGCTGGGAAACCAGCATAGGAATAACCCAGATGCTATGAATGTGGGTGTTACTTAGGAGGTCTGGGCATTATATGGGGCTTCTGATAGGGGATCAGTATTTATCCCTAGTATACAAATGGACATTGGGAGCCCATTCCACAGAAAGGGACACTCAGCCTACACATATAGGTGTAGGCCTAGGCTCTGCTCCAAATGATATGACAGACTTTGCAGTTCCCCCTTGAAAGGCCTTACCATCCCTGAGGAGCAGAAAGGGGATGGGATGGAGGTTGGGGGGGCAGGGGAGGGTGGGAATGAGAAGGATCTGGGATTGACATGTCAAACAAGCTTGTTACAAATTTAAATTTAAAAAAAAAATGTTATCAAAGAAGAAATCATTATTTTACAATCAAGTCTTTGGTTTGAGCATGTGCAAAAAATAATTTATAAATATGAAACATAAAGATAATTTAAGTTAGTGTTATGACATTGTTGCACGATTTAATGACTCAGAAATACTAAATATTTTATAGATGTGTTTTGAACTTTTTTTTAATTTTCAACGTTTTTCAGAATATTTCTCTTGATTATGTAAGGTTTTATATAATGCATCTTGATCACTCTTACTACCTAGTCCTCTGACAACTGCTCCCAAACCTTGTGGCTTCCTCCAAAGATTAAAAACGGAATCCAGTTTGTATTGTCTATATAATCACTGGAGTATGAACAAACTCCTGTTGTATAGTCCCTTATACAAAAGTGATTCTCTCCCTACTCCCCATGCCTGACAGTAGCCATCTATTGAGGAGAGCTCACCAATATCACTAACACAAATTTTAAGACTTTTCATTAATGGAGTATTACTTTTTTGGAAGTGTGAGGTGGTGATGTGGGCAGTTACAGAGCCTTCTATGTCTCTCAACTGTGAGTCAGCAGTCAACATAATGCAGAAGAATCTTCCCTGTCCTTTACAGTCTCCCAGAGCACAGATCATGGTCTTGCACACAGTGCCAGCATGGACCAAAGACATCATCCTGGTTTCCAGCATCAACAAGTTCCATGGACTTCTGCATGGTATTGTGTGGCTGCACAGGCAATGGATACCACAGAGTTCTTAGTGGCAACCCTGCTTGAAGACAAAAACAAGGCTTCATGTGACCAGCACAGGCTTCTCACATTCACATGGCTTTCTGTGGCAACAGAGGCTACCAAAGCCAACCCTGCCACTGACTGAAGCAGGACCATGCACCTCAACATGGTCCTCAGGCATCCTGTATTCACAGTCTACAGGCATCAACATGTCCCCTTCCCTCGCATGTGGCTTATGGACATCAACAAGGCTTCCAGTGGCTGATTACTTAATGTTTGCATGTCATTTGGTGGTAGCATGGACCAAATATCAAGTATCAAGTATCAAGTGTAAATATTTAAAACTTTTATTTTGGGAAGAAAAAGCCTTTAAGGGGATAAGTAACATTTAGAGTCTGAACAAGGAATTTGTTGTCCCGGGCTAAAACAAATAGTGAAAAATTATAGAAAGGATGTCTCCAAACAAGTTGTTTTCCCAGATTTCAAATTTTTTTAAGAGCCAGACTGATTTATTTTCATCTGAGTAGGAACAAATAACTGTATCAGGGTGGAGACTCATGATGAAGCATCTGATTCATTAAATTATATCTGCCTTCTGTTTCTTCATTAACAATGTTGTACAAGAATTTTAACCCAGACTCATTTGAATAGGTATGAGGATATATGAGATAATGATTCTCAAGTTTGTGTATATAATCAAAGTTGTCTACAAATAATTTTCCATTCTTAGAGTTTTCAGTTATTCAATGGGTAAGAGTAGCACTGTGGATAAAGTATGGACAGCTCACATAGCCTACATAATGAAAAAAAAACTTGAGAGTATAACAATTTATAGGATGTAAATGATCTTGCACTGGCTTGAGTCCATAATTTAATTTTTCATTGGCATAACTTTAGTAACAATAACATTTTCCCTGGTACATATCCATTGTACATAGTGTAAGGTTTCATAAGGACCTTTTCACATAAGCATGGTAATGAACCTTGAGAATATTTATCCCATATGCCATTCCCCTCTCTTTTCTTTTTACTCTCTCCCCCTTTTTCTATTTTGACCTGAAAGAATTTTATTTACTTTTTTTTCTTTGTTCATGACACTAGTACACACACACAAACACACTCACACAATTATATGGACTTATATAAATCTTTAATTACCAAATTAAATATTTCTCCTTCTGAGATTGACGTAATTTATTTAATATAATTCAAAGTTGTAACCATTTTCCATTAAAATATCAATTCATATTTTATAGCTGAATATAATTATACTGTACTTATTTAGCATTGTTTCTTTGTGTACATGTTTATAGGTGTGTTAATGTTTATAATGGATGTGATGCCCATATACACTTGTATATATGGAAGCCAGAGCGCTGGAGTATTTATTCAATGTCATCATCTGTTTTTTGTGACACTGGGCTCATCAATCAGTTATTCCAGTGAGCCATATTTGTTCCTCCCTTCCCAACACTGGGATTGTAAGAATGAATTTCTCCACTTGGCATTTTAAATGCTTATTTATAGATTTAAATCATCTTTATTTACTTTTTTCACCCAAAGTATCTACTGGGATCCTGACATCTTATTTCCTTTTTTAATGCAAAATTAAAACTGATAGGAAGAAAATTTTGAAACAAGTATACCATGCATTTCTCTTATATGCATTAACACCACGACCGTTCTCTAGGTCGTCAAAGGAACCATGAGCAAATCTACTTCCTAACTTCTTTTTATTTTAGTTAATATGCTACTCAGTGTTCCCATACATGGACAGGTATCAAGCATTCCATAGTTTTGTGAGATACCTGCCAACCTAATTATCCAAAAAAAAAAAAAATAGTGTTCTTCCTTCCTTCAATAGCCGTCATCTATCCATAGCTCCTCAGATAGTACTCTTATGTATGTCTAGTGTAGATAAGCAAGATGCTGTGAGTTCATGTGTGTGAAAGTTATATCATGAATTTCAAATTTTTTCTTCCCTCTCCTCTAGAATTTGGCAATTCATTCTTTGCCCTAGTCATGATAATTGGTGAGTTATTTGGGGACTTGGATGAGAGTATAGACTGTTTATCTATAGTTGAGCACTCATGATCAGTTTCAGTACTTTGAACAACAATAAACTATTGCACTAATCATTACATCATCATAAAAAAAGAGGTCTCTTTGCCTAAGTCTAAGGTAGCACAAATCTGTGAGTAGAGACATAAATGATTTAAAGGGAGCATGACTATTTAACAAAGCTGTCTCTGTCCATTCCTTGTTGATAAATACATCAGTAGCTTCTGTAATATAATTAACAGTAGTGTTTTCAGGTACAACATGATAGAGCTATTCTCTTCATCAATTCAAGTAATATAATCATAATCAAAATCATAAAATATTAAATGTGTATCTTTGTGTGCAAACTTTGATAAGTCAAATAAAGTTCATTATCTTGTATAATGAAGCCTGTAATAAATAAGTAAAATAAACATGAGTATATAAAGTGTGAATAAATTGGATAGTCAGAAAGGCCTGATTGTGAAGTCCTTTTCTGTGTGACCAGAATTATCAAGAAGGAATTCAATTTGAAAAGAGGTAAACAGGTTATTTTAGGAAGGGAAAAACAGCAAGACTAGAAAGGCTCAAGGTACTAATGATAAAAGCTAGAGCTGTAGCTCTTTGAGTCAAATTATTTTTTATACCTGACTATTGTTTCTTCCTCATATAGGGCTGTACACCTAGACTGGCATGTCTTGTGTTTATAGCAGAACAGTGTTCTCTTGCTAATTGTTAAGTCCTATATAATCTCTGTGCAGCCAGAGAGACCTTTCTTTAATTGGTGACTATGAAACGGTTTATGTCAGGGATTATGACCCATATCAAATGCTTGTGATTTAACCAGTGTTCATCTATTTGTATGGTATTATCTGGAACAGATAATGGGTAAAGATATAGAAAGTAAATTCTCCAGGTTTGGAGGAGTGGAGCAGTTACAGAAAATAAGTAACTCGAGGAAACTTTTGTTTTATGAATTAAAATTGGTTAAATCTGAGACAGAGAGAAAAAATTCTTGAATAATTGGAAAAAAAAGAGAGACAGATAATAGTAATTTAATATGCCTGTGAAATCTGAATTTAAATACTACTTTTTTCCAGAAGGAAGAACTGAGATGTCATGTGCTGTTGCTGCTGCTGGAATCAGAACAGACTCAGGAGGAAGTATGTTTCCCCACAACTGACACATCTAAAGAAACACTCAGAAACATTACCTTAAAACCACAGTAGGAAAGATACAGTGAAACTTCAGTAAAAATAAATCACGTAGATATGAAAACATATAAAATTTAAAAAAAAGATCTCGATCTTCAAAAAATTACAAAATAAAAATAAATTCTTTGCTAGGCTATGAATAAGAAAGTGGTCTCATACTAGTAATATCAGAAATGAGAATGAACAAAATACAACTGACACTGTGTACATAGTAAGCTTCATTAGAAGTGACTATAAACAGTTATTATAACCTTGAAGAAATGAGAAAATTCTTGACAAAAATATACATGTAAGTTATCCATAACACAAGAAATAATCTTATATCTAAACCACATGAGGAAGCAGGAACTGGAAGGAAAACCACAGGAACACATCTTTATTGATCGTGATCTAAATAATAACCTCCACAAAATTCTAGGAAAATGAACTTAACTGTATAAAAATAAAAGGCTATTCAATATGAGGGAAGGCATTAACCTGAGGGATGAAACAATATTTAATGTACAGACATTGATGAACATGATGTTTCAACTGAATAAAGGCAAAGAAGCAAAAAGCAATTTCTATAAGTATGTTAAAGTTATTTGGTAAATTTCAATATCCCTTATCAAGTGTGGAATGGATTTAAACTATAAGTAGCACACATCAGTATACTGAAGGTAATTCATCAGCCATATGCTAACATTACACCAGCTTGGAAAATTTGAAAACTTTCTGCTTATAACATGCATAACACAAATAACACAATTTTTGTTTTTATTCATATAGTGTTCTATTCCTGAATAAAGCAGAACTGAACAGAAAGAACACTGTTCAATATGCTGTTTGGAGATGACATGGTTTTATATATAGAAAGTTTCAAAGTGTCACCAAAGTCTATTAGATCTAATAAATACTTTTCACAATTTTGTCATTTTCAGCCTTTATTATGAGGATAAATGCACTGTGTGTAATTTATGATATGTCCTCTCCTCAAGGAAGACAAATTAAGTGGATTTTAGGAGCAGAGAATTGAAATAGCTGCTCTGTCTACTACATGTATTGATCTGGCATTGTTGTACTTTCAGTCACAGTGGCCCTCACCTTATAAGGCAATATAGCAATTTTCTATCTTCTCTAACATACAACCAATCTATAATGCATGTATCTTGTTATCAACTGAGAGCATACTTTCTAAACATAAATATCATAACTAAAGTAGTAAAAATATGTAAATAAGTATAAGCAAATGGGTAAAATATAATTATATAGTGAGGATCATAAAACACTGATTGAGAAAATAAAGAATAAAGAATAATCAAAATACAATAATATCAAATTTTCTCAGACTTGATCCTTATTGTTAAACATATAAACTATTCAATGCAATGTGTAGATTTACAACTATCACTGTAAAAAAAATACAATATTTCTCACAGAAACAGAAAAAAATGTATTTTAAATTAAATCATGAGTTCCTAGATAACTAAAACAATATTGCATCGAATGATAGATTAGAAATCATTACACTGCATATTTCAAAATTAATAAATATTTGAAGTCATTAGAACTGTTGGGCATTGGGATTTTGATTTATTTTAATTTGTTGGGCATACACATACATGTGGGGTGTGTGCCTTGAATGAGATCATTAAATGAGTAGATAAAGAATGAGGAGAAGTTGAAAGGCACCCTTGACTACCCAGCATGTATATAAGTTACTTTTGTTCTCTGTGATTTTTGTTGCTATTGTTTTTCTTGCATCTAGTATGAATTCAGCTTAAAGGAAGATTTATTTTAGCTCACATTTTGAGAATTCAGTCCATCTTGATAAGGAAGACACTGAAGCATATAATGTCAGGTAAATGATAGAGATGAAAATCATCTTAATTTTCTCTTTTTATGAACACCATAACCCTACTCAAGAAAATAGTGCATTATTATGCTATATCTCTTACCTCCCATAACAATCAAGATAGTGCTCTACAGTAATAATTTGCATCTTTTAATCTAGTTGATTCCAGATACTATCAGATTGATAATCAACACTAACAATTACAGCAAATTCCAGGTCAATATCAGTTAAATTAGATACTGTCTCAAAAGCAGTGTGATGATAATAACTGTAACAGAAAAAAGTCTGTAAGCAAGTCACGCATAAAAAGCATACAAATCAAATGAGCTCTATTTTGTTTGTTTGTTTATTTGTTTTTTCCAGTACTGAGAACATATGCCAGAGTCTTTTTAATGGTTCCAGCAAAATTTATTATCCACCTGTAGAATTCTAAACTCTTAAATTTCATGAGCAAAAGAAAAGTAAGATTCTGTATAGATTAAAAAGTTAAATCCTAGAAATGAACCATAAAAGTACCAGAAGGAAAAGAAAGTAGAAGAAAACTTTCAGTGGAATGATGAATCATACCTAGAATTTACAAAAGTATAGGGATCAAGTAAAATGTTGCACAAATTAGATTACTTGAAATTAAAAAAGTTTATTCACAGCAAAGAAGAAGATCTACACTGAAGATACAACCTGGAAAATATGGAATTCGACTCAGAAAAGATACAGCCAAGGATAATTTGTGGTCTGAATAAACTCTAAAATTAAAGACCAAAAACAAACAAACAAACAACAAAAAAGCCAGATATCCAATTAAAAAAAGCAAGAGATTATCAAGGCAGACATTGTTGAAAAGCAAAAATGATCAACATGAATATGGAATGATGACAAATATTATTAGACTTGAAGCAAATATAGCCAAATAAACCAATGAGACATCATAAAATGCTAACTGTATGGCCATTATAAAAGATTAAATATATTCAGCTTTAAAAAGAATGTGAAAAGTAAAGCATTCCACCTACTAAATGGCAATGCACATTAATGTTGCTAGTGTAGAGAGTGTTCTGGAAAGTTTATTTTTGTTTCTTTCTTTTTTTTTTTTTTTTTTAACTAATAGCAGAATTACCATAATCCTGTCTGGTGCTTCAATATGATATTACTAAATAATCCATTATTCATGTCCCATAGCTAATGAATAAATGAGCTTAATGGTGTTACAATTCACAAAGTGATACTATTAGGCACTTGAAAGATCAGAATCTTGCCGTTCCCGACAACATGAATTTAATATAAGGGTATCATGATATATGGAATAAGACAAGATACATGGAATAAGACAAGCAGATGAAAAAACATCATTTGATTCAAAAACAACTTAAATGAAAAAAGTAGATTTTATAGAATTTAAAGTGAAATGATGGTGACAAATAGTGGAGGGGGGACAAAGCATGAAAAAAATTGACAATAGCTTTTATGGTGAGGTGTATGGTGTGCTATACCTTTGCTATAGTCCCAATGAACTAGAATATCTTTATGTCTTTCAACCCAAGGATGTAAAATAGCCATTAAACTCTTGTTTATTGGTGGAAAACAATTTTCAGAATAATTATCAATGTTTATAATATTGGGTGTATGGATTCCTGGGTGAAATTCTGTTCTTTCATCTTTAAAGTATCTCCATTAGAAAACAGAAGTGTTAAAACAATTATGGTTGAGTCATCATTGTATCACCTATTAAATGTTATAGTCTATGTATTTAAAAAGTAGTCATATTGAACCATCCTCAAATCCTTTATGTTTGCCTGCTTCTGGATTATTGAGTTAATGTACACCAGGGTATAGTTGTTCTATTTATGTAACAGTGTGATTCATCAACAGAAATAGGCTAGCACACTGATAATGAATTACTCAATAAAATCTGAACGACTGGCAAGAATATTTAGAATTAGGTAATGTATAAGTTTAGTGTGTTTCATTGTTTAATTTATTCAGTTCAGAATAAGAGACGACAATATTTTAAAACTTCAAGAGTAAGTTGAAACTAGGTAAATTGCCTATTCTATATCATATTGAAAAAAAAGTATGAACGAAATAGCACTCATTTGCAAACTTGTAATGTCTTTCAACCTTACATCACTCATAAGAGTGTCTCTGCCAGGATTCATTTGACTATCTCATATTTTAAATGTCTACTTCTGTTACATAGAAATGCTTATTTTTTTCAATTTATTCAATATGTTAAAAAATGTCCTATTTTCTACTTTAAAATACATGCTAGTTTTCAAAGATAATTAAATTACCTTTATATTTCATCTTGTTCCTATTTTGGGGGAAAAATGCATGTTGGACTTGTGACTAGCTAAGAATTCTTAAAGAACTGGTTCCAACAAAGCAGTGTAAGCTTGTGAATAACTTGTTTGTCCTTATTATTTCACAAGTTTATATAACTGAGAGGCATTTTTGCATAAAAATAGGAACGTTCATGCTTACCTTTCCTATTGAGCAAATATGCAACAAGTTCTACGACCTCCTAAAAGCATCTTCAGTTGTACATTGAGTCCATTTCATTTCTAAATCAGGAAGTTAAAGCACAGATCTTGAGAATTTCATTAAAATCCCTTCCAAATAATCCTCAATCTTACCCCAAGGAAGAACAGAGTCAGATAAGGTGCATTGTTTTCATCATATTGGTAGTCTTTTTTTTAACTCTGTCCAACAAAGTTAAAATAATGTAGATCATTTTCTTTTGATTTATCAGAAACTTAACCAAGAATGAAATGATCTATATCAGTTAATACCTGATCTTTGCTACCATTCTTATTGAGATATATTGGTGCCTTGCTGTCAGCAAACATTAATTTGCAACTGTATCATCACCATGGTTGCAGTAAAGGTAGATAACTTGTGTTCCAGCTCTTATGTTTATTGCCAATATGTTCACTAATTTTTCCATTTGCTGCAAAGATCATTTTGCCTACTTTAACTATATAGATTCTGTGATGTTTTCATAGCATAGACTAATGGCAAAAAAAGTTTTGAATGTGAGATATTCAAAGTAACCTTTGATATGTTAAGATATAAGTTTGAATTGTGAATCTACAAAGTACAAGTGCAAATGTAATAAGGATACCTGTAAAACATAATCTACCTGTAATTTGCTGTTCATCCTGTTGTTAAATATGCCATTCACACTAACTTAATTGAGCTAAGCGTCAAGTTGGGTAATTGGCCATCTAAACATCTAACTTCAACAAATGAATTGGATAGAAGGCACACAGTTTTGTACTGAAATACAACATTGTCAAGCATGCAAAAGTTAAGTTCCCAAGTAAACCAGAAATTATGGTGACATTGGTGTTTGAATTACTTGAAGATCTAATGACCCTTTGAGTAGACATTGAGATGGTATATTTCCTTCCCAGGAGAAACACTTGCAGAATGGCAAATAATTCTCTTAGCTTTACCCCAGATTATCATTTATTGCATACATGATGTCTTTCTACATTTAGGCTTTCCTAACAAAAGTAGCACAAACAAGCTGGTTGGTAACGTTCATACATTAATTTCTTAAAATTCTGGTGTTGAGGAAACTCAAGAACATTATTACCACAGTATCTAGTGCCCAGACAGGGTTATTAATTGTAGAAATAATCTTTGTGATGGGGAGGAATAACAATTTCCTATAATATTAATGATAAAATTATATTGGTATTTGTAAGGAGTAAGGTTTTTCTGCCCGCCTCCGGTCTGGTCCCACCGCTGCACTGCACTGCCCCAGTTAACACACAGAGACTCTGTATTTAATATAATGCTGTTTGCCAGGTAATAGATTCTTATCGGCTAGATCTGTCTTAATTATTAACCCATTTCTGCTAATCTCCACGTGGTCTTCTCTTACTGGACAGCCAGCTGCTGTACTGCTCTCTCCAGACTCTCAGCCTTGACTCCTCCTTACTACTTCCTCTTTCCTCCTTGTCTCCTAGTCCCTCCTATCTTACTTTCCTATTGGCCAAAAGTGCTTTATTCATTAACCAGTATGAGATACACATATACATAATGGCATCTCTCATCCTCTCCTCTTTTCTGTCTAAATAAAAAGAAGGGTTTTGGCATCTCCCATAAGATATTCCTAGACCTTGCCATTACAAGATAGCACCCCATAATTGTCACACATATCCATATTACTATTCGGAGTATTAGGTTTCACTGTATGACCTTTGGAGAGAAATAAACATTTAGGTCATAGCATAGGCTCTTATTAATAAAGTACTTTTACATTTAATCCTATGTTGGGCTCAGTTTTCTATAGAGCCTTACTAATGAGAAAGTATAATCTAGAACACTGCTGAAGTGTTCTAAGTGGCCTCTTAGAAAACCCACTAATATAAATTATCGTCATTCACAAACAGATGGAAACTGTTTCTTGATACATGGGAAAGCCTTGAAAGTAGTAGGTTAAACTTCAGGATTTTCAAATGGTAAGTTGTGAAAGAATATTACTTTAAGGTGTGTGATTTTTGTTTACGTTGCATTTAACTCTGTGAAGCTCTGTTACTGTGCCAGTCTAAAACACCTAGGGGTGCTAATAAACAGCTGAATGGCAATATCAAGGCAGAAGAAAGGATAGGTCAGACTAGCAGGCAGAGATAATAGAAGGAGAACAGAGGAAGAGAGCAAGAAGATATCAAGGAAAGAAGACAGAGAACATCAGGATCCAGCCACCCAGTTATCCATGGAGAAAAAGGGAAAGTACTATATACAGAGGTAAGAAAGACATAAACTCAGAGAACAAAGGTAGAAAGATTAATGTAAGATAAGCAAAGCTGTTTAGAAATGAGCCAAGCTAAGACCATGTACTTATACCTAAAAATGAGCATTAATGTTTGATTACTTGGGAGCAGGCCCCTCAGAAGACCCCCTAAAGAGTTCAAAAAGGTGGAAAGAGTGGAAAACATCTCACAAGAGCAAGTACTTACAGATGTATCACAACAGGCAACAAAGCAAGGGTTTTACCTGACCTGCTTGCTTTAGGGGTGGAGCTTCTGAGACCCAGCTGTCTTCCTGCTTTTTAGTCCTTTTCTATGTAAATTTGAAACAAGCTTGTTTTACATGTCAATCCAATTTTCCTTATCCTTATCACCCCCACTAAACTCCCAGCCCATCCCCTTTCTGCTCCACAGAGAGGGTGATGCCTTCCATGGGGAGTCCTCAAAGGCTACTGACAACTTCTTTATTGATGGTTTTATCCCTGTCTCTCAGTCCAACCATAGATCTAACTTTGTGTTCCTAACAATGCTGCAGTTTTAAAAGAACCAGGAACTCATTAAAAGTTCAATAAATATGCATCAATTTGTAAATACGTAGACAATGGATAATTTGACCTCCTAGAATTTACATACAAATTGTAATACTGTATTCTTATCCAACTTAAATGTTTGTATCAAGTACTTTTTTTTTATTTAAATGCTTGACAAAACATTTGTCAATTTTGAAGACAGTTTGAAGGAAATTTATTTTGGAACTAAAGTGAGTTTTGGAGTTCCCTTTTTTCTAGTTAAAAAAAATAATTAACTTTTTAGGATAAAACATGTCACACGTGTGTCTCCTAGATTTCTGAATCTCATTTTGTTTATTCCTGTGGAAATCATTGCTTGCCAAATTGTACTCTTATGGTGTGAGTGGATCACAAAAAGCACAATTGTATTAAAATCTTTCATATTTAGTACAAAAGAACCTGGAGCTTAAAATTTTCATGCAAATGTCAATCTGAGTTGACTGTTGTTAATAAAAGGAAGATGTTATTAAGTACTGCTATTAGTCATCAAAAGGAAAAGGCAATACATTTTCTCTGTCTAATGAAACTGAAACATGGTTTGTTGCCCATCCTGTTCGGTTAAATTTTAACTATAAACTTGGGAATCATTGGCCAAGCAAAAGCTTGATTCATTGTATGACACTTGTTCCATTATTCCAATATATTTTACTGAACATTTATGGCCACTTGTCATTTTGAAACTTTGCTTTTAATATAATTTTTAATCAGGTATGGATATAAGATATATATGTAAGAACATGCACACAATTTAAAAATTATGACCAAATAATTAAATGAAGCCCACTGGTGAATTTTCATTGGAACACAAACAATTGAATATTTATTTTCCAAAGCTAATAGAGAACAATTAAAAATATACTTACTTGCTTTTAATTGGAGAGAAATTTAAATACACCTTTCTTATAAAATATATTTATTACATACTCAATGAGTAATTTACAAATTCTGAGGCCAATATTACAGCATAATATTAAGATGTTATTATTTTTGTGAAAGCAGAGTAAAAAGAAATCATAGAGATAAACAATGTTTAGTTTTGGGGACATAGAGCCTTAGTAGTAAGGGACTTTGACAGTGTAGCAGAGCATGTTCAGGTATATTTAGGGGCCCTTTGTCTGTGACAATAGCAGTTGTTGACAATGTGTAAGAATTTGAAAATCAAATTTGCCAATCTTTTTTTGTCTTTTTTTTTACATGTCCATCCTAGTTCCCTCTCCCTAATTCCCTCTCCCTCCCTCCCTCCTTCTACCCCCTCTGCCCCATAACATACACCCTGACCACCCTCCCCTCCCATCCCCCCCAAAATAGCTAAAATAATACAATGGAATGAGGAAAGCAATGTCAACAAATGATGCTGGCACAATTGGTTGATGGTATGTAGAAAAGTGCAGATAGACCCATGTCTGTCGCCACGCACAAAACTCAAGTCCAAATAGATCAAAGACCTCAACATCAATACAGCCACACTGAACCTCTTAGAAGAGAAAATGGGAGGTAACCTTGAACAAATTGTTATAGGAGACTACTTCCTGAACATAACTCCAGAAGGGCAGACAGTGAGATCTATAATAAATGGGACTTCCTCAAACTTAGAAGCTTCTATAAGGCATGAGACACAGTTGACAGGACCAAATGGCTGCCCACAGACTGGGAAAGATTATCACCAATACTATATCTGACAGAGGGCTAATTTCCAAAATATACAAAGAACTTAAGAAACTATTCAACAAAACACCAAATAACCCTATTTACAATTGGGGTATAGAACTGAACAGAGAATTCTCATTAGAGGAAATCAAAAAGGCTGAAAGACACTTAAGAAAGTGTTCAACATCCTTAGCTATCAGGGAAATGCAAATCAAAACAACTTTGAGATACCATCTCACTCCTGCCAGAATGGCTAAAATTAAAAACACCAATGACAACTTCTGATGGAGAGGATATGGACAAAGGGGAACACTCCTCCTCTGCTCATGGGAGTGCAAACTTGTACAGCCATTTTGGAGATCTGTATGGAAGTTCCTCAGGAAAGTGGTATTCAGTCTACCACAGGACCCAGTAATCATGCTCTTAGTCATATACCAAAATGATCCATATCCATGCAACAAAGACTTATGATCAACTATGTTCATAGTAGCATTATTTGTAATAGCAAGAACCTGGAAGCAACCTTTATGCCCCTCAACTGAAGAATGTATAAACAAGATGTGGCACATCTTCACTCTGAGAAGAAAAAAAAAAAAAAAAAAAAAAAAAAAAAAAAAAAAACTATTGGATCTTGAAATTCATAGGCAAGTAGATGGAACTTGAAGTAAGAATCCTGAATGAGGTAACCCAGTCACAAAAAGAAGAAAATGGTATGTTTTCGCTCATATATGGATTTTAGAAATAGAACAAAAGATAACCAACCTATAATTCACACCACCAGAGGAACTAGGATACAAGGTGGATTCTAAGAGATTCATATAAGGTCCATCACAGAATGGGGAATTGGCAAGTTCTGAAGAGCACATGGGGAGCAGGGGGAGCAGTGAGTGGAGAGGGAACTAGGAGAAAGAGAAGCAGAGGAGAGAAAAGCATGTGGGGAATGGAAGATTGAGTCAGGGTAGAAATAGAAGTGATAAGAGAGAAGAGAGAGAGGGAGTTAGATTGAGAGAGAGAGAGATTGAGAGAGAGAGAGAGAGAGAGAGACAGAAATACCATAAAAGAGGGAGCCATTATAGGACTGAAGAGAAATCTGAACATAAAGAAATGTCCAGAGACCTATAATACTGACTCCAACTAACAATTTGAGCAACAGTGGAAAGGCCAGCATAAATGCCTTTCCCTAATAATGAGATCAACAACGACTAACCCATCATAATGGAACCCTCATCTAGTACCTGATGGAAACAGAAGCAAACACCCATACCTAAACACTGAGCCAAACTAGAATTCAGATGCAAAGTGGGAGGACAAGACCAGGCTACAGAAACCAATGGAGACTGTTCACCTAAACAAGGAGGAGTTAAAGTGCCCCCAGACTGATAGCTGGTAATCTAGCATGGGACTGACTCATATCCTCTGAACATGTGTATCAGGTAGAAGGCCTGAGCAGTCTAAGGGATCTCAGACATGGAACCAGGATGTATCCCTATTGCACTAAAGGACTTTGGGTGCTCATCCCCCATGGAGGGATACTCCCTTAACCTAGAGACAGGAGAGAGGTCCTAGTCCCTACTCCAAATGATTTGACAGATTTAGATAACTCCTTTTGGAGAGCATTACCCTACATGTGGAGTGGGGGCAGTTGGGAGTGGTGGGCATTCCAGGTACATATGAGGGTGGGAGAGAGGAAAAGAAGGAGGGAGGTAGGGATGGAGGGAGGAAAGGAGGGAGGGAGAGGGAACTGGGATAGATATGTAAAATAAAAATAAAAAAAGTATAAAAATGTGAATGCAAATATATTTGCAAGGAGAAAGCCTGAACCGAGAACATCAGCACATTCTTGCTATAAATAGCCACCAATGTACATGTTTTCATTGTGTCAGTCTTAAAGACACACAATAACAAATATAATAATGATCTATGTTGGTATGAGTAGTTTACCTGCTGGTTTTGTCTCACAGCTGCACCAGCCCCAAATAATACAAAGAGATTAGATGTAATTCTTTTGGCCTGTTACTAGTGTTTCTTATTGACTACGTCTGTCTTAAATATTAACCCATTTCTATTCATCTAAGTGTTTCCATGTGGTCTCATCTTACCCGATAGAGGGGCTCCTATCCTCCATCTTGGATCTCTTCCCTACTCTTCCGTAATCTCCCTCATCTCCTAGTCTCACCTATCTTCCTTTCTGAAGCAGGTGGTGTTGCCAGGAGCAGTAATGTCTCAATGTTACGAAAATCCCTAAACCATTTTAAATGCCATATTCTGTAGGTCTTTGAAAGTTTTGAAGAATGTCTATCCATCTCAAATGCATGTCTGTATATCTAGAAATCTTAACTAATCTATATGTTTTGACTGTTTAGTTTACTATCTATAATCTGTACTAAATTCTACCTTACACTTCTAAATGAGCTATGCAAACACAATACCTATTCAAGAGGAAAAATATTCATATCACAAAATTGACCTTTAATTGTATCAATAAATGAAAATCCATTCAAAACAAAATATTCATATCTACACCATAATTCCCTTTTTACATTTAAAAAGATTGGTTGTGGTCATTAACCATTTATAACCAAGCCCACTTAAATGAAAACAAATATTTATAAACAATATTTGGGATTTTGGGTGTCATTCTTTCCAAACTTCTTCCTGCTGGTAGGGGGTGCTGTCATGAGGATCCTAAGAAGACACAGAAATCTTGGCTGTAGTCTGCAAGGCTGTCTTGTCCCAACTGTTTTGAATGTTGGATCACCTGGGATTCTGTTTCACGGGGTCTGGCTTGATTAAACCATGTTAGTCAGGAAGGAATTCACAGATTTTTATTTTCTCTGGAAACAAAAATATAAATCCTTTTCCCCAGTAACCTGACTTTAAATTTGAAGTCAAAAGATTTTTAAAATATATAAATTGGATTGATCGAGTAGCATTTCTTTTAACAGTTGTTATTTCCTCAGAAGTCAAATGATACAAAGATAAGAGGACAGCATAGAGTAACTAACCATACTCTTTTTGTGCTTCCCATCTTTACATGGCTTTTTTATTACTTTATTTCTTCTATTTCTATTTTTCCATTTTTATTTTTTTGAGACAGGGTTTCTCTGCATAACTTTTGTCTGTCCTGGAATTAACTCTGTATACCAGTTTTACTTTGAAATCACAGAGATCTGCTTGCCTCTGCCTCCTGAGTGTTAGAATTAAAGGTTGTGCCACCAATGCACAGGTACTCTCTTTCTATTTTTTTAAACCACTTTATCCTGTTTCTTTTTCTCTCCCAAGACTACATATATTTTCAAACACACTGTAAACCTTTAGATGTTTTCATTAATCTGAATCTCTCTTTACTGTAAACCTTTATCTTTTTGTGACCACAAGTATTTTATCTGGCAAACAACAACATTGTTAAAATGAATGCCACAGCTGTATTAGCTGCAGTCTACCCAAGATGGTGGTAGGTACTTTTACCACCAGAATTGAGAGCTGTGCCTCACTGCCTTGGTCTACGCTGCCATCCACCAACATGCTGCCAGATTGGAGATGTGGTCACTGCCATTGCCAGCTCTCATACAAACCAGGAAGTTGTTAGCAGAGCTCTTTAAATACCTTGCGATTTTTTGCTACTTATGCTGAGTCAGGAAACCTCCCTTAAAGGAACCTTGCAAATCTCTGCTTGTCTCTAGCAAAACAGAGTCAAAATGAGAAAAATGCTTACCAAGAAGTCTTGCTTATCTCTGTTCTTTTGTTTCTAAAACCCTTTCTTAAGCTTTTGTTAAGTTTTAAGTGAAAGTTCTTCAGTCCGCGTTGGATACCATTTTGTTAGGAGTTGTTTTTTTTCCCTGCAGGTCTTGTCCCACCTCTGCACCAGCCCCAAGTAAGACGCAGAGACACTGTATTAGATATAACTCTGTTTTCCAGTGACTAGTTTCTTATCGGCTAGCTCTGTTAATATTATTAATATATATAATTATATAATATATATAATATATAATAATATATAACATAATAATTATATAATAATATATAATTATATAATAATATAATTAATAATATTAACCCATTTGTATTAATCTAAGTATTTCCATGTGGCCTCATCTTACTGGAGAGAGGGTTTGGCATTCTGTTCTCTCCAGTCTCTCCATGCATGCATTATTTGGGGTTGGTGTGGTGGTTGGGCCATACTGGCAGGGAAATACATACTCTTAACACTACGGGACAAAATTATACCATGAGGTAACAGCAGAAAGATGCATTGTTGTTGATGTAGAGTGGGCTTCACCATCAATATATACAAATGTAGTTCATGGGGATTGAAATTGAAATTAAAAGAAGTGATTTTAAAACACATAGGCAAATATAGCAAGTGTGGCAACCTTGAATGTTGACATAATACTGTGTTTTTCATTTTTTATTTTTCTTTTTTTTTTTTACATTTAAATTTTTTGATTCTATTTTACATTACAACCACAGTTTCCCTCCCACTCTCCTTTACCTCTCCTCTAGCTCACATCAAATCCACTCCTTCTCACAGGTAAAGTTTGACCAATTTACAGGGAGGCCTGAGAGCCTACAATGAAGCCAAAAATTTAAATACAAAGTTGAAAGGAATCCTAGGGATGTTGGAGATGGCAGGAGCTTCTGTAGTAGTTTATGTACAATCAAGTATTTTATCTTTTTTATTTTATTTATTTCAGCAATCATAAAAATCATCCTTTCTTTTTACATTTTCCCCTTCCCTTTCCCTTTGCCTTCTTTGTCTTTTTATATCTTTCAATCTTATGCCTCTTTATTTCTAATTTCTAGTTTTACACTTAATTACAACAATTTTTGAATAATATTTTTGTTTTAATTTTGTAAGTAAACTTAAAATTTGGAGAAATTTGGGAGTTTTCTACTATATCATTATTTCTGTTTGATAAAGAAAATCCATACAGTAATATTATTATTCATTTTAGAAGGCATAAAAGTGTATTTGGACATTACAATAAAACACCTGAAATATTGCAGGTCTGGGCCTTATTTGGGGAGCCTTTGGAGATAAGGATTTACTGAAATAGCATATGATTGCACTTGTGTTTTGTGAATTTAAAGACTCCTTCCTTCAGGTTTGATTTTTATCTCTCTGTTTTGTATTTAGTGTTTGAGATGAGATCTGTTTCCTTTTCTTAGTCCCAGATTCCTGGATATGTTCCACCTCTGGAACAGTAAGCCCAAACAAACAAACTTCTTCTGTAAGTTGGCTTGGTCATTAATTGCATATGTGTGTGTGTGTGTGTGTGTGTGTCAGGTTATGAATATATATATATATTCATATATATATATATATATATTTATAGGAACGTATATATATATACTGTTCCTATAAATGAGAGCTGACTAATATAGGGAATAAAAAAATGTTTAGTTCATAATGGCATACATTATACCACTAAACATCTTAATGAGTTTGTAAATTCATTCAAGCTTAAATATGGTGATTGTATGTGAGGGCATACTTTTAAGTGAGCGAGATAATGTTGTAAGGAATTTAAAACTATATCAGACCTAATTTATTGACAAGAAAACTAAGTAGAGTCTCTAGATTTAATATTGAAGCTTTAACTGCTAAATACAGTGTTAAAAGTTTGTTTAACCTGTTTGCTGAAGCATTTGTCAAATGATGACCAAATGAAAAGAAATTGAAGGAGCTTCATTTTCCTTGGCATTTTGTTGATGAATGGATTGTAAAGATCAAGGATGTCATTGCAATGCTATAATGGATATAATGGAAAAAAAAACAAAAACAAAAAACCTAATCATCAAAATGGGAAGGCCCTTAAGTCATACCCTTGACTAATTCCATAATAACAAAAGAGTAGGAGAGGTACCAACACATTTGAAGAGCTTTGTTGTAACCCTATTCTTAGTGCCAAAATTATGGTCAGAAATGCGACTGCCCAGTTTGATGAATTAAATATGATGGGTTTCCAGGTGGCAGCACTTAATTGCCAGAGACAAGGTAATTACAGTTTTCATAATAGGCCCCATAGACAAAGCAATATCCATAGTGGTTTGATCAGGAGTTAATATAGGTCAGGTGATTAATGGAATTTTTGCTGAGGTTTGACTTACAGTAAGAACAGTGAGTCTCAAATTTCTTTCAGTGGTTATTTCCCCAGTTTGAGATTATGTAATTTGAAAAGGTCATCTTGGAAGTTAACAGAATTTCATCATGGGTATCATGACCAGCAAAATTAGGGCTTTTATAAGTAGAAGACTAAATAGAAGCCTTCAGATTTGTCTCTAAAGAAAAGAGTGAACCAAAACCAGTATTGAATCTACAGAGGACCTGGAAGTTACTGATATCATCAAGAACTGGAAAGATGCAGGGATGCTTGTTCCCATTACATCTTACTTTACCTACCTTAGTTGGCTTGTATCAAAGTGATGGGCATGGAGAATAAAAGTTGTATACAACAAACTTAATCAAGTAATGACTTCTATTGCAGTAGCCCTACCCAATATGATATCGATACTTGAGCATGTTAATACATTTTCTTATAAATGATATCCAGCTATTGATAAGGCAAATGTGTTTTTCTCATTATCTGTCCAGGAGTATTACTGCTAGAAGAAATTTACTTTCAGTGGGCAAGGCCAGCAGTATATCTTTACTGTATATACTTTACTCTTCTTTTATATATTGCATCCCTACTGCAGCTTTCTCTCACTCCAAATCTCTGGGTCCCTCTCATTTTTCCTCTCCCCTAAATTCACTGCTCAATTCCATTCAGAAAAACTCAGGGATCCCATAAATATCAACTGAATATAGAACCTGGCACAACAAATTGCAATAAGATTAGTCAAAACCACTCATGTCAAGGCTGGTTGAGGCAACCCAATTGCAGGCAAAGGTCCCAAGAATGGTCCAAAGAGTAAAAGACAACAATTAATTCCACTGTTAGGAATCCAATAAGAATACCAAGCTACAGAATTATAACTTATATGTCAAAGACCTAGCTCAGACTAAGACAGACTCCATGTTTTCCCTTTAGTCTCTGTAATCCCCTATGAACCCAACTTAGTTGATTCTGTGGCCTATGTTCTCCTGGTGTTCTTGACCCCTCTGACTTGTATAATCCTTCATCTCCTTTCTCTTTGGGCTTCCCTGAGCTCAGCTAATGTTTGGCTGTGGGTCAGTGCATCTGCTCCCATCAGTAATAGAAGAAGCCTCTTTGATAGCAATTGGTCTAGACTCTGATCTATGAAAAATGTCATTAGAAAGCATTTTATTGACATTTTTGTCAGTTATATTTGGTTGTATTCTAGGTATCAGGGCTATCCAGCCTCTGGTTTCTGGCCATACAGGAAGTGGCAGCATGGGCTCTCTCTTGTGGCATGGGCCTCAAATTTGGAACATCTCATGACAAATGCTAACTATATAGGCCCATGTCATAACTTATCTTAAGGGATCTTGATAGTTTTTCTCTCTTCTAAAATTATCTGAAAGGTCTACTACATTGATGACATTATAGTGATTAAAATTGCTAGCTATATGATTATTTACTTACTCATTGGTTGTAATAAATGTATTGATTGGTTCAATGGTCAGGAAATTGAAGGAACGTAATCCTTCAGTTGGTGAGAAATATGTCTAGAGAAGTATGTGGTTGATCCCAACAATTTCTGTCATTGTTCAATAAGACCCAAAACAAGGTGGCAAAGATGGAGGTAATACAATGGCTTGACAATGAGGAATTTTACCCATCAAGACTAATCTGGCGATAGCTGCTACTGAAAGCCAGACTTGCTAACAGCAGAAAGCAATACTGAATTCCAGATAAGGCACCAATCCTCTGGAGCACCTATCAACAACCTGGTGGCACATTGATTAAAATTCACCACTTCCTTAATAGTAAGAACCATAATTTGTACTTATTAGAATACATATTTATTCTCATTATGGATTTTCCTTTCCAGTTTGTAATGTTTCTTACAAATGTTCAGTCTGTGAACATTAAAAAATACCTTATCCACCATTATGGTATTCCACATAGCACAGCTTCTGACCCAGGAACTCATTTCACATCCAGAAAAATACAACCGTGGACATATGCTCTTTTTATGCCCCTTATCATCCTAAAGCAGCTGGCTAGGTAGAATGGTGGAGATGCTTTTTGAAGATATAAACAGAAAAACAATGTTGAGAGGTGGGTTGGGGTTGACAAAGGACACAGATCCTTCAGGAAAAAGGTCACCCCAAGGAAAACCATCAGGACTTTTATGTACTTGAAAAGATTGAGGGAAAGAAATGCAGAATGGGTGGCAGAGGAAGACCATTACATACACCAAGAGAGACAATGAAGGCAGTTGTAGAAAAAGAGGATTATAATTGCAAAACAGTATTTCTTTTATATTTTGTTGAGAAAGTCTTTGTACAAATATTAGTTTTTTTTTCCTTTTAACATTAGTTGACATAATATTATAGGTCATTATATTAAAGTTTTGAGAATCTTAAAGACTGTCCCCCAAGGAACATTTCAATTCATTCTAAATTATATATATTAAAGTTGTAAATGGGATAGTTATGTTAGGGACAATTATGACCTGCTTTGTTTTCACTTAGAAATTAAGCATGATGTAAGTTGTGTGTGTGTGTGTGTGTGTGTGTGTGACTCTGTGTGTATATGACTCTCTGTGTGTGTGTGTGTGTATGTAAAAATATCTATGTCAAGTTGAGGAGGGGATTTGTGATGGCTGTTCTGTGTTGTCATCTTGAGTACATCTGGAATTAACAAAAGCCAAAGGGTTGGGATACACCTGTGAAAGAGTTCCTTTGATTACAACATTTGAGGTAGGATTGTACTCTTATTATGAATCTTTTAAAATAGGGAGATCCACTTTAAATATGGACAGTACAACTTCTAGTGGTAGCCTATAGGAAGGACATAGAAAAAGATGTTTTTGTTCTTTGCCTGTTTGCCTTGCCCTCACTTTCACTGGAAACTTCATACCTTCATTATTATTATAATCTACATTTTCCATAATCTGGCCTATTCTGAAGATGATCTGAGACAACCAGCTTCAGGGACTGAAGAACTATGGAACTTTGGAAATACCATAACACAACTTTCTGTAGACAGCACCTGTTGGATAATAAAATTTGTAAGTCACTCTAATAAAACATACACACACACACACACACACACACACACACACACACACACACTCAATCAATTACTTTAGAGAACCCTAATACACTAATTTAACAAGTACATTTATGAAAAAATATTTGTAATTTGTAATTATTTTTTCAGTTTAAAATTTGCATTTAATTAGTAAAGAATACATATTATTGATATAAACTATGACTTTTAAAATATGCATGTCTATATCATACTAGCATAATATTTACCACTTGGTTGCCTAGGTCAGTTTTAAATATCCTCTAAAAGTAAGGGTTCAAAATAAAATCTCTTTTTCTTTTATTTTTAAAATTTCATTTTACATGCCAACCACAGTTTCCTTTTCTTCCTCTTCTTCTATTTCCTCCCCCACCTCCTTTGACCCCCACATTCACTCCTCAGAAAGGATAAGTTCTCCTATGGGTGTCAACAAAGTATGGCATTTCAGGTTGAGGGCAGAACCAAGCTCCTATTCACCACATCAAGCTTAAATGAGGCATCCCCACCATAAGTTCCAAAAAGTCAGCTCATTTACCAGGGACAGATTCTGTTCACACTGCTAGAGACCCCACAAACAGGCCAAGCTATACAATTGTCACCCACAAGAAGAGGACCTAGGTCAGTCCCATGAAAGCTTCCTAACTGTTAATCTAGAGTCTATGAGCTCACAGGAGTTTGGGTCAGTTGTCTCTATGAGATTCCTTATTGTGATCTTGACCTCCCTTGCTCATAAAATTTCTTCTCCCTGTCTTCAAATGGACTCCCTGAGCTTGGACCAGTGCTTGGCTGTGAATCTCTGTATCTACTTCCATCAGTTAATTGGTGAAGATTCTATGATGATAATTAGGGTAGTCACCAATGTATTGACAAGAAAAGGCCAGTTCAGGTACCCTCTCCACTACTGGTAGGAGTTTTAGCTACTGTGATCCTTGTAGATTCTGTGAAGTTTCCCTGGCACCAAGTTTCTACATAAGCACATAATGGTTCCCTCTATCAAGATATCTCTTTCATTGCTCTCTGTCTCCAACCCTCCCTCGAAATTCTATATGATTTGAAGAAACCAAATAGTATAGAATAAAGACTTATTTCAAATGTGTAATAATAATAGTTTTACATCATACTTTAGCCAATATTATTCTACAACTCCAGTGGAATATTAAAATTTTTATCTTTGTCTGAGAAAGAAAAAGGATATCAGTATATGTTTTATCATTATCTTTGTTACTCATATCAAGATATAATATTATTATTATTTAAAAGAACTATGTTAATCTGTCTCTAAAATTTCTATTTACAATATGCCCCATGGAGTTAATAGTTGTCTGTATGCATTTCTCTGTCATCCCTACCCCAATATAAAAATTTCCCTTATCTTTCTATGTTTATCTCTCTCCTTGACTCTGATTATCTGACTTTTCTAAAATACAGTTACAGTTATACAGGATGATACAGGTTTATCTAGAAGGAACAGAATTCAGAGTCTTAGATGTGAAGTAGGTGAGCTGCTAACAGATGCTCTATATCATTAGAGATGATGATCTAGTAGGATCATCAGAAGCAGGATAGAACTCTAATCATAAGTTTTGATTAAGCACAAGAATTATCAGACCCTAAGTTGAGATCCAAATTTTAATCAAGATTTGTGGGGCTAAGTATATCACAGACATATATATATATATATATATATATATATATATATATCTCTGCAGAAATTCATGAGTTCAGAGTGCTTTGTGTGTACCCTTAATCACTTCATAGAGAAAGTTAAAACGCAAAGGACATAGACCTAAGGTTTTGAGAATGGAAAATTCACACAGACTAACAGAAATCAGAGCATGAAAACCTTTAATAACCCTCCCTACATAATCCATATTTTGAATATCTGTTCAGTAAATTAAAAACTTATTCAAGATTGGAGCTAAAATACCCGCCCTACAATGATCCAATTATATCTTTTGAAAAATAAAGAAGAAAAAACAAAAGAATTCAATAAGAAGATGAGTTTATGCAAATTAAATTAAACCAACCTGAATATGAAATTCTTTACATAAAAGAATTTTTAAAATTCTAGCAAACTAGGGATATATGCTATGAATATATAAATGAGGAAGAAATTTTTAAACAAATGCATTGCATTCTTCTTCATCTTTCAGTCCTTGAAAAACATTGATAAATCAGGGAAGTATATGACAAATTCTTTTGAAAGATAAACAAAATAAAATAATAACAGCATGAAAATTATAGTCTTTTATGACCGCAAACTAACTAAAATTGAATCTATGTTCTATCTCTGATCACATCTTATCATTTTCTATTTGAAAATGTCATCAGATCCTCAGATAAAACATTTTAATTTTGGTTCTTTGGAATACTTCTCAGAATTAGTAAAAAGCTAAAACCAAAATAAAACAACAACAACAAAAAATTAGCCAGGTACTTGTAATTTAAATGTCTATTTGGCTGTTCTCCCAACCACCCCCATCCCATCCCCTTTCTGCTCCCCAGGGAGGATGAGGCCTTCCATGGGGAGTCTTCAATGGCTGTCCTATCATTTGGAGCACGGCCTAAGCTGAGAGAATATCTCTCTATGTAGAATGGGCTCCCAAAGTGAGACCCAGAATGCAGGCCAGAAACTGGTCCATGGATACTCCATCCTATAAGTAGAGGTGGAACTATGATGCAGGCAGACTCTGGAAAGACCAGTCTACCAGGACAGGCTCACTTGCATATACTTCCAAGTCCTCAGGAGGCTCTGAGCAAGGCTTCTTCCAGGGGTGGAGCACAACTGACACTTTTCAATTGCATTACATTTTAAATACTGTAATTGAATATGCTGTCCCAGTGCACTTTGATAAGAAAGAGTCATACCTTAGTCCTGTATCTATATTATACATGCTCTATCTTCCTGTAATTTATCTTAGTTGTAAGCGTGAGTATCATGTGCTTGTAACTGCAGCACTTAAGCAAACCCTCCTTTATTTAATATTGGTTCAAAGGCTGATGAAAGAAAATGGCATATTTTTTTTTAAAAAAAATCTCTGTTTTTAACTCAAAACCATCTATGATCTGAATTTTTATTTAATTATTTATTTTATTATTTTACATGTTGATCCCAGTTCTCTCTCCCTCCTTTCTTCACTCCCTCTCTCTTACACTCTCTGCCCCCTCACATGCACCCTGACCACCCTCCCCTCACATCCCCCCACCCCAATTCCACACATAGCGCAATGCCATCCAGGTGGGTTCATGTAGATCTGACATGTCATTTAAAGAAGGGACTAGGACTTCTCTCCTGTATCTAGGTTAAGGCCATATCCCTCCATGGGGGAAGTGTCCGCAAAGCCATTTTGTCTACTAGGAATGCATCCTGGTTCCACTGTCTGAGGTCCCTTAGACTGCTCCGTCTTTTTGCCTGACATCCATATTCAGGGGGCCTGAGTCAGTCCCATGCTGAATTCCTAGCTATCAGTGTGGGGGCCTGTTAGCTCCTCCTTGTTTAGGTCAGCTGTCTCTATGTGTTTCTGCAACCTGGTCTTGTCCTCTCTTTCTGTATCTGGATTCTAGTTCGATTCAGTGTTTAGGATGGGTGTTTGCTTCTGTTTCCAACAGGTACTAGATGAGGGCTCCATGATGGTGGATAAGTTAGCTGATGATCTCACTATCTGGGAAGGGCATTTATGGTAGCCTTTCCATGGTTGCTCAAATTATTAGTTGGAATTCGTCTTATATGTCTCTAGAAATTTCATTAGGTTCAGTTTTCTCTTCTAACTAATAATGGCTCTCTCTTTTATGTTCTCTCTCTCTCTCTTTCTCTCTCTTTCTCTCTCTCTCTCTCTCTCTCTCTCTCTCTCTCTCTCTCTCTCTCCTGTCTTCTTTTCCTACCCTGACTCAATCTCCCTAGTCCCATGTGCTTTCCTCTCCTCCCCATCTCTTTTTCCTACTTCTCTCTCCATTCACTGCCCTGCCCCCCCCCCACTATCCATGTGCTCTGGGAGACTTGTCCATTCCTCCTTGTGTGTGCTCTGGGGGATTTGCCCATTCCTCCTTGTGTGATGGAATTTATATAAATATCTTAGAATACTCCTTGTATCTTAGTTCCTCTGGTGGTGTGAATTATAGGCTGGTGATACTTTGCTGTAGGTCTAAAATCCATACATGAGTGAATACATACCATGTTCCTCTTTTTGTGCTGGGGTTACCTCATTCAGGATGGTTTCCTCAAGTGCCATCCACTTGCCTACAAATTTAAGGATTCCGTTATTTATTTTCTGCACAGTAGTATTACATTGTTTAGATGTGCCATATCTTCTTTATTCATCCTTCATCTGAGGGGCATCTAGGTTGCTAAAACAGCCTGGTATTGGCACAAAAATAGACAAGTAGACCAATGGAATTGAATTGAAAATCGTGATATTAACCCACACAGCTATGAATGCCTGATTTTCGACAAAACAGCTAAAAGAATACAATGGGGCAAGGACAGCATCTTTAACAAATGGTGCTGGCACAATTGGATGATGGTGTGTAGAAAACTGCAGATAGACCCATGTCTGTTGCCATGCACAAAACTCAAATCCAAATGGATCAAAGACCTCAACATCAATACAGCCACACTGAACCTCTTAGAAGAGAAAGTAGGAGGTACCCTTGAACAAATTGGTATAGGAGACAGCTTCCTGAACATAACTCCAGGGGCACAGACACTGAGATGACAATTAATACATGGGACCTCTTCAAACTTAGAAGCTTCTGTCAGTCAAAGGACACAGTCAACAAGACCAAACGGTGGCCACAGACTTTGAAAAGATTTTCACCGATCCTATATCTGACAAAGGGCTGATCTCCAAAATATACAAAGAACTCAAGAAACTAGTCAACAAAACACCAAATAACCCTATTAAAAATGGGGTACAGAACTGAAGAAAGAATTCTCAATAGAGGAAATCAAAAAGGCTGAAAGACGCTTAAGAAAGTACTCAACATCCTTAGCTATCAGGGAAATGCAAATCAAAACAACTTTGAGATACCATCTTACTCCTGCCAGAATGGCTAAAATTAGAAACACCAATGACAACTTATGCTGGAGAGGATGTGCAGAAAGGGAAACACTCCTCCACTGCTGGTAGGAGTGCAAACTCGTACAGACATTTTGGAGATCAGTATGGCAGTTCCTCAGGAAAATGGGAACTAGTTTACCACAGGACCCGGCAATTCCCCTCTTAGGCATATACCCAAATGATCCACATCCATGCAACAAAGACATCTGCTCTATGTTCATAGCAGCTTTATTTGTAATAGTATTATCTGATTTTTAGTATGTTTAAAAACTTTAAAAAATAAAACAGAATATTCTAGATTAAATGCAGTGTTATATGTGTTAAATTTTCCAAAAATATGGACCAGAAAAGATACTACCTCTCAAGTTGAACAGCCTGAATTCAATCCATAGGCCCCTTATAATTACAGTACCATGTCCTATAAGTTGTTCTCTGATACCCATATGCACATATGAATGCACACACACACACACGCACACACACACACACTCACACACCAACAATCAATTTTAAAACTGTTTATAAAAGTCACCTAAAATGTTTCTTCTTTGAAATGACCTAACAGAAGTGGATCCTCCTCCCCATTAATATTTAGAAGAAAACGTTCTCTGCAATAACCTGATAACATGGGTGATTCTAAACAATTTCTGTATATCAGTGTAGGTTTCTTGACACTCCAAATAGTTATCCAATCAGTCTATTAGATACAACACTCCAGGGAACACTCACACCCCTGCCCCTGGAAAGCAAATATCTCCCAGTCCTTTGTATTTTATTCCTGAATCAAACACTTTTCCTAAAGGTTGCTTATTTATCAAATGAATTATTTTCATTTCTATCTGGCTTGTGTTGGATGCCTTATATTCCTTATGAAAGTGGGGAAAATATATCCTATATTAATATATAGACAGAAAATTATTAAGGTAACCACTTTTAAAGTGATCTAAATGATATTTTTGAATACCATATATTGAAACTTGGAAAGCATGGCTATAGAATCTTAAAGATTACATAAGTAATCTTATTAAATTTATTGATTTATTCTTTGATTATGGGAAAATTTTAAGATATCAATACTATTCTAAGCAATCTGGTGGTGAATTCTCTATCAAAATTCTAATGTACTTCTTGCATATATATATGAGAATGCATAAAATTTATATAGAATTTCAAATCATGTCTATTAAACAAAATAATACTAAAAGTGAGAATCAATGCTGGAGAACAAATACATTTTGCTTTCAAACCTTACTTCAAAACTATGATAACCAAAACAGCACAGTACTAACATAATGATAGATAGAAATGAGTATAAACCGTAGTTATAGGCTAGATGGCTATGGCTGGCAAAGGCACTTAAACATATATCATTGTTTTTAACAAGGGACTGAAAACATAAAATAGAGTAAAAGTCAAAAATGCCCTCAGTATTTACATTTAAATCAGAAATGTTGAGTTGTTAACTATTTTTTAAATTACTTCTTTAATTTTTTTGTGACTATACTTAATTTTATCATTTTTATTCTCCTTCAAAACTCTCCTATATATCCCTCCCTGTGTTCATTAAAATTCATGGCCTCTTTTTAAATTAACTGCTGCTATACAAATATACTCTTGTTTATATACATGTATATTTTTAAATACAACCTGTGTGGTCCATATGTATATTTCTAGGGCTGATCATTTAGTATTGGATAAGAAATCGGTGTAATGTTCCTCAGGTTTCCTATTTCTCCAATGGTCAGCATTCCTTAGCTGTCTTTATTTTTCTGCATAGGGTCTATGACTTGTGGGCATGGCCCTTGTGTACTTCAGTGTGTCATTGCTGTTATCCTTATTCAGCTCATACTTTGTCATGATGGTGAAAATTTATGGTTGTAGCTTCTGACTTTTCTTGCCGACACAATCACACACAAAATTCCTGGATTATCTGGTTTATATAATCAGCCCTCTTCTGCAGTATTAAAATTTGAGAAGCCTCCTTTTAAAGACTTGTTCATGTGCCTATGATCATAGCAATATAGCTTACAAAGGTTAAGGTGTAAATTCAACTACTTAGTGAAAATTTAAGCAATAATGTGGTCTACAGATGTAAAATATGAGTATTTCTTTAATGTTAACTACTTTATATATTTCTTGATATCATATACTTTTCTACAAATCTGTCTTCCCAATTTTCAGTAAAAACATCATATATATATATATCAACCTATAATAGCTGAACATATTTAATAAGAATAATTTTTTATATTATAGGAGAATTAACTTTTCTTTAACAGAGTTGATTTAAATATATTAAACTAAAACATTATTGAAACCTGACCTGAACACTATATTTTTTTAATGTATTGAGCTTACATGATAGACTTGAATATATTATATTATTAGATAGATCAAATATATATAATAAACACAAACTAATTCACTCCAGAGTAACAAAAGTGTGTCATTTTATTAACTAAACAGAAAAACCCTATAAACTAGAAATACTTTCCTTGATTTTGTAATTAAAAATCACAAGCCAAGACTGTACAAATTTTCCACACTCTAAATTTGATAAGCTAAAGTCAATACTCAAATTAAAGCCATTTTTAGATGGATTTTACTTTCTATACATTCTGGTATGACCATAGAATCCTTTATTTTTAGTTGCCAAAATCCTTCTGATCAGAAATCACATAGGTTTAACTCTGGCTTATATAATACAAGAAATGAAAATCTTAGAGAAAAATAATCAATGTCAAACTAGATGAAAATATGCTTTCAATATCACATTTTTAGGTAGAACCTCACACACCTTGCACAATAACAATATTCCCCTCCATTTTTTATCTTCCTGTTCTCACATCTCCTCCTTGGTTACTCAGAGTTGACTATTAAATTGAGGGAACTCTGTCCCTCAATCTGTGATTACCAGTTCAAGTTCATTACATTTTTTTTTAACCAAAGCTTCTGGGCACATTTCTGAGGGATTTTCTCATTGAAAAAAAAATATATACATACATACATACACACACACACACACACACACACACACACACACACATATATATATATATATATATATATATTGTTTCTTTTAATTTTGAGATTATAATAACATGTTTCTTCCTTCCTCTTCCTCCCTACCCAACTCCATATAACCATCCTTGTTCTTGTTATAATTATTTGAGTTCAGAAGAACCACCCTAAATCTGAGTAACACCTACTGGGTGCAGCCCACAAAGGAAAGCATGGAAGATTGAATTTTTGCTTTTTTACTGCTTCCCCTTATTCTCTCTGTCAAGTTCATTTATCCTGTTGCTGAGGCTTTTTGTCACTAGTGTTCGATTGAACCAACTTTTTGAGATTCCAAAGGACTGACAACATATAGCACTTTATAAAGCCTTAGCTTCATCACTTCATTGGGACTTCTGAGACACATAACCTCCGGGAATGAACTTGGCTTTTCCACAGAGAAACCCACTGTTAAACTTCTTGCACCACAGCCTATAGGTGAATAGTTAGTTGAATCATGTTCTCTCTCTCTCTTTCACACACACACACACACACACACACACACACACACACACACACAATCAGTAATCGTTTTTAAGAGAACCATTATTTGCACAAAAGCGTTGGACAATGATGTTTATCCTGACAAACTGTGCTAACTAGAGTCTCTTCCTGAAACTTAAAACAGGAGCCTAATGTCACTTAAAGCCATTACACAATGGTCATGTACATGGAAGCAATAGTTCATGTTTGTAGAAACATTCAGTTGAAACAAGAGAAGAAACACATAAAATAAAAGAAGCAGATATATAAACAATATTACCTCCTGAAGTAGGGGATATGCAAAGAGGGAGAGGTAAAGAACAATGAAGGAAAAGGAAGCAGAGTAAGACAAGGGATTAGAGGGAGAGAACAAGGGAAGGAGAAAGAGAAAGGAGTAGAAGTCAATAAGACTAAAACTATGAAAATAAAACACTAATATATTTGCTTCCTCATAGATTGAAAATTTATGGTTGAAAAAATCAGTATAATTATGCTTTGAGGTCTAATGTAATTATACCTATACCACTCCAATGAATCTTTTGCAAGAATTTATGTTAGCCACTTTGTCATCTTTCTTGCAGCCGAAGGAGCATCACATGAAAAAGGAGAGATTCAATCAAATCTTGATTCAGTTTTCAACCATGAGATGAATGAGATTAATGATTTTTTATGCACTTTGTTTACCCTTATGAATATACGTGACACATTTTGCAACAAATAATTCAAAAATGTCCTTTTCCCTGCATTCATTATTTTATTCTGTAGTTTCAATTGAAATGGGAAATGTGTATAGAATTCCAGGCACCTCACGTGTAATCTGGTAATTATAACACCTTCATGCAGAATCCAAAATACATTATACCAGGCAATTTCTACAATAATTGGAAAAACTCTCATGCATATTTATTGCTCTGCATTCTCCAAAGATTATTATTTTAACTTTTCTCCATTTATTGAAAACAGTAAAATGTGAGGAATAACAAGAGAAAACCATGTGCACAGCCGCATGTACTCATTTCTCCTCACACTTCATTTTCAATCTATTTCCAAAAAAATGCGATGAACTGACACACATAATATTCCAGTACACTTTACACATTGAAATGCTGCCATACGTGGTACTCAACTGTGTCAAGCTATCATGAGCATCCAGATTTTTTTAAATACCTTATTGACATACAATTTTTCTAAATGTCTTCCATTGACAGAAATTGTATTAGTTTAATGGGACAAAGATAGTTGACAGAACCGAGTTTTCATTTGCAGATATTACCAGATTATTTTAAGAAACTATATAGTTTTTTTTTTTTAGTTTCAAAGCTGTATAGTGACAAATAATAATGATGATAAGAAAAAGATCATGTAGATCCTTACCACCAAGCCTGATTCCTAAGTTTAGTTTCAATGTCTGATATGGCATAAGGAAGAAAGGACTCCAGTAATTTGCCCTTGGACCTCTTACATTTGTGGATTGACATGTATATGATTTCATCCCTTGTTCTAGGAAATAAATGTAGTTTAAAAAATTAATTAAAAATGAGATATAATATCAGATTATTGAATTCTTTAAAAAAAACACCTGACTACTCAAGAAATCAAAACTATATAAACATGTATACAATCATAAGATTCATGTTTTGAATTAAATAATAAAATTAAATTTTGAAATAAATTGTGTATAGAATTTTATGATAGTATGCTATTACATATTTCATTTATTCAGTAAGGTAACTAACAGATTTTCTGATCACAACTACTTGTCTGGTCAGGTTAATTGTTTGCTACTTTGTGCCTAAAATCTTTATGCAAATGTATGAGAGATATTGAAGGCATTGATATTTTTCACAAATTTCTGGCATTCTACATACTAGAATTGTGGTATAATAGCCAAAATTGCATCTTTACTTTTCTGGTACTTGCCTTCTATCTAGCAAGTATCCTCTACTATCTACTGATTCCAACTAGAAGAGATATATTGGTGGTTTTTATTTGCTGCTGACAGTAATTGTGCCTGAAAACCTTCCTTCTCAAGTATTCTTTCCTCTTAACAAGATTCATAGGTACAGTTAACTCAGACACACTCTGATTGTGCTCTGTGGCATTGTGAAGGCTACCCAATGACCCTCCTATCAAGATACCAGTGAGGATACCATAACTATTGCTCTCACTGTCAAGTTAATTGGTATCTCCTTTATGGTTTGAAAGTTTTAGTCATACATATTGATGGATATTACCATAAAACCTACTACTTCATATTCATAAATTCATATTGTTGATGGAGCAAAAAAGATTTCATACATAGTAATGACTGAAATAGGTAGAATCAAAGATTTCTAAAATTAGGACAAAAAATGCTGTAGGCTTGTTTCATGTTTAAAAAAATGTCTAATAGCTTCTGGTAGTGTGTCTTATAAATGTTACCGATTCATTTGTCATTACGGATACAAAATCAACAGTATCAGTATTCACTTTCCAGTAATTTCTCAATTTGCACAAATCAGAATTTAAACATTACATTAGAACCCACCTCATATGGTACAAAACAGCAAGAAAAGAATAGAGTGAGCAAACTTCTACTCTTTCACGATGTGATTAAAAAAATTACCTATGTGATTTATTAGTTTATCCATATTTGGAAATTACAATTTAGTTAGAAATAAAACAAAATAAAATGTACAGTACTAGGTTTCTACCACACTATTCATAGAAAATTTGTCCCTTTAATTGTTCAGTCATTGGTCATATACTTTTGGGGTAATATCTAACATTCCAATTGCTTTGTAAAATCATGGAGGTCAGAAGTTTTTCTTGCTAATTGAAATACGGGTCTTTGGTTCATAGGTGAATTACCTTTATGAAATATAGGCTGATTTTAGGACTACTGCATAACTTAATATTTACAAATTTAAACTACTGTATGATCCCAGATAGCAACTCTTTTTGTACATGCAAAATACTATCTCATACACAAGACAGGAAAAAAAAAGATGAAATATCCACATTTGCACCATCTTAACATCTCCAAGTTCAATGAGTAGTGTGGGTGTTGTCTTGGCAATGGAGTTCCATTTTATGTTTGAAAAGACTGTTCCATTGAATTAATAACAACCTGAGTTGTTTGGGTATTTGCATGGGAACTTCTGTGCCAAAAACTATTGACTGAAATCAGTTCCGACTATTGGTAGCCTTGTTTGGTAACAAGAGAAGTTAAGATGGACTCACTAAATCCCATTATTAGAACTTCATATTTTCTCTTTCTTTTTTTTGAAATGTATGTTGTTTTTATTATATTAAAAGCATGTCCAGATATACAAACCTATTTTTAAAAGATTGTATAACCTAAACATATATATTTTAGTATAAAGAATATTGTTAGAAGACAACCCATATGCATGTTAGAACTAAATCTTCAAGAATATAGATTCAAAATCCTTAATTCACTAATTTTTTGGGTTTATATGAGTTTTTATTTATTTATTTTATATAACCAAGTCCATTTAAATGAAAACAAATATTTATAGACAATATTTGGGAATTTGGGCATTGTTCTTTCCAAACTACTTCCTGCTGGTAAGGGGCACTGTCATGGGGGATTCTAAGAATATTTAGAAATCCTTGATGTAGTCTGTCAGGCTGCTTTGTCCAGCTTTTTTGAATGTAGGATCACCTGGTACTCTGTTTCAGGCTGTCTGGCTTGATCAAACCACATTAGTCTGGAAGGAATCCACATCTTTTCATTTTCTGTGGAAACAAAAATAGAAATCCTTTTCCCCAGTAACTTGTTCTTGAACTTAAATTTTGGAGTCAAAGCATTTTTTATTTAATTTATTATTTTACATGTCTATCCCAGTTCCATTTCCCTCCCTCCCTCCCAACCTCCCCTCCTCTCTCCCTCCCTCCCTTTTACCCTCTCTGTCCTCTCACATGCATGTTAACTACCCTCCTCTCCCATCCCCCAACCTCAATTCATTATGTAGGGGAATGCCATCTAGTTGGGGTCATGTAGATCAGACAAGCCATGCGAAGTAGGGACTAGGGCTTCTCTCCTGTCTCTACATTAAGTCAGTTATCCCTCCATGCAGGATGTGTTCCCAAGGCCCTTGTGTGCACCAGGGATGCATCCTGGCTCCACTTTCTGAGGTCCCTTAGACTACTCAGTCCCTCTGGCCGAGAACAATATTCAGAGGGGACTGAGTCAGTCCCATGCTGGCTTCCCAGCTATTAGTCCAGTGTCCTGTTAGCTCCTCCTTGTTCAGGTAAGCTGTCTCTATGTGTTTCTGCTGCATGGTCTTGTCCTCTCCATCTGCATCTGGGTTCTAGTTCAATTCAGTGTTTATGCATGGGTGTTTGCTCCTGTTTCCAACAGATATTAGTTGAGGGCTCCATGGATAATTTAGTTGTTGATCTCACTCTGAGGGAAGGTCATTTATGGTATCCTTTCCATGGAAGCTCAAATTGTTAGTTGGCAGCAGTCTTATAGTTCTCTTGACCTTTCTTTCTGTTCAATTTTATCTTGACACCAATATTGGCTCCCTCTTTTATGCTCTCTCTCTCACTTTCTCTCTCTCTCTCTCTCTCTCTCTCTCTCTCTCTCTCTCTCTCTCTCTCTCTCCTATCTTCTATTCTTAACCAGGCTAAATTGTCCTGGTCTCACATGTTTTCCTTTCCTCTCCCTCGTATTCTCCTACTTCTTTCTCTATTTGCTGCCCCCACCTTCCCCTGTGCTCTGGGGGAATTGTTACTTCTCAGTTGTGTGAGGGACTTTATATAAATCTCTTAGACTAAACCTTTTATCCTAGTTCCTCTGGTGGTGTGAATTATAGGCTGGTGATCCTTTGCTCTATGTCTAAAATCCATATATGAGTGAGTACATACTAGGGTACTCTTTTTGTGACTGGGTTAACTCATTCAGGATGGCTTCTTCAAGTGTCATCCACTTGCCTGCGAATTTCAAGATACCATTGTTTTTTCTGTAGAGTGGTATTCTATTGTGTAGATGTGCCACATCTTCATTAACCATTCTTAAATTGAGGGGCATCTAGGCTGCTTTCAGTTTCTTGCTATTACTAATAGTGCTGCTATGAACATAGTTGAACAGATGTCTTTGTTGCATAGATGTGGATCATTTGGGTATATGCCTAAGAGGGTGATTGCCGGGTCCTGTGGTAAACTAGTTTCCATTTTCCTGAGGAACCTTCATACTGATCTCCAAAATGGCTGTATGAGATTGCAAACCCACCAGCAGTGGAGGAGTGTTCCCATTTCTCCACATCCTCTCCAACATGAGTCATCATTGGTGTTTCTAATTTTAGCCATTCTGTCAGGAGTAAGATGGTATCTCAAAGTTGTTTTGATTTGCATTTCCCTGATAGCTAAGGATGTGGAGCACTTTCTTAAGTGTCTTTCACCTTTTTGATATCCTCTATTGAGAATTCTTTCTTCAGTTCTGTACCCCATTTTTAAATAGGGTTATTTGGTGTTTTGTTGACTAGTTTCTTGAGTTCTTTGTATATTTTGAAGATCAGCCCTTTGTCGGATATAAGATTGGTGCAAATCTTTCCCAGTCTGTGGCCACCATTTGGTCTTGTTGACTGTGTCCTTTGCCTGACAGAAGCTTCTAAGTTTAAAGAGGTCACATTTATTAATTTTTTTCTATCAGTGTCTGTGCCCCTGGAGTTATGTTCAGGAAGCTGTCTCCTATACCAATTTGTTCAAGGGTACCTCCTACTTTCTCTTCTAAGAGGTTCAATGTGGCTAGATTGATGTTGAGGTCTTTGATCCATTTGGACTTGAGTTTTGTGCATGGTGACAGATATGGGTCTATCTGCTATCTTCTACACACCCTTATCCAATTGTGCCAGCACCATTTGTTGAAGATGCTGTCCTCGCCCCATAGTATAATTTTAGATGTTTTGTCCAACATCAGGTGTTCATAGGTGTGCCGGTTAATGTTAGGATTTTCAATTCAATTCCATTGGTCTACCTGTCTATTTTTATGCTAATACCAGGCTGTAATACCAGGCTAATACCAGGCTGTAGTAGAGCTTAAAGTCAGGAATGGTGATGCCTCCTGAAATTCTTTTATTGTTTAGGGATGTTTTGGCTATCCTGGGTCTTTTGATTTTCCATATAATGTTGATTATTATCCTTTCAAGGTCAGTGAAAAATTGTGGTGGGATTTTAATGGGGATTGCATTGAATCTGTAGATTGCTTTGGGAAAGATTGCCATTTTTACTATGTTTATCCTACTTATCCAAGAGCATGGGAGATCTTTCCATTTTATGGTATCTTCTATAATTCTTTTCTTTAGAGCCACAAAGTTCTTATTATATAGGTCTTTTACTTGTTTGGTGAGCGTTACACCAAGATACTTTATGTTGCTTATGGCCATTGTAAAGAGTGATGTTTCTCTGATTTCTTTCTCTGTCTCTTTGTAGTCTGAAAAATGTAGGTCCACTGATTTTTTTTTTTTTTGAGTTTATCTTATATCCTGCTAATTTGCTGAAGGTGTTCATCAGCTGTAGGAGTTCCCTCGTAGAGTTTATTTGGTGTCTTATGTATACTATTATATCATCTGCAAATAGAGACAGTTTGACTTTTTCCTTTCAAATTTGGATCCACTTGGTCTAATTTTGTTGTCTTAGTGCATTAGCTAGAACTTCTAATATGATATTGAAGAGATATATATAGAGAGAGGGCAGCCTTGTTCCTGATTTTAGTGTAATTGGCTTAAGTTTCTCTCCATTCAATTTGATGTTGGCAGTTGGTTTGCTGTATATTGTTCTTATTATGTTTAGGTATGTTCCTTTTATCTGTGATCTCTCTCAGACCTTTATCATGAAAGGGTGTTGAATTTTGTCGAAGGATTTTTCAGCATCTAGGGAGATAATCATATGGGTTTTCATTTTCAGTTTTTTTTTATATGGTGGATCATGTTGATAGATTTTCGTATGTTAAACCAGGGATGAAGTCTACTTGGTCATGGTGGATGATTTCTCTGATGTATTCTTGAATTCGGATTGCCAGTGTATTTTGCATCAGGGATATTGGTCTATAGTTTTCTTTCTTAGTTGTGTCTTTGTGAGGCTTGGGTACTACGATTATTTTGGCCTTATAAAAAGAGTTTGACAATGAACCTTCTGTTTCTATTTTGTGGAACAATTAGAGGAGTAGTGGTATTTGTTCTTCCTTGAAAGTCTGGTAGAGTTCTGCACTGAATCCATTTGGCCCTGGTCGTTTTTTGGTTGGAAGGCTTTCGATGACTGCTTCTATTTCTTTGTGGGTTATAGGTCTATTTAAATCATTTGTCTGTTCTTGATTTAATTTTGGTAAGGGATAGTTATCCAGAAATTTGTCCATTTTCTTTGATTTTTCATGTTTTGTGGAATACAGATTTTGAAAGTACGACATGAAATTTGTCTGGATTTCCTCTGTGTCCTTTCTTATGTTCCCCTTTTTGTTTCTGATTTTGTTAATTTGCATGTTCTCTCTCCTTTTTCGTTAATTTGGATAAAGGTTTGTGTATCTTGTACATTTTCTCAAAAAGCCAACTCTTCGTTGCCTTGATTTTTTTGTATTGTTTTCCTGGTTTCTATTTTGTTGATTTTAGCCCTAAAGTTGATTATTTCCTGGCATTTACTCCTAGGGGGTGAGTTTACTTCTCTCTGTTCTAGGCTTTCAGTTGTGCTGTTAATTCTCTTATGTGAATATCCTCTGGTTTTTTTTTTGTTTTTTTTTTTTTTTTTTTTTTTTTTTTTTTAATATGTGCACTTAGTGCAGTGAACTTCCCTAGTAGTACTGCTTTCAAGGTGTCCTATAAGTTTGGGTATGTTTTGTCCTCATTCTCATTGAATATTAGAAAGTCCTTAATTTCTTTCTTTATTTCCTCTTTGACCCAGGTGTTGTGCAATTGCACATTGTTCAGTTTCCATGAGTTTACAGGTTTTCTGCAATTTGTGTTATTGTTGAATTCCAATTTCTACACATGGTGGTCTGATAAGATACAGAGGATTATTCCTATTCTCTTGTATCTGATGAGGTTTGTTATGTCACCTAGTATGTGGTCAGTTTTATAGACGGTTCCATGTGGAGCAGAGAAGAAGGTATATTCTTTTGTCTTTGGATGGAATGTTCTATAGATGTCTGTTAACCCCACTTGAGACATAACTTCTGTTAGTTCTTTTGTTTCTTTGTTGAATTTCTGATTTGTGGTCCTCTCTAGTGTTGAGAGTGGTGTATTTAGTCTCCCACTATAAGTGTGTGAGGTGTTACATGAGCTTTGAGTTTTAGTAGTGTTTCTTTTACGAATGTGGGTGACTTTGAATTAGGGGCATACATATTCAGAACTGAGACTTTGTGTTGATGGATTTGTCCTGAGATGAATACGAAATGACCATCTTCATCATGTTTGATTAATTTTGGTTTGAAGTCTAACTTGTTAGATATTAGGATAACCATGCCTGCTTGCTTCTTGATTCCATTTGATTGGAAAATCTTTTCCCAACCCTTTGCCCTGAGGTAATGTGTTTCTTGTATGCAGCAGAAGGATGGATTCTGTCTTCATATCCATTCTATTAGCCTGCGTCTTTTTGTAGGTGAGTTAAGACCATTAATGCTGAGGGTGAGTAAGGACCATTGATTGTTGATGCTTGTTTGATTTAGGTTTGGTGTTGGCAGTGGTATTGTGAATGTATCAGTTCTGCTTCACCCTTGGTTTCTGGATTATCTATTGCCTACATGCTTGTGGGTGTAGTTACCTTCCTTGGGTTGGAGTTTTCCTTCCAATACTTTCTTTAGGCCTGGATTTGTAGATACATATTGGGAAAATCTGCTTTTGTCATTAAATATCATGTTTTCTCCATCTATAGTGATTGTGAGTTTTGCTGGATATAGTAGCCTAGGCTGGCATCCGTGTTCTCTTAATACTTGTAGAACATCTATCCAGGACCTTCTGGCCTTGAGGGTTTCCATGGAGAAATCAGGTGTAATTTTGATAGGTCTGCCTTTATATGTTCCCTGTCCTTTTTTCCTTTGCTGCTCTTAATATCCTTTCCTTATTCTGTATGCTAGGTGTTTTAATTATTATATGTCGAGGGTCTTTTTTCTTTGGTCCAGACTATTTGGGGTTCGGTATGCTTCTTGTACTTTCAGGAGCATATCTGTCTTCAGATTTGGAAAGTTTTCCTCGATGATTTTGTTGAACATATTTTCGGTACCTTTGAGCTGGGCTTCCTCGCCTTCTTCTATGCCTATTATTCATAGGTTTGGCTTTTTCATGGTGTCCCACATTTCCTGGATTTTTTGTGTTAAGGATTTGTTGGATTTATGATTTCTTTTGTCATTATATCTTTCTTGTAGTTCATCTTCTGAGCCTGAGATACTCTCTTTGATCTCTTGAATTCTGTTGGTTATTTTTGCTTCTGTAGTTCCCGATTTTTTGCCCAGTTTTTCTATTTCCCGCATTCCTTCAGTTTGTGTTGCCTTTATTTTCTCTATTTCAGTTTTCAAGTCTTGAACCATTTCCTTCACCTGCTTAATTGTTTTTTCTTGGCTTTCTGTACTCTCTTTGCTTTCCTTAAGTAATTTGTTCATTTCTTCCACTTTTTTGTTTGTTTTTTCCTCCATTTCTTTAAGGAATTTTCTCACATCTTCTTTGAGGGCCTCTGTCATTTTTATGACAGTAATTTTTAAGTCATTCCCTTCTACTTCCTCTACTTTATTATTGTGTTCCGTTCTAGTTGATGTAGATTCCCTAGATTCTGGTGGTGTCATGCTTGTCTTTCTGTTGTTAGTTGTTTTCTTGTGTTGCAGTCTTCCCATAACTTCTTCACGTAGGTGTTGGTGGGGTCTCCCCCTCACTCTATGGTACTTCTCCGATGGGCTTATGTAGGTCAGAAATTCAATATCTGTAGTTTTGTGTGGTTCAAGTCTACAGGAGTTCTCTCCACAGACAAGGACCCAGAGATGGGGTCAGGGCTGTGGATCCAGTAGAAGATGCCACTAGCCAATGTCTCTAGCCAGTGGCTAGCATAAGAGGACAAAGGCTGAGCTGAAACTTGGGAAGTTTCTGCAGGATAGTCTGATCTCACTGGAAACTGGCACTCTCCAGCTAAGGCCTCTTTCTTTAGCAGTGGCCCTGCTTTGAGGGTCAAGATTCTTGCCCGCAGGAACTCAGAGTGGACCTGCAGAGATAGGCGGATCTCTTGGAGGGTCCCAGGAATACAGAAGAGGACTGGAGGTGGGGTCAGAGACCAATCAGGTGGAAATTAAGGCTGGTCCCCTATGGATAGGCAGGTCTCTTTTGTTCAGAGTTGCTCTGAGGAGTATCTGAAGTAGGGTGGACTGTTGACTCCACCCTCTGTCCCAGTGCTCAACCAGAGAGGCAGGACAGTGGGTAAGGTAGGGCTCAGAGTAGAGGGGGCAGGCTAGCTGTGGGGATGGGTGGGGGTGTATCAGAGCTCCAAGGGTGCTCTCTATGGGGACAGGACACAGGAGCAGCGTGATCAGGGGCCAATCCAGGGAGTTTGGGGTGGGGAAGAGATTGTAGGGGGGAGGCCGCCCTGATTGGGCCCAGACTCACCTCTAACCAGTGGCTGGTGGAAGAGGAAAAAGGCTGAGCTGAAACTTGGGAAAGTTTTGCAGGATAGTCGGATCTCACTGGAATCTCAGACTCTCCAGCAGAGGCCTCTTTCTTTAGCAGAGGCCCTGCTTTGTGGGTCAAGGATCTTGCCCGCAGGAACTCAGAGTGGACCTGCAGAGATAGGTGGATCTTTGAGAGGGTCCAGTGACTCCAGTGGAGGATTGGAGGTGGGGTTAGAGACCAAGCAGGTGGAAATTATTTGTGGTCCCGCGTGGATAGGGAGGTCTCCTTTGTTCAGAGTTGCTCCAAAAATTCTCCAAAGTAGGGTGGACTGTTGACTCCACCCTCTGTTCCATTGCTCAACCAGAGTGGTGGGATAGTTGGCAGGTTAGGTCACAGGGTATGGGGTGCAGGCTCACGGTGGGGATGGGTGGGGGTGTATCAGATCTCCAAGGGTGCTCTCGATGGTGATAGGACCCACCTTCATATTTTCTTTTAGAAAGTTTCTACTGCACAGGGTTTCTATAACAACCCTCAAATAACCCTCAATTCCAGCTGTCTCTTGAAACATTTTCTCCCTCTACCATTCCTAGTACGATCTGGCCCTTCTATTCCTGTCCCTACACAGCCACAGTGCAACCATACAATATTTATTTCTCCTTCCCAGGGATATCCAACACCAACCCAGTCACCAGACAATGAACCAACACCATTTCTTTCTTCCAAGATAGGTTCTAGAAATGTTGGCACAGAATTTGTGCAAATAGCCAACCAGTGACTGGATTTACATGAAATATAACCCATCACCAACACTGCTTGAGTGATCATGAACAGAAACTAGATATCCTTGAATCCTTGGGTAAAACCAAAGGCTAATGCTAATATAATTACTTATGAAATTCTACTACACTCATAGATGAGTACTTTGTTCAGCTACCACCAGAGAAAGCTTCTAGCAGGGGATGTAAACAGAATCATAGACCGACACCTAGACATATCTCCACATATGTGGGGTATCTCCACCAAATCTATGGTCTTATAGAAACCCACTGAAAAGGAGGCAGAAAGAGTCTAAAATCCAGAGGGAATGGAGTACAGCAGGATAACAGGGCTCTCAACCAACAAAGCAAAGCAAATATGAACTCACAGAGACTGAATCAGCAAGCACAGTGCCTACAAAGATCTCCACCCGGTTCTCTGCCTTTAGTTTATTAATTTTTTTGGGGACCCTTGAGTGTGAGAACAAGTGGGTTTCTGATTCTTGTGCCTGCTCTTAGTACTGGTTTGCTTCTGTTAGGTTGCCTTGTCCAGACTTGATTTGATGGTTTTCTTTATCTTATTATATTTTACTTTGCCATGTTTGATTGTTATCGCTTATAAACCTGTTCTTTTTTAATGAGAGATAGAAGTAGAGTGGATTAGGATAGGTGTGAAGGTGGGAAGGAAATGGAAGAGTGGAGAGATGAGAAAAGAATCTATTTTTAATAAAAGTAAAAAAAAAAAAAGAAAAGAAAAATGAAAAAGTAGATACCTGCTAGTTACCAGCCCATAGTGAATAATAAAAGTAATCTCTAAATCAATGTTAAACCTGTATCAATATTCAGTATATTTAAATCATATGTAGTTACATAGAATTCATATAGTAGAAGAGTATGATAATCATAATTGAAATGTATTCTGAATACTAAATAGCAATATCTAAGTCAATCTTTGTGTATTCTATGTGACACATCAGAATGAACTCATATGTAGATCTAATTAAATGCCCAGATTCGAATTATAAAAACAGGAAGAGGAATTTCATAGAGAGCAATATTATTGATTTAAATGTTCATCTGTTGAAAACAGATTACATTCCTCTCTTCAGGTTTTGCTACATTAGTTTCAGATGTCAACTTAGTATACATAGGAAGAGGGAACCTCAACTAGCTGCCTGGCCTGCATCAGATTATGCTGTGGCCACACCTGTGCAATGTATTCTGAATTACTTGTTGATAGATAAGCAATCAGCCCACTATGGGAGGTGATACTCTAAGCAAGTGACCTAGTAAATGAACCAGAAGAAACAAGCCAGTGAGCAACAGTCCTCCCTGGGCTCTGCTTCATTTATTGCCCCCACCTTTCTACCTTGAGTTCCCTTCCTGAACTTCATCAGTGATAAACTGCAAAATAAAATGCAAGATAAAAATACCTTTTCAAATTCAAATTATTTTGGATGGTTTTCTGTCTCTACAATTGAAAGTAAACAGGAATATTTTTCAAAAAGTACACACATCCATTGGCTTCTATAAACTACTGACAACTAATATACTATATTTGAAGACAAAAATTTCACAGAAATATTTACAAAGCCACTGGAATGATAGCTGTGTGAGCAAACTTTCAAAAATCCCACAGGAAAGAAAATGCATAGGTTATTATGTATTACTTATAACAAAATCAACACATTCATTTAAGAATGTCAGTTTATCAGGGATATTGGTCTGTAGTTTTCTTTCTTAGTTGTGTCTTTGTGAGGTTTGGGTACCAAAGTTATTGTGGCCTCATAAAAAGAGTTTGGCAATGAGCCTTCTATTTCTATCTTGTGGAACAGTTTGAGGAGTAGTGGTATTAGTTCTTCCTTGAATGTCTGGTAGAATTCTGCATTGATTCCATCTGGCCCTGGACTTTATTTGGTTGGAAGGCTTTCGATGACTGCTTCTATTTCATTGCAGGTTATAGGTCTATTTAAGTTGCTTGTCTGTTCTTGATTTAATTTTGGTAAGTGATAGTTATCCAGAATCTTGTCCATTTCCTTTGAATTTTCAATTTTTGTGGAATATAGATTTTCCACAGACCTGAAAATTGTCTGAATTTGAATATTGGTTTGAAGATAAAATTGAACACAAAGAAATGTCTAGAGAACTACAAGACTGCTCCCAACTAACAATTTGAGCTTCCTTGGAAAGGCCATCATAAATGCCCTTCCCGGAGAGTGAAATCAACAACTAACTTCTCCATGGGGCCCTCAACTAATACCTGTTGAAAACAGGATCAAACACCCATACATAAACACTGAGTCAAACTAGAACCCAGATGCAGATGGAGAGGACAAGACCAGGCTGCAAAAACACATAGAGACAGCTTACCTGAACAAGGACGAGCTAAGAAGCCAACAGACAGATAGCTGGGAAGCCAGCATGGGACTGACTCAGGCCCCCCTGAATATAGGTCTCAGCCAGAAAGACTGAGCAGTCTAAGGGACCTCAGACAATGGAGCCAGGATGTATCCTTGGTGCACAAACAGACTTTGCGAACACATCCCCCATGGAGGGATAACTGCCTTAATCTAGAGACAGGAGAGAAGCCCTAGTCCTTACTTCACATGACCTGTCAAATCTACATGACCCCAACTGTATGGCATTCCTCTACATATGGAATTGGGGTGGGGAGAGGGGAGGGGAGGGTGGTTAGAGTACATGTGAGAGGGCAGAGAGGGTAAAAGGGAGGGAAGGAGGAAGGGAGGGAAGGAGACAGGGAAGGTGGGAAGGAGGGAGGGAAAGGGAACTGGGATCGACTTGTAAAATAATAAATTAAATTTAAAAAAAAATGCTTTGACTCCAAAATTTAAGTTGAAGGACAAGTTACTGGGGAAAAGGATTTCTATTTTTGTTTCCACAGAAAATGAAAAGATGTGGATTCCTTCCAGACTAATGTGGTTTGATCACGCCAGACTGCCTGAAACAGAGTATGAGGTGATCCTACATTCAAAACAGCTGGACAAAGCAGCCTTACAGACCACAGCCAGGATTTCTGAATCTTTTTTGAATCTCCCATGACAACGCCCCTTACCAGCAGGAAGTAGTTTGGAAAGAACAAGGCCAAATTCCAAAATATTGCGTATAAATTTTTGTTTTCATTTAATTGGACTTTGTTATATAAAATAAATTAAAAAAAAAAAGAACGTCAGTTTATATTACACAATTAAGGCATTCCAGAAACTTTATATTTTGAGGATGAATTACTTATAAAAGTAGGTAAATATATCTCACAGCAATAATTATTTTATAAGAAAAAAATAATTATACCGCAACCACAATGCATGCTTCACGAACCAAAGAATTGTAATGACATTTTGGGAGCTATCTGTCTCCCTTTATAAATAAATCTATTTCCTTGTTAGTTGGGGTCAGTATTGTATGTAGGTCTCTGGACATTTCTCTAGAGTCAGTTTTCTCTTCAAACCTATAATGGCTCCCTCTTTTATGATCTTTGTCTCTGTGTCTGTCTCTCCCCCCCACTCCTGATAAATGCTCTTTAGGTGATAATGAGATTGAGGACTAATTTATCCATCATCATGGAGCCCTCATCTAGTAGCTGAGGGAAACAAAATCAGACATAGACTACTAAACACTGAGCCAAAGGATGCAGAGAAGGAGGACGAGACCAGGCTACAGAAACACACAGAGATAGCTGAACTGAACAAGGAGGAGCTAATTGTCCTCCAACTGATATCTTGGAATCCAGAATTGGACTGACTCAGACCCCCTGAACACGAGTCTCAACTAGAAGACATGGACAGTCTAAGGGATCTCGGACTGTGGAACCAGAATGTATCCCTGGTGCCGGACTTTGGGAGCACATTCCTCATGGAGAGATACTCCCTTAATCTAAAGGCTGGAGGGAAGTCCTAGTCCCTACTCCAAATGGGATGGGAGAGGAGGGCGGTCGTGGGGCATGGGAGGGTGGGAAAAGGGTAAGGAGGGTTCAATATGTAAAGTAAAAATAAAAAAAAAATAATAAATCTATTTTCTTAATACCTGTTAGGCAATTGGTTTTATTTTGCCTATCCAAGTGGACAAGAGAATATTGTACTAGTTATTTTTCTGGTTGATGTGATAAAATGCCTCACTAAAACAGCATTAAGCATGGAAAATATATTCCTTCTCACTATTTCAGTGTCTATATAACAGTTTATCATTAAAAGCAGTGATGGAAAAAAATCACACAAGTCAGGAACTTGGAAGCTGGAGCTGATGCAGAGGCCAAGCAAGTGTTGCTTAATATTTTGTCCTCATCATTTGCTCACCCTACTTTCTTAAAGAACCCATGACCACAAGCAAAGGATGGTCCTACAAATAATGGACTGGGCACTCCCCATCAATCATTAATTAAACAAAGCCCCTAGAGGCTTGCATGTATCCCAATCTCCCCCCCCCTTCATTGACTTTTTAACATATTTTTTTAAACTTAAATTAGAAACAAGCTTGTTTGACATATCAATCCCAGTTCCCTCACCCTCTCTTCCTTCCCTGTTAACCCCATCAACCCCATCCTATCTCCTTTCTGCTCCTCAGGGAGGTTGAGGCCATCCATGAGGAGTTTTCAAAGACTGTCATATTGTTGTATGAGGGCCAAGGCTCTCTCCCATGTATCTAGGCTGAGGGGGTAACCCTCTATGTGAAATGGGTTCCCAAAGTCCATTCGTATACTAGGGATAAACACTAATGCACTACCAGAGGCTCCATAGACTACACAGTACTCCCAACAAACACCACATTCAGGGAATCTGGGTCAGTCCTATGCTGGTTGCCCATCTAGGGAGTCTAGGAGCTCCCCCTTGTTCAGGTTAGTAGCTTCTATGGGTTTCTCCACACTGTTCTTGACCTCTTTACTCATTACTCCTCCCTATCTGTAACTGGTTTCCAAGAGTTCAGCTCAGTATTTAGCTATGGGTGTTTGCTTCATGTTCCACTAGCTACTAGATGATGGCATATAAGGTAGTATCAATCTCATTTTCAGGGAAGGGGATTTAAGGTAGCCTCTCCAGTGTTGCTTAGATTGTTAGTTGGTGTCATCCTTGTAGATCTCTGAACATTTCTCTAGTTCCAGATTTCTCTTAAAACCTATAATAGATCTCTCTATTATGGTATCTCTTCAGAGCATGTATTCCACTCTTATGGAAGCATTTTCACTATGAGGCACCATTCTCTGAGATGACTCTAGATGTGTGAAGATCAAATAAAACTAGCCAGCACATCCATGTATCAGGAGTGTGGCATCATATTGCAACTTATTAATAATAAATGTGTTCATGTTGTAGCTAAAGAGCTGTCAATTGTTTTATATAAAATATTACTAAACAGTTTTAGATTTGAGAAAAAGATAATTAAGCTTCACTTCCCAACAATACTATGGAATAATTTGTTGACACATTATATTCTGTTTTCTAATTACTACATATATATATATATATATATATATATATATATATATATATACATATAAAATTATGTGAAGCTCTTTAAGTATTTTGTTTTTTTTTTCTAATTTATTTGTACCTCAATTTTATCATCCTCTTATGGGTTTACTCTAGTATTTCTTGGCATATTGTATTTGTTGGTATTTAATTCATTCCATTTAGAATTCTGAATTGATACTTTAAGGTATTTTTCTTTCTCAGTGTTTAAACTTTGTAACCTTATTTAAAAATTTGACTGTTCAAAAATATGTTTTATGTGCATATTTACACATATGCAATGTATATTTAATTCTTCAATAATTAACATTTCTTTAACAACTTCAACTCTTCTTCATGTCCATTGATATGCCACCACTCTAATGTTTCCTTATGCACTAATAGACTATTGGGGTATAAAATATTCAAAGATTATATTTTGTCATTTCTGGAATCAGACACCATTTTTTCTTGATGGAATAATGTGTAAAATACCAAAGTGTTTTACTAGAAGTGCATATCCCTACAAGAATATAATAAGTTCACTCTTCTTCCAAAATCCTGAGCTCTAAATCATACACACAACATCATGTGTGTGTGTATATTACTGTGTCATAGTAGTCACAAACACAGAGCCTGGACAGATCCAGTATGCTGAATACCATTATAATTCATTATTCATACAGTGGATGCATATATAAAATTCAGTGTTTTTGCATCTTTATTAAATTTGACTTTTGAAGTTTGGGCTAGTTTAAAAGATCTTGAATAATTAGGGGAATTCTTCAAAAAACATTATATGAATCCAATCTTTCTTTCATCATGGTTTCTCGTATGAGTACTTTGAAATGTCATATACTCCCTGCCTGTACTATGCAACTCTTTCACTAGGCACCTAAAACAGTGTGTCTATCACATAGGTGAGCAGTAGCCTTTATAAGACTGAGATCAAGATAACCTTTCTCATTTTCCAATGTCTCAAGTATTTCATTATACAAGCATGAAGCTAACATGGGTATTTAGCCAAAACATTGCTTTGAAATCACTTGGTTCTCTGCAACCCCCTATACACTTTTTGGGTATGGTTATTGTCTTTGTTAGGATTTCTATTGCTTTGATGAAACACCATGGATAAACTGCAAGTTGGGTTGGAAGGGTTTATTGAGCTTAAACTGCACCATTGCTTTTCAACACGGAAGGAAGTCAGGACAGGATCTGAACCTTGAGAGGGCCCAAGAAGCAGGAGCTAATGCAGAGACCATGGAAGGGAGCTGCTTTTACTGGCTTGCTTCCTATGGCTTGCTCAGTTTGCCTTCTTTTAGAAACCAGGAACAAGTGCTCAGGGATAGCACCACCCACCATGGGATGGGCCCTTCGCCCTTGACCACAAAATGAGAAAATACTTTACACCTGGATTTCAAGGAGGCATTTCCTCAGCTGAGGGTCCTTCTTCTGACTCTAGTTTGTGGCAAGTTGACACAAAAAAAATCATCCAACACAGTTATCTATTTTACTTACAGCCTACTTAAATTATCCCCTTATAGTTTGCATTCCAAAGTCTTATTACATATCTCTATTAATTTAAAAACAAAGATTTTGAATAATATAGACCTGACCTGTTTGTAAAGTGTACTTTGACATATATTATAGTGAGATGTGTATTCACCAGGAAAGACATGCATAGACACTATCTATGCCACATAAAACCAAAACTGCTCATATAATTAAAACTTTCTATGAACAATTTATTTATAATTCTTTCAATCTCATTTATTTGAATTATAAACACATTTTATTTTCATTCAAACTGTTTGGACATTTCTAGAAATTTCTATAAATATACCATTGAATTTGCAACCTTCCTGGTATGGATTATACACTAATAAATCTGTCTTTAGAAAACATGTCTGAGTCACAGAAACTGAACCCAAGTTTAAATCATCTGTTCTACAAGCTTAAAGGAAGAACCCAAATTAATGCATAATAGGTGTGGAAGCCTGGCTGTCATTCCATGCTCTGAAAAGAGATGGAAGTTATCCCAGAAGTAAGCTGGTTATCTCAAATGGTTCTATCAACCATCTATGATTTCAACTGAGAAAACTGTCCCTGTGAATAAGGAATATGAATGAAGAAGAATACTGATGTGCAAACATATATGGAGTACCTACACACATCATGAGCTCACATATACATGAACATGTACACACACATATATACACACAACCACAAATAAATGTATGAAAATTAAATAAACTTTCTGTCTTTTATGAAGCAATAATTTATACTATTTATTCCCTAGGTTTCATTTTTATTTTTTTATTTTCTTTATTTTTTTGTTTATGAGACAGTGTTTCTTTGTGTAGTCTGGGCTGTCCTGGAAGTTACTCTATAGACCACACTAGCCTCGAAGTCAGAGACCTGCCTGCCTCTGCCTACCAAGTTATGGGATTAGTGGAGTAAGTCACTACAGCCCTGTTATACTTCATTTTTAAAATAATATATGTCCGTCTTATTTTAATTCCTATCTTATGGAGATACTAATGATTACTGAATGGCACATGATTCTTCTACATTTGCTCAGATAATCATATGAACTAAAGAGTAAATTTATGATATGATGAATTATCCAAGTTGATTCATATGGTCGATTATCATAAATTGTTTAGGGGTGATCAACATTAATTTTTATATTTAATTGCAAAATGGAAATATTTTATTTTATTAGTATATTTTATTTTTTAATTCTTTGGAATTTCATGTCATGTACCTGAATTCCACCCACTTCTTAGTCTCTCCATATCCTCCCTTCATCCTTGCAACATCCCCCATAAAAGAAAATAAAAAATTAAATAAATAAAACCAAACGAACCCAAAGTAAAACGAACCAACAGAAAAACAAATAACCAAAAACCACTTTGTTCTTCTGTTTTTCCTGCCTCTCCAACACCTCTTCCTTCCTCTTGGTAGAATTGGGAGGCCCAGTGTGCCATAGGTATATACCTGTAGCATGAATAATAAAAGCCCAGAGGCATATATTGGGGTTCAAGTTTCAAGCTAAAGAACAAAGAAGCAAAAAAGTCGAGCCAGTAGCTCTTACCTCTACCTCAGACAAAAATGAATGAACCTGTTCAACAACTCCTTAGAGTACAATGCAAACTGCACTGCTCTCCAACAATCTTCAGACTGCAATTCTTTCCACGAAATCTCAGACTGCAATCCTATATTGTTATGATTTCCTCAATGTGGCTGAAAACTAATTCTCACACGAGACCTTTTGCTTCTTCCTTTTATACCTCTCACATCCTGCGATCAAAGACATGGGATCCGAGTGTTGAGATCGCCTTTGTGTGAGCTGTTTCTCTTTTAGACTGGATCAATTTTTTTTTGTAGCTCAGTGTGACCTTGAGATAACAGTGGTCTATCTGCCTGTCACCCAAAATCCTGAGTCCTGGGATTAAAGGTCTATGCCACCACTGCCAGGTTTCTATAACTGGCTAGTATGGATATTGGGATTAAAAGTATCTATCACCATTGTCTGGCTCTATACTTTCGGGCAGCATTTTGATGTCAAGTAGCTTTATTAGACCATAAACAACATATCTTGCAAATACCCTTTTTTCTTATTATCTTTACTTGCAAATGTTCATTGTAATGAATCATTGGTCTGTACAAGGCCTCTGGCTACTGGTACACCATCAGCACTCTACCCTTACTGAAACTCCTCTGGGATATCCCAAAGCTGCCCTGAGTCATGAAGATCTCATGAGTATTGTTCCTCAGGACCAGCTTCTTTATGTACTCCAGCAGGTTATAGAAGGGGTAGTTGTTAGTGTCAGGAGACCCAAGACTTCCCCTGAAGCTCTGGGCAGAGCCAGCTCTTCTAAATCCACATCACCAGCCAGGTCTCACACAAGCATGGGAAGGGATGGAGCCATCGCTCCTGAGCACATGGTTAGGGGAAGCAGCTCTCCTGTGCCAGGGTCAGTGAAACTAACTCTCCAGCATTCCTTTTTCTAATATTTAGTTAAGGACTATTTTATTTATGCTTACTAAAGGCATTTATTTGAATTGGTAATTTTCTTTTGATGCCTCTGTCTAATTTTAATAGAAGGGAGATGCCAGCCTTGCTGAATGAGTTATGGAATAGTCCCTGCTTTTTTAGAGGACCTAATGTGTAATTTGTGTTATTTCTTCTTTTAATTTCTTTTCTCTGGTATAATTGCTAGAGAGACCATATGGGCACATTGACTTTTAAGAACATTTTAAAGTCCTTTAGTAGATGCAAAGCTATTCAATCTGTCTACTGTTTCTTGAATGTATTTTTTGTGCTTTGTGTCTTTGAGGAAATTTGTTCATCTAAGTTCAGTTCTCAAATATGTGGGCTTAGATTTGCTGATAGTAATTGCTTGATATTATTTTCATGTCCTTAGTGTATTATGACATTCTTGGTATGTTTTTGATGACGGTGTGTTTGTGTTCTGCTGAGGTCATTGTTAACTAATAATATAAAAGTTGTTTTAGAAAAGGAACACATTTTACATGGTAATGCTTTGATATGTCACAGCTAAATCTCTGACTGGGATCTAGGAGAGCGTAATAAAAGAACCACCACTTGAATTCTCATTGGAATACCCACCTGGGGAAGAATCACGTTTACCTTTACACAAGCTACTGATAGAATGTATTACCCTGGGTGGTTGTCTTTGAAACTCTGAAATCCTTACTGACATGTACTGGATGAAGGAACTGCAACAGAAATTCTGTGCTTCCTGAACAATGCTTGCAGGATACTGATGTGAGGGCTACTTCAGCAAACTGTTATTTTATTAGGCTAGCAATGAATGTTGCCATTAGCAAAACAGAATACTGTAAGACAAATTAACCACAGGACTGGACTGGTATTTTATAACGCTAACAAATATTGTATAATATTAAAATGTCTACACTTCATCTTTGAATTCTACTTATTTCTTGTCCATCACCAATGTTGAGTAACATCTGCTTGTTAGAACCCTTTATAAAAGGAACTGGCACAATATCCACTCCTATAAAGTAGTTTTTCCAACATATTTTTGTTAAATTAACCCATGTAAACTGGAGAATATTCTTAAAAATGTAATTCCGTTGCTATTATAAGCACCAAATTTTAATATCATTCAACAAATTGTTTATAGAATAGTGTTGTATCTGAATGCCAAAAATTTGAGAAAACATGCAGTTAGCACGATGCAAAGTAAAGAGCCCAAGGATTAAGGTAAAATCTTGAACATTGATATCATTAATTGAGAGATATAATTCCATTCTCTGTGCCTGTTGTAAATACTGTACAAAGTATTAGATGTTTAAGCAAAATATTCTAATAACTACATAAAATACTATGGTTTAAATTATTATTGAGAAATTATTGACAATAATAAAGATTGTAATATGATTTAGAAGAAAAAGATAAAATGTGATAATTTTAAATTACTCTAATAGAATTTAATTTTCAAGATGACTGTGCAGAAATATTATACATTAATTCTGATGAACATCACTCCAAGTACAATATGAGGCATTTGCCTTCTACTTCTAATTAGAATAAAAGGAAGACAATTGTTTCTAGCATGAGACTGTAGAGACCCTGGGGTGTGGTTTTACATTCACTTCCAACACTTGATATTTTTATTCAAAATTTGACTGTTAGCTTTCCAAGACCTCTGACCTAGATATGTTCATTGTTTTCACTAATGAACCCCTAGACTTTATTCCAATATGTAATAGATCATGCATGTTGGCCTACACATTCAAATTTAGCATCATTTTCTCAAGATTTATATCATATTTAAATTACTAATGTCAGTCTCCTGGTGCATAAGGATAATACGCTTTAACTATTAAATTTATAATGCAGTAAAAGAGATGCTGTTAATGATCTTAAAGGATAAATGTGTCTCCTTGAGAGAAGAACTTTGCTCACAGTTGTAGACTGAAGAGGAAAAGATGGCTTATTAGTGTTTAATGATCACCTAAATAATCATGCAGTTCAGTGGCTTCTTAGGTAGTAGCCAAGTACTAATATATTTAACTTTCTACTTAAACGCTGATGAGTCACAGCTTGTCAGGCAACTAAAAGAGAGTATCCACTAAATAAATTTAAGAATATCAATTTCCAGTGTAGATTTGTCTATTGATTAGCTCACTGACTTATTTACTAGCCTTATATTTAATTAAATCTCTATTTAGTGATGATGCATAAAGTTTGGTTGGGTAACACTAACCTCCTTTTATATTATTATCCACCTTCAAAAATATCTACGCAAAATGTAATTTATTTGACTTGAAAAAATATGCATAACAACAACAACCCCCTAACACACACACACACACACACACACACACACACACACACACACACACACACCACTTAGGTGTTAGTGTTGATGATCTGTGTTTGATTTCCAGGAAACTAATTATAAAAGATATAACACTCTTTTAAGTTGTCCTTTCATCTCCACTTATTTGCTATGGCACATTCATGAACCACCACCAGCACATATATGCATATACCATATAAAATTATACCAAAAAAATTTAATGATTGTTTATGATACAAAGTCATTAATAGAATAACATTTATGTTTTAAAGGCATGTTTTAAAATAATGTTTAAAGCAGGAGGGATGGCCTAGACCCTACTCCAAATGACTTGTCAGATTTTGATGACCCCTCCTGGATGGCATCTCCCTCCCGGTGGAGTGGGATGAAATGGGATGGAAGGTGGGATCAGGGGAATGGGAGGGAGAGGGAACTGGGATCTACATGTAAAATAAGAATATATGTATTTCTTATTTTATATATATATGCAATGTTTAAATACATGATAGTCACATAAGGTATAAAGCCATGTATAAACAGAAGTTACATACAATATTTTTATCAGAAAATAAAAATGGTTAAAGTGAGAATTTCAAAACTATAAGTATATACCATTTACTATTTATGCTTTATTTTCTTGAACTATTTATGCTTTATTTTCTTGAACTATTCTGAAGAAGATAAAATATTCATAAGGAGAAAAATAAACATAAAATAAGAACCACATGTTAACACTAATAGTTACTATTTGGGAGATATATCACACAGATAAATAGCTGATAGTAAAATCCATTAGCATTTTAAGACAGAATAGAGATAAAACATGGTGATTGTAATACTCATCATAATGGTATTATAATGTATCTATTCCTTGGAATTTAGTGTTTCAAAGGGGAGTAACTATAAGCTTAAAAATAAAAATAAAACCAATATTTAATATTTGGGTTAGTTAGATAAATCAATAGCTAAAGTGTTTGTCTTGCCATCGAGAGTACATAAACAGATCCAAATCAAATAAAAAAAGATAAACATGGTTATGTATCAATCCAGTGTTTAAGAGTGGATGAAAGATGAGTACTATGAACCAACTGGCCAATCAAAGAAGCTGAATTCATCAGTTTCACACTCAGTGAGAAACCCTGCCACACAATACAAGTTAGACAACAATTGAGGTTGCAATATCCTTTGAAAAATTAACAAGAAGCCAAGAACAAAGAAGGAAAACAAAGATTATTATATGTATAAGTGTAATGGGATGAAAGAATCCTGAATGAGAGTGTCCACAAAGTGTCATGACAATTGCTGTGGTGTGATAAAAACAATTACATCATCTTGGTGTTTGTGTAAACATGCAAACATACTAAAATTATGTTAAATTGCATGCATAAAAGAAGTTATAAAATGCATGTATTGTACCTTGATACAATTATTAAATTTTATTTTGGATTGTTGAGTTTCCTCAGTAATGAAATCAACAACAATATGCTTAGTTTCAATATTCACTAGACCTTTGCCACATATTTGATACATGGTGTTATTTGCCCATTAGAACTCTGATAGCATGAAAATGTCATCTTCATTATATCCCTGCCCATCTGTAAACTGTTAGCATATACATTTTTGGCATAAGTATAACTGAATGTGAATTTCTGTAAGGATACTACAGACAAATGTTCACTACATTCCATAAAACGTGCTTGCTAAGTAAGTTTGGAACTGTTTAGTTTTACTTCATTTTCTTGAATTTACCTATAGTAGGCACTTGGTTTGGCCTTGTCATTTTAAAGTGCCTTTGAGAGTACCTGTGGGTAAACTCTTGTTATTTTTATTTCTAATATAAAGCCGAGTTAGAACCTCCAACATAAATCTTGAATCGTGTTGTAGTTCTCTTCTTCATCTATGTGAGTCCCCTCCCCTTTGTTCACTACAAGATATTGAATTCATAATATGACTTGATGGAAAATGAACAGTTTTTGAGGCAACTCAGGTCCAATTTTGTTACAACCAGAGAAAAGAGTGACAAATATAAAAAATGGGGGGTATTATTAAAATGAATTTTTAGTACTGCCTAGTTCCAGTAGTCAGAACACCTATCAAGTCTGTATGCATGCTAGTCCACTTCTAGTATTCCTCAGGCAGATGCCCAGACAATGACTATGACCCATACCTCTTGTATACCCTATCAGCTGCTTTGACTTCCAGTCCTGAATTCAGTTCTCCAGTGTACAAAGGTGCTCACTATTGTGCTAGGTTCTGATGTTCTGAACTAGACATCTGCCATCCCTGACATACATAGTCTTCTCATTCTATTTAGGCTCCAACATCTCTAAATGGTCGTTGCCTTTCACCTAACCTTATAGCCAGGAGACTTGATTGCTGTTTAAGGATTCCTGTCCAATTGTAAATTACCAGCTTTTACTCAAAGTGGTTAGAAGCTTTATTTCTAAAAACATTTAGCTTTGTAAACCACATTTTGTTTTTCTGTGTCACTGCAACAACTTTAGAGGACAGAAGCAAAACAAATCATGCTCATGACAGTTATAATGAACCATATGCTTAACCTCTGTAAGTAAGCCTGTTCAGAATTAGAAAAACAGCAAATACAATGAAGTTTCAATAGTAAACCTAGATGCATAAAGGTTATGGAAGGAGTACTGCCTGTGTTTGTCCAGTGATATTTAGTTAACAGTTTTGAAAACTGTATGACTGTGACTAGTAATGAGAAAAAGGTATGAGCATGAATATTGCCATTTTTAAATTTGATGGACAACATTCGTGATAAAATCACACATAAAAGGAGACATTTCTAATGGCTTAGAAAGGAAAACAATCAAAATGCTACAAAATCATGGTTTATGGGAATATATTTGTAAAGAATGTAAACTCTGTAGCTTGAATTCAAAGTCAAGTGTTTTATAGTAAGTTATTATTTTAGGTTAAATATGTTATTCTTGTATCAATCACTGAAAGAACTTTCCAAAAGGATTGCTCAATCTGACAAGCATACCAAAGTGGACAGAGACATAAGCTTAGGATGCCTCAACTACAAAACAGACAGTAACAACAGAGGGAGGCAGCGAGCAGGAGATAATCTTCTCCAGAGACATGAGTACAAAAGTTGGCTAATACCCAACAGTCATCCTTGGAAACATACAGATAAGAAACATTACGTGGATTGAATAGGTTATATTTGATAATATACAAATAATCATATGTTTAAATACATGCAGTAATTATTATAAAAAGAATCCATGTATTCAAATGAGAAAAGGGTATTATATGGGAGGGTTAGGAGAAAGGAAAGGGAAAGAAGAAATGTTATGATTATATTATAATCTCACAAACAGGATGTTTAAACATATCTTGTTTTTTAATTAATCATATAGTCCCCAAACAAACCACACATCAAGTACTGAGAAAAATACTCTCATCAGTATGCAATTTACAATATTTGGTTGATTACTCTTTTGAATGCAATTTAACAATAATAAAAAGATGTGTAAAACCGAATCTAAAAGTATGTGAGTTGGAATTTATGGCTTTTAGTGCTTGAGCCCACACTCTTAATAAATAATATCATGCTGTTTAATTACTTAGAGTAAGTTCTAGCTATTTAAAATAGATGCTTCATGACTCTAATAATTACAAAGCAGCAAATACATTTGATATAATTTAATTTAGTTATTTATTTAGCAAACAAAATTAATTTTATATATGTATATATAAATGTCAACTATCTGTATCTATGATTTTAGTTTAGGAGTAAATTTATTCTGAACTACAGAGGAAACATTGGTATTACATTTAGATAAAATGTGTTTCAAAATTACTTCAAAACACATAGAAATATAGGGAACATAAATGCTAGCATTTCAATATTAGGAAATATAGAGTGTTCTTAAATTTTCCTTTCTGAAAACAGTATAACTGTTATGATTCTATGTAGGGATTTGTTTAATATTTACTAACCTTCATCTTAAATATTTCAAAGGTAAATGCTGCTAAAAGTAATGTTTAGTTCTTTTAAAAGTTCCTTTACACTGAGGGCCATATCTGGGACAGTGATCCTACAACAATAGCCAGGGACTGTGCTGACATTTCAGGCTTCTTTTGCCCCTGTACGCTGTGTAGATGCCCAGGGTTTGCTCGGCCATCTGAGATGATGGTGGTACCCAAAGGTCATGTTGTAGTCAGGGCCATCCAGATCTGAGTGGCCTGGCTGCTACCCAGTGCCATGGTGACATCCTGGCCATAATTGCAATGTCGGGCCAGTTTTGGGTTTGTGGCCCTACTAAAGCTATTGTCTATGTCAATATCCATGGCTCCAATTAAAATCAAAACATAAACAGATGTCTGATGTTTGGGTTGACACCTGCACCATGTTGGTATTCAAGGGCCATCCTTCCACTGGGGCCATGCCAATCTCGATAGCCTGTGCTGCCACCTGAGGCAATGCTAAAATCCAGGCCCAGTTCACTCAGCTACCACCCAGGTATACATCCAGGACCTTGGACTGACCCACCATAACATCTTCCCCATTTATGACCTGATGAAATATGTGAAAGGATTGTTCCTACTAAACTATAGTCACTGGATCTCTACCACTAATTGTGGCTATGGGATACAACAGGAATTTCACTGAGGGTCCAGTGATGATTGTGTACCAGAAATCAGAGTACTTGAACTAGATCAAAGACTCATTGCAATGAACATTTGCAAGTTAAGCTGATTAGACAAAGGGCTATACTGTGTGACACATCGAGGCTCCGATCATCACTAAGAGGAATGTAGATGTGTTGGAGACCAGGGAAAGAAAGAGTGAAGATGTTTGTTTTGTTTTTTGTTTTGATTTCAGTTTGACATTTTTGGGGTTAATTTCGTTTTTGGGGGATGCTGCAAAGGTGAAGGGCAGATATAAGGGAATTGGAATATGAGCATAATTGGGGAATATGATATGAAATTACCAAAGAATCCATAAAGAAGTTGCATTACATAAAAAAAAGACACTTTTCACTTTCTTTTTTGGGGCTAAGAAATGAAACAATTAAAAAAAACCACATTTTCATTAGTAGTATCATTGTAAGATCACACATGAATTCCAAAGTGTTCCTGTTTGCTTCCAGAATTAGGTAATGCCATCTTTGTCCATATTGTACTGATTTTGGAGTCAGTAAAGATGCAGGGTAGAGAGAGTTAATAGACTCTTTATTGACTGAATCTAGGATATGTGTGTCAAGGCTGAAATCCTTGGGATGAGGCTCTAAGAGGTAATTGCATTAGCTAGGTTTCAAGGTGATACCTTGGTTGTGGTGGAGAACCAAGGGTATTGAAGATAACAAAGTATTGAGCTATCAGCCTAAGATAGAAGATTATGTTACAGGCATCAGACCTGAGGGATGGAGAAATCTAAGCCTTTTCATATGAATCCAGGCACCAGAAACGTAAGTATGGGGTTTTATGTTATCCCTATTGAGTTTAAGTCTTGTTTTACCTATTTTCCCCATTCCTCCTTTTTCATACAGGGTTATACATCATTCTAATGTTGAAATATGTAATAATTTGTTTTGGGATTTATTGTGGTAACACAGTAAAAGGATTGCCTTGTGCCTCAGAAGAGACAATGACTGAGCTAATACTGTTAAAAACTAGCAAGACTTGAAGTTGGATTAATTTCACTTTAAATTCTACAATGGCTTTGATCCTGTAAAGACCAGGGGTAAAATTAATAGTTTGAATGAAAAATGCCTCCCACAGGCTCATGTTTGAATATATTTGGTCTTAGAGGGTAACTATTTGGGACATTATAGGACCTTCCAAAGACAGCCTTGCTGGAGAATGTATGTCAGTATGGATAAGTTTTATAACCTCTCCTCACCTCACTTCCTGTTTGGTCATGCTTTTTTGCTATGCTTTCTGTATGTATTAGAATGTGAACAGTCTGCTTCCTCTTCCTCCTCCCACGTTGTCTCCACCCTTACAGATTCCATCCCTTTGGAACTAGATGCTACAATAAAGATTTTCTCCTAAAACAACAACAAATAGTAAACAAAACATGTAAGAAGTCATAAAAATGTCTCTTTTGCATTTATATATCTGTAACTGAGCATGTGGAAATATTCTTTCCATACGTGGTAGTCAGTATATATCATGTGAGAATTGTTTCTCTCCTCCCCAACATATAGGTCTCTGGGATTGCAATCAGGTCCTCAGGTTTGGTGTCATGTGTCTTAAATGTTGAGTCATCACACTGGGCTGATATATTTCTTGTTACTTGGGAAAAATGAAGTGTTTACTTGTGGCATTACATTTAATATAAGACAATAATATACTACCCAGGTAAACAGTTCTTTGGAATAGCCTAGCACACATATATACTAGGACACTTTTTTTGATACTTCATGTTGATGTTAAACTTTAATCCATACTTTGTAAACTGTCTTTATTTTTATCAAATATTCTGGATAGCATTATTTATTGGTTCATTGAAATGCAATTATCTTACATTAATTTGTAGCAGGTTTTAAAACAATGTCATTTTGGCTTAAGATAATTTTTTAAATGTAACAATACTTAAATATTGTCTTTGATAATTTACTGTTATATAAAGTTTTCTAAAGAATTTTATTGTTTATCTGTGAAAACAAAAGATCATATACACTAGGCCACAATAAGCATCTTGGATTCAATTACAACAAAATCAGGTTTAAATAATACTTCAATGCAATGTTTAAGCTTGCTCACAATTAAAGTGCTATGTACTGTGGTGATATACCACATATTTTTTTTTTATAAATTACTAGCTGGCCTTTGTTTGCCTTGTTTCATATTTTTAATTTTAAAATTAATGTACATTATTATACATATCTTTTTTTAAATTTTTATTTATCATGTCTTTCCCAGTACCCTTTCTCTGCCTCCATCCCTCCCTCTTATACTCTCTGCCTCCTCACATGCACACTGACCACCATCCCCTCCCATCCCCCCCACACCAATTCCACATGTAGGGCAATGCCATCCAGGTGAGGTCATATAGATCTGACAAGTCATTTGAAGTAGAGACTAGGACTTCTCTCTCTAGGTTAAGGCAGTAGCCTTCCATGGGGGATGTGTCTGTCCACAATATCCATTTGTGCACCAGGAATACATCCTGGTTCCTCTGTCTGAGGTCACTTAGACTGTTCAGTCCTTCTGGCTGACACCCTTATTCATGGGGCCTGGGTCAGTCCCATGCTGGATTCCTAGCTACCAGTATGGGGGGCCCATTAGCTCCTCCTTGTTCAGGTCAGCTGTCTCTATGTGTTTCTGCAACCTGGTCTTATCCTCTCCCTCTGCATCTGGATTTTAGTTCAACTCAGTGTTTAGGTATGGGTGTTTGCTTCTGTTTCCAACAGGTACTAGATGAGGGCTCCATGATGGTGGATGAGTTAGTTGTTGATCTCACCATCCGGGAAGGGCATTTATGGTAGCCTTTCAACAGTTGCTCAAATTGTTAGTTGGTGGCAGTCTTGTAGGTCTCTAGACCTTCCTTTAAGTTCTTCAAACCAATAATGGCTCCCTCTTTTATGCTCTCTCTCTCTCTCTCTCTCTCTCTCTCTCTCTCTCTCTCTCTCTCTTTCCTATTTTTCAATACTTTCATGGGTAATGAATTCTGATATGTTACCTCTAACATGTTAATTTGCATAACATGTTTGATAAAATAATAACACTCCCCACACGAGATTTGTAAATGAATAAGATTAGTAATTTGGTTTTTCTTATTTTCTTTGGAAGACTGACTACTATCTTTTGATACTATGATGCTATTCCCTAGGGAGGGAGCTGTATAACTTGTTAAACAACAAATTCAATAAAAGTTATGGACAATATAAATTGACCAAAAATTTGGAAAAGATACCAAGTCATGCCTGTAATTAGAAAAATACAAATGATGTTTTACTTTTTTGACATTTTTAATTTAAAGCACTGAGAATTTACTATCAATTGTCATTAAGTAGATCAATGAATGTGCAATAAATAAAGAGTTTATGTATTTGTGACAGCAGGATAAATAATTAAGAATTCTCAAATAATATTGGTTGTTTTATGCTCTTAATATTCTAATAAATTGGGAACTATATGGTTGAGTGGCATTCTTTTAAGTTCAAAAACATAGAAACAAAGCAGTTTATATGGTTAATTACATGTTTACATTCAAATAATGTTTAACTTTTTTTCTATACTAAATCTCCACAATGTACAACATTACTAAAACTAAGATAACAGTTTTAGAAAGAAGAAAGATCCATGTGCAAAACAGCCCAACATGCTCTTAAGAAAGCACAAAGAATAACAAACACTAAAGTTACATTCACAAAACTTTCAAACTTCAGAACTGTGTTGTGGCAATTTTTATAATGAAGGGAAAATAGAATTATCTGGGGGTTTTGTATAGCATATAATTTTTCCTTAAGAAAAGCCGAGTAAATATTTATATAAAAACATACTCCATATTCATTTTGCTTAGTCTCAAGACTGGGAAATTAAATAGTAACCATTTCAGTTATTCTGAACTGAAATGTTTTAAGATTAGTTAATCATTTGAAAAAATAAATTGTAGACATTTATGGACCAAGCCCTTTCTCTAATGCTGCATGACTTAGATCCATGGAAAGAAGTTGCAGAAAGTTGAAATCATTGTGGAATCCAAGCTCAACTTTGCTTCTAGCATGTAGTAGAAGGGCAAATTTCCTGATTACAACTAGTAGAATCTGTTGAGAGCAACTACATATAAAATTTACTTTTGATTCGTCTTTGGCCCAATTAAAATGGACTATATTAAAATTTAAGGATAGCTTCTAAGCCATATGCATAGCATTAAATTTGCAGAAATAATGAAGCCAAACAATTTGATTCCTCTTTAATAATGCATTCCTATATCTGCTCTTAAGGTAAGGTTAGCATTTATTTATTGATCATGATGCATTATCTGCACAGTGGAAGCTACTAAGCAGTTTTCATCTCCTGTGATATTTTTAAATAATTCAGAAACTAATTTTTGTTTTCTTTTCCTCATTAAAGTTTGTCTCTTTTAAATGTACCAAATTTAAGTGACCTATGACGCTGTTTGCTTCCAGATTGCACAATTTGTATAAAGTAGCTGAAGAGAATTTGCAGACAGAAGATTCTCCAGTAGTTTGATGGTTTTTATATATTAGTGCATTTACATTCTGTGTGTTAGGAAACAAACATAAATAACAATAGAATCTACATTGTCACATTTCTTCCCTGTCCAAACTCTATAGACAAGCATACTTAAAAGTCTCCATTTCCTCACTTTTCATGAATTGCTATAAGTTGGAAATAATGTTTCTTCCACTATTTATTCATTAAAACCAAAGTTCTAAAATCAATGGTCAATTTGTGATATATTTTTTGATATTTCTGTTGAAGATAATAGTATGATTTTTCTTCAAGTAAAGGATACATGAACCAAAATCGCAGATTCAAAGTTGAGGATAAAGTATTCCTTGACATGGAAAATAACTGTGATTCTAAACAGTGGATGACTGAATATCCTGCTCTGTTAATTTTTGTTTTTATAGCACATCTTGAAGAAGTGACTTTTAGCACTGATTTTCGTTTCTCTTGCAGTAATTTACATTTCCACCTAGGTGCCCGCTTGTATATTACTTATTTATTATAGTTACCAGCACTGGAATTATTGAATTTGGTATTCACTAACCAATGAAACTTTTTGAAAGCTAATTCGCAACTTAACCATCCAGTTTTAGAGCTAACATGTAAATAATAGACACAGATTTACTATGTCAGATTAAAATTAATCTATTTTATAATAATCATAATAAAAGTGGCACATTTTACTCGGTATAAAATAGAGATTCCAAAAAAAATTTATGTGTTATACATTTATTTATTAGATAGACAATAACGAAATCATGTTCAAAATGTTTTGAAAAAAGTATTCATGTCAATGGACTATTGGACAATTATATCTAACCTAGAAAACAATCATTTTAAAATATACTGTATGTTCACTTAACTTAAAATATAAATTAAAAGTATTTTAAAAATAACATTAAAGAGAAAAAGAGAACATCTTTCCCACTTCAGAGCAGGTAATGATATTTTTTAATATACAAAAAATATAAGCAAAAATGAAATAACAGGCAGTAAATCACTTTTGGCTGGACACACAAGTCAGAATCACAAACAAATGTTAGTGGAGTGCACCATAGGGTGGGCAGCAATATTTATAATAAACATACCAGTCATGGAGTCTTTATGTTAAGACATGAAGGATTAATTGAGAGTCGTGAAGTTAAAGGCATACAGATAAAAACTGACCCTAAACATAAACATATATTAGACAAAACATATAAAACTAGGTTTAAACATTGCTTAATATTAGCTATACCTAAAAAGTATATTTGAGGAAAGGCATTATGGAAGAGGGGACAAAAAGCATGTGCAGGATTCATGAAGTCCTTTTCATTTGTGTCATGAGTCAGAGTGATTTTGAAAAATTATTAAGCTGTGAACTAAATACCTGGTATTCATTTGTCATTATATATATGTAATATGTATATTATATACATGTAACATATACATGTAATATACATATATAATATATTTAATTACTTGCACAATAAACATTTATATAATTCTCAAAATTTGTTACTAAAACAGTGGTGAATTCTATCTTCTTGTGTGCAGGATGAATGATTATGTTTGTTTAGAAAGTAGTTTTGAGAAGTTTTACTTCCAATCCTTTTTCAGAGCAATACTCTACTGTTCCTTATGGTGCAGAATTTTTATAGACCTCATGTTGACTTTTTTCCCGTTTTCTCATCCCTGAACAAAGGAACATCTGTTATACTGAGCACTTGGCAACAGCAGGACGTACTGACTGCACTTGACCCCCACTAACTGTCCACATGAACTCTTGTAGACTCTCCGTCACGGATGTAAAATGGAGAGCAGGTTGACACAGCTCCTGGTTTAATTTTTGGAGTCTAACAGAGACACATGTTTTGCCTTCCTATCACATTGAAGGGTATCTTTTCTTGCTGCACTACTCTATTCTCTAAAGCACGAGAAAACGAATATATGTCTCACTTTTAAAGGTCTTGCAATGTGTTCCCCAGAGGCAAGCTGAAACATTCACTAAAAAGCAACCCCTCAAAATGAGAGTTCTGCACACTATTTGCTTTGAAAACTCTTTAATTTACTTAAAGTGTTTAATCTCGGGAAAAGCAAATAGCTTCAAATGAACAATTCATACAAGATATAAATACTCTTTGACCATTTAAACTACATGAAAACTGGAAAACTACCCATATAAAATCTCAAGGGGATAAGCTTATTTTATAAACTCACATATTTGTGAGCCAAGGTGCTTATAACATCATAACTGCTTTTTGGGGAATTCAATACACAGCAAAATTTGGAGCAGATTTGGAAGGGGAAGTGATGATGCAGTTGAGGGGGTAGCAAGTGCTTGGATGTCTCAAAAGGCAATATAACAGCATTAACATGGACACTGCCTATTTCCTTGTGTGTGTGGACCCTGTTTTCTGAAGCACAAAGTAAAGAGAGGAGGTTGAGAGCAGTATTTCACAGAGTGAAAAAGGAAAGTGATAGAGGGAGTGGAGATTCCTTTGATTTAAACATTCTAAGTGATTTTACTTTTTCTTTGAAAACCATTCCCTTGATCTGAACCTGAGTCCAGAAAACACCATAAGAAGTTTAGCATTTTCCATTATACACAAAGGACTTGTTGGATTTAAAGGAAAATGTGATTTCCCAGAAGAATAATGTACAGTACAATACATGTGCAGTAACACAATACAGAAAAGAAATTACACATAAAGTTAGAGTTCACAAAGTAATTATGCAAAAGCCTATACTATATGTGCTCTTTTATGATGCTTTAAAAGTGGATTTTAATATTTATAATGTATATGCTGTGCATTCTGACCAAATAAATATTAAAATTTATATTGTCATCATATAATGATAAATGTCTCTAAAATTGTCTAATATTATTTTCAAACTGACGTGTAGACAGCAAAGAGCCTTATAACACAGACAAGCACTGGAAATGCCAAGTAATTTAGACACACAGCTTACCTCCTCAGTGGAATGAGGTACAAAGCCACTATTAATAGAGCACTAGGAATGATGATATTTTTTCAATCTGGTGATTCTTTTTTATCTGATGTAACAGTCTCTGCTGTATCTCCCAAAATTTATGTTTTAACTTACCCAAGACCTTTCCACCTAAATCCTGAGTATTGGTTTTAGACCATAAACCCCACTCTAATGAGTGATATACCTTGTGCTTTATAACAGTCTAAGTGAATTTTATGTTATCTTAGGGCAGGGAAATCCTGACACTAAGAGGAATTATGTTTAACTCAGTCAAGCTGCCTAGACCCTAAAACTTGGGCACTATCTCTGAGTCAACAGTACCCATTCTTATAAAAGAAGCCAGATGTACTTTGTAAGGAATCTCAAGGTAAACATGTCTTAAATTGTTGTGCATTTGGGACTGAATTAATTTTCATATCATCTGAATACTTTTTTCCATAACTGTGCTGTGTTTAAATATGGCTAAAGTAAAAAGATCTGGGCAAGACTCTAAAGTTCCCAGTCCAGCACCTGTTAGAATAAAATTGGGATGAGCTAAATTTCATTATTTGTATCTGTGTGGATCATGTTTTCCCTGCCTGTTGTAAAACCTGAAGGAGAATCAACACACACACACACACACACACACACACACACACACACACACACACACGCGCGAGTGCGCGCACGTTAAATATAATCATTATTTCTAAAGGAAGTGATAATAATTAATTTTTATCTGGGAGTAAGCTAAAGGTAAAAGGTTCAAGTAAAACACTTCATTTTTCTATAGAAATTCCTAATAGTGTGCATATTCAAAATGTAAAAAAAAAAAAAGAGAAGATTTATAAGACTAGGTTCAAATTTAACTTAAGTTCTTGGTATAGTATTTGATTAGCAAAATTACTTAATACATGCTTTTTTATTGAAAGTGCTATTGCTAAGAAAAGGAACCCTCAAAGGCATTATTCTTAACCTTCTAGATCATTTTGCTTGTATATTATGGCTTGTGGTTTTTTGTCTTTATGAGATTGCTGTATGTACAGATGTGTGTATCTTTGTCTAAATGTGTTTCTTGTGCTTTTTCTTTGGCTCTTTATGTTAGGCTTGATTTCTAGCTTGTTTATTTTGCCCTATTCTAATTTCTTTGGTTTTGTCTTGTTTTATTATTGTTCTTTAGATGCCTGTTTTAAACTATTATATTTTTCATTCTCCTTGTCCCACCCCATCTTCCCCCTTCCCACTTTCCACCGATACCTGTTGTCTTTTTCCTCTTTATTATTATTATTTTTGAGACAGGGCTTCTCTGTCTTTGGAACCTGTCCTGGAAATAGCTGTGTAAACCAGGCTGGCCTCAAACTCACAGAGCTCTTCTTGCCTCTGCCTTCCAATTGCTGGGACTAAAGGCATTCATCAGCAACACCCAGCTTACTCCTAGGAAATTTCAATATGAAGTTTCTGCTTCAGGTATAGGTGGCCTTGCATTCTTGTTATTGTTTTTCTGTGCTCTTGTTTTCAGTGCTAAGGGCATTCTGAAGAAAGCTTTGTTCAGAATGTGCCTAGTTACTGCTCCCCCTTTTACCTGAAAAAAAAAATGCCCTTCTTTCAACTCTGTATCCACACCAAAGAAAAGAGAGTGCAAGTTATATAAATCTCCAGTTCCATACTGGTCAGAAACAGAAATCCAGATTCCTTTCTTTGACTATAAAGAATTTCTACACTCTAACCCAAAAGCTTTTTATATCATTTCTCCACCACCTGTACTTCCTTTCCTGATAAAATCTATTTTCATTGACTTCATGAGCTTTATTATTTTCTAGTTGTAAGGTTTTGTACAAATATATTTCAGTGTCCTGCTATGACTTACCATTCTTCCAGGAACTCTTGTTTTCATATGCATATTGTATTTAGAAGATTTTCAATTGACATTGGCTTTGCTGTTACTTTCTTCAGTTCAGTTTGTTTTCTTGAATTTGTTTTTTCATTACAATTAATGTATAATAACAATAGCTACTTCCACATATATCTTCCTTCAAAAGCAAAATCAGCATGCAATGTAGGTTGTTGTTTGTTACTTCCTTAATGTTCAAGCAATGTAGTATCTGAAAAGAATATTTTCTCAGTCACCATTAAGTTCCTTTTTCCACAAAAATGCCTCATGATGAATCACAGACTTTACACCTGCATCTGTGGACTTGGGGGGGGTCACATAAACTTTCTGAATTTATTTTCATAGAAAGTTTTGGAAATAGTAATTGGCATATAATGTTTTTTCAAGAAAAAAATTAATAACTTAATAACATACTAATTAAGTAAAATATTCAATGTTAATTATGTGATACAGTGTTAAGGTGAACACATTGTTTACTTTCAATTCTTTCATTGTAACTGAAAAGCACTTCATTTGGTTACCACATTCTCCTAAAATTTTATTTTTCTTTATTTGTCTCTTTCATTCCAAATGAAAATCATTTCCAAAGTTACTGTGTGACTAGTCTAAAAATCTGTTTCAAATTAACTTAGAAAATAAGGGTCTATGCCATTTTCTCTTCATTACAATTTTAAATACAGACTTTTATGAGAAGAGTGGAAACCTATACATTCTCCAAGAGAGTAACAGTATTAAAACCCAAAAGCAACCTATAGAAGGAGTCAGTGTCTATATTGTTCTGAACACAGAGTTAGAATGGCGCTTTTGTGATTATCAGTTCCCTCGAGGTTATGGTCAAGAGCTGAATGTGCTTTCTCATTGAGTAGCATTACAAAATACCCAACGACTTTGTATTCCTCTTCAAGTTTACCAATCGATAATGATAGGTAAACTTTCCGGATGTCCAGTCTGCAGTTTCGACAATAGACACCAAAAATCTCTTGTACTTTTGTGTCAAGTTCATCCTGTTCCTTGTTATTGCCTGCTTCAGGCGGAAGGATTTGACAAACTGGCCAGCCACAAAGGAACCTGGCAACACTACCACTGCATCAATCTCAATTTTGGTTTGGCGCCTGTTGTGGCTTCAGCATCACCTACACTTATAGGCCAAATAGTCCTGGAAACTCTAAGGGATGTGGGCAGCTGGTTGTTTTTCACATTTTAGCGGTTGTTGTGGGCAAACATTATCTAATGTATTTCTAAACTAAGCTTTTTTTGTCAACAATATCTCATGGATACTGAAAAACCTTTGAACTGTACCTTTTGTCTGTTCAAGGTCACCCAAATCTAGAAATGTATATGGCTATAAACATAAAAGTTTGAGAAGACTATATGGAAAATGTTATTACAACTGGAAACTGATTAACATAAGGTCAAATCCAAGTCAAGGTTATTTCAAGCTCACAAACAGATTTGACTTCACTTCTCCCTGAGATATGTCTTTACAACCACACACACACACACACACACACACCAAACACATGAAACCACAACCAAAAAAAAAAAAAAAAAAAAAAAAAAAAAAGGGAAGATTCACAAGTTTTATTTTTACTTATTGTGGTTTTCTATATTGGTCTCTGTTGCAACAATAAGATTCCTAAATAGGAGTGAGGATAAAATTGTTTATGGGTATAATGACAAATGTTTATGGATTTTTTGGTATTATTCTGGTTTAAATAAATTAGTGATTATACATTCTCCCCCAATAACCAAGATTTCACTATCACTTATTAGCTAGTGAAATTAAATAATCCAGTACTAGGCATCATCTTTTCCTTGTTGTGAGTCTTAATTTCAGAGGAAATTACTCAGCCCTGAAAATATACGTACAAGTAATATTATACAGAATAATATTAAAAAGATTTAAAATAATGCAATTAGGAATATATATGTGTATACAAATATATGCAGGCATGCAATAACATTAAAAAATATCTGCCATGAATTTGAAGGAAAATGGGATCGGGGGATTGGGAGTGGGTAGTTACATGGAGGGTTTGGAGGACAGAAAGGGATGGGCTTAATTTCATAATCAAATTATAATCTCAAACATAAACAAAAGCAAATAAATAATTAAGTAAAAAACAACAAAATTTGCATTTAAATACATTCAGTTAAACAAATTAATAGGAATTGTCAATACTAATATTAGAAAAATTAAAATAGCTATTATAGTATTAATTTAAATTTGTCCCTGAATGCAATTCATCTGAATAAGGCTCTATTATTGTCTTGACAACTATATCTACTTATCAGTCCTACTATTATCTCTAGTTGTAGCTACACTAAATTTCCTTTACATTGATATTCCTAACGGCAAGAATCACCAATAGGTCGTTAATTAAATCACATAATGTCTTCTTGCTCTCCTCCAAAAAACTATAAAACTTTTTATAATTTTACCAGATCTTTTTAAATAGAATTTCTATTCTATTACCTGTTCATTTTCTACTTTGATTTTCAGATGCTAAAGGCATGCTTTTGCAGAAAAATCCTTCCTGGCTTATAGAGTACTCTCTCCTCTTTTAGAATCTTGATTTTATAAATTTCAACCTTTCTCACACCATGTCACTGCTCTTTTATTTCTTGGGTACCCTTATTTGTTAGCTTTTAGGAATATTCCATTATACTTGATGGCACTCAGTATGTATAATTGCTATTAAAAATGATTAAGTCATGATCGCACCTGCTAAATCAACCTTAAGTGCCTTAAATTATTTCTGTCTAAATTTTTCCTTCCTTCAAATATATTGAAATCATGCAGAGAACATTTTAATTTTGTTCACGCTTTAAATATGGTTCTGTATATTCATTACACAAATACTTTGAAGATATTAGTTTGTCCCAGAAGAAAGTCAAAAGATATCAATAGTGAAGTCATTGTCATCAAACAGTCATAAATAAATAAATTGGTCCCTGATTGCCTATTTATAATTAAATGATTTTATTTAGCGAATGCACTGTCTAGGTTAGAATTCTTGTAATATGCTCTTAGTATTTTTCTCAAGAATTAGCACTCACAGTAATTATTTTGGAAATTTAATGTTTCCTCTATTTTATAAAGTATGCAGAGATTAAGTAAATTCTCCAAAAATATGACAAAACGACTAAAGGTAAAGTCAAGCTATAGATGCAGAAAGTCTTTTTAGCATTGTATCATCCTGACTTTTAAATTATTTATTTAATTGTGTGGACACATTAAGAATATTTCATAAGATTTTAAAACACACATTGAAATCATATTTAAAGAGACAGCTGACCTGATCAAGGAGGAGATAATGGGCCCCCAGACTGATAGCTGGGAATCCAGCATTGAACAGACTCACACTCCCTGAACGTGGGTCTCCGTTAGAAGGCCTGGGCAGACAAAGGGACCTCTGACAGTGGAACCAGGATTTATCTGTCTTGCACAAAAGGACTTTGGGAACACATTCTCCATGGAGCCATACTCCCTTAACCTAGAGGCAGGAGGAAGGGCCTACTTCCTACTCCAACTGACTTGACAGATTTAGATGACCCCCTCCTGGAAGGCATCACCTTACATGTGGAATGGAGGGAGAACGGGATGGGAAGTTGGAAGAGAGGGATGGAGCAAGAGAGGGAGAGGGGACTGGGATCTTTACATAAAATATGAAAAATTAATACATAAAAGAATTTTAAAAAATATTTTTAAAATCCCATCTGGCACCTGGAGAGATGGCTCAGAATTTCTGAGAGCTGGGTATTCCTGCAAATGACCCATGTTCAATTAACAGCATCCAAAAGATAGTGTACAGTTCTTTGAAATATATTCTCAGGGGATTTGATACCTTATTCTAATCCCTAAATGTGACACACATGCATGTTATATGACATATATGCAGGCAAAGCATTGACACAAATAACCATAAATAAGATTTTTAAAAATCTCAACCCTGTTTTCTAATGTTGTCAGAGTAAGTATATGAGATTACTTTTAAATATTTATACCCACAGTATTTAGAAACAGCCAAATAATCACACACTCTAATATAGATATGGAAATTATTTTCATGAATTGTTTTATTATCTTCTATAAAAATATAACACTTGTAATTGTTTAACTCCTATAACAACAATAAATAAAAAAAGATATCCATGGGTTTAACAGAGAGAAAGGTGGGTTATAGTGGAGGATTTGGAGGAGGAAAAAAAAACCAGGGAAATGACATTTATAATTTCCAAAGCATTTTTTAAAGTTGGGTATTATTTTTAACTTTTTTTTATGAATACAGTGCATTATGTTTCTGCTAAGCTTCAATGTTGCTTAAAAGATGCTCTCTAATAAAATGGCTTCTGTTTGCTTATTTATAAATTTTGAGGTAGGCTCTTTCTGTGTAGCCCTGTTGTCCTGGAACTCACTCTGTAGACCATGTTGGCCTAAAATTTAGAGATCACCCTAATTCTGCTTCCCAAGTGTTGGGATAAATGGCATTGCCATTGCTGATCAGCTTTAATGACCTGTATTTAGAGGAACAATCACTGTCAATAGATTACTTATGATGAGAACCCCAGCTCACACCACTCCATTAAAATACATACTCAGTTTCATAAAATACTTTTAAAAATATAATGTTCAGCATAGTCTGCACTGATAAAAAAACAACAGAAAGAAACAAAAGAAGAAAAACACAGATCTATGAAAACCTGGCAGATATTATCAGTAAATTCTCAGACATTGTGCAAGGCAAACCTTGACAAGACAGGACAGAGGATAAAATGGCTTAGAGACATATTGATTGATGGAGATGCAGCTTCTTATACTGATACCTACAAACTAAAATGTTAAATGCAGAGGACAGGAAAGGAGATGGGAATTAACTTCTAAGTGCTCAATAATGATCAAACTTAGCTTAGCCAACTGGCCAGCTTGGACATTTTACTTTTTCTTTTCAATTTGATAGCTTTAAAATGCTGAAATTCAGACCCTTTAAAAATATTTTAGATGTGTCTGAATCTTAAACTTAGCAATTATTTGATACCCATCCTTAATGTATGATAGAGCCTTTTTTTCCATTGTTGTTCTGTCAGCAAAGTCAGTCGGGCAGGCAAGTTACTGTGAGCTATTGATGTAGTAGCTGGATTTATACTGAGATACCTCTGATAGATTTAGGTTTTGTAATCACCATGTGAAAGAGAATTTTATGGAACATTCATAGTGCCTCAAAGCGATACTTCAATCCATATCAGTAGAATGCAGATAAAGAACTTCAGTATGCAAAGAATGTATTTCTACTTTCATTAAATATCCAAGTGTGATTTCAGTTCTTTGGACTCAAAATTTATTGCTATGACTACTTCCTTGAACAAAAGTGTCATTATGTATATAGAGAAAACAATTGTTTTGTTTCTAAAGAATGCATACATAACATGAATACCTACAATATGGGATTAGATGATTTTCTGTGTTTCCGTTCACTTACCATTTCCATCTTCATCAAATTAACAGGGACTAGAAAGGGCAATCCATGCTACTACATACAATATATTTGATTAATTTTCAAATAGAGTGACTTACATTTCCACAGTAAGTAATGGTGGAAAATATTTATTAAATTGACTTCCTACTTTTAAAAGAGAAAATTTTTCCCAATGTCTAAATGTCAAGAAAAAATTTGTGGCATGGATATTGTACTAAGATGCACTTTATGTAAGTGATTGAATGAAAGGAAAGGAAATATGGTCTGCAATGTTTACCCACTGAAAAGAAGTTTATCATTTTTGCATTTTAGTACTGGATAAATCAATATTGAATAGAATTCTAAGATATATGTTACTGGATTGTCTTTTATTGATTCTGGGGTGTCCTGGGGACTGTGCTTATATATATGGAACATGAACCTAGATGCCCCTCAATTGAATAATGGATAACGAAGATGTGGCACATTTACACAATGGAATATTACTCTGCAGAAAAACACAATAGAATCTTGAAATTCGCAGGCAGAGAGATGGAACTTGAATTACCTACTGAATGAGGTAACTCAATCACAAAAAGAGGAACATGGTATGTACTCACTCATATATGGATTTTAGACTTACAGCAAAGGATCACCATCCTGCAATTCACACTGACAGATAAAATAGCATACAAGGAGGTTTCTAAGAGATCTGTACAAGGATCTCCTGAGAACATTGGAAGTGGGGGGGGCAGTGAGTGGAGAGGGAGTTAAGAGAAAAGAAGGGGAGGAGAGTAGAACACATGGGACTAGGAAGATTGAGTTAGGGGAGGAATAGATGAGAGAGAGAGACAGTGACTCAGAGAGACAGACAGAAACAGAGAGAGACAGAGAGAGAGATACCATAAAAGAGGGAGTCATTGTAGGTTGAAGAGACTTACAAGACTGACCACAACTAAAAATTTGAGCAACAGTGGAAAGGCTACCATAAATGCCCTTTCCTGATAATGAGACTGATGACTAACTTATCGATCATCATAGTGACATGGAAACAGAAGCAGACACCCACAGCTAAATACTGAGCCAAACTAGAATCCAAATGAAGAGAGGGAGGCCAAGACCAGGCTACAGAAACACACAGAGACAGGTGAACTGAACAAGGAAAAGTTAATGGACTCCCAGACTGATAGGTGGGAATCCAGCATTGGACTGACTCAGACCCCCTGAACATTGGTCTCAGTTAGATGTCCTGGACAGTCTAAGGGAACTCTGACAGTGGTACCAGGATGTATCCCTGCTGCACAAAGAACTTTGGGAGCACATTTCCCATGGAGTGATACTCCCTTAACCTAGAGGCAAGAGGGAGGACCTAGTTCCTACTCCAAATGACTTGACAGATTTGGATGCATCCTGCTGGAAGGCATCACCTTATATGTGGAATAGGGCAGGGAGGGAATGGGATAGGAGGGTTGTTGGGGGGGGGCATGAGAGGGAGGGAGAGAAGAATGGAGAAAGAGGCAACTGGGATCTTTATATAAAATAAGAAAAATAAAATAAAAATGAGATGTCTGTTCAATGTGAGTACACAAGGAAGTAGTCATGGACTACTTCTTTTCTTTTCTTTTTTCTCTTATTTTACATATCCATCTCAGTTCACTCTCCCTTCCTGTCATGGTCTCTGGCTCTCCTCCTGTCCCATTCCTCTCCCACTCCACAGGGAGGGTGAGGCCTTCCAGAAAGTATCATCATAATATGTCAAATCATTTGGAATAGGGTCTAGGCCCTCCCTCCTTCTCTAGGCTAAGAGAGTATCCCTGCATGGAGAATGTGCTCCCAAATTATATGCATTACTTCTTAAGTCTGTTTTTTTTTTTTTTTTTTTTTTTTTTTTTTTTTGTGGATACTAACAAGAGCTTCAGGATCACATAAAGCAAGGGCAAAAAAGGTAGGAGAGTCTCTGTGGTCAATCAGTGCTGATCAAACTGAAAACTGAGATCATTTTCTCATATCTGGTTCAATGAGATCCTATCATCTCCAATGATATTACCAGTGTGAGAAAGGATAATTTAGTTCATGGGTTGAGGTTTATGCTCCAGGTCCGATGTTACCTTAGGTTCAAATCAAAAGTGACATGTTCCTAAGTATTCTAATGCTTGAAAATATTTTGATTTTATTTTATGTCCTCTGACTTCATGTGGAACAAGATATCATAGATAAATATTGACTTGTTGACCTTGAATTATCTATGAGTTCCCAAAGAGGGACCTCGAAAATTTTCACAAACATGATTAGGCAGGAAACTTCTCCTTTTATCAACATAGCACAAGACAGCTGCAGGCACAGATAGAATCAATGTTTTCAGTCAGGGGAACCCCTGAGTATGGCAAGATTTCATATTTCAGGTAACTTGACACTTGGTGTACCTGCCTCTACAATTTGAACATGTACACAATTTTAAATAGAGCATAAATTGACAGCATGGTACTAGTGAAATATCAGAAGTCTCAAGTATCTAAATCAATCAGGTTAATTAATCATTCATAAAAATAAGGTAATAATTCTGTCCTAAACTTTCTAATACTGAATTATATACAAGCTGAATACCAGAGATATATTAAAAAATAATTTGAAAATTGAATCTAAGGTATTTTTGTGCTCATTTTTTCTTCCTGGTCCTACAACAATGTTGCTACTTATAAACCAATAAAAATATTGAAAATTCATGATGCCATCTGAACTTTACAAAAACTGAAGCACAGTTTTTGATAGACCTTGAAGAAGTGTCTACACTCCACAATATAATGAATCTAACCCCATTCCCACTGATAATATCTGCTTGTTGAACACTTCTAATAAAAGTCTATGGTTTTCATAACAGTTTACATTCCTGAAATTTGGGGACTCAGTTTAGGACATTCCATCAAAAAGGCAAGTTTTACATGGAGGAGTTTGGGTTATCAACATCTTCTTGGACAATCTGAACATTGGGAATCCAAGGAACTATTAATAGGACAGATATATTTGACTAAACTGAAATGTCATATAGTATTCACAATATAAGAAATTCCTTTGAGTTATATTAGAGATATCTTTTCCAAGAAGAATAATTAAGTTGAACTTAAAACTGTCTGGTGTTCACTATTCACATGTAGACTCAGGTTAATTAATGACAAAAATAAACAAAACTCTGAATCTCTTCCCTGGTGCATTATTTAAATATAGAATCTACTAACATTGAGAAATAAATCCTCTGATTAATCTAAAATTACAACTGAAGTAAGACTATTTTTATTCCTTTGGCTCATATCATGGTTAGGCGAGATAACTCTGGAGGGAAGAAGTGATAAAGAGAAGATACATAAAGAAATATTAAGATAAAATATTTATTTCTTTTTTTAATATTTGAAACATGCTTGTCTTACATGTCTCTCTCAGTTCCCTCATCATCACCTCCCCATCCCCCACAATCCCTACCTTATCCCCTTTCTTCTCCACAGGTAGGATGAAGCCTTCCATGGGGAGTCTTCAAAGTCTGTCATATCATTCAGAGCAGGGCCTAGGCCCTCCCCCATGTGTCTAGTATGAGAAAGTATCCCTCTATGTAGAATGGGCTCCCAAAGACTATTCGTATACTAGGGTTAAATACTGAACCACTACCAGAGGCCCCATACCCAGTCCTCATTGCTAACAACCACATTCAGGGAGTCTGGGTTGGTCCTATTCTGCTTTTCCAGCTATTAGACTGATGTCCATGAGCTCCTCCTTATTAAGGTTGGCTGTTTCTGTGGGTTTCACCAGTTTGGTCTTGACCCCTTTGCTCATTACTCCTCCCACTCTGCAATCTTTTTAAAGCATTCTTGTAATAAGATAATATAAAACCAGTGCTTCAGTAATAGCAGAGTGTGAAAAGAATTGAGAGGAAAAATAGATGCAAATGAAAAACCCTATATGTATTTGCACTAATTTTTTTTATCTATGATATATCTTTTTAAGAGAATATCAATACCAGTTATATTTGTTTGAATTAGCTCTATAGGTATTACAAAAATTTTAGAAGTCCTAACAAGCATGAACATGTTACAAAGTGTCAACAACATCCCAAGGGTTCACAAATCATCAGAGAAATCATTCCACAATACAGGTAATCAGGTATAGCTCCTCTCATTAACAGAGTTGTTTCAGATATAAACATAATGTATACTATTATTAAATAAATATGATAACGATGAATTAGATTGAAGTGCTGTCCTTGTAATGTGAAACTCTGCAATCAGTGAAGCTAGATTCCGCTTTCATAGCTATATTGAGAAAGTGGCAATTTGAGACAGTTGATTAACCTCATCATATCTATTTTCTTTTTCTAAAAGACATGATGGTTACACAGTCATGGCGGCATGACTGCAGGAATTAAAAACAAAACAGTTTCCATTCTCTATACTGTATCTAAACATTCTAGTTATTATGTGAAGACATTATTATTATAATAGCCATTTCTCTGCTTTAGTTCAATGTCCTGGAGAATTGATAACACTCCCTACACTTTATATTTACAGACTACTGCTCAAATCCCAGAAGCAAATAGACACTACTTTAATTATTTGCTGATTTTAATAGAACTAGGTCAAACAAAATTAGGACTTAATGTCTGTAAACTAGGAGAGGTTTATGCTAATAGTCATGCTGGAGAAGAGCAGCCACAAATTAAAAAAAAAAACACTATGTTCTTGAAATTAATACAGACAAATAGAATTTGCATTTGAGGTTGAAGAACATGTGAAAATATGGGAAGATATAAGCTTGCATCAAGAATGTCATAGCAGATAACAGATAACTGTCACAGACTAATAACTGCCCTTATAGAATATGAGTTAATCCTGACAACATAGGGTAGATAATTTAGAAATTGCCCTAATTTTCTCTGTAAGCAAACCAGATAACTGAATAAATTTGAATTTTAAGTAGTAATTACTTAAGTATACATAGGTTCTCTAGAATGAATACATTCTCCCTCAATTTTTATCTTAACTTTCCCCTACATGTGCAAATGAAAAGCATATGTTAATTTAGAAAAAAATATATTTTAAATTAGAGGAAAGTATTTTAATTTAGAGTCACAGGAATTTTCTATGTATTATTTTAGACACAACCCCGAAGGAAAAAATGCTTGCTGCTTCTCCACAATTTGAGTTTATATTATTTGTTAATCTGGTAGACTGAATTTTCTGTATGAAAGCTGGAGAATTAGGCTAAACAACACACACGGAACAAAATAATTCCAGAGTCACACAATAAACACAAGACCAACAAGTGACCTAAAGGGATGGACCCATGCTGTACTTCAAGCTTGATCACAGAACTAAGACCAAGCAGAATTTCTGGGATTTTTCATGACTTACATCATGAAGAAAAAACCTGGGCACCACTGCTTTAAAAATTTTAGGTTCCTCCATTTCCCTCTAGGGAGATACTGATTGTCAGTCTGGAATAAACCTGAAAGTGTGAATACAAGAAGGAAACTGAACAGAGATCCATGTATATTCTAAAAATTTGTTTCAATCTAGTTCCCTTAACACTGTCTCCCTCAGAATATATTTTTTCTTTCTTTATTTATTTTTTTATTTTTATTTTTGTATTATTATTTTATTTTACATGTCCATCCCAGTATCCCAGGTCACCCTCCTTCCCTACCTTCCTCCCTCCCTCTCTCCTTCCCTCCCTCTCTCCTTCCCTTCCTTCCTCCAATCCTCTCTCTTTCCCTCCCTCTTACCCTCTCCACCCCCCAACATGCACCCTGACCACCTTTCCCTCACATTGCCCCACTCCCATTCCACTTGTAGGGCTATGCTATCCAGGTGGGATCATATAAATCTGCCAAGTCATTTGAAGTAGGGACTAGGACTACTCTCCTCTCTCTAGGTTAAGGGAGTATCCTTCCATGGGGGATATGTCTGCATGGTCCTTTTGTACACCAGGAATACATCCTGGTTCCACTGTCTGAGGTCCCTTAGACTGCTCAGTACTTCTAGCTGAGACCCATATTCAGGGGGTCTGAATCAGTCTCATGCTGGATTCCCAGCTATCAGTCTGGAGGGCCCTTTAGCTCCTCCTTGTTCAGGTCAGCTGTTTCTATGTGTTTCTGCAACCTAGTCTGTCCTCCCTCTCTCTGCATCTGGATTCTAGTTCGACTCAGTGTTTAGTTATGGGTGTTTGCTTCTGTTTCCAACAGGTACCATCTAGTCATCTTTTGTTTATAAATCAGCCCCATATCTATGCAGTGCTACCTATATGTTCATAGGAGTGGGCACATCCAGGTATGTAGGGACATTTTTTTTTTTACCTTACTTCTTATATTATTCTTTTTTAATGTATATATATATTTTTATTTCATTTTATATAACCAAGTCCATTTAAATGAAAACAAAATGTTATAGACAATATTTGGGAATTTGGGCATTGTTCTTTCCAAGCTACTTCCTGCTGGTAAGGGACTCTGTCATGGGGGATTCAAAGAAGATTCAGAAATCCTGGCTGTAATCTGTCAGGCTGCTTTGTCCAACTGTTTTGAATGTAGGATCACCTGGAACTCTGTTTCAGGTGGTCTGGCTTGATCAAACCACATTAGTCTGGAAGAAATCCACATCTTTTCATTTTCTGTGGAAACAAAAATAGAAATCCTTTTTCTCAGTAACTTGTCCTTAAACTTAAATGCTGGAGACAAGCATTTTTTAAATTTAATTTATTATTTTACATGTCGATCCCAGTTCCCTCTCCCTCCCTCCCAACCTCCCTCACTCCCTCCTTTCCTCCCTCCTACCCTCTCTACCCTCTCATATGCACTCTAACCACACTTGCATTCCCCTACCCCAATTCCATATGTAGGGGAATGTCATCAATTAGGGGTCAGGTAGGTCTGACGGGTAACCTAAGGACTAAGGCTTCTCTCCTGTCTCTAGATTAAGGCAGTTATCCCTCCATGGGGGAAGTGTTCACAGTCATTTTGTGCTCCAGGGATACATCCTGGCTCCACTGTCTGAGGTTCCTTAGATTGCTCAGTCCTTCTGGCTGAGACCCATAATCAGGGGGGCCTGAGTCAGTCCCATGCTGGCTTCCCAGCTATCAGTCTGGTGGTCAGTTAGCTCCTCCTTGTTCAGGTAAGCTGTCTCTATGTGTTTCTGCCACCTGGTCTTGTGCTCTCCCTCTGCATCTGAGTTCTATTTCGACTCAGTGTTTATGTATGGGTGTTTGCTCCTGTTTCCAACAGGCATTAGTTGAGGGATAAATTAGTTGTTGATCTCACTCTCCGGGAAGGGTATTTATGATGGCCTTTCCACGGAAGCTCAAATTGTTATTTGGCAGCAGTCTTGTAGTTCTCTGGACCTTTCTTTGTGTTCAATTTTATCTTCAAACCAATATTGGCTCCCTCTTTTATGTTCTCTCTCTCTCTGTGTCTCTGTCTCTCTGACTCTCTGTCTCTCTGTCTCTGTCTCTCTGTCTCTGTCTCTCTCTCTCTTCCCTGTCTTCTATTCCTAACCAGGCTAAATCGTCCTGGTCTCACATGTTTTCCTTTCCTCCCCCTCATTTTCTCCTACTTCTCTCTCCATTGCTGTCCCCCCCACTTCCCCTGAGCTCTGGGGGACTTGTCCATTACCAGTTCTGTGAAGGACTTCATATGAATCTCTTAGAATACACCATGTATCCTAGTTCCTCTGGTGGTGTGAATTATAGGCTGATGATCCTTTGATCTAGGTCTAAAATCCATATATGAGTGAATACATACTGTGTTCCTCTTTTTGTGACTGGGTTACCTTATTCAGGATGGTTTCTTCAAGTGCCATTCACTTGCCTGCAAATTTCACGATACCATTATTTATTCTGCAGAGTAGTATTCCATGGTGTAGATGTGCCACATCTTCATTAACCATTCTTCAATTGAGGGGCATCTAGGTTGCTTCCAGGTTCTTGCTTTTACAAATAGTGCTGCCCCCCCAGGATAGCCAAAACAACCCTAAACAATAAAAGAACTTAAGGAGGCATCACCATTCTTGACTTTAAGTTCTACTACAGAGCTATAGTTCTGAAAACAGCCTGGTATTGGCATAAAAATAGACAGGTAGACCAATGGAATCGAATTGAAAATCCTGATATTAACCCACACACCTATGAACACCTGATTTTCGACAAAACAGCTAAAATTATGCAATGGGGAGAGGACAGCAACTTCAACAAATGGTGCTGGCACAATTGGATGAGGGTGTGTAGAAGACTGCAGATAGACCCATGTCTGTCACCATGCGCAAAACTCAAGTCCAAATGGATCAAAAAACTCAACATCAATCCAGCCACATTGAACCTCTTAGAAGAGAAAGTAGGAGGTACCCTTGAACAAATTGGTATAGGAGACTGCTTCCTGAACATAACTCCAGGGGCACAGACACTGATAGAAAAAATAAACGGGATCTCTTCAAACTTAGAAGCTTCTGTCAGTCAAAGGACACAGTCGACAAGACCAAAGGCAACCCACTAACTGGGAAAAGATTTTCACTAATCCTATATCCGACAAAGGGCTGATCTCCAAAATACACAACGAACTTGGGAAAATAGTCAACAAAACACCAAATAACACTATTAAAAAATGGGGTAGAGAACTGAAGAAAGAATTCTCAATGGAGGAAATAAAAGTGGCTGAAATACACTTAAGAAAATGCTCCACATCCTTAGCTATCAGGGAAATGCAAATCAAAACAACTTTTAGATACCATCTTACCCCTGCCAGAATGGCTAAAATTAGAAACACCAGTGATGACTTATGTTGGAGAGAATGTGGAGAAAATGGAACACTCCTCCACTGCTGGTGGGAGTGCAAACTCATACAGCCATTTTGGAGATCAGTATGGAGGTTCCTCAGCAAAATGGGAATTAGTTTACCACAGGACCCCACAATCCCCCTCTTAGGCATATACCCAAAGGATTCACATCCATGCAACAAAGACATCTGTTCAACTATGTTCATAGCAGCACTATTTGTAATAGCAACAACCTGGAAGCAACCTAGATTAACCTCAATCGAAGCATGGTTAATGAAGATGTGGCACATCTACACAATAGAATACTACTCTGTAGAAAAAAATAATGATATCTTGAAATTCGCAGGCAAGTGGATGGCACTTGAAGAAACCATCCTTAATGAGGTAACCCAGTCACAAAAAGAGGAACACAGTATTTATTCACTCATATATGGATTTTAGAACTAGATCAAATGATCACCAGCCTATTATTCACATCACCAGAGGAACTAGGATACAAGGTGTATTCTCAGAGATTCATATAAAGTCCCTCACAGAACTGGGAAGGCACAAGTCCCCCAGAGCTCAGGTGAAGTGGGGGAGGACAGCGAATGGAGAGAGAAGTAGGAGAAAATGAGGGGAGGAGAGGAAGGCATGTGCAACCAGGAGGATTGAGCCTGGTTAGGAATAGAAGATAGGAAAGAGAGATAGATAGATAGATAGATAGAGAGAGAGAGAGAGAGAGAGAGAGAGAGAGAGAGAGAGAGAGAGAACATAAAAGAGGGGCCAATATTGGTTTGAAGATAAAATTGAACACAAAGAAAGGTCTAGAGAACTACAAGTCTGCTCCCAACTAACATTCTCAGCTTCCGTGGAAAGGCTATTATAAATGCCCTTCCCGGAGAGTAAGATCAACAACTAACTTCTCCATGGAGCCCTCAACTAATGCCTGTTGAAAATAGGGGCAAACACCCATACATAAACACTGAGTCGAACTAGAACCCAGATGCAGATGGAGAGGACAAGCCCATGCGGTAGAAGCACATAGAGACAGCTTACCTGAACAAGGAGGAGCTAAGGGCCACTAGACTGATAGCTGGGAAGCCAACATGGGACTGACTCAGGCCCCCCTGAATATGTGTCTCAGCCAGAAGGGCTGAGCAGTCTAAGGGACCTCAAACAGTGGAGCCAGGATGTATCCCTGGAGCAGAAAAGGACTTTGCAAACATATCCTTTCACATAATCATCAATCAGTAACTTATTAATATGCTTAATATGCTTATATTAAAGACAGTGATAAAGCAGAGGAAACAGAACAGAGTTACAACCATTAATGCCATAGATATCTCTATTTCCTCCTGAGTTCCCAGATTACATACAATGAGATTTTCAAAAATGGTAAAAAAAAAAAGAACAAAAACAAAAAAAAACACATATTGTTTGATTATGTGATTTTCCTATTGTCTTGACATGCTTAGTTGTGTGAAATGAATGGAGCTATCTTTGCCAAAAATGAATAATGTTCACTATGTAGTATTGATTCCATAGAGTGTACAAAACCAGCATCTGGTCAATAAAAATGCACACATGCCCTAATATATCTATTAAACTTCCAATGAATGAGCAAGAGTAGAATTTAGAATATATTTCCATCCAATAAAATAACTGCATCAAGTACTAGTGAGAAAACAGTACCATTTACTCCCAAAGAAATGATTCTTTATAGCTACAGTATATGTCCCTTTAAAACCTAAGTCAATATACACTTCTGCATATGATACATCCTACAAAACAAAAATCTAATCTATCATTAAAGCCTGTAAATGTAATAGAGAGGGAAAAATAGGTATACATAAAATAAATCTAAAGTTAGCTCTTAATGGACATAAAGTGTGTCACACAACCACCATGCTCACCAGTGTATGTTTCAAGTCAAATATCTAAAATATAATGCTGAATTTAATAGAATACTTTCAGTGTTGTGTGGAATTAATTGATATGTAACTAATTTTTTATTGATAACTCATACAACAGATGGCCAGAAAGCTGACTTCATTCTTTTTTTTTTAATGATTCGTTTATTTACGGTGTATACAGTGTTCTGATTCTGTCTGCCTGTAAAAATAGGGCTCTAGATCACATTACAGATGGTTATAAACCACCATTTGATTGCCGGGAATTGAACTCAGGCCATCCTCTGTAGAAGCAACCAATGCCCTTAACTTCAGAGCCATCCCTCCAGGCCCCTGATCTGCTTTCTAAATGTGTTTAAGGCAGAATAAATATACCTGTTTTGGAAGAAAATACCAAGTAGAGACATCAAGAGGAATCTCTTTCCCCATTTGGCCTTGTACCTTGCATCATCTAGCAAACTGAAACACAACCCAAGAGCCCTCATTCTTTCAGAATCTTCCTCAACTCTTGGACTCATTGAGCACATTCTCTTTTCATTTTTTTTTCTTTCATATCAAATGGTTTTCTTCATGCAAAAAAAAAATGCTGGATAGGTATAATAGTGATATTTTTGAAAGCTTAGTGTGGTTATTTTACATGCAATTAAAAAGACTTATAAAAACAATGACCAATAGTTCTTGCCCTGATTACCTTCACTAAAGCATGTAACAACTTGAAGGTAATCTTTAGGAAAGTTAACACACTGAAAATTACATGAATTTCTATCAAATTCTCAGGCTTAAAACAATGAAAAAAATTCTTTGACTTGGAATTTTAATTGCCTAAAATTTATATGAAAATAAAAGCACAAACTAAGCATGCCAAATCTGTGTCTGTGATCCTCGAGTAGCTTAAGCAGAATGACTGAGTCTCAGTTTTATGGTAGCCTGAACAATGTGCTCACTCCCAATATAACTTAATAAAAATATGAGGTTGTGCTTCAAAAACTAAACTAAGCAAACATGAAAATGCTCAAGGGACCTGTAGAGTAGAAGCAGAATGGAGATTAAGGGAGATAGTTAAGAGAAGTGTCTGAAAGTGCCTAAAATAAATGCTGGCATTCAAAAACAAAATTGTGATTACAATTCCCTAAAGAAAAATAAATGTCTACAAAATGTGATGAGTTCATTGAGTAAAACAGATTCTTTAAAAAAGAATTACAATTTTGGGTAAAATATTAAAATGTATTAATTTACAAAATTGTTTAAAATACATTTTGTGTCTGTATATGTCTTTGTGTGGTGAGTAGTGACATGAGTTGAAGTGCTCAGGAAGGCCAGACGTGGAGGTGTCCCTTGGAACATGAGGAGCAATTGTTTATGAGCCATAGATATGGTTCTGTTATGTGAACTCAGTCCTCTGAAAGAGTAGTATGTACTTCTTAATGCTGAGTTATCTCTCTAGCCCCAGAAGTTCTGTTTTACCTTGTGGTCATTAAAATTACCCTATTCTTGGAAACTACTTTCCCCATTTGTATTTATAAGCCACCATGGACATACATTAAATTTATGTATAAGATGATTTAATGACCTATATCCACACTACAATACACTAAAAAATAAGATTAAATTTATTGTCCACTTTTTGAAGCTTTGGAAGTGGACTAAATTCTTATTAGCGAAGTTTATCAGGTCAGAATGAAGTTCAGTGTTTTATTCTTTTTGGAAAGTGAAGGTAGTAGGATTTTCTATAGCTTCTTCTTTGTAAACAGCCATAGGTACTTGCCTAGGTTTGTATTACCAGGCATGAATTTATTCCAAAAGAATGATCTCAGGGACAACTAGGTAACTGCTGTTATAAATACCCCTGTTGCATCATTGGGGATTTCTTACCATGCTAGTCTTCGTTGTGGGTGTAGTGTTCATAGCTTGTTCTGACTACTGATTACTTTTCTTTCTTGGCACCTTAGAATCCTAAAGCTATTCTTAAGGAAAGAGGTTTCCAGGTTGGTTCCAGATCAATTCCTCCAAATTTTGTGACCAGAGCGTATGACATTTTCACCATTTGAATTTCACTTTCAAGTTGTGGGAAGATTATACACATAGATGTTTGCAGTTCTTTTCCATGACCAGAGAAGTCTTGTATTTTGGGAGGTAGTGACTACTACAAAGGCCCAGAAAATGCAGAGAACTACAACTGTGGAACAACTAGTCCTAACTGATATTTCTACCACACCATGTCTACAACTATGGCTCTGGGAACATTGTGGAAGAGAGTGAGGAATGATTGTAAGAGCAAAGATGAAAATGCATTTTATTAGATCATGCCTACTATCTATTTCGAGGCAATTGCTCCTATGAAATTTAAAATATATGCTCTCTCAATTAGAGTAATATCAACTCCAATGCAGATCAGGAAATTATCAGTCACTGGACCCTCTCTCCATTTACACCAGCAACATCACTAATAATAATTCAGTCCTGGATGAAAATTTCCCAAACAGCCAAGTATTAAATTTATTTTCAATTTCACCTTAGTTTATCACATCTTGGTTCATTTTAATGAAATATTCACATAATATAATAGTCTAATTACATCTATATCAGAACATAGTCACATTCAAGACTTAAAAAAGAAGGTTGCAAAATGAATGAGGAATATTTCTTCAAAAATATTAATTTTTAGGCAAAAATATTTTTAATTTTTGAATGTTTTTATAAGGTAAAATAATTTTAAAAACCACAAGAGATATAGACGTTGGATGTAATGCCCACCTATGATACTTCTCTTCAATATGTATAGAAAATATGCTTTGCATATACAAATTTTTCATCTACATCTGAAAACAGCCTATATGTTTAGTAAAAAGGACACTGTGAGCAGGACAAGATCATATTGTATCTGTCATTGCTCTTCATCTTCCTTCCCCCAACTCGATCTTTCTGATATCTCATCTTCTCTTCTCCCCTCCCCTATTCTCCTCTTCTTTTTCTACCTCCCTCCCCACCTTCCCCTATGATCCAAATTTGCTCAGGAGATCTTGTCTATTTTGCCTTCTCTGGGAGTCCATGCATGTCTCTCTTAGGGTCCTCCTTGTTTCCTAGCTTCTCTGTTGATTGTAGGCTGGTTATCCTTTGTTCTATGTCGAATATCCAGTTATGAGTGAGTATATACCATGTTTGTCTTTTTGTGTCTGGGTTACCTCACTCAGGATGGTTTCTTATAGTTCTATCCACTTGCCTGTGAATTTCAAGATTCCATTGTTTTTTTTTTTCTGAGTAATGCTCCATTACATAAATGTACTACATTTTCTTTAACCATTGTTCAGTTGAGAAGCATATAGGTTGCTTCCAGGTTCTAGCTATCACACACACACAAAATGTTGCTATGAACATAGTTGAACAGATGTAATTGTGGTATGAATATGCATCCTTTGGGTATATACCTAAGAGTGGAATACCTGGATCTTGAGGTAGACTGATTCCCATATTCCTGAGATTCTACCATAGTGATTTCCAAAGTGGCTATACAAGTTTGCATTCCTACCAGCAATGGAGGAGTATCTGTCTTTCTCCATATCCTCTCCAGAATAAACTGTCATTTTTGTTTATTTATTTTAGCAAGTTTAATGTGTTCTTATACTGTATTCTTCCTCTCTCTTCTCCCAGTAGGTGATGTGTCAAGACTCTGATGGAGGCAGAGGTTTACATTAAGTTACTTTGTCAAACATGCCTGTTTAGATTATTTTAAGTGAAGTTAGAATATAAACTTAAACTCTAAGCTAAAAATTTCAAGGGCTGGAGTGCTAGACAGAATAGAGAAGAAAGCTGGGCACAAACCTTCACTTTTTTTCTTGTTTTGATTATATATACAATGAAATTTGCAGTCACTGACTCCTACTGTCATGTTTTCCCCAGCAGTCATGAACTATAACAGTTTGAATTGAAAACTTTAAGGAATTGTTTGTCCTTTAACAAACAATGTAACTAATGCACTCTTTCTAAGATCCAGTTCAATACCTGCATGTTGATTTGTTGTAAAACCCTCAATGCTCAGAGGCTTAACAATGGTTTTTGGCCCTTCATAATATGTCTGAGTTAAAGATAATTTGTTCACACAGCCACTTCAAGATTTCTTGCTACTTCTAAATTCCAAGCTACATCAAATTAAAATGTCTTCAAAGATCATAAATATTTGAGAAAAGCCTGTGTTTGATTTTCAGCTAAGGGCTCTTCCTAAGGAAACTCAGTTCAAACATTTGAAGTTAAAATTTTGCTTTTACAAGTCTCTTAGGTTTTAAGAGGTCAATATAGTTTTAAGAAATATATTTGGCTTAAAAGGTAAATCTATTATTATATGTTTCTGAATATAGTCTTGCTATAATTGCTTATGAGACAGAAACACAGTTTTAGTTAACATATGAAAATGGAATACAATGCCAATATTATTCATAGTCATCATCACATGCAGCCTTTCTCTCTCACTGCAACACACATATAAGAATGTCTGAATAGGGTACAGTTAAATTATTGGTTATTCTCTTATACGTCATTGTTATGAGAAGGGAAATGCTGATGTGCTTTGAAACTGCTTATATTTCCAGACTCAGTTTCATGAATCTGGAGCACTTTCTTAGACAAGTTGTCCCCCACCCCCTTTTGTGCTGAGTACTTCTATCAGAGAGATCTGTGCAATGTTGGGAGTGGACTCAGCTTTAGGTTTGTTTATGTATTCCATCCCTCTGTGAGATTGGTATTGAAGGTTACAGGTTCTAACCGCAGAATTCTTTCAATAGTCCACTAATATCTGTGCTAATAGTCTCATGTGTAATGTGCTATTATGCTAATAGAATGGTAAGTACACTCCTGTCTTGTTCTTCCATCAGTGGCTTCCTGATAATGGCTTTCAACTGCCCTACATTTAGCCAACTCTGGTTTGATCCTCTTTTGCTAGCTAGTACATCTGTTGTAAGTTTCCACCGAGTTGGACATCTTATTGGCTTCCTTGTATCAAAGAATTTGGTGGTGGATTTGGAAATTATTTGTGTTTTTCTGTATTGCTCCAATTTTGACTATCTTTCCTGGGTTCACATCTCTACTAGAACAAACTAAAGGTATATGTGCCCTTACACAGGTGTGATCTCCAAACTAGGGATAAGATTTGTGATGAAACTTCTCACCTTTTGCCTTTGCCTTTTAGTGTCCTCAGGATCTGTCCATGTTGTGATTTTTAAACAAAAAGAAAACACACCAAGTTTGTGATATATTGATTATCTCTCCCTATCAAAGCAACACACTATATATGTTTCTCTTTTTGAATAACAATGGGCAAAAACACTAAAACATTGCTAAATAAGCTTATATAAAATTAGTAAGAAATAATAAAGACTAAAATATATTTCCTATAAGCTGTTATCTTTCCATAAATTTTAAATATTGAATTATATTACAAACTGTACTTTTGATACTGTAACAATATTATACGCAAAAAATTGTACTGGGCTCTCTCAGGGAATTCAAAACAGAGTGCATTAGGGTTAATTTCTTGTTGAGTAGTGTTTGAAGACTGTAATGAAAGTTCAGGAAGAGCAGGCACTATTTCTGTCATGTGGTTCTCAAAGGTAGATAAATGTTGCTTCTGAGTATAAAGGATGTTAATTTTATGATTTAATAAGGATTAAAATCAATTGAAAATTAACATGTCATGGAGAAAACATAATCTTACCAAATATATCTTAAATATTTTCATTACATTAATGTTAGTGTTTTCCCCACTTCTACTACTCTAATAGAAAATTAAATTCTTAATACCTAGTCATAGTAGCAACAGATACATTTTCACCCTAGTGGCTAGCAGGGTTAACATCCAACTGTATATCACAAACCTTTTGATTCTTGCTTATGAGCCTAGCTTTTAATGACTGAGTCATCACTTCTGCCCCAAACTTTCTGAATTTTAAAGAAGGTACAAGCCAGCATTGATGTGCTATAATACCAGGCTAATGAGTTGATAGCCACTAAGATGATTTGGTATGGATATCTCATTAAAATATACTTAATGTTTACATAAAAAACCATAGAAAAACTATATTTAAGGACTTAAAAATTCAAAGATGGGTAAGTAAACATTTTAAAGCACAAAATATTTACTCAACTGTATTCTTTGTTGTTGTTGTTGTTGTTAAGGGATCAGGGCTAATAGAACTTTAATTCTCTGGTAGTTTCAACTTATGACCTTGCACAATTTATTGGTTTTTTGAACATAAGATTACTGCCATATTAGTAATAAAATGTGCACATTAGTTATTTCAACTCTAGAAATTACAGCAACTACATTCTTAAGGTAATACTTTACTAAAGAGTGATGGGTCAAACTCCAATGATGCATCATTGAGTGTGGACTTCTGCACTTATTAGGTCTGTCTTCCATCTTGAATTATCTTTACTCTGATTATAGTGGTCCTAGGTTCCATAAACATACATAGTTCTGAGATCACATATTAAAACTTCAAATACCAGAGTCACTGGGAGTGATCTCTAAAGTAGTCACACTCCTTGTGTGTTCCCACTCAAAGATAAATACTTTTATAGATTTCTCATTAGTCACTTGGGTTTCCTTCAATTTAATTAGATAAATGGGCAATATTCAGCATTGGGTCTCAATAAACTACCTACTACTCCATTACCTCATAGTTTGCATATTGCTAATTCTTTCTTATGAGTCCTTCTTCCCATATCCTTTTCTATTGTTATAAATGATCATCTAGACATGCCAAACACTTGACTTTCAAAACTAGTTTTTGTCATTATTATTTTTGCATTTGAAATATTCTAGATATATCATTTAAAAATTTTAGAATGTCATGTCCAGGACTAAAAATCAAATAAGTGATAATGAGAATGACCATTTCACAAATATCAGGCATAGTACTGAATAATTGAGTTATGTTGTTATATTGAAACTTAAACTTTGGTTTAACCAGGACTAACACAGCATATATATGTTTGAAGCAATCAAGAGAAGTGGATAATGAACAAAAGAGTTCATGTCACCATTTTCAGCACTTATAGATTCTTCCTTGGAAAGCATGATTTTAAATGGTTAACTTGTGGGTAAAGGAAATCTACTTCATCAATATTTGAGATCATTATCAACAAGAGGCTCAGTAACTTCCAATTGCTGATTCAAGAAAAACATGCAAATTTAGGATACTACTGTAGTAAATGTTAGCATATACTTTCCATATTAGATATGAAATTGCTTAGTTATCGAAAGATCACGTTTTTAGAATTATTTCATCCAGTGAAGAAAAATACATCTCTTCTGTTCATCAACATATAAGAATCAGCAAGTAGCTTCAGAGTCTAAGATCATTAAGCATTAATAGCTAATCTCAAGATTTAAACATTTTCTCCTAATGAAAAATAAAATACAATTGAAATATAAGGAATGCTACAGGAGCAATTGTATTACTTTTACTTAATTCAGTTACAAATGTATAAACTAATCAATAAAAGACTGAGATGGTCTTATTTTTCTATTATTTTTTTAGACAAATGTATTTATTTATATGTCATGATTCCAGGCATACATTGTTATTTCACTGGTCAAATTAGCTTTCATTGGCTACTTGTGTTTCTGTATGACATGCAATCATCTTTTGAAAAACTCCTATGTTAGACACCTTTCCTCTTTCTTTAATACTTGTATGCAATATCTGCAAATATGTATGTGTTAGGAGTAAGATTTTTCCTGCCGCTAATCCCACCATGGTAACACTGCCATGCCAGCCCCAATTAACAAACAGAGACTCTGTATTTGATATGATTCTGTTGACCAGTTACTAGTTTCTTATTAGCCAGATCTGTCTTAATTATTAACCCATTTATATTAATCTAAGTATTTCCACGTGGTCTCATCTTAACTGAGAGAGGGAGCCGGCTGTTCTCCTTCTCCAGACTCCATGCTGACTCCTCCTTAATACTTCCTCAAATCCTCCTTATCTCCTAGTCCCACCTATCTTGCTTTCCCATTGGCCAGCAGTGCTTTATTCATTAACTAGTATGAGAAATATATTTACAGAATGACATCTCCCACTATCTCCTCTTTTCTGTCTAAATAAAAAGAAGGGTTTTAACCTTAACATAGCAAAATATATCACACAACAGTTATCAAATATGAATCACATTTAACAATATTTAGTCCGTTAACATTTAGTAAGATTTCAGAAAATATTCTATCATCTGTTTACTATAAGCATGTGGGTGCCTTTGGAGACTAGAAGAGGGAACCATATGCCCCAGTACTACTAGAGGAACAGACACTGTAAGCAGCTTGATGTGGTTGCTGTGAACTAACCCAGGATCCTCTGTAGGAGACACAAATACTATTAACCACTGAGTCAACTCTCCAGCCCTGGATAGTAAGTCTTCTGACCTCCTCTGTATGTTGGACAATCTGATGTCTTAAATACAAACCTGAAGTGAACTCACGTCTTGTATATCATGTAAGCTGCACCATTTCTAGGCTCCTTTCTTGCTTATTCTCCTAAACAAGGTAACTAGTTCAGTTCTAATTTCTTGGTGGATGGTTTTATTTCATTTCTACAAGGTCCTAAATAGGTATGGAATTACTGGTATATTAATGAGAAGAAATATGTGGTTTAAAAAGTGCAAACCTGTGGTCAAGGTCACCTTGGAAACACAAAGCTAGTTCAGATATTAGTACAGCAGCCATAATTTAAATGCTTTCCTGTTTTTTTTCTTTCTATCTCATTGTAGTATAGCAGTGTATGTTTGTCATTGACATTGCACAGTCCATTACTTATTCTAGGGTAACTGTTAGAGCAAAATATTACAACAAAATGATTTATGTTCTCTTTTAAAATTAACTCTATGTAAACAATCATTACAATTTGTTTTCACCTAGAGATCAAACTAAAGGTAAAAGATGAAAACAGCTTCAAACTTTGTCTCTTAAAGGTGATGTTTACTTTGCCTACATGAAATTCTAAATAAAACTTTAAATCATGCTTAGCTATGCTCAGAGCAAAAATATACCTTACCAACAAAATACAGCAAAATTAATTAATTAAGTTGTTTTTGTTTGTTTGTTTGTTTGTTTGTTTTTAAGAAAACGTGATCTGTCAGTGTCTGTGCCCCTGGAGTTATGTTCAGGAAGCAGTCTCCTATACCAATTTGTTCAAGGGTACCTCCTACTTTCTCTTCTAAGAGGTTCAATGTGGCTGGATTGATGTTGAGGTCTTTGATCCATTTGGACTTGAGTTTTGTGCATGGTGACAGACATGGGTCTATCTGCAGTCTTCTACACACCTTCATCCAATCGTTACAACACCATTTGTTGAGGATGCTGTCCTCACCCCATTGTATAATTTTAGCTGTTTTGTCGAAAATCAGGTGTTCATAGGTGTGTGGGTTAATATCAGGATTTTCAATTCGATTCCATTGGTCTACCTGTCTATTTTTATGCCAATACCAGGCTGTTTTCAGAACTAAAGCTCTGTAGTAGAGTTTAAAGTCAGGAATGGTGATGCCTCTTGAAGTTCTTTTATGGTATAGGGTTGTTTTGGCTATCCTGGGTCTTTTGTTTTTCCATATAAAGTTGATTATTATCCTTTCAAGGTCGGTGAAGAATTGTGGTGGGATTTTAATGGGGATTGCATTGAATCTGTAGATTGCTTTTGGCAAGATTGCCATTTTTACTATGTTTATCCTATTCAAGGGCATGGGAGATCTTTCCATTTTCTGGTATCTTCTTAATTTCTTCCTTTAGAGCCACAAAGTTCTTATTATATAGGTCTTTCACTTGTTTGGTAAGCGTTACACCAAGATACTTTATGTTGCTTGTAGCTATTGTAAAGGGTGATGTTTCTCTGATTTCTTTCTCTGCCTGTTTGTCATCTGAAAAAAGTAGGCCTACTGATTTTTTTTTTTTTTTGAGTTTATCTTGTATCCTGCTAGTTTGCTGAAGGTGTTTATCAGCTGTAGGAGTTCCCTGGTAGAGTTTATTGGGTCGCTTATGTAAACTATCATATCATCTGCAAATAGAGACAGTTTGACTTCTTCCTTTCCAATTTGGATCCCCTTGATCTCCTTTTGTTGTCTTATAGCATTAGCTAGAACTTCTAGTACGATATAGAAGAGATATGGAGAGAGAGGTTCTGCAGGGGATTCTTTGCTTTGGTGGAAGTTCCAGGCAGGTTTTGGTGTTCCCAGCAATGTTGGAGCTGTAACTGGTGGTGCTCCCAGGCAGAGCTGCCCTGGGACATGTGAAAGCTTAATCCATTCACCCAGAATAAAGTGCCTGCTGAGCTGATCAATTCCAGCTTGTTTACAGTTACTAATAATAGCAATTATCTGCTACCTGTTTTCTATTGAATACAAGTTAATTGCTACCACAGGAAATTGTATTGTTAATATTTTTATAATATTTGATTCAGTTTCTTAATGTATACATGATAATGTGATCATTGCGTCATTTTGAAAAATGTGGAATTCTACAGCAAGTGTTAACATTTTTATTAATGATACCCATTATATAGTTCATTTTCATGGAGTCACTAATGAAAAATTTTAGTCTTTGAGAAACTAGATTTATCTGTTCTAACATTTAAATTTACTTAGTTTTATTTATACCTTTTATTGATAAATTTGCAGACAGTGTTTTGCAATTTTCAAGAACAATTTCTTAAAAATAATTCAAGGGAAATAATAATGAATTGAGTAAATTGAAATAAAGAATTTAAAAGAGAAGTATTATATTTAACATAGACTTAAATTTCTTTTCCTACAGTCAGTGGCAATAATTTTATTTGGCTCGAGTGATTAAGAATAGAATAGTTTGTTTTCTTAAACATTAGTTGCCTAAGTCTATAACATTTCACAGAACTTCAAGCACAGTGGTTCATAAGTGTTCTGAATTCAAAATAGATCATATAATGTTCATTAATGCATTCAATACAAATTTTACTTCTTAAGCCTACAGACATGAGAAATTTCATTTCATTTTTTTTTCTTTTCTTCCAGCTTACTAAGCTGCTCTGAATGCTGTATAAAAATGTGGTGCCACCCTGAGAAGCACAAGTGTCTCTGTCCCGTTGATAAGTCTTGAAGCAGAAATAATCTACCTTACTCCTTTTCTGAAGAGTCATTTCAGTATATTACATAGGATATTTTCTGAACTATTCAAAGCCTGGAATAAATCAAAATAATATGAGACAAGAATGAATTATACATAGCAATGTAGTTATCCACACAGTTTTCATGAAAGTTGTCAATGTGAACTTCTCTGTAGATTGTGAAGTAGCTCTCAAGCCTAAAGGGATTTTCCTCAAGGAAAATATGTCAGAAGCTCTCGTGTACAAAGTTTAGCATCGATTTGAAAAATCTCATGAAGTGTCAAACTTACAGATTTTGTTTCAAGGAATGAATCAATTTTGTCAGGTTTTCTTCAACCTGTCATTTTTTTTTACACTATCATAAATATATGATTGACAAAATATACGTACACAGACATAGACATAATATATTTTTAAACTGTGTTTGAGGCAGAAATTTTTTATAATTTTATTTAGTTATAAAAATACATTGATTTTTAAACTATACAAAACAGCACTTTTATTTCTTAATCTTAAGAAAGTTACTGCATACAATGTGATTATTAATTAGCAGCTTACCTAATCTCTTCTCCAACTTCCTAAGATTATAAATGGCTAGAAATTCAAAATTGTAGTAATTTTGTTCATAAAATTTGATTTCAGATGATGATTTTAATTTCTAAGAATTGTTCTAAGAAAAGTTTTTAAAAGATAAAACTCTTTTGTGTGAAAATGGCTAAATTCTTAAGGTTCTTCAATATTATAGAGCTATTCCCTAAAGTTTTGCAAATAAAGATGATGAGGGCTTTCCCTGGTGGTCACTTTGGACTCTGCTCCTCACCATTAACTATCTCTTTCACAATAATGTAGATATACATCTATTGAGAATTCATCACTGAACCTTGCTTTTGTACTTTTTTTTTTTTTTTTTTTTTTTTTTTTTTTTTTTTCCTTGCTTTTATAGTAAGGCAGAATGTAGGGAATTTAACTGAGATTGCATGATTTGTCATGTTTCAAGATTAAATGAATGTATTATACTTGAAATTTTCTCTTTTCCACAGATTTACTGTTTGTGATACTATTTGTATAAAGACAACCAATGTTCAAGAATGACATAAAAGTGTGAAAAGAGTGCTTTTTTTTTTTTTGGCTATGCTGTGTTGTTGTACCTAGCTACAAAAAAAAAAAAAAAAAAAAAAAAAAAAAAAAACTGGCAGCAAATCAAACCAAAGCAGAAGGGAAATGTACTAATTGCTTCTAATAAGTTAGTACTATATTATATTTCTTTTTATGTTGCTGTAAAAAATGTTCAAACCAAATGTGCAACTTGATATAAATATAATATAATGTCTTTGCTATTTTATTCAGTCATGAAAAAAGTGATAACACTTTCATTTATCGGAAACATTATTCATAATATTATTGTTAGTCAATGTCAATCTAGTCTCAATATGAATGACATGAAGAAATAATAACAGAATGATATCTACAAAAAGACATTATTGTGTGTTATTCTAAGTTTTGGACTGAAATCATCCTTAACCCATCTTCTTCGTAATATTTTAAAATGTGTAAAAATTTCAGAAAAATAAAACGTTTTAGTTCTGAGCCAGATAGTATCTCAACATGGAGATTGGTGTTAGATACACAATTCTAGCCTAGCCATGGAGGTACTTCTAATTGCTAGCTATTGAAGATTATTATATTACCAGGTAAAAACTACATTACATCATTCATATGCAGGTTTTAGCCACATTAGATGGTGAAGATATTCCTTAAGTAATATACTCTACTTTCAGATATTGAAGGATGAATTGTAAAATTATTCCAAAGAGGATATAGTCACAGATACAATACAACCTGCTGTGGATCAGTAATTAACAAATTTACAGAGTGTGTAATATTTTACTTCCAGGTTAAGAAGTTTAAAAATAAAGTATTAGTTCATTGAAGTTCAAAGTACACAAATACCAATTGGTATCTAAAAATCACTAACTTATTTGTGTGTTAGGGTAATTTTGGGAATATTTGGGAAAAGAAGGTGAATATGTTTAAAATATATTTTAAGAAACTGTGGATTAATTAATGAAAATTTCAAAAGAAATAATGTTCTAGGATGGACAGAAAAGGAGTTATTAAAACCTGGACTCACAACAAAATTGTCAAGAATGATTTTATTGTTCATCAGCAATATCAAATTAAAATTTATTCATCAAATTTTATGTAAAATTTTATCCTTTTACAATCCAGTATGTGAATGATTTCAGAGCCCTCAAGATCTGATCATCACCCAGTGATGAATATTTTAGTTGGAAACAAAACTTGAGGACAACATTTTGGAAGCAATAATTTCAATGTTCCTTCCTCATTATGGAAGAGGAAATGGAAATCCTGCAATAGATAAGCATGGTAGGAGAGTACAAGGTAACAGTTTTGTGGATATAAAAGTGTAATTGCACAAATGCAATCACAGCAACCATGGTAGCACACCCAAGAACTATGCAAGCTCAAGTTATCTCAAATTCTCAGCATGGATAAAGAAGTAGTCATGAATTTATACCCATAATTCAAGAGTTTTGGCTTAATAAGTATCAGAAAATGGAGAATTAGCTTTTAAAGGGTGTAGCTTCTTAAAGGTATGACAAGTGCCAGTGAAGTCCACAACAAATGAAATATAACTCAATGCATTTAAAATCAAATGAGTACTGAAGTTCAGAGATGATGAAATTGGAGTGATTCTGGCATGATGCTGGGGAGGGGTGTATTAATTAAATGAAAAAATATTGAAAATAATGCTTGAATGGGAAGAGTTTAAAATCATATTTATATAATTGCTGAATTTTTAACAACTGGAAAAATATTGTAAATGATAAAAGCCTGGTATCATATTAGTAGAAGATGTCATTACCTATTTGAAAATTTCAAACATTCAAAAGGAAAAAATAATATATATATTTTAAAGGATGAATAACTGCTATATAGAATTTTTTAAAAACCAGAAATTAATTTCAAAAGATCATTAGCTTAGAATTTATCAAAAAATCTTAAGACACAGCTACAGAATTTTCCTTTCTTCACTATTATATTCCCTTAAGACATTTTCACAATTTTCTGAAAAAAAATTATCTTAAAAATTACTCATTCATATATGGGTAGCAAAGGATTACCAGCCTACAATTCACACCATCAGAGATGCCAGAAAGGAAGGAGGACTCTACGAGAAGACATACATGGTCCCCCAGAGAATGGGAAAGGTAAAGATCTCTTGAGCAAATTAGGAGCACGGGGGGATGGAAGAGAGGATTAAGAGACAGATATGGGGAAAAGAGGAGGGGAGAGGAGGGCATAAGGCAGCAGGAAGATTGAGTCAGGGGAAAGTATAAGGGAGCTTAAAAGGAAGTACCATAATAGAGGGAGACATTATAGGTCTAAAGTGAAATCTGGCACGAAGAAAATGTGCAGAAACATACAAGGATGACCCCAAATAACGATCTAAGCAATAGTGGAGATGCTATCTTAAATGTCCTTCTCTGATAATGAAATAGATGACTACTTTATATGCCACCCGAGAGCCTTCATCCAGTAGCTTATGGAAGCAGAAGCAGATACCCGCAGCTAAACACTGAGCTAATCTCCAGGAATCCAGTTGCAAAGAGGGAAAAGTGATGAGCAAATGGGTCAATACCAGGCAGGAAAAACTCACAGAAACGCTGACCTGTACAAGGAGATGCTCGTGGACCCTAGATTGATAGCTGAGAAACCAGCATAAGACCAACCCAGACCCCCTGAATGTGTTTGTCAGTAAGGAGGACTGGGTATGGGTTTCTGGTAGTGGATCAATATTTATCCATAGAATGCAAATGGATTTTGGGAGCCCATTTTACATAGAGGGATCCTTCCTCAGCCTAGACTCATGGGAAAAGGCTTAGGCCCTGTTCCAAATAATGTGACAGTAGCAGATTTTGAAGATCCCCCCATGAGAGGGAGAGGGAAGCTAGGCAGTGGGGGTACAAACCTACAATCCCAACAATAGATAGGAACATAAGGCTGGTGGAGACAGGAATGCAGTGTATTCCTTGTTCAGTCACTCTCAGGACAGGATGGTCCTGGCTTTGGTAGGGGTAAAAACTTTCTAGTGACTGGCTGCTTTGCTTTTGTGATCTTTAGCTTGAACCTAAATATTTGTCTCTTAATTTTTATTAGTTATGTTACAAATTTACATGTTAGACTGTGCTACACAGCAAGCAAATCTTCAATCCCCTATATGTATAGCTATATGACAGTAGACTACTCTACTCCAAATAATCCTTATGAAGTAGTTTAGAAGTCAGATACATCATAAATCATAACATGGTGCTTTTCAATGAGGGCAATATCTCTTTTTGTGATAAACTCGGTAGAGAGTTCTTGTGCCTGAAGGATAGCTCTTCCTGACTTCCTGTATAAAATATTTTCCCCCATAGAGCAAATCTATAAGGCAACATTTATTATGTTTACAACACTCTTTCCATATCTAAGAGTGTATAATCATGGTTTCCAAAAAAGATGGATTTATGCTTTCTAAGCCCATAGGACACCAGTGCCTTTATTCTAAAACTGGGGAGATATAAAGCTTATTTCTTGGCACAGCTGTCTTTAGGACAGACACTGATCATTTCCGTTAGGAAGCATTTGTGGCAGTGGTCATTTATTATTAAGAAACTGAAATATAGAGATCACCCATGTTGTGCTCAGTCAACTTTGCACATAAATTTAAGGTGCTGGATTGATCCAGTGATTAGTGTAAAGCTGGTTTAATTAAAGCACAACACAGGTAGGGACAGAATTAATACTCAATTCACTTACACAAAGAAGCTAATTAAAACACTATTGCCTAAAACATCAATATGATCTTGTGTAGATATGATGCATGGAAGAATAACAGCCAAGGGAATGTGTACACAGGTAATTTCATGATGCTGTGAAAGTTGTAGTAGCAACCATATTCAGTTCTATGTCCTTGATTATAATCACTGCCCAAGTTTTCTTCATTGCAGTAAGCATCAGTTTTCAGAAGCTTTAATTTTTATACATGCATGCAAGTATTATTTCAAATTATTTAGAGCTCTGATTTTCACTTTGCTATTACAAGAGCATAAAGAACATAATTTGCTAGAATGTAAAATGGGTTATCATATATAGTAGGCTAGGACTATGGTTTTCATGAGTAGTCAAATTGGTTGTGATATATACAGTCAGTCATTTGGGTAGTTTTGCATGTTAAATGACCAACTCTAAGCATATTTAAACAATAATGAGACGATGAATTGTCCTTGTTGGTAATGCCCAATGTCTGTAGACAAACATAGTTAAAGTGTGTAGGCATAGTATACATTTTTGTGAGAGAAAACATACAGTACAGGCTTGCTTCTTCTTTTATGTATTGCTCACCACTTATTTTTGCAATGTTATTTCAGAATTTATTTTTGTTTACTTAAGTGTAATTTTTCAGAGTCATGGCTTTCATGAATTCCTTGAATTATGAAACTATGATGCAATCCAAGAGTGATCTTGCAGACTTCCACTAATCAAACTGCTAAAAGTAGTTTCTTTTAGTCTTGACATAATAATGTAATCATATCATTTTGCCCTTTATTTTTTCCCTCCAAACCCTCACATATACCTCTCCTTTTTCTTATTCAAATTCACAGCAGCTTTTTCATTAGTTGCTGTTACCCATATATTCATGTTGTGTATACATATATTGCATATGCATGTATGTACATGTATAAGTACATACATTCCTAAGTATATAAGTATAATTTCACCCTTACAATGTTACTTGAGTTTGAGTTTTAAGCCTAAAAATTAGATTTGGATAACCATTGTTGTGCTCTTTTCTGGAGAAACTATTTCTCCAACTGTCAATATTCCCAAATTATCTTTTCTTCTCTGTGTAGAATTGTAGTCTCAGGATTTTTCCCCATTCACATGAGCATGCCCATTGACGTTGTACTTATTCAATTTATATATAGGGATTCATATTGGTGACACCTTATGCGTATAGCTTCTGATATTATTAGGAGACACAATTACACAATGTCTATTGCTCTTTCTTTTACAATTTATTGCCCCTCCTCCACAATCATCATAAATCTGAAGACTGGCAATTGCATTGTAGCTATATCCCTTGGGGGACTGGGCATTTTGATTTGTTATAATTTTTGTTCAATGGCTTCTGTGTTTTGCAAAGAGACATTTCTTAAATGAAGTAGAGGCACTACACTTATTTATGAGTAATGGGACAAATGTTTAGAATGTCATGACCAACAAACATAGTAAGAAAGAAATCATAGGCACCCTCCCATTTACAATAGCCTCAAAGAATATAATGTATGTAGCAATGTGTCTAATAAAGGAAGTGAAGCATATTTATGTGAATATTTTAAAAATCTGAAAGAAGTGATAGAGAAAAGAGAAAATGTAATGACAGCCCATGTTCATGGAATTATTTTAATTGTGAAAATGACTAGTTAAACAAAAGCTATTTACTAAATCAATGAAATCATAATCAGAATCCCCATCTCATTTTTCACAAACTAGAGATTTTTTTAAATGAAGCAGTTTAAAGATAAAAGCTATACTGACAACTGTCACTGTGCAATTATTTTTATTATGTTTTGCTAAAAGTCATAAGTAGATACAATTCCACTCATCTCCTTATGGCATAATGATGATAACTAAGAAGATTTAAATTCTAAGTTCTTACTCTCACATTTCCAATTTGAAAAGAATATGAGAAACAAATCAATACGAAAGACCTCCTAAACTGAGACATTTAGTCTGGGAAAACCACAACTCTACATGACGTGGGTACTGTCCAGCACAATAGAATGATCACATGTATCTTGCTGTTCCTTTCTGCCACCAAAAATATCTAGGTCACAGATATTAAAATTTTCTTTCAGTTATACTAAGTATTTTTTCCAGAAACCCGAAGTTCTTGGGGGAAATTAAATTGAATACTCTCTTCACATATACAGTGATAAAAATCACATGAAGTACTAGGTACAATTCAACCTGTTTTAAATGCAAATATCCAGGGAAATATGTGGATATTCTTTCCAATGAAAATAAATCTGCATTTGTATCTTTCAATTAGTGTGGTAATACCTACATTCTGTAGAAGCAGACTTTCCATGAGTTTAATCATTCTCACAATATGTCTATAGCTAAATCTTCCCTTTTTTGTAATCAGTGCTATGTGAAATATTTGTTTTATAAAGAAGATACTTAGCACAGACTTCAAGTAATATGAAAATATGAAGCTCATAAAGGAATCTTATGATTTGGTTTAGCAACAATGTGTAAAACAATGTTATGGGCAGCACAACAATTAAAATGTGTCTTGCATACTCTATCCCTTTAGATACATCACTATAATTCATTAATTTCACTCAAGAATCATTACAAACATACCTAGAAGAATAATGTAATTACTAAATTATTGAATGCATGATATGAACTAATTATGGTAGAGTCTATTAAACTCATAAAGGATATTTTGTCTGAAGTTATATTAATAATAGCCAGACATTTATCAATCAATTATTAAACAAGACTCTTTAAATTGCCTTGTATAAATATATTGTATAGCTAAGCAGTTCAATTTGTTAGCAAAGGCCTCACTGAAAAACACCAATTTAATTTCAGTTTGAAATATGGTGAGCACATAAGGGTGGTATGTCATTATATGATAAATGCACCTATAACTGACACGCACATTTTTTTTCTGGAGTCAGTGACAATTAGTGATTAGTTTAATTTTTAACATTAATGTTTAAGTTAATTTAATCTGAAGTATTCTATTTCTTTTTGCACTGTATAGTTAACTTGATTAAACAACTGAAGGGTTTGATAGCCATTAATGAACTCTGATTTTTGTAAATTCAGCCATAATTTAAACCTCTGCAAAGTTATACCGTATTGTCAAAGGAAATTATTTCTGATTGCTCTGTTGAACAACGCCTAATTTATAAAACTGAATATTTCTAAAGTGATTTTCTTATTAGGATATGTAAGATTCTGAAGTCTTATGAAAAATTGCTTGGAATAAAAATGATTATAACAGGCTTGCAGAGTTACAGCCATGGCTGTCTGTGTTGAGGGCACCCCTAGGAAAGAACACATTCTCTGCCTGTTTGACGTGGACGGGATCCTCAAGACAGTTCACCAGAAAATTGACCCTGAGGTATCAACCTTCCTGCAGAAGCTTTGAAATAGTGTGCAGATTGTTGTGGTGGGTGGCTCTGACTACTCAAAGATCTTTGAGCAGGTGAGTGATGGGGATGAAGTCATTGAGACATTTGCTTATGTGTTTGCCGAGAATGGGAAAGTGCAGTATAAGCATGGATGGCTCTGCTCAGATTGCCAAAGAAGCATAGAGTTCTGGAATGGCACGCTGAACATCCCGCCCATTGGCCGCAGCTGCACCTTGGAGGATAGGATCTAGTTCTTTAACCTGGTCAAGAAGGAGAAGAATCGGGAGAAGTTTGTGGAAGCACTGAAGACAGAGTTTGCTGGAAAGGGGCTACAGTTCAACAGAGGGGTGATAATGAGCTGCCAATGTCTTCCCCGAGGGCTAGGATAATTGTACTGCCTCGACAATCTGGATGAGGACAGCATCGACATCATCCACTTATTTGGCAATGAGAACAGCCCTGGTGGGAATGACTTTGAGATCTATGCAGACCCCGACTATTAGCCATACTGTGGTCTCCCCCCTCCCCAGGATACTGTGCAATGATGTCGAGAACCTTTCTTCCCAGAGACAGCACATGAGGCATGATGGTGACCACAGCTAAGCATTGGGACCTTCAAAGAGCTCTTGTCAGGCTTAAAGAGAGAACCATGGGGTGCCAAGTTTCCCATTCCTCTGAACCTGCATAGAGTATCATGTGGAGCACCACAAGGTCTACCCACACAGGACTAGAGTTTGTGACAACTGTCCCTAGCCAGATGGCTCCCAAAAAGACTTATTCCTGCACTCCACTGATGGCCCCTGGTTTCTGATGCTGCTGATCTTTGGGACAGACCTTCTTTTAATCCCTGCAACCAGGAGGCAGAGGCAGGTGGATCTCTGTAAGTTTGAGGCCAGCCTGGTCTACAAATCTACATAGAGAAACCCTGTCCCGAAAGACTTACAAAAAATAGGTTTCACTCCAGAGGGAACATGTGAGTTATGGTATGGAACCTGCTGGCCACAACTGACAAAGGGAAGAGTGTCAGAGAAGGGACACTACTCAAAGGACTGTCACAGATTATAGTTCTCAAGACAAGGTGCTTTTTAAAAAATGATTAAAACAAAATAAAATTTAGAAGTTTTTAGTCTTAAGGGGAAAAAGACAGCATTGCTCTTTTTTTTTTTTTTTTTTTTTTTTCTGGAAGATGCATACTGTCTAAGTAATTCTGGAATGTTTTCCTAGTTGAAAGACACAATATCAAGACTATTACTAATAAGAGGAGCACATAGAGAAAATATATGGGAAGGTTGTGGAAGAGTGACATTCTCTAAAGAGTGGGATATTGATTTTTCAGCCCACCTGAGCAGATTCAGCAGCTGGACCTAGGATCTGAGGGTCTGAAAGAATGGTGGCAAACTACAGACTAATGCTGTAGACAACCTTACTTCAATTACAAAATACTTTTACACATGAACGAAACATGAAAGAAAAGGAAGGCTACTTGAGTTCAGAAAAAAAAGTGATGACAAATACCTGATCTGAAAATCATGTAAATAAACATCAATATCAACATACTAAGCATGAAAGCAAAGCAGAAGGCCATATCAAGATATATAGCAATGTTCTGACATCCAGCAAGAATGAACATGTCTTATGAGTTGAATGTACTTATTTGTCACAGAAGGCAAGAAATCACATCCAAGAACAATCCAGGTAATGAAATGTACGTGAGGTAAAAGGCCCTCTCATAGTTCCCTAAAATATTGTTCACCATGGATCATTCTTTTGGCCATGTATCAACAGTGCAATAACACAAAAGTCATGGAAATGCAAACTTTAAAATGACTATTTATAGAACATTAACTTTGAAAATGAAAAAGAATAAGAAAAGGTGTTCTTCTATAATGGTTTCCAAGCTGTCAGTCTAGGGTCCATGAGCACCCTAATTTTGAAGTCAACCTGGCCCCCTAAATGTGAGTATCAATTAGGAGGCTTTGGCAGCCTATGGTAATTGAACAGCACTTTTACCTAGTGTAGGGATCGACATTGGGAGCCCATTCCTCATGGAGGAATACTCTCTTAGCCTAGACACACAGGGGAGGGCCTAGATCCTGCATCAAATGAAATGACAGACTTTGATGATCCCCTATATGAAGGCCTCGCCATTTCTATGGAGCTGAGGAGGAATGGGATGGTTGTTGGTGGAGGGGATGGGATAATGGGAGGGAAAGGGAACTGGGATTGATATATAAAATAAGATTGCTTCTAATTTAAATAAAAAAGGAAAAATTTGTAACAAAAAAAGAAAAGGTGTTCTTTACTTAAAATTAAATATCCCAGGAGTTAATTCTCCTGCAGTATTTGAGTAAGAAATAAAATTCAATCCCACACCCTACCTAACTGTAAGGAAGCTAGTAGTCTGCCTCTTATGCTGGCATAGACATAGACAAGGAATTCACAAAGTCAGACGTATAAACCAAAAAGCCAGCACTGATTTTAGGTTACCCTTCCTCAATGAATAAGATAGAGAACATTCAAGAAAGACTCTATGTAAGAACCATGTGCCTTCTCAAGCATGTGTACACATGTGCACTCACATATGTATGATTACATAACACACACAAATCTTCATCATCCTCATCAACAACAAACTGATTCAAATAAGAAAGCAAAGCAATCCAGAAAACATGGAAAAGAAATAAAACAAAAACAGTCATTGATAACCAATACAGATAACATAGGCAAAAACGGTTCCTATTTATTTTCAGATGTTTGTGCACTATAAACCCTACTTTTTAATTTAGTTTGTCTAAATCCATTCTCTTTCCAGAAGTTATATATATATATATATATATATATATATATATGTATGTATGTATGTATGTATGTATATATTCAACTGTACAATGGAATTAACATAATTTGATGGAAATATAGAAATCATAAGGAGTGTTGATGTGACAAATTTATCAACGTTCTACCTTTCTACATTTCAAAGCACTGATGATTCATTACAATCAAGGAACATCTTTTCTACAAAGAAACCACAAAACAGTTTTCTTCAAAATGCTTCTTTCTATGCATTTCCAAAAACCAAGACTCTTGATGCTGTCTCCTAACATGAAACACCTTTGTTCATTGCTGTTATCTGTCCTTCACTGACTCATAATAATTATTTATTTTACCTTCAATGCTTCTTCAGAGATTGCTATCTGGGTGATGTGTATCAATTTCAGATTGCCTAACATCATAGCTGTCACTTGTCATCATTGATAGCAATTCAACTCAAAGTGGGAAATCATTACAAGTGCCACTCCCATATCAAAATCTAGCCATATTCTCAGAGGAATAAGGCATTCAAAGAAATTAGCAGAGACCTGGAACACAGATCTCTGCATGATTTGAGTCCAAAGATTTACTTGGCAAACTCGGTTTTAGACTTAATTTTGTGAACAATTTTTTTTTCAATCTCAGAAGAGACAATTCCAATGCTGTAGCAGTCAGCAAATAGTATTTGTAGTATAGAAAATTTTTCTGTCTTTCTCAAAAATAATTACCTGAAAAGTTCTTATTTCTGGTTTACTTAAAACACTCTCATTTTGAGCTGAGATTTATTCATGAAACATGTTCTTAATTAAAGTTAATTAAGTGGTAGCAGTCTGAAAAGACACACATCTAGGAATGGCTACTTTTAATAGTAATAATATAGTGATCCTGTCATATATATGACTGTAATTGATGAACTACTATTGATGTTAATGGTATGGCTGCCAGGGGCCACCATCATTTTATTCAGACCTATGACCACGTAGTGTGTCTTTACATAATCTCTATTTATGAGGCAAAAATACTTCTCCAGACTGCACTAAATCAACATTTATAACACCATAGTGTAATGTATTAAATGAGTGTCTAGAAGTACTAGAGTGTTTATTTTTATCACCAAGTTTATCAGACTACTGAAGATTATTATATTACCTGGGATAAACCACTTTATATCATTCACATGAAGGTTGTAGTCCCATGTAGATGGTGAAGTCACCCCTTCTAAATATTATGATATATATGATATATCTATATATATATATGATATCTAAATATATGATATATATGATATATATATATGATATATATGATATATATATATATATATATATATATATATATATATATATCAAAGGATGAATTGCAAAATTTTCCAAAGGGTATATAGTCTCAGAGAGACTACAACCTGCTATGGTCAGTAACTAACAATTTTATAGAGTATGTAATTTTTTCCCTCCATTTTAAGAAGTTTAAAGTTTAAGTCCATTGAAGCTCAAAGTATAAAAATACTAATTGGGTTGTAAAAAGCAGTAACTTATTTCACAACTTTCTGAAGTATAGAAAGTCAAGAATAAGTATCAGTTTCCGGTGACTGATACCTGCAGCTTCATAGATATGTGTCTTTTGAATACTGCCTTGTGTGGTTGAGAACAATATTCCAATTGCCTCATCTTCTAATACTATTCATTGGGCTTTTGTTTTCAGCATATGATTTATTGGAATACAGAATAATGTAGAACATTCACTCATAAAGCTTGTAGTCATAAATAATATTTTTAAGAGCTGGAAAGATGTCTCCAAGGTTAAGAAAGTGTAGTTTAAAGGTTTTCAATGTCTAAAACATAAATTTATATGCCAATTCTTCTAAGATTTCTTTTTTTCTCTTGCTTATGAAATAAGTATGCATTATTGTTCTTGAGGAATACGCACACACACACACACACACACACACATACACACACACACACATACACACACACACACATACACACACACACACACACACACACACACACACATATATATATATATATATGTGTGTGTGTGTGTGTGTGTGTTACAAGTAGGTTTTCCCACTGGTCTGGTCCAACTGTCACGCCAGCCCCAATTCACACACAGAGACTCTGTATTTGATACAATGACATTGGCCAGGTACTAGTTTCTTATTAGTTAGCTCTATCTTAATTATTAACCATTTCTACTAATCTAAATATTTCCACATGGTCTTATCTTACCAGAGAGCTGGCTGGTGAACTGCTCTCTCCAGACACTCCATCTTGACACCTTCTTACTACTTCTTCTTTCTTCCTTGTCTCCTAGTTCTGCCTATCTTGCTTTCCTATTGGCCAACAGTGCTTTATTCATTAACTAGTATGAGAAACATATTTAAAGAATGATATTTCCCATCAAGAAATCTTTCCTAATTTGTGTTTTTGTTACTTATAAGAAAAGGATAGTGAAATGTTCTTATTTTTGTTTTTCTTAATGCAATGTAGTATATTTTTTCTAGAAATGACAGTTTCTATAAAGTAGGATCTTGCAAGATGTTAAAGAAACTTCAAATATGTTCTAAAATGTAGTTTTAAATCATGGGAAAAATAAATTTGCCTTAAGCTTCAAATGAACATATAATGTATGAATATATATAACACACATATATGAATGTAAAAATGCACACACATGGATATGTAACACATCATGTGTAGATATTTACACATACATATATGAACATGGGAATATGTGCTATATACTTATATTTGTATAACCACATAAAATTTAATCTTGGTTTTTAAGTTTCTCATAGAATATTTCCTCAGTGTGCATGAATTTTGAGCAGGCAATACATTTTTAAAATTAAATTGGTATTACTAACATTGCATTTGATAATATAGTTTTTCTTCTATTATATGTAAATAGTAGTCCATAAGCACATGTACACCTGTACAATATTAATACCTCAAAATTTAAGTTTTGATACATTTGGTGTGTGTGGGGATGGGTGTGTAAAGTTTTTAAGAGTGACATGTTGGAAAGGTAAATTTTAATAGTGCTACAATAGTTATAATCAAATATGTATTCATAATAAACTTCTATACTTATGGGGAATTATTTTCAATAATTGAATACATGTTTATGTACTATGATTATATTGCAGAATCAATTAAATAGCTCTATGAGTCCATGTGAAATATGCTATTTCAAGTTACTTTACCCTTGACATCTCTTACTGTCTTCGACAAAATTCACATTCATTTGACACAATTCATGTTTTAATTTCATATTATTTATGGTCCAAAAGCCCATAACTTTTTCAATGACAAATAATATTTTTTATGCTAGCATAACATGTAAACTAGTGATCAAAATCTTTGTGTGTATAATAGTGGAATTGCATAATTGTATGGGTATATATTGTCCTTTTATTTTTTTATAAAGTGAAACACAATCACTTGAATACTAGTAGAAATATTTTAATTGAAGTATCCAATTAATTTTTCAAAAGGCCAATACAATTGATATATGCAAAAGCTCTGAAGCAGTTTTCAACATTAAGGAAGTAGCAAGAGTCAATCTAAAGTGACTCATTGAATATATTTGCAAATTGCAATAATTCATAAGCAGCTTGTATTTCATCACTGCTAATTTTTCGACATAGACATATGAAATTTGCATATATATTATAAACTGAGACATGACTATGATATAATATTAAAATATCTTATAACTAATAGTATATTTCTAGAGTACATTATCAAGTCTGAAATACTGTTTCACTTTCTATTCATCAGCTGATATTCAGTTTGATGCCTATTAGCAATTTACTTGAGGAAATTAATGTTTTTCTCCACATTCTAGAACACAAAATTTTCAACTAGCGCAAAGTGCATCTTTCTTCTATTTTTAGTGTGAAAATAACAATTTTCATTTCTACATAATCTAAAGTTACTTAATATATATTATTTTCCATAGATTGCATAGATGGAATATGAATAGTATAACTAACAAAAATATAGAAAAAAAACATTCATATACACCTTAAGTTTCCTGTGTCTTTTCATTATACTTCTCCATGAAAGACTATAATGGGGACTGACTTGATTCTGTTAAAAAACTGTCAGTATCTTAATAGGTGATTGAAAGTATCTTATGAGAAACAATCATATAAAAGTAGATTGAATTCCTTTCTCTGCCTAATATGTGCAAACTTTAAAGCTCTGAGAAAAACTTTAGTATTTTTTATTTCTGATTGCATTTTAGATGGCACTGGGTTATATTAAGGTACTTAAAGACAAAACTAGTAGATCATATTAGAAAAGCATTCCCGAAAGTTTTAGGGAACCTTAAGCTTAAAAGCAAAACTGACTATAAAATAAAGGAGTTTTGGAACTGTATTTCTCTTTCATGAGAATAATTATTCCATTAGTAACAACTACTTTACTGTTTTTCATGGGTTTAATTTCATTATATATTATTATTGATTAATGTTCTACATGGCTCTTCTTTTTTATTGTACTATTCTCTGCTTTTTTTTTTTTTCTTTTATATTTTAAAATTACTACTAAGTTCAGGATATGCCCTAACCTCTTTGGACTTGTCTAATAGTGACTATGTGTTTCACTTGCTCTGTTCTTCTGGAGTATAGAAGAATGGAATAATTAACAATAATTAGTTCTTGAGTGTTTTCCTCTGTGTGCATGTGTTTGTGTGTGTGTGTGTATGTGTTTGTGTTCCCGTAAATATAATTGAGCAAATATTTACATATTTACATTTATATTTGTCTACACATTTTCTAAAAACATCTTTTCTACATATTTTAATTTTGAATCAATAGAGTCAATATTTCTAAATTCTGTCACATAAAGAATATCATATTTGGTTCCTGAAAATGATAAAAAAAAATAACAAGTGGTAGCAAATGCTATTAAATGGACACACATATTCCATTCCTTTCAGGCTAGATAATGCGGCTGTTCAGAAACAAAGCAAAGTACAGAAAGAAAATATGAGGTATTTTTGAATTCAGTCATTTTCTATTGCCATGGGATTTTCTAATGGCTTTTGACATTATCTCTGAAAGTTCTAAATATCATTGGAGCTGAATCTTTTATGAACTATTCAGTCTGTTGGAAGCAGAGACAAATGAGGCCATCAACCCATAAATGATTTCTATTCCACATGGTGATTTAAAATGAATTTCAGCTTACATTTGAGGATCTGAATAAAGAAACAATTTCCATCACAGATTCCACATATCAACACAGAAGATCAATAACGTTCGTCTGCATTTGAGAAATGTTTCAAATTACCCCAGACAAAGGACTAGGCAACAATAATGATGAATCCACTTTGCAAGAGTGTGATAATTTTAAATGAATTTCCTAAGTATGATAATTGAGGGGAAATATTTTAAAATCATGTTTTTCTTTCAATATTAAAGTGTATCTCAAAACTTTGTTTAGGAAAATATCAATATACTTCATTTTGTTCTCTAATATCCAACAATGACATCATGTTTGATTATGTAATTTAAAGAACTCTTAAATTTTTGTGGCTATAGAAGACACCCTTATGTAAGATCATGATTTAAGAATGAACATAACTCCATCTTGCTCATACATCCGTTATGAACATTGATTTTTCTTTAGTAAATACAGGATTGCTTTTCTTATTGTCACATTACTAATATTTGTGTTCTTTCTTATTGACAAGTACTATAAAGTTTCCCTAAGTCAATATTAAATGTTTAAAAGTAACAGTTACCTCTTTGTGGTTATGCACGTTATGATTTTTACAACAACTAGAGTTCTGAATTTACCTTTCCTTTCCCCATTTAGTAATATATAAGTCTCTTGGGCATTAGAAATATTATATTCACAAATTATTCTTTTCCTCCTTAATTTCAGTAATTGAAACATATACTTACTTTATTACCACCAGATCATATTTTAAAATGTTATCTCTTAATTTCCATTTTTAATTTATTTGATTAATAAATTTAATCAACTTCAGTAAATAAAACATTTATATTCTTTCTAATATTCTCATGTTTGCTACTATTACACATTGAACATTTCAACATCAATTAATACATACTATAAATTCCATGTGGGAATTTATCAGTTAATAAATTGCTAGCTATGAAAAACGGGGAGATAATGGGCCCCCCAGACTGATAGCTGAGTAACCAGCATTGGATCAACTCAGACCTCCTGAACATGTGTCTCAGTCAGAAGGCCTGGGCAGTCTAAGGAACCTCTGATAATGGAACCAAGATGTATCCCTGGTACACAAAAAACTTTGGGAGATCATTCCCCATGGAGGGATACTCCCTTAGCCTAGAGGCAGGAGGGAGGGCCTAGTTCCTACTCCAAAAGACTTAACAGATTTTGTTGATCTCTCCTGGAAGGTATCACGTTCCCTGTGGAGAGGATTGGGATGGGAGGGTGGTCGCTGGGGGGTATGGGAGGGAAGGAGAGAGGGAGGGAGAGAAAGAAGGAGGGAGAATAAAGGGGAAAAAGGAAGGGAGGGAGAAAAGGAGGGAGATGGAACAGGTATTGATATGTAAAATAAGAAAAAAAATTAAATAAAAGAAATTGCTACCTCTAATTCAACAGATTTTCAAGCAACTGTTTTTAAGTTTTGACAAGAAATAAGCAGTGTATTAAGGAGGTAAAACATTTCTCCAGATGCCTTTAAAATGACATTTCTGAAAATTCATATCTTCTTATTGTATTAATTACCTTTATCACTGCTAATAAAAATACCTGACAAAATAATGTACAAAAAAGGAAAATCTTTGTTCATGGTTTGACAGCATGTAAGTGATGGGAGATGTCATTCTGTATATGTTTCTCATACTGGTTAATGAACAAACCACTGTTGGCCAATAGGAAAAGACTGGGTATGGTGGCAAACGCCTTTAATCCCAGTACTCGGGAGACAGAGGCAAACAGATCTCTGTGATTTCCAAGTAAACCTTGTATGCAGAGTGAGTTCCAGGACAGATAAGAGTTACACAGAGAAACCATGTCTCAAGAAAATAAAAAAATAAAACAAACAAACAAAAAAAAAAAACCACAATAATAAAAAAGCCACAAATTGAGAGAATCTGGATACTGTACAGTATTATATTGTCTTTGTATTGTTTGACTGCTGAGGAAACAACAACTGTTACAAGAAATGCTACTGAATTAATTCAACTTATATATTTTAAAAATGCTTTAACTCAAAAATTTAAGTCTAAGGACCAGTTAATGGGGAAAAGGATTTCTATTTTTGTTTCCACAGAAAATAAAAAGCTGTGGATTCCTTCCAGACTGATGTTGTTTGATCAAGCCAGACCCCCTGAAACAGAGTTGCTGGTGATCCTACATTCAAAACAGATAAACAAAACAGCCTTACAAACTACAGCCAAGGTTTCTGCATCTTCTTAGGATTCCCCCATGACAGCTCCCTTTACCAACAGAAAGTAGTTTGAAAAGAACGACGCCCAAATTCCCAAATATTGTTTATAAATGTTTGTTTTCATTTAAATGGACTTGGTTATAAATGGTTAATGATCACAACCAATATCATTTTAAAGGTAAAAAAAAATTATGGTATAGATATGAATACTTTGTTTTGGAATGGATTTTCATTTATTGATACAATTTAAGGTCAATAAGGTGATAAGCATATTTCTCCTTTTGTTTAGGAATTGTGTTTATATAGCTCAGTTACAAATGTAATGTATAATATAGTACAGAGTATAGATACCTATGATAGTCAAATCTTAGAGGTTAGTTAGGTTTTTCAAGATACACAGAGATGTATTTAAGATAGATAGGAATTCTTCAAACCTCTCAAAGACCTACAGAATATGGCATTTAAAATGGTTTAGGGTTTTCGTGACAGTGAGACTTAAATGTTCCTGCAAACGCCACCTGCGTCAAAAAGAAAGATGGACATTAAAGAAATATGTTATGGAGTTTGCTTTCAATATTATAAGACTAGCCATCTGGACAAGATTCTACTCTTGTCTGGACTGTTTGACTTCATGCTGTATAAACTGGACATGCAGGACCCACAGAAACGAAACTGCTGATACAAGATGGACATTGCTACAGAGTTCCTGCTTCATGGAACAGTCTGCCAGACAGTTTGCAGGACAGAGAGGAAAGTGACTAACAAATTGCCAATACAAAAAGACAGTTTAAAGTTTCCCCCCTTGCTGAAGAGTCTGCCAGACACACTATGGCCTATGGGCTGAAGATGGAAGATTACAAAAGAATTTCAGATGACCAGGCAGTGGAATGTCTCTGTCATTTCTAGAGTTTATATACTATCCTTCTGTGGTCTTTAAGGGAGTTGAAGACAGATAGTTAAGGTTATAGTTTTCATTAGTATTAAAGATAAGTTACTTAGACTTTAGACACAAAGATAGGATAGATGATGGAATATTTTCTTCAAATCTTACTAAATGTTAATGGATTAAATATTGTTAACTGTGATTCTTACTTGATAACTGTTGTGTTATATATTTTGCTATGTTAAGGTTAAAACCCTTTTTATTTAGACAGAAAAGAGGAGATGATGGGAGATGTCATTCTGTATATGTTTCTCATACTGGTTAATGAATAAAGCACTGTTGGCCAATAGGAAAGGAAGATAGGAGGGACTAGGAGACAAGGAGGAAATAGGAAGTAGGAAGGAGAGTCAAGATGGAGAGTCTGGAGAAAGAAGTACGCTGGCTGGCTCCCCGGTAAGAGAAATACATAGATTAACAGAAATGGGTTAATACTTAAGACAGAGCTAGCCGATAAGAAGCAAGTACCTGGGCAATAGCATTATATCAAATACAGAGTCTCTGTGCCTTATTTCGGGCTGACACGGTGACAGGACAAGACCAGAGGCAGCAGGCAGAAAAACCTTACTCCTTACATGTCAGGTTAGGGAAGCCATCATGTCAGAAATATTTATTACGTGATTCCCCAGTTAGGAAGCAGAGAGGGTTGAAGCAAAGCTCAACTCACTTTCTCTTCCCTAGTCAGACTAGGATCCTAAAATCTGAATACCTTTAGTTAGGGTGAATTGACTCATTTCAATTCATATAATCTACAAAATTCCTTATAGTCATTCTCAGAAATCTTTTTTATTGGTAATACCCCAAATACGGAAGTGCCAACCAAATTCACTCTTGCAGATTTAAAGACCATTTGTTCCTCCTTTATACATTCCTATTTTTTTTTTTTTACTTTCATTGTGTTGAAGACAACATAGGTAAATTCTAGAGTTGGAATATTGTTGAGCAAAATAATTCATAAAAGTTCATGTTTGGAAATAGTTTTATTGTGTGATTTTCTGTGCCTTACATGAATATGCACTTTTACTTTCTCAGATTATAAATATCTCCAAACATATATCAGAATTTTTATTTTAAATTTCTAAGTATTTTTTTTTGTTTCCAGATAAATTTATTTATTCGTTTGTTTTATGTATTTGTGTTTGGTTGTTTTTTATTTATTTATTTTTTATTTACTCTTTTCTTATTTTAAATAGCGATCCCAGTTCCCTCTCCATCCCTTCCTCCCATCCTGCATTCTTTAGAACTTTAACACATTTGTTCCATTCAAATAATTCTAATTGTAAGAATGTCAATATTTTTATTATAATTATCACACAGTTTTGATTTTTTTCTTTAGGAAATCTTATTTTTTCACTTCTAATATTCTGATTATTTTATTTTAATATTCTATTTCTTTTTAATAATATACATATATAGTATCAGTTTTCTTCTTTTACAGTTTAAGGATAACAGGAAGAGTGCTTGGTAGTTGGACTATCATCTAAGGCATTACAGAGAGCCAATTGCCACAATCCCATAGTGCTGTTATTAAAAAATCAAAACAAATTTCATATACAGGAAGAATGAATAGATAGGATAAAGTCAGGATCAAGATTTCAGAGGTATTAAGGTTAAATCACATTAATTTCTTATGAATAAGGAGACTCCATATAATTTATTTTATTAGTATTACCTTTACCCTAAATAATACATCAATATTATCAGTATGTTTCTATATTTTAAGGAAAATATGTATCTATTCAAAACAATCATTAAAATAAAACTGGTAAATATCTGATGTATAATCATCACTAAACTAACCTATTTTAGAAAACTTAGGTGCATCTTAATCTACTAGAAAAGATTAATTCCCTTAAGTGTCTCTGTAAATTTGGATTTTACTAATTTATTATTTTAGATGCAAAAGAAAACCAGTCAAAGGGCTTCATTTTTTAAGGCTCAAATATGGGATGAACACAATTAAGAAGATGGGAACTCGACTTCGAATTACAGTAAGATGTTGGCAGCATAAGACACTTTGTTCAGTTAAAAAAAAAAATCAGTTTTAAAAGAGCAATGGGTATTTCAGCTTTTATATTTATTTTTGCCTTTATATTTCATTGATTTATTCTCACTCTCTCTTGTGTATGTATAAGTGTGGTGTGTGTGTGTGTGTGTGTGTGTGTGTGTGTGTGTGTGTGTGTGCGTGTGCGTGTAGAAGTCAGGGACTACATTGTGAGAGTGATTACTCTTCTTCTATTAAATGTGTCCCGAACAACCGAAGAATAATTCAAGTTACCAAGCTAAAGTGCCAAATGCTTTTACCCATTAAACAATATTTCAATTTTCCAATGTGGTTTTTAATTTCATGTTCTAAAATCATAGTACTATTTGTGTGAGTCTGAAATTAATTATTTGAAGTTGTTCACTGATTTTAATTGATACAGTATAATGGGAAACATTATTTAAACACTAGATATATTGGGGACCATTTAAAATATCACATAAATATTTATTGCTTGACATTCCTGTTCTAATAACTTCATTTTGCAAATTGTTTAATTCCAGCACACTTTAAGAATTCTATAATTTAGCATGATTATGTTAACTTCTGTGTGTTACATATCGCTCAAATGCCCATCTATCATAAGATTTTTCACTAAAGAAGGGTAATTGTGAAAGATTGAGGAAATGGAGCTTATTGGGAAAACTGGCATCTGTGAGGGTGTACCTTGAGAGCATTACTGTGGTCCCGTCACTGTATCTTTTTCTCTGTCTTATTTTCAGGTTGTTGATAAATGTAAAACTTGATTATTCTATACTTGTCAACTGATGCTAAGCTTCACAACAAGCCCAAAATTATAAGAAAATTGGTAATGGATAGAAACCACTGAAAATTAGAACAAAATGTTTCATTATCTTGGGAATTTTGTCACAGAAACGAAACATAATTCATAGCTGACAGTCCATGGAAGGTTAAGACTTCATTAAGAGCTTGTCTCATAATGGCTTTTCTTATTTTCTAACTATATTAAACATTAATTTCATAAATTGTGTAGCAATATGCAAGAGTGTTCATAAATATAACTCTCCTAGATGGATCAAAAATTAGTCCCCAATTTTTTACAAGAATAAAAATAAGCTATACATCATCAATATACAGGGATATGTTTCTGAATTATAGAATTATATATGTATTGCTTTTCTTCTTGTCACTATTTCTCTTTTCATTTCTTCAACAGTTTTATTTTTTGATAACATAGCGATGTATATACTTGGGCATTGCATGTCAGAGCACAAATGTGGAGGTCAGAAGATAACTTTTGAAATTTAGTTTTCTTCTACCAAATGGATTCTGGGTCATGAATTCAATTCATCAGTCTTACCAGATGATACTATTCCTTACTTAGCCATTTTGCTGGGCCCATTATTCCATTTTCTAAAGCTTCAAATTTGCATTTCTGACTCTTCGATTCATTTAAGAAAGGTAAAACATATACAAAAATGTTTATTTATTTACTTTTTGGACACAGTCTAGAGTAATTATCAGATTTAATTATGAGTTTTATTTCAGTAATACTTTTGTAAGCATGATAAGCATTATCACTTTTATGATCAACAGTTTCTTTAAGTTGATTGAATTCCATGACTTTGAAACAAATGGTGTATAATATTATATTGTTAACTAATTTTAGATTTTAATGTATATTTACTGATGACAGCAATGGCTGACTATACATTGTCTCATAATAAATATTATACATTTAAGTTAGTTAAATTTAAAGTATGTGCAATTTAATTTTCTTGAAGGATTTATTCATATTTATGTATATGACATTTTGCTTTAACTTATGCTTTAAAGAAATATAAATTTTTAAAGATTTTTTATGAAAGGCATTCAATATTAATTGTTATGTTAAGTAGCTTTCGTGTTATATTTTAGAACTGCTGAATTTAATTTAACCTGAAATGTAATAATGTAATATTATGTAACAGAGAGCATATTGAGAAGGTGTAGTAGATTTTCATTGTAGCAAGTAACAATGATATATATAATTAATATAATGTAAAATAATTTGGTGTCATTAATCTCGAAGATAATAAATTATTTTAAATCATAGCTATTTAATTTTACTATGAAATTAAGTAGATCTATAATTATTTATAATTATTATTAAAGAGTTACAAAATTTAATGCTCTTTGAAAAAAATACTTCCTTTATTATTTTACATTTCTTGAGTTTTTCTCATTAACTCATGTGTTTGGGAAATAAGCATTATTTATTTAAAACCAGCACCAAAATATATAATAACATCTACAGACTAATGATCAATAGTATTAAAATAAAAAATAATATGTCATATTTCTTATACTCTTAATTGTGATATCATATTTTGGTATTTTTTTTGTAAGGCAAGAATCTGAAGAAATAAAATTAGGACAAAAAAAAAAATCAGTTCTGAGGTCATTAAGAATGTACTCAAGGTTCAAGAAAACTTCAGGTACTTAAGAATAAACCAAAGCTGGAGACATGGGCTTTTAAGACTCATTAAATATTTAACAGTTATTAACCAAAAGCTTCTGGAAATATTATTTGCTGCAAAGGAACTTGCTACAGTACCTCTGTATGAAAATAACTAGGGAGGTTTGATTGATTTACTTCAGGTTTTGTTTATGAAATTAGTAACATAATTTTGCTGTCTACATTATTTTTTAAAGATAACGTTACTTTGGGTATAAGTGCTGGCAAATGTACTAATGCACACAGAATATAGTTTTAAAATATTATTTTGTATTGCTTTTCAATTCTCATTTACTACAAACTTCAATGGGAAACCTAATTTAAATTATAGTTCTGATTTCTTATGTTTCAGGAAAATGTTATTGGTGAGTTTATCAACAATTTAAAACAACTACTGACACAATTATGCACTATTGATGAATCACTGAGTATATACCATCATGCTAAAACTTCATTACTGAAATGAATGTTGATTATGCCACTGAAGTGAATATTGCTTATGAACTGCCTACCTGAAAGACTGTCATAACGGAAAATTTTAACAGAGACAAAATATACCAATACTAATTACTCTGCTAGTGTAAAATAATCTTCAGGTTAGCCATGCATCTTCTAGAAGTGATAGAACTGAATAATTATAGTTCAAGGATCTCTGAATACTTATATCATTCCATTTCTTTAGAATGTAAAAAGAAAGGGAAACACTTGGGAACAGATAATTTTTTGAAGCAATGTAGTGGCTGGCTATTATTAACTGTAAAATTGACCAAGAATGCCCAAGAAGGAGTCTGGAGAGATGGATCAGCTGTTAAGATCACTGGCTGCTTTTTCAGAGGCCCAGACTTCAATTTCCAGCAATTACATGGCTTCCAACCATTTATAATGAGATCTGGTGCCCTCTTCTGGCACGCAGGCATATGCAGTCATAATATTTTATACATAATAACTAAATAGATCTTTAAAAAAAATGCCCAAGATGCTGGTAGATTAAGACATTGGGTGTTTCCATAAACAGATTATGAGATCTATGCATTCATAAATAGCTTTCTTATTGATGAAATGTGAGTAGAATTTACAAGTCAAAGGGACTATGAAAAAAATGAAGACTTCTGGGAGTCTATTTACTTGTCATTGTGTGTTTAATTTGGCCAGGCCTTTCTGTTACAAACCCTCTCTCTGCTTTTTCTCTGTAATATACTGAACAACAGCACTCATCGTCTCGACTATGATATTCTGCATAAGCACAAGAAGGCCAAATGTCCATGAACCAAGTCCTCTAAAAAAGTTAGACAGAGAAAACTGACTTTTCAAAGGTAATTTACATAGTATTCAAAGTGAGACAGAGAAATGCTTAATTGGGTTTTGCAAATATCATGAATGTTATAATGTACCAAACCAAGAAGGTAAATACATTCTGAAATTAATAAACTTAAAGAAAACAACATTTAGACGGAACACAATTGTGTTGCTGAAAGCTATAGAAAACATGTCAACAAAGAGAATTTGAGAAATTATTAAAAACATCAACAATATTAGCATTCCCTTCATTCTTCTTTCCTGAAACAAGGCATAAAACAAAACCAAGAAGGGTTATCTTTGAGTTATATCTCTCTAGACTCTTGTGTGACAAATGCTATGTCCTCTAACAGAGGGGATTAATGCATCACAGACTGTCACTGAAATACATACAACAGCCTTTCATAGGCTGCTTCTAGTTTGTGACTGTAAAAGCACAGCCCTTTTAATCTGTCAGGAATGTTCTGCATGACTCTACAAGAACACACTCCTTGTTCTTCCCTGGGCCTTCATCTCTGAAAGCTTTTCTATCACAGGATAAACGTGAGTATATTTTTGCAATTTTTCTATTAAATTTTTCTTTATACAGTTATGGACCATTTAAAATTGGAGAGCAATATTTTGCTTTTTTCTTCTATGTTGCTGAAAAATGTCTATGAAAAATATATGGAGAAATATATATATATATATACATACATACATACATACATACATATATATATATATATATATTGGAAAATCCAAACAAAATGGGTCTGGCAGGGTCTTTTAATAAGTATTCTGAGTTGATATGTCATTATCCACAAAAACAAATACCACTATATGAGGGTGACATGTTTTCACCAAAAGATACCTTGTCTTGAATACAAAAGTACAATGCTATTGTAGAAATACACACCTCAACTGATATTTTTACCATGTGATTCTAGACCTAAGCTTTCAGAAGGCATCACTCTGGAGTGTTTCAAAAGACTGTAAGAGTTATAGTATCAGGACATCTGCTGAAAGGTTATGTTTCTACATATTGTAGGGAATCTGCACCCATGATATCAAAAATACCAGACCTAAAAATAGACAAAACCAACTGACATGCCACCAAAGACAGGAAAACACTCACAGACAACCTGTGGGTATAGACATACTGGCAATTGTTAAATGCTGATACATTCTAGTTCTATTGAACTAGAATTTGAGATTTCTCCTTCAGCCACTTTGAATTTCTGATGTCCTTAAAACAAAAGACTAAGCAAAAAAAAAATGTTTTAGAATGGCTGATGGATTCAGATTAGCTAGAAGAAATTGGATTGCTACTTCACCTTGGCAAGAAAGATTATGTGTGGAGTACAAGAGATCATTTAGATGCTGCCAGACCCTATGATTAAAGTCAATGGGAAATTACAAGAAAACAACTAAACCAACAAATCCAAGCATGTTGAAAGGAACCAGACCTTCAAGAATGAGAGCACTGCCCATAACACACACACACACACACACACACACACACACACACACACACACACACAAAGGAGCCAAGACCTATTGCAGTGCTTGCTGAGGGTGGAGTAAATGGAGGAAATACAGAATGGGTAGAAGAGGAATAACATTATAAATGCCAGCTAAGACGACGAGAACAGTTACAGAAGGAAGGATGATAATTAAAATGAGTGTTTCAGCCTTATTTTGTTAAGAATGAGTTTGTATAAGAATTTGTGTTTCTATTCTTTATTTATCAAGTATTATAACATCAATTAAGAGACTATTAGTTGTCAGTATATTTGTGTTTGATAACAAAAGAATGTACCTCAATGGGCATTGTCTCCTATACTGTAGTTGCTATTTTTGGTTTATTTTTATTTAAATTAAAAACAATCTTGCTTTATATAATAATACTAGTTTTCTCTACATCCCATCCTCCAATTCCCCCTATCATCTCCCCATCCCATCCCCAATCCACTCCCCAGGGAGTTGAGGCTTCCCATGCAGCAACATCAAAATCGATCACATCATTTGGGAAGAACCTCTGCCCTCCCCATTGTATCTAGGCTAAAAGAGGTGCCCTATATAGGGAATAGGCTCCCAAAGCCCATTCCTGCACAAGGGAACCTCTGCTTCTGCTACCATCAGTAACTGAATGAATCCTCTAGGATTGCATTAAGGTAGACATCAATCTCATTGTAGAGGACTGGCACTTAAGGTAGCCTTTCCACTATTGCTTAGATACTTAGTTGGTTTTTCCTTAAGCCCACAAAGGCTCTTTCCATCAGGGTACCCCTTTCCTTAATCACCTTCTCTGCTCTTATCCCAACTCACCTCCTGAATCACTCATATTCTCCTCCCTGTTGCAATAAAGATTGGGGAATTCTGTGGCAGGCAAGGGTGACCAAGGTAGAGAGAAAAACATGACAAGCAGACAAAGATTAGTGAGAATTTTTATTAGAAAGAATTTTTTCCACTAATTAGTAGTTCATTGTGTAAATGTACCACATTTTCTTTATCTGTTCTTCTGTTGAAGAGACATCAAGTTTGCTTACAGGTTCTGACTATTACAAACAATGCTACTATGAACATAGTTTAACAGGTGTCCTTTGAGTATGCATATGCATAGTTTGGGTATATGGCTAGGAGTAGAATTGCTGGATCTTGATTCCCATTTTCCTGAGAAACCCATACTGATTTCTAAAGTGGTTGTATAAGTTTGCATCTCCACCAGCAATGGAGGAGTGTTCCCCTTTCTCCACATCCACTCCAGCATAAACTGTTATTGGTGTTTTTGATTTTAGCCATTCTGACAGGTGTAAGATGGTATTCTGCAGTTGTTTTAATTTGTTTTTCCCTGATGGCTAAGTATATTGAGCACTTTCTTCAGTACCTGATGGGAGATGTCATTCTGTAAATATGTTTCTCATACTGGTTAATGAATAAAGCACTGTTGGTCAACAGGAAAGCAAGAGAGGAGGGACTAGGAGACAAGAAGGTAAGAGGAAGGAGAAAGGAGGAGTCAAGATGGAGAGACTGGGGAGACAAGATACCTGCCCCATTCCTGGGTGGATGAAAGCACGTGGAAATGGGTTAATAATTAAGACAGAGCTAGCCAATAAGAAGCAACTAACTGGCCAACAGCATTATATCAAATACAGAGTCTCAGTGTGTTATTTGGGGCTGGTGCGGTGGCAGGACAAGACCAGCAGCAGGAGGAAAAACCTCACTCCTTACATATTCTCAATACAGTATCCTGTATTGAGAATTTACTATTTAGATCTGCAACCATTTTTAAATTGGATTATTTTGAATTTTGGTGACTAGCTTCTTGAATTCTTTTTATATTTTGAAAATCAGCTCTCTGTCATATGTGGGGTTGTTGAAGATCCTTTCCATTCTTTGGGCTGACATTTTGCCTTGTTCACTATGTCCTTTGCCTTACAGAAGCTTTTCAGTTTCAGGAGATCCCATTTATTGATTGTCAATTTCAGTGTCTGTGCTACTGGTTCTATGTTCAGGAAATGGTCTGCTGTACCAATTCATTCAAGGTTACTTCCCACTTTCTGTTCTAAGTGGTTCAATATGACTGAATTAATTGAGGTTTTTAGTCTAGTTGATCTTTAGTTTTGTGTATGGCATTAGGTATGGATCTATCTGCAATCTTCTATATATCAGCATCCTGTTATGCCAGAACCATTTGTTGAAGATGCTTATTCTTATTCATTCTATGATTTTAGATTCTTTGTCAAAAACCAGGTCTTCATAGTTATGTGGTTTACTATAAGTGTCTTCAATACCACTGGTCTATGTGTCTTTGTTTGTGGCAAGGCCAAGCTGTTTTCATTACAATAGTTCTATAGTAGCATTTGAAATCAGGGATCGTGATGCCTTTGGAAGTTCCACTATTGTACAGGGATTTTTTGTTTGTTTGTTTGTTTTTGCTATCCTGCATTGTTTGTTTATTTCATATAATGTTGTGTATTATTCTTCAAAATTCTGTGAAGAATTTTGTTGGGGATTTTGTTGGGGATCACTATAAATCTGTAGATGGCCATTTTTCTTTACAATAGAAAATTGCTGCTATTTTGTATCAAAGATATACTTTTCCCATGAAAATATTCAGAGTAGAGATAATTTTCAAAATATCTGTGAAAAGGTAAAGTTCATTACTATATATGTTAGCAATGCATATTTTCTTTTTCACTAATATTTATGTACTATGTTTCTTTTTATTAAATTTGTTGGAGAATATTACTTGGGATGATCAGTTGTTATAGAAATTAACTGTGTGACCCTTTACTGCTAAAATTTGTTTTATCATTTCAAACTTACTTCTCTGAGTATTTCCTTTTTAAATGTATGAAGGAATTTATTTCTACTTAACATACATTTATGATGGCATGAATCTCCTATGTGACATAATTTTGTTGATTCTGTTGTATTTTATTTAGCTAAATTACTTTTTTTTTAAATGAAAACTCAAACACAGTTTAAATTTCAGTATATTTAATTTCTCCTGGAGGCTTGAAGGATACATGCAATTATGCTAATGGGATCTTCAAGTCCCTCTTGCATAGATGAGGCACAAGAAATATCTCTAGCAAGTATAAGTTGACTTCTAAAAGAAATGCAGATTTTTTTCTCATATTTCTCAAAGTGTTTAAGAAGTTTAGTCTATCTCATGAATATCATTTGAAACAAATGATTCAGTAAATTATACTCTCAAATAATCTTCCTCTGTTCTCTTGCAGAATGGAATATATTGCTTGTATGCTTCAGTGAATAATACAGAGAAGAATATCATATTGTGACTTGTTACAGAAATTCCCCAGTGAGTGACAATAATATTCATCAAGTGGGCAGAAGTTATTTACTGGTGGAACAAACATTAGGGACTTCCTTCTGAAATGTGAAACAGCTTAAAGACAAGCTGAAACCTGAATTTCTAAATAAGATCACCATTAAAAAAAAATCCACTCATTAAATCACTGAGGATAATTAGAAAAATTGAATTTTTTTTTATTCTTATTTCCTTAAGTCTCCTTATAGGCATTGATGTGTATAGTCAAAGGAAGGAATTTGGCTGGATTATAATAACACATTGTTTATGTATCAGTTCTTTATTTTAGCTATAAAGTCAATTTCTAGTCCATTATAATTGGTAACTTATTTGGATATCAACCCACCACATTGTCCCTGTCTGTAAGGTAAGTTGCCAGCATAGAAATAAATGTAATGAGACAAGGATTTAGCAAAATAAATTAATAAGTCTCCAAAACTTATTGTGCCCAACTGAATATACAAAACATAAGTGGCATAGAATATATGTACTTCTAAAACATGAGGCATGCATGATTGTGCTTTAGCTTTGACATAACAAAAAAATTACGGAGTAAGAAAGGTTATCTACAATCTAAGCAGTCGTAGAGAGGTTACCTTGAATGCCATTCCCTGATAATGCGACTGATGACTACTTTATATGTCATCTTAGAGCCCTCATCCAGTAGCTGATGGAAGCAGAAGCAGGCACCCACAGCTGAACACTGAGCCAAACTTCTGGAATCCAGTTGCAAAGAGGGAGAACTGATGAGCAAAGGGTAAAGATCAGGCTGGAATGTAAGGAGTATGGGTTTTTCCACCCGCTGCCGCTGGTTTTGTCCTGCCTCTGCGCCAGCCCCAAATAACACACTGAGACTCTGTATTTGATAATATGCTGTTGGCCAGTTACTAGTTTCTTATCGGCTAGGTCTGTCTTAATTATTCACCTATTTCTATGTATTTCCACGTGGTCTTACCAGCGAGAGGCAGCTGGCGGTTCTACCTCTCCAGACTCCATCTTGACCCTCCTTACTACTTCCTATTTCCTCCTTGTCTCCTAGTCCCTCCTATCTTCCTTTCCTATTGGCCAATAGTGCTTTATTCATTAACCAGTATGAGAAACATATATATAGAATGACATCTCCCATCACTAGAGAAACCCACAGAAATAGCTGATCTGAACAAGGGGAAGCTTATGGATTCCAGAATGATAACTGGGAAACCAGCATAAGACCGACCCCCTGAACAAGAATCTCAGTTATGAGGCCTGGCAAATATATGGTACCTCTGGCAATTGAACCAGGATGTATCGCTAGTGTAGAAATGAACTCCAGTAGCCCATTCCCCATAGAGGAAGCCTCCCTTAGCCTAGAGACAAAAGGGAAGCCCTAGGCTCTACCCCAAATGATTTTACAGACTTTGATGGTCCCTCCTTGAAGGCCTCACCCTCCCTGGAGAGTGGATGGGGAATGGGATGGGGGTTTTCTGGGGGGAATGGAAGGATGGAAAGAACTGGGATCTATATGTAAAATAAAAATAAATATTAAAAATAAAAAATGTTCTGAAACAAAAGAGAAAGATTATCTAGTATATGTGAATTCCATGGCTTCTAAAAATTATCCAACTCACCCAAGGTCCAACAGCAAGTTACTGTCAGGCGTGCATTTAGGTTTGTCTCTAGCAATAAAGCCTGAAATCATACTATATGTGTTTGCTTCAGTGCCTGCAATGCACATTGAGTCATAGTGACACTAACTATTCCATTTCCTTTATACTGTAACTCCAGTGAAAGAAATGACAATAGCAAGAATAAAAATAGGCTTAATATGTTGAATTTATATGTTCTCCTTTGTTACGTGTTAATATCAAAGTTTAATTTGTTTTAAGAAATAAACATTGCTAACAATTTTCCACCTTATAGGTCTTCTCTAGGGGGGAGCACACCAGTAAACAGATTAGTACACAATGACCAACTCTGAAAACATACATAAAATTTACAAGTAACAATAAACAGACTGAACAGGTCCCATACAAGAATATACATGTATATAAATATTCATATATGCATATACATGCATATTCTAACATATCATGAAACAGAGATCATGAATTTGAAAGAGAACAAGGAGGATATTTGTGAGAGATTGGAGGGAAGAAAAGACAGGAAAACATTCTGTAGTTATTTTTTAGTCTCAGAGATAAAATAGAAAAAAATAGTTAACTTAAAATTCAAAAATAATTATCATACCTACCTTTAAGTCTTTTGAAAGCCTATCCCCAGTACAAATTCCCTACAAAAGTGTTGCACCCATACTCTACCAGCAAGGAAGACACAACTCAAGGAGAAATCTTCTTCTAGCTGTTTATTCAGGATCCTTGAACATGCTTCTATTACCCCAGGGAAATTCCTGCACAGGCTTAAATCCCCTTGTGTTGACCAACCCCAGTGAACCACGTGGACCATGCAGATAGGCTGCTCTTACAGGGAAGCAAGCAAGCTAAACAGGCTTAGCCAAATAATGACTTGCTTACTACAAAGAGGGCTCACCATCAGGAAGGTAGAAGGCAGAAGCCAGCACCATCTTTAAGGTGCGGCACTTCACAGCTCTCTACACAAAAGGCCTTATCTTCTCATTCTTCTCAAACATTTCTATCAATTGGCAAACAAATACCCAAATATGTGAGCCTAGGGGTGACATTCCAATTTAAACCACCATTTCCTGAACACCTTCTCTGCTCATGACCATACCATAATGAAAAAGGCATTCAGTTCAACTTCAAAAGTCCCCAAAGTCTGTGAGAGTATCACCACAATTTAAACTCCATAGTCCAAATCTCTTCTGAGAATCAAGGGGACCTTGTACCTGATGTAAAATCCAAAGGCAAATTACATTTTTCTAACATAATGTGGCACAGAATATATATTATCACTTCGAAATGTGATGAGGCATCATAATGAGGAAATAATAAAGCAACAAAGATCGAAATCTTTCAGGGAAAAATCTCATGTTCTGTAGTTCTATGTCTGATATTAGAGGGTTTTTATGAATCTACCATTCAGACTTTGCTACCTGCAATGTAGTTCTTCTTGGGCTGGTTTTATTCCTGCTGCAGCTCTCCTTGGAAATTATTTCTTGCCTTTGGCACCCTAAATTGCTGAGGATCTCTACTGGATTCTAGGCTTCACTGTCACACTTTCACACAATAGCTTCTCAGCGCCTCTTTTCCAATCACAGCCTCTATGCAGACTGCTTTGCAGTCTGGTCTGATCTTAACAACAAACCATAAAAGGGAATACTGTATAGTTGGAGTTAGGTATTATAGTGTTTTAATTTATAAGTATATTTTATAATAAACAGAGTTAAATTTTGCTTAACATGTGGTCAAATTTTCATAGGTGGAGTGGCAGAGTAAGGATTAAGTAAAATGAAAATTTATACTAAATATTTGTGACTTTAAGTTATAATTTGTCTCATTTTACTTGAGTACTATACATATTGAAAACTTATATATTGTCCACACAGTTTAATAGAGTTGATGACATGGCTAATGGAAAGGTGTATAATAGATGAGATACTGTAGGAAATGTTTTCATGTCAAAATTAGAATAGCTTTAATATCCTCAGCTATCATGACCTGACTAGACACATGCTGTAGGATGTACATTCAAGATTTAGGTGTTGAATGGCAGGGAGAATATTACAATAATCTATGGTGATGTCAATCAGGAGGACAACACCAGCATAATGAAGCAGTTCATGGTCTATACTCAATGGGGAAAAAACAAACCTGTGACTACTGATGGTGCATTACATATTAGGATAGTGAGCGATGGTCTCTGGAATGGGAAATTCTTCTCCAAAGCTCCAACATTGGAAAAGGATAGAACTATCTGATGAGAAGTGCATCAGTATCTCCAGATGACCAGCTGCATCTTTCTTTTGGTGAATTATTCTGTGCAACATATGTCTTGTTAAAATCCATGGTTGCTTGTTCCCATTTCTGCAAGGGTGGTGTATGAATGTGGCAGGCAATACTTTTTTACATCAGTTTCAGATTGAAGTACCTGCCTTGTTGAATAAACTATAGTTGAAAACAGAAGTGTCACTGCTTGAAATGGCATGAGTTTTCATAACATTTCATCTAAGAACTGGTAAAGCTCATGCTCAAATGAAAATGTATCCATGCATATATATCAAAGACTAATTCTCTAGTGGTGTGTGGAAGTACACAACAATTCATTACAAAATGGGGAGTACAATTTCTTCCAGACTTGACCGTGGACTTTACCAGTTCTGAGATGACGTGTGAAGAAAATTCATGTGTCAACTTAGAGTACTGCATCCATAGATTTAAGAAGTAGGAGGTTCCTGGGTTTGTGCTTTATCACAATCATGTGAACTATAATGATAGCAGCAATTTAATAACAGTGTTGAGTAGAGTATACAATTTCCTTCTTTATTGCTCTCTGTCTTTCTTTGTATGATATTCAAGACCACTTATTAACAATGCTGCAATCAAACAGTAACATTTATCTATCTAGACAAATATTTATATACAAGTCATTTGGTGAAGGATCTTTCTTTGAATAGATTAAAATGTAGACACTTATCATAAACACTCCTAGCTTAAATGTAATAATTGAGTCATTATAATGTAATAAATTACTGTAATAATTGTGCAGATGCTTAACAAATACAATTTCCTATTATTAAATCATTAATGACATGTTAAATTTATGTTTCAAGTGGAAGCTCATGCTTTATTATTATAGTTGTCAATTATTGAGAGAATTTTTATGATGTCAAAATTCATTGACTTAAATTTATATATAACTGAATATTATATACATCTTAAAAGTTTATTCCAGTTTCTGTATAATTAAAAGAAAATTGACATGTCCTTTATGATTTTAACAATTTTACTACAAATTTATATATGCATGCTTCTAAGGCCAAGCTTTATTTATGCAAAGTGAAAACTGTTTATGGGAACTATTCCATAATAATTGTATTTCTACAATATAATATCAACAATAGACCTCAAAGTGTGATGGAGCCTATCTTCTTCATCTTGTTTCTTTGGCAACTACCTAAGGTCTGACTCAGAACTGAATTCTTGATCTGTGTTTACCCCCTCCCTCACCAAAATCCCTTGGATATTTCCAAATTTTCCAAGTCCCTTGGAAAATTGCTCAGCCCTGTTTCAGCAACTTGAGGTCAAGAAGAATGAGCTAAGTGCACTTTTTTTTTCTTCTCTTAAACTGCTTGCTTGCTCTACTTGCCCTTGCAGCTTTCAACAAGGATTTGTGTTATTTGCATTAGATGCTCCTGGCAGAAAGACCTGGGCCTGCTCTGTGACAACTCTTTTTATCCAGGCAGTTGCCCACTTGCTTAATAGAGTCTGAAATCTGGATTCTGATCTTGGTGAGTGTTTTTTGAGCCTTGCTTCACAACTGAAGGAATAACAAGAATAAAGGCAACATTGAAAAAAATAGAAATATTCTGACAAGAGGAAAAGTAAAGTTTAAACTATAGGGAAAATCCTGTTTACCTTAAAAAAAACTTTATTTCTCATAAATTTGCATCTTAAAGATCAAGTGTTTCTCTTCTCTGTGGGTATTTTCTATAAGATCATAGTCTTAAATGTAGAAATAAATGATATTGAGAAGGTATATTTTCTTTTAGTTGTGCTTTGTGTATTAACACTTTGTTCATGTGATTTATTTCTTCCTTGAGCTCCCTACTTCAACATTATTTCAATGGAGTGTTTTGTTTCTTTTAGAGCTATCGCAAGATATGGCAGAAGGTTATATGCTATGAAAGTTTGAGTATTTGAATGTTTTGGTATTTTAAATGGCAAAGACAGAGATGATGGATTAGATCAATCAATAAGAACTAAAACCTGAGTCATTTGTTCATTATTGAAACAATATTTTTGACCAATGATGTCACTGAATAGTTTTAGTAAAGACGGTACCAGTTTCTACTCCTGTCTACATGTCAGAATTGCATGTACTATTTATTATCAGACTAAATTGTTTGCTATATTAAGAAAATAGGTCATACATATGATTTCTACAGAAATATTTTCAGCTACTCCAAATGTCAACTAGCTCTTCAAAAATTCTCTTTGTGCTCATATTGAGTTTTTTTTTTTTTTTTTTTTTTTTTTTTTTTTTTCTGTGAACATAGGAAAAAAAATGTCTGGTAAATAGCTGAAGTAAAGATATTTATGCACAAATTATCCAAAGAGATTTATTTTTTCTGATTTTTTTTTAAAGTTTAACAGTGACTGGTAATGAGCTCTCGATATATTCCAGAGTCCTTCAAGTGACTATTTACATACCTTTCATTTTTTAATCCAGAAAATGTTTCATATAGTACCATCAATATAACCTAAGTAGTATCTCCTTTTCAGATCTTGTTTAAAAGTAAATTAACCTTGTCTAGTACCACATAGAGGCAATGGCCAATAATTACTTTCCTAGTTGTTCACAACAAGAGAATTTGTGTTCTTTTGTTCAATATGTGTATACTATTGAGTATTTAACTGCTCTAATATGTACTCCAGAGAAACAGTCAGTGGGAGGCTTATATGTACATCCCTTTCACCCACACACAGGAGTGTCAATGGGCTGACAAATTTTTTCTCAACCTTGCTAGTGTTGCAGGCCTTTAATGCAGCTCTTAATGTTTGAGTGACAGCAGGCCATAAGATTAATTTTGTTACTACTTCATAACCTTAATTTTGCTACTTTTTATGAATTGTAATGTAAATATTTTTTGTTTTCTGAAGGTCTTTGTCACCCCTGGTTAGTAGGTCATTCAACTCACAAAAGGGTCATGACTCACAGGTTACAGATTTTTGGCATAGCATTCTATTCCTCTCAGAAATAACATACTTGCATGATTTTTGTTTTAATGAAGTTTCCATTCATTGGTAATGTATCCTCCAGTTATTAGAGCAAATTATTCAATGATATAGTTATCTTTAAAAGCTAGATAATAGAAATGTTGCTTTAGTATCTGCTGCTCTTCTGTAACGTTAATCAAAATTACTACAGAAAAGTCCTCCAAATTTACTGCCAGGACATGGACAATGCTTGCTTCAAACAGGAAGCAGCAATGCCTACAAGTGAATAAGAGTCTGAGGCAGAATGACCTATAAAGGAGACTGGAACTGAGCAAGGAGGTGGTAGAGATGCTATAAAGAAAGAGAAATTGGATGATATAGAATAGATTAATGCAACATTTCTGACTTAGACACTGACAGCAGAAAAAAATTTTTTATTTGAATCATCTTCACTTCCTCTTTCACCAGGATAAAGCTATAATTGTAACTTTGAGGTACTTCTATAGTGTATTTCAACACAGTTTTGGGAGAGTCCTTAAATTTGTGTGTGTACACTGCTTTAGAGAGGAAATAAACATCGTAGCCTTAATCAATACACAGAACTTAAGCTACTGTATCTTGGTGCCATCTTGAGACTGAAGTCATTGTTATAGCTCATTTAGCTTCAGGGTTCATTAAGCTCTGTATATCCCCCTGTAAGTAGCCTACAATAGCCCAAGATAGTCACATAGAAAGCTGTAAATTTGAAAGTGTGGCAACATCCAGCCTTTCAAGTATGAACTAATATATTTCATTGACCACAAGAAATAGGTGTTCCAGCATAGCAGAGGGACCATATTTATGGCAAGTATAGCTTATCCTATTATCTCGATGTACTTAATGTTTATCACCTGAATCCACCTGACACTCATAAAACTATGACTAATAATATCTGCTGTTCCCCATACAAAGACTAAAGATGCATAATTATGTGTCCCATGCACTGAATGCTTCAGTTTCCACTATGGTAGTCCACATTGTCATTGGCACTTTCCTCTATGAGGAAAGAGGACACAGTTCAAGTTCTGTAACCATAAAGTGTTGTTCTTGCAGCCATTGATACTCTATCTTTGTGGCAACAAGGGGAACTCTTCTTATTGGCTTGTTCATTGTACTATGGTGAACATCACAGTCACCATTTACCTCTGTTAAACCTGAGGATGAATTTCAGTGGGTTTTGTCTCACTGCATTCACTCCCACTACAGTCACAGGAAAAGACAAACCTGTGAATATTCAGCAGTTCCAGCAGCATACTTGCCATCTACAATGTCACAGATATCATTGGTATCCATTTCTTCAGTTCCTAAGAAAAAAATTCCTCTGTAACCTATGCCTTTAATATGATGCCTATAGCTAATCACCAGCATTCACAGCTGTTTACTCTATGTCATGTCTCCCTTGTGAATCATATTCATTAATAAGGGATATAACTACTTTAGAAATGGCTGCAGTCAGACAACAGCTTCATTCAGAGTCTGCTAATATTGGTTATAGCTGAGTAAATTACATTGAGTAAGAAGATACTTCTGTGTGCATAATAAACAATGCCAACACACCTGAACAAGTTCCCTGTGACACATCTAAATACTCATAGCCAAAAAAAAAAAATCTATCTGACTAGTTTGGAAGAAACACTGACTAACTGAAAATATGTAAACATCATTGCAGAACATCAAGAACATACAAATGAAAGATCCATGGCATCTTTACATGACCTCAATTATTCTCAAGGATTGGACCTCATATTAAAAGTAATTGCAGTATACTTGAAAGGGAATGTAAAATATGACCTAGAGGAAGAATATTGAAATGCAAAAGGATGCAAAAGCACTCCAATAAGATGCAAAGTGATTATGTTGATGAGAAATTTAATAAAGAGAAATATTTAAAAAGATTCAAAAATGAAATCTTGGAAATAAAAAAATAGAATTAATAAAATAAAAAATGCATTTGGTAATTTCAATAACAGACCAAATAAAAATAATCATTCTCATTCCATCCCTCCCTTTGTTACCTTTTTTCAGTGTAGTATGGTTGGGGTCTCACAGGTGATGAGTTTGTTCATCTTGGTTACTTGTAGCATCTTTTATTGGGGCAGGTTCTCACTATACACCAAGCTAATCAATCCCAAAAGATGGGTTGGACAGGAAACCCAGATATTCCCCTGTTACCAACAACTCCATGCAGTAGTTTTGAGGCAGGGAATACCCTTGCAACATTTTTAATTTAGACTCTCTTTTAAAATGAATACCATTTTTCACAAGTAAGCAATTTTAATAGAAATTTTAGGGTGTTTTCTTGGCAGAGTTTTACTATAATTTCTGTTTATTGCATGAATATATAATTATCATGCATTCTTTAAATTCACTCTCATTGTTAACAACTTTCCATTTATTTATTAGCACATAAATGCAGATTCCTCCTGTCTTTTTGCTCTTCCTTAACTCTCATATTGTAAATTGGGGTAAAAGCAGTGAGCAATAGTAATGGAAAAACTTGAATATAAGGCTATCTTGAAATTCTTCTGCCAAACTAATTAGTTACACATTACAGTCTCATTTCAGTCCTCAATATATAGTCATAAGTGCATAAGATTCTTGCACAAAAAAATATGAGTTGCCTCCCCTTGAAAATCCTTGTCATAGTTCTTCACTATCACACTTACATTAAGTTTCTGGTTGTCTACTCACTCACCGTGATTGGCCATTAATACTTGATTACTGCACACTAAATTCCTTTGGCAAGGGCACAAACTTCCACATTTTTCTTTAATCCAATTTCAAAGGTCTATAGGTCACATGGTTAGAAGGCAGAACAAAAATACAATTTCTCAAAACAATATTCTCTATTAATTATTTTGGCTTATTGCTAGATAACATACATAAACTTAAAATCAACTTAGGGGAGTAAAAAGAGTTCATTTGAATTGTTGTTTGAGGGTGTAGTCCTTTATGAAATGGAAGTGGTAACATCATAACAACATGTCTTGATATGTTTTCTTCTATATTCTGATAGAAATGCAAATTGAATGCTAGCAGTCAGCTCAATAATTTTTTAGACTTCAATCTAGGAGCCTAGCCTTTCTTATGCCACCCACATTGGCCTCAGTCATGTCTAAAAATAACACCACAAACAGGTTTAGTTTCTTAGGGTTTATATTACTGTGAAAGACACCATGACTCTGGCAACTCTTATAAAGGAAAACATTCAATTAGGGCTGGCTTAGATGTTAAGAAGTTTAGTTCATTATTGTCATGGTGTAAAGCATGGCCACATGCATGCAGGCAGACATGATATTGGAGAGGTAGGAGAGAGTTTATTACATGTATTGACAGGCAGCAGAAAAAGATAGACACTGGGCCTGACTTGAGCATATGAAAACTCAAAACCTACCCCCAGTGACATATTTCCTCCAAGGTCACACTTCCTAATATATCTCATCTCTATTGGTCTATGGGGGCCATTTTCACTCAAACTGCCACAATTAGAAGTTGCTTTCCTAGGTTATTCTAAATTCCATGTCACAAATTGTCAAGAGTAACCAATTGCATTATTTTACAAATAATAAATCTTAAAGTCTTTGCTAAATTGTCTTAGAGCTGATGAATAAATGTATTCAAACAACATAATAAAAAATTAACATTTGAGCAATTAGAGTTTTATATATTAATGTCCAGTTTGATGAAAAATATAGCCATAAATTCTTGACCTAACAGCTTCTAACTCTAAAATCTGTAGGAATATATTTAAACAATGAACTGAAAGACTTAATGGTAAAAAAAAAATCAACACCAAAATATGAGTAAAACAGAAAAGTGGAAAGATATTTGGATTTGTGCAATAAAAAGAAGAATATTTCTAAAAACCCATATTACAAAAATGTGATATACATATTCATTTCAATGGCCCTAAAAATTATAGTGGAATTTAGAAAAAAATTGAAAAAGTCTAATGTTTATATACAACTATAAAATATAAGACAGCCATAGCAGTCTTGAGCAAAAAAAAAAAAAACCTGGAATTATCTCAAATCCATGCTTTAAGATTTACCTGTGGCATGACACTTGTGATAATGATTTTTCTGGTTGGCATATTTTCCAGGTTTATCAATTAATGGAGGCTTTCCCTGAGATTTCAAATTGAAGTCTGTGAGTACAAATGATGTGTTATGGGGTCAGAGATCTCCAAACATTTCTCAGCAGGACAATAACTTATAAAATTATAATGAAAATAATGGATGTGTAAACTATGTACTGCCTATCAATGGAGGTTTAAGGAAGGAAGAAAATTTGCCCTAGAGAGCAACTATGTGGTCTACACAAAAATCATAGGACCTGCAGTTGTGCATCACTGGGAAACTAATAACAAACCAAATTGTGCCCTAGACTGTGGGAATGAAATCAGACAGTAATGTTAGTTATGTCTTGTTCAGTAGTTAAGTCTATCACACTCTTAATTTCCTATTCATTTTTTGTGATTATTTATCACTTACCTTACTTAGAATTGTTGTTTATATTGTTGGTTCACTTTATTCAGTTTGTCTTAGATCACTTTGGTGAATATGAACTTCAAATTATGATCTCAAACAATTGCAGCATTAGGTTGTTTTTAATGAAATTGGTGCATTTCCAGTCATCAGGAATGTTATGGATTTGATGAGTTTTCTTCAACTGATTGCACATAATCATATAAGCTACCTCATTGGTTATAATATTGCCTTGCACAAAGGCACTGTATTATATGTTTATACAACAATGACTCTGGTCTGAGGTATGTGAAGTTTTAGAAGGAGAAGACTGTTGATGTTCATTAGGTTAATGGAGGTAATCTGTGCATTAATTATGTATTTAAACAATGGGAAGTATATTTTGCAGTTAACTTTTTCAATTTTATAATTATTTTTTACACACAGTAGGATGAGGGAAAAAATAGTAAATAAGCTACGGCTGGTTGGTTTTATTTTAAAAATATAGTTACCATCTAAACTAAAATATTCCTCATCCAGACACTTCAGAAAGAAAAGTACAAAAGGTAAAAGTAGCGTGACGAGATAAAAATTGTATAGAGTGAAAATATAGTGCAATAAATATAATACCTATGTGCAAGCACCAGGACTTTGGTTGAGATCCCCAGCATTCATGTGAAGGGCATGGGATGGTAGCCTGTGTCTGTATCACCAACATTGGGAAAGGAGAACAGAGGTGGAGGGAATGGCAAGTGGAGTGCACTACTCAGTTAGTCTAATGAAACCCTGACTCTAAACTAAGTGAAAGAGTTACAGACAACTGAATTATATTTTGCAGGTATACACATGTATGCATACTTGCATATGCCACATAAGCACACAATAAATTTGTTAAAAGTTCAAAGATTGCTCAGATTTAAAGGGAAAGTCCTACAGAAGCACTTGAGTAATTAGCTATGAGAGTTAAACATTAATTAACTTCCAGTATTGTCTTTGGGGTGGCATAATAGATAGTGGATCTAAAAAACTGTATTTGCCTTTTAATTTTCTGCTTACTTTCATCAAAATTATCCCAGGAATTGCTTGCAACTGAAATTTCTGTTTGGAGGTTTTATTTTAGAGTCCATAAAATTAAAGAGCTATAATTTTTAAATGTCTTAATTATACTATTTTATAAAAAACACAAGCTACATTTTAAACTAACAGTTGTAAAACGTGAAAGTTACCTAAAATGAAAAGTACACTTTACAGCTTTCAGTACTTGAGGAAATTGTAAAATACCAATAGAAAGGGTAGAAAGGGCCTGATATTTTCATCCATTACTATGTAAATGCTTTATTACATCCATAGGAATGTTAATTCTCTTCATACAGATCTTTTTCCTAGTGAATGAAGCTTGAGAAACCTGTATTAAAACCTTTGTGTGTGTGTGTGTGTGTATACTCATATATACGTGTGTATATATATATACACACGTATATTTTATGTATATATAGACTGCTATTCAGCCTATTAATTTCTAGAGAATTGCTTTATATAAATATTTGGTCATGGCAGGTAGATTTATTACCTATCAACATGAAAAATAGAGAAACACATAGATTTTCAGTTTTTTAAAAATTTGTAAAACAATTTAAACATATATTTAGATTGCAGTATCCAAACCACATCTGTATTTATTTTAAAATAATTTGTTTCATTATTCATGCAAATATCTAAATATTTATTAAACATATATTAGGCAAGTAAATTAATTATATAAACTCTCTGTGGTTGAAAATGATTTTTCAAAATAAATATTTACCTACATAAAACAGTTTCTAAAGGTATGCAATTTTTTTAAAAGTTGAAAATTACATTTTCCTTAATCTTCAATATTAACAAATAGTGTTAAATTTACAATTGAGATATAAAGCTCTTAAAGCTTCATTAAAGATGAATTTGGATGAAATTCACTTCCTCATTCATAGTTATCCATATTGACAATAATTAATATAACTTGACACTACTTTTCTTTAAATGCATTTATTTTGTTCTGAAATAGAAGTTATTTACATATTTTAAATGTAAACATGTTTTAGATTATTTTTCATAACATCTAAACCTAGTTTTATATAAAATATTAACTACTAAGCTATTATTATTGAGTAGAACTAAACTAATTTTAACTTGTAGACTCAGACTATTGGGAACGTTCTTTTAAATTAAAGCTTACCTTACATCCCAACAGTTTCAATGATACATTTAATTACTCTACAGTTTTATATGCTTCTTAATTTCATGAAGTCTTGAAAGAACATCTGGTTTGCTATACTCAAATCATTTTTTCATTTCTCATTTCTCCTGTAAAAAATGATTGATTTAATGGGACAGCCTTATCATTATGCTGATGGACTCCTACTTTGTTGTTGGATGCACCAGATGGCATGAAGAAAAAAATTGATGCACTTTTTCAAAATTATATATATTACCGCAAATATACTGAGTTTACTTCAAGCACTGTAAGTATAGCCAGTTAGTATTTAGGATTCTCTACAGCTCAGTTTTCTACAAACTTAATTCCTTATAAATACTGTAACATTTTTCCTTTGAAAGTCATTTATTCACCAGACTATGTGATAGGAAATACTATTAGCATCTAGTTAAGTAATTTATATAAACTGCAGCATGGACAATATGGTTATACATTTTTACATGATTTCATAAAATGATATAATAAAGGCAATAGCTATCTCTACAGTAAACTTTCTAATATTTCCTGACATTGTATAAGTGCATGAGCTTGTATGTAATTCTGCTTCATATTTACTCTAGTCACTTTTTATCTTTACAAGTAAACACTTGAGAAAATACTTAGAAGAAGAGAGATTCATGTTGGTTTCAGCCAACTTGATTCCATTTTGAGCCTGACGAACTTCTGAGTAAAATGCTAGAGAGTTCATAGAGCAAGGGAAGAGGCTATCTCATATCAACTTGGAAGCAGAGAGAATGGAGCAGGCTCTCATTATGACTTGAAGAGACATAGTCCCAATAAAATCTGTGTTCTTCAAATGAGACATAATCTTTTAAAGTTCTTAGTGTCTCCCCCAAATGCCCAAAGATGGTGAAATTCTTCAATACATGAGATTTTGGGGGAAGGGTCATATTAAAGATGCAAGTTACAATAACCCCAAAGTATTGTAGCTTTTATACTTTATGATGTACTAATTATAATAGAAATAGAGACATATTTTATTTTCTAGTTGTTTGTAAAATGCAGTTAAGGTAGACATAAAATAAATTATTAATTATATTGTCACACTGAAGAAAATTGTCACATGATGGATCAATCATTGGTTGACCACTCCCACAATTTCTGTGCTACTTGTACCCCAGCAAATCTAGTAGCTGGCCAAATCAGAGATTATATGGCTGGGCTTGTGTTCCAACCCACCACTGCAGCTTCAAATGCCAAGTATGGTGATACCCATGAGACATTTGCTCTTTTCAGAAAAGAAAGGAAGTAAGAGTGGGGGGGGAAGTTGCAAGAGGGAAGAGGGGGGGAGGGACTGAGAGGAAAGGAGAGAAGAGAAACTTCAGTCATTTTGTAAATAATAATGATAGTAATAATAATAACAATAATAAATAAATCAATCATTAAAACTACTGTGTATTGTAAAACAAAATAGCATAGAATGAAGCCTGATAACCATACATATATATGTATATATATATACATATATACATATATATATTTATCATGCAGTAAGCTCATATCAAAAAATTATTTATAGGTATTGAAATGGCTCAGAAATAACTATGTCATTTGTCTCTTGTATAAACCTAAATAAAAGTTATTTCTGATTTATTTATATTTAATATAAATGTTTTAATGTTTGACTCTGTATTCTTTTCTTCATGATTGTGATTTCCTTTATGATTTATTTTTATTTTGTTTATACAACTATTAATTGAATTACTTAAAATCTTTAATAAAATATTATCAAATAAACATGTTTTGTGATGATAAGAATAGATTAACATGGAATCAATGTGTTTTTAATCAAGTTTATGCTTAACATTATGCATAAGCATCCTCCTATCACTTGTGGTTTTAATCATACCAGGAGGGATATCTATTAGATTGGAACTAAAATATCAACTCTTCCTTGGATCTCTTAGTTACATGTCGTCCTCCATGTAAGATAATTATTCATAATCTCCTGAATTACTCTTTCTGTTTCATTTCTCCATAAGGTCACAACTTTTCCGGAAATCACTAAGATCATGCCAAAGAACCTGGAATGGAACAATAATTATCTTTAGGTTAAAAAATAATTATGTAATTTCAATGGGTAATTTTTGTATACTTTAGAGCAAGTTTAGAACAAAAAGTGGTTTTAAATTCACTGTTACTAATAACTTCTGGTTTTATATTGCAGGATTATATATAATGTAGACATTTTTATATTATGATGTAGTGAGATAGTCCTTCTGTGGCACTGACCATGCCCATTTGGGGGTGGATCCATGGGCGGAAGTGACCTGTAGAAGCAGGTCGGAGAGAGAGCCGGAAAAAGCTCTCTTGCTGGCGTGACTCGGACAGGAGAGCATCGGGTTGAATTTCCTGGTGTTCATCTGTCTAGGTTGTAAGTTGTTTCTCCCTGAATAAACATCTATTCGGCCTATTTGTTTATCCTGATCCTTATTTAACCGCAATATTATGACAGTTATTTGTGAATAAATCATAATTATATATGTAAAAATGTATGTGAAGATGTGTATATAATATGTAAATTTAAAATTACTAAAATTTATACTGAACTACTAATTTGATGTTAATCATATTTAGATGCATATATAAGCTTACGTATTTCCACATTTCCTAACATACCTCAAATGCAAAATAATTAGAATTAATTTTTTAAATACAAAGAATAGAAGTTTATTTCTTCACAATTGTAGAGATCAGTAGTTCTTCATCAAGGTACCAGTAAATTTTACCAGTAGAGTTTCCATCTGGTGAGGACTGCCCATCTCTAAGATTTTACATCAGACTTATTAATTGTGTGTGTGTGTGTGTGTGTGTGTGTGTGTGTGTGTGTGTGTGTGTTTATGCTTGTGCCACTGCCCACATGTGGAGGTCAGAGGACAGCATATGGGAGCTGGCTCTCTACTTGACTCACGTGGAGCTATATGTTCAAGCTCAGTTGGTCAGGCTTGGTGTCACGTTTCTTTAGTTGCTGAACTATCTCAGTGTCTCAGAATTATATTTTTTGAAATGACCTTATATACCACAAAGAAGAAACACAGAAATAAAAACAGAGGAAAGGGGGGAGTAATAGTTTAATATGATGTGATAATTTCTTGATACTTTTAAATACTGTTAAGGGACTTATGGAACCTCTTATGTAGTGTATTTTGGTGTATCACTCTATATAGTTTGTTTCATTTTCCAAAGGGTGACACAGTAAGGATATGCATACTTTCTAGGGTACCACTGAAGTATAAAAACCTTTTATTTAATGGTTCACTGAAAAGCTGGACTGATACTTTAATTGGCTAGTGTTGCCCTGAAATCTTAGTATCCCAAAGAGCATAATACTTGGAAAAAAACATTATGTTTTAATTTCTTTCAGTTTGATGTTTATAACATGACATATGATTATATGATAGTTGTGATTATTAAGTAGAATTAGTAGTATCAAGTTGTTGCTAAAGCAAGCTGTAGCATTCTAGGACTATATTTTCAAATAAAAGTATAGATACAATTCTGTGAGAAAAGAAAACAGACTTCTTAATAGAATTGAAACAAGAGGGAGATTTTTAAATAATTTGTCACCTCTAGTACTTAAAAGGATGAACTTATTTTTTATCAGAGATAATATGTTATTGTTTAATGTGGATTCAGGAAAATTTGATTCATTGGTTGAACACTTTCATGATATCCTCAGAAGTATCAAAATGTTTCAGTGTTGCCTTATGGAAAGAAACACCTTTTCTCAGATTGATTTGACATAGATGGAGCATAAATTCGAGTTCTCTACTTCTCTTCCTGGTTCCTTCTCTTCCTTTTTGTCTGCAATTCATGACTTCTGACTTGTCCATAGTCCCTTTTGTGTGTCCAGCTATGGCTCTATGGTATCTTATAGGCCTGAGAAATGGCTTGGTTCATGTTTGTCTTTTTGTGTCTGGGTTACCTCACTCTTGATGGTTTCTTCAGGTTCCATCCATTAGTCAGCAAATTTCAAGATTCCATTTATTTTTCTGCTGAGTAGTACTCCATTTTGTAAATGTATCATACTTTCTTTATCCATTCTTCGGTCATCTAAGTCACTTCCAAGTTCTGGCTATTACAAATAATGCTTCTATAAACATAATTGAACAGATGTCCTTGTTGTATGCATGTGCATCCTTTGGGTATATGCCTAAGAGTGGAATTGCTTGATCTTGAGGTAGACTGCTTCCCATTTTTCTAAGAAACTGAGAAGCTTGTACAAGGCAAAGGACATAATCAACAAGACAAAAGGGCAGCCGACCGAATGGAAAAAAATCTTCACCAACCCCATGTCTGACAGAGGGCTGATTTCAAAAATATACAAAAACTTAAGAAGCTAGTCACCAAAACACTGAATAATCCACTTAAAATGTGGGTTACAGAAGTAAATAGAGAATTTTCAATAGAAGAATCTATAATGGCTAGACTTATTTTTACATTCTTAAAATATGTTACTTCACTCTGGTTCTCATGTTATAAGCTAGAAAAACAGTAAGTGTTTCTATTTTAATTTATAATGAAATAAGACATTATTGAAGTGAATAACCCACTTAGATATGTTCACATCCTTTGTTATTTACTTGTATAGCATATAGATCATTTAAAAATTACAACTGAGCCAGAACATATTTTTTATTTGAAAACTAACGCTTATGAGAAAATGGTAAAAGATGTTCTCAGATGAATCTGTGAGAAGAAAATTCTCAGGTAATGGTTTCATAGGACTACATATAATTTTTTTTGACAGGTGAAGTGAACTTTATTGATAGTACTCATGAGAGTAAGGCTCCCTAATCCCCTTAATTCTGGGAGTCTGGGATGGAAAATGTGAGGGAGATTAGTATCGGGGGTTATTGGACAGGGACTGCTCAGCATCTAGGGCTTCTCTCTTGCTCATGTCCTTGCTGGGGGTGGATGGTCCAGGGTGGGCTTTTTACTCCTTGGAGGCCATGTGGTCCATGAGGTCCTCCGCCCTGTTGCTGTAGCTGAAAACATTGTCATATCAGGAAATAAGCTTTAAGAAGTAGTCATTGAAAGCAATGCCAGCCCCAGAGTCAAAGGTGGAAGAGTAGGAGTTACTGTTGAAATCCCAGGTGACAACATGGTCCTTGGTATAGCCCAGGATATTCTTCAGTGGACTGCCAGATAGCTGCTTCACCACCTTCTTGATGTCATCATAATTAACAGCTTTCTTCAGAGGACATGTCAGATCCAGGAGAGACACATTGATGGTAGGAATAGGGAAGTCCATGCCAGTGAGCTTCCTGTTTGGCTCTGGGATGACCTTGCCAACGGCCTTGGCAGCACGAGTGGATGCAGCAATGATGTTCTGAGTAGCCCTAAGCCCATCACACCACAGCTTCCCGGAAGGGCCATCCACAGTTTTCTGGGTGGCAGTGATGGCATGGATTGTGGTCATGAGTTCTTCCACAATGCCAAAGTTTTCATGGATGACATTGGCCAGGGGGCTAAGCAGTTGGTAGTGCAGAAAGTGTTGCTGATAATCTTGAGGGAGTTGTCAAATTTCTCATGCTTAAAACCCATCACAAACATGGGTGCATCAGCAGAAGAGGCAGAGATGATGACCTTCTTGGCCCGACCCTTCATGTGGGCCTCAGCCTTCTCCATGGTGGTGAAGATGACAGTAGACTCCACAACATTCTCGGTGCCAGTATCATCCCATTTGTTGTTGGAATCTTAGTCCTTGAAGATGGTGATAGCCTTCCTGTTGATAACAAGCTTTCCATTATCAGCCTTGACTGTGCCTTTGAACTTCCCATGGGTAGAGTCATACTGGAACATATAGACCATGAAGTTGGGTCAATGAAAGGGTCATTGTCCACTTTGCCAGATGTGAGGGCAATCCTGGTAACCAGGTGCCCTACATGACCAAATCTGTTCACTACGACCTTCACAATTGTGTCTCAGAAACTAGGCTGGCACTACACAAAAACATGTGGCTGTCTCTAGAACAGAGAGGAGCAGAGAGCTTACATATCATTCTTTCCATAAAAAAATTAAACTAATTTAATAAATAAATACAGGTTAATATAGCAAATGTTGATACTTTATGGTCCCATATTTATAGTCTTAAATATTTATTGTGTCCTCATTGTTAAAATTTTCAATATTTTTTCTAGAACATATGAAGTATATCATGTGTTTTAATTTACTTTTCTCTGATATATTAAAGATAAAAGCCACATATTCTGGTGAGACACTGTGAAATATTCAGTATGTTACACATTGTGTAAAGCCACTATTACATCAAGCACATCATCTTGGACTAGAGGCCTGGCAGTTTCAATGAGATTTAATATGTCATTATGGTGGAGACATCAAGAAAATAATTTGTCCTCACTTTCATGAGGTGTATAGTATATAATATCTATAATCATTCTATTGTGAAAGAGAACAGCAGACTACATGTTCACATCTAAATGTAGCTCTACATACTGATGAAACATTCCATTCCAGTGCTACCTACTTTCCCCAGCTTCTGGTAATCAGTATATGCTCTGTTTCCATAAACTTATTTTTCATATCTAGTATATGAATGCCATCATACCATGTTAGTTATTCTGTGTGCACTGTTTTACTTCATCATGAACTTGTATTTCCTCTTCATTGTTGGAAATATCAGGATCCTATACCTTGTCATCAGTGAAATATATTCACTGCATATATACCACATAGTTTTATTCATTCTTTTTTTGACAGACATTTATGTTTCTATTCCTGGCCTATTCTAACTGGTATTTCAAAATCCTTAGGAGAACAGGCATCTTGGAAAATTGATTTCCATTCACTTCATATACACATACAAGATTCAGATATGTGATTAGTTATACTTTTATGAATAAACTTGGGATTGTTTTTCTGCAAGACTTGAACAAAGACTTGAGTAAAAGTTCCATTTCTGCATGGCTGGTATTGCTTGCAATCTTTTGTCTACTTTATAATAGAAGTCCTTAGTGAATAGGTATGTTTATGGCATGTATTCACACTTCCTGATAGTTAGTGCTGTTAATCATTTCCCTTTATGCTTAATTTTAAAGTGTTTGACTTATTTTGAGAAATATATGCTTGGTTTCACTACTCATTTATTGAATTGCTCTGTGTATTTCATGAATATGAGTGACAAGTGTTTCTGCCACCCAAACTCAATTTAGTAAGACATTATATAATGCCATGCTTTTTTTCTTGCTCTCTGACTTACTGCCCTGAGATAGTCTCTCACTGAACTGAAATGAAAGCATTTCAGCTAGGATGGAAGGCCAGTAAGCTTTTGGAATTCACATATTTCTGCCTTACAATTCTTGGGGTTTCAAGTAAAATTTAGCCATGTCTGGTCATTTATTTCAGTGCTGAGGATTTTAACTCAGGTTCTTATGCCTGAGTTCACGAGAACATGCTTGTTCTCTTTCCCATTAGTTCCAAATTGAGATCAATATACATAGGCAAGAATTGATAAAGTATTTAGGTCTCTGTGCTCAGTATTAAAGGGCTAAATTCTTATTTTATGAAAATGTACAATTTTATGTGAATACACAAAGCTTACAATACCCAGAGTATTCACTTGCAAAAATTGGACATTGCACATTCTTTAATAATCCAAGCTTCTAGACATAGACAATCTATAAATTCTAACTCATCTTTGCTCTTGGTTTAGTCTTTTCAGAGTAAAGTAGCTTGATACATATAAACATTATATATATATATATAATGTTTATATTGATTTTATCAATATAAACCCTTTTTATCAATTATGGAAATTATGAAAATAGTTTCACCTTAATGGTGCAGGCAGTCCATCATATAGATGAATATTCTATCTTCATTTGGTGCTCTGATAATTCTAAATGCTAAGAAACAAAATGTATCACTGCCATTTGTAACTCTTAATCTTATAGACGATTTTCTATGAGTTGGAATGATGTGAATAAAAACATGGTCCTAAATATCAAATTCCACATCAGGGCTACATAGTGAAATACATGTTGTATTTTCAGATTAGGAGTTATAATGTAGAATTTTGACCTTACTCCAACTAATATTTTAAGAGTTTGAAAATCATTACTTGGCAGCAGTCTTGTAGGTCTCTAGACATTTCTTTAGTTTCAGTTTTCCCATCAAACCCATAATAGCTGTCTCTTTTATGTTCTCTCTCTCTCTCTCTCTCTCTCTCTCTCTCTCTCTCTAGCTCTCTCTTTCTCTCTGTCTGTCGCTCTCCCTCTTCTGTCTTCTATCCCTACCCTGGCTCAATATTCCTAGTCGCACATGTTTTCCTCTCCTCCCCCTCTCTTTCTCCTCCTTCTCTCTCCATTCACTGCCCCCCCCCACTTTCCCAGTGCTCTGGGGGACTTGTCCCTTCCCCCTTCTGTGAGGGACTTTATATGAATCTCTTAGAATACACCTTGTATCCTATTTCCTCTGTTTGTTTGAATTATAGGCTGGTGATCCTTTGACCTAGGTCTAAAGTCCATATATGAGTGAGTACATACCAGGTTCCTCTTTTTGTGATTGGGTTACTTCATTCAGGATGATTTCTTCAAGTGCTGTTTCTATGGCTTTTTCCAGCATGGTCTTGACCCCTTTCCTCATCTGCCTTCTCTCTCTACAACTGGATTCCAGGAGTTCAGCTCAATGCTTAGCTGTGAGTGTCTGCTTCTGCTTTCATCAGCTATTGGATGAAAGCTCTAGGATTTCATTTAAGATAACTTTTAATGGTAATATATAAATAAAAATATTACTAGCAAATTTAAACTTAAAATAATATTTTCAAAACTGTTTTAGTAAAGTTCAATAGAAATTATAAATTGGGTTGGAATGATAGCTCAAATATATAAAACCTGTGTGAGGTGACTGAGGTCTTTGTTTCAATTTTAAGTGTCAAACACAGAGACAGATGCATGAAATATGAACTAATTTGAAGTTATGTATATATCTAATATTAATTTTATCTTTCACATATTACTTTTACACATTTATACTTTTGCTGGTTAATTCTATGTAATATTCTTACAAAAGATCAGAAAAATCCATTAACAATTAAAACTGAAAGAGCAAATGGAAATTAGATTATTTTAGGAGGATGAATTTTTATAGTTGTTAAGGTGAGAAGACAAGAATAGATTCTTAGTTTATGTTTTGTATTATGACTTTGGTCAATAAGTAGAATTTGTGCAATGAACCAAGAAAGAAAACAGAGAAGCACAGGTTTAGGAAAGAGAAAAGTATATCCATTCACACATGCAGAGCTTTTGATTTTATTAGATAATTGGATGGGATGTTGTGTATTAAGCTGTTGGAATGTCACAAAGAAAGTCACTGGGATTCCAATAAAGCCACGAGAGTTACCAGTGCATAGAAAATGTATTAAAGTGAATACTAAAGCAAGTGAGATAATTGTTTTGAACAGTAGAAAGAATACATAATATGGCAGAATATTTTTTTCTAAGGGTGCCCATGAGAAGCCTGTTCTTTATTGAAAGGACTTTGGTTCATTTGTAATAATTAAATCAGAGTATTAGCTAGCTTTTTTTTCACTGTGACAAATACCAGCAATATTCAGTTTAAAGGATGAGAAATACATTTGTGTTTTATAGTACTATAAAATAGAAACTAGACAGAGACATATAAAGGAAAAAAGGGATAGAGAATGGGGCTAGAATGAAACCATGGGCAGGATATATTCCCTGAAGACATGCCCTTGGGAACACACTGCCTTTAAATAGGTCCCCTCTATAGAATTTTTGTCACTTCATCAAACCCCCATGAATTATGAATCTACCATTGAATTAATCCATTGATGAGGTCAGAACTTTCATGACCCATGCATTATCTACTGCCTACTTTGTGTATTGCTGTAAGGAGTATCAAGCCTTTAGTAGGTGAATCTCTGAGGAGTCTTTCCTGATTCATTTACAAAGAGCAGTCTCAGTGAAGTTCTGGGAGACTAAAACTGACTCCAAAAGACAAGTAATGTGAGGTAGAGTTAGACAAATACATCCATACTACTCTTTTTGAAAGTGTGACAAGAGAGCACATTTGTTGTTAAACAAACAAACAAACAATGTCCTCTGTTAAAATATATATAGTAATGCACATTATTTATAGGATCCTATCTTAAAATCAAGGAAGTAACAATGAGAAAAGAATATAGAAATTAAAACAGTTATGAATCTGGAGATATATTCCTAAGCAGGATAACATTTTTCTGTTCATGTTATAAAATGTGGAGTTATTGATAACACAGATTAGAGTCCCAAAACAAAGACATAAATATTCCCTGCTAAGAATGTAATTTGTAATCTCTGAAAACATGAAAGGAATAGTTTAAAGCTTTAATGAGAGAACTATAAAGTTTTGCCTCTAGAGATATGTAGGATTAATAAAAATATGACAGTGTATTCTCCAAGATATTGGCTTATAATAGGAGAAAGAGGTTGTACCCATGAAATCTTAGCCATGTGTTTAGATAATCAGGATTTAATGAAAACTCCAGTTAACATGACAATGTAGATGGGATAAATCTACTGATATCCGGCTCTAGAAAATGAACTGGAAGAAATTAATGGCTTGTAAGGGAGAATCAATCTTCTCCAGGGGTGAGCTGCCTGACTGGTGACATAATTATAGGTGCTATCTCCTAAAGATATACACTCATTCATTAACACACACACACACACACACACACACACACACATGAATTGGGGCATGGTGTAGATGGATGGGAGAAAATTATATAAAAATAGTTATTTGAATGAAATAAATAAGTTTATGTAGAATCTATTACAATTTTAAATCCCCCCTTCATACTCATGTGTTAACAGCTTGATAATCAAATTACAGGCTCTTAGCAATTTAAAGGGGCTACTTACTTTTATAAATTAGTAAATTTAATAGTGGATAGTTTAAAAAATCATGAGAAGTGGTGATAAGCTAAGTTACAGTCTATTTAAAAATAAAAAAAAAAGTTTATTTGGGAACACACAGAAATTCTGTATATTGTTCCAGGCCTCTTTCCTGTTTTCTTTAATTTCTCTTGGACCCTAATCTTCTTCCTCCTTTTTCCTATTCTATTTCCTCCCTCTTCTTCATTCTGTCTTTATGAAGTCTCTTTCTATCTCTACCTCTGTCTAGTTCTTCAATTCCAGAATGGTGTGATTTTAACAGTCTTTCTAGTCCACAGTGTATGTGGAAATAGAGCAATGCACTGAAAATAACATAGATTGAATTTTCTTATTAAATGTCATAATAAACTTGTTCTTATTTAATTTGAAGGTATTTTATTAAGTTATAGGAATTTGAAAAGCACTGAACTTCTTTTTATTAAAATATAAACAAATGATTGCAATTTTCATGAATTTTAACATGATGATGCATATTTTATCTTGTAATTTATAATATTAAAAAGGAATAGGGTTAGATAGGTGATGGGGGTCCAGGCCTTCAATCTCAGCATTTCAGAGGCAGAGACAGGCATAACTCTGTGAGTTCTAAACTACGCTGGTCGACAGAGTGAGTTACAGGACAGTTAGGGCTACTACACAGAGAAACCCAGTCTGAAAAAATAAAATTTATCAATAATAATAACAAAAGTAGTAACATTACCATAACCTATTATGAAAAATAAGTAAGGATTTTGGAAAGAAATTAGTGACTCATTTATTTTCCATGGTCCAAGACCAAGACCTTGTCAAAAGGCATGTTAATTACATACTCTGTCACTGGGCTGTACTGTGTACTAGACAGTGTTTTATTAGTCTGGGAATTTAAAGTATAGACTCAAGGCTTGCAGACCTCTTTAGTTTCTCTTTTACTTCATTCACTAAGTAAAAATATTGGTATGTCCATTATGGGTATGGGAAGGCATTAAATATATAGACAAAACCAAAGAAGTTATTTTACAGTACTACCGAGAATATGAGGAAAGCAAATCTGATGGGCTAAATTGACAGACAAGTGAATTTGTATTTGACACAAGAGATAATTCAAAAGACCAAGACTGACCAGAGAGGTAACATGAGTTGAATTATCGATACAGAGCACATTGGTGAGGGAAAATTCATGTTGAAGTTTTGAGTTTCTCAGACTGAACTTGAAGAGTGGTTATCATTGGATATTGACTTCTTTAAGTCAGTGTTATGCCACAGTTTGGAAACAAACTAGAGATTCTCTTTTATTCCTTATAAATCTGTACGTGATAAAAAAGATGGAATGTTAAATTAATATTGTCCATATAAAATAATACATCAATTGTCCAACTTACTTTGATAATAATCCTCTGGTACATTCATATATCAGTTTTTAATGAAAATTATGAAATAATGTGATAAAAATAATACGTGAAAAGAAATGGAAACATTTACATAAGATCCACAAATAAATAAGTTCAGAGGTTTACTTTTTGAATTTACTTATGTGTATGTGCATGTCTGTGTGTATATGGGTGTGTATATGTGTTTTTGCAATCTGTGTGGAAATGAGAGGACAACATGAGGAAACAGCTATTCTCACTGTACAATGTATATCCTTGATCAGACTCTTGGGGTCAGTTTGGCTCTAGGTGTATTTACTAGAATAGTCATCTGGCTAGAATAATCTTCTAATTAAATATGTGAACAAAAGTGTAAGATTTTTAAGATTGGAGGACTGAGAAAGATATATATGGATTTCATTTATATATATATATATATATATATATATATATATATATATATTCAAAATTTCAAACAATGGGGGAATGGTTTGATAACATCTAATATATTACAATTCAGAAAATCTAAAGGTCTCACATGTCCAACTATTAAACATAGAATAATTTTTGTAGGCTTTTAAAACATAGGCACATGTATTTCATGTTTTAAAAGACAGTTAACTTTTCCACTCATGCATTATATAAGCAGTGATTTTTTTTTCCTATGGGAACTGAGACGTGCTCTAATGATACATAAAGTTATTAAGTACTACAGTATGCCAGTATGCACTGGACAGACTATTAGTTTTTCTGAAAGTATCAACTTTTCATTACTAGTGGAATAGTCTGGAATAGCATCTTAGACAGTAAAGTTGAGTTTTTTAAATTTTACCTATGTATAAAATCTATCCAGGAACACTTGTCCCAATCTCTGAAATCCTGATTTGCAGTTTCTAAATTATATTGGAGGAATTTGCATTTTAACAGTCAAACAGATGTTTAAAATAAAATAAAATTGTAATAAATTCTTTTTAATTAAGAATGGCTGTATTCCAGGCTGATTTTTTTTTCTCCCACAGAAGTAGGGAACTGTGAAGAAGCTTGCAACATACACTTATTTTCTTGGCAATGATTTTTTTAAAGCAAGCTTTGTGTTGCACACTAACTTGAGGTATTTATTTATATAGCTAGGAAACTATATAAATTTATATAATTTAAATTCATTTATTAGGTCAAGTTGTTTACAATTACAAAAATACTAGTTAATATAGAATTTAAATTGAATGTTAGCACAGATCTTTGTCTCCTAAAAGTGTAGTTGTATGCAATAAAGTTTTACATAGACTGATACAAACAGCTCATCAAAATGTTAGTTTGGGAACATATTAATCCTACCTGTCTAATTAAAATAGGTCAAAATTTAACAAGGCCATTGAGCACTGGTCATAACTACTGAATGGGTATAATATGGGTGGCATTTAAAAGACTGACCTTTCATATCACACTGAAGAATGGGTTTGGTGATAAAACCCTTACAGCTACCAAGTACCAAATAACAGCTTGAACTTCCAGTAAAACACTATTAATTCAGTGTTCCTAAACTATTGCCAGAGGTGGACTTTATATTCATCTATTCTTGTTTACATCGCTAAATCCTAACCCATTGTCTGAGTTGTTTATTTTATTATTGGTATTGAGAACAAGCCATATATCCATTTACTAATTTAAACAAAATAGATGGAAATTTCAAGATAGTGCAGTTGGTACCTTTCTCTGATTCTCACTTACCACAATTTTGAGTTTTCTAAATATGTCAAAATGTATTAAAACTGTCAGCAACAAAACCAATACAATATAATACCATCTTTATCTATGATATAGAAACCATCTATATTTTCTAAAAGATATTGACTGAATAATTTCTTATTTGCCATGTGCACCTCCAATGACTGATGGCATTTCTGGACTTTAGACTAGTACACTCAGTTCTTTGCATACTTCCTAAAATATAATGCTGCTTAAAGAAAACAACTGAGCTTCTGCCTATATATCTGCACCCATCCTGGTTTTGTAGAACAGTAGAAATAACCATGCAATAAGAAGTCTCTTTTAGCCATTAAAACCTACAATAATTCCTTTGAAGTATGATTACAAAACATGCCTGGAACACACAACTCAGTTCATTACACCCCATCACTTTTGACTAACTTTCTATATAAAGTAAAATGTATTATAAATGTGTCCCTCTGCCCCATCCCTACTTCTTTGTTATTTTCTTTGCAGAAATATGTTTTCAAGTGTTTTTTTATTGTTTTTAACAAAAACTCAAACAGATTACAGTGGAAGTATTTGATATATTTAAAAGAACTGACTCAGTTAAAATGGTGAGCCCAGGAAAACAGGTAGTGAGAAATGAAAGCGATTACAGCAGAGTAGGAGATACAAGCTGACAAGATAGGAAGCATGGCAATCTTCTGAAAAACAAAGCCATCCTCAGCAAACTATGACTAGCTCTTGGAAATCACAACTCTCAGGTATCTACCTCCATAGTGCACCCTATTCTAATTTTCTGTTGCTGTTTTTTAACACCATGACCAAGAAAACATTTAAAAGAAACATTTAACTATGCTTGAAGTTAGAGATGGTTAGACTGCATAATGACAGAACAAGGACATTGCTGCAAAGGGCTGACATAGAATTTGGGAGCTCAAATCAACAGAAGGCAGAGACAGAGATGCACCCAGAGTGCCGCAAGCCTTTAAAAACTTCAAAGCCTACCCACAGTGACACACTTCTTCCAACAAGGCTACACCTCCCAATCCTTCCCAAACAGTTCCATCAATTGGAAAGCAAATCTTCAAATTTATGAACCTATGAAAACAATTCCATTTATATTACCACATAACTTCACCTGGGAAATATATGCTGGACATCATTGCATTTTAACATACATGCAATGATACAGACTGGACTCTAAGTATAATAACTCAAAAAAGTCACTTTGCACTCCAGTATGGGATTACCCCAGATCATCTGATGGGTAAGGGGTTAGATATGAAGTAACCTAGGGAAAATACATTTGCATCTTAGGAGTGGTGGGGTAAGTCTTTCGTTATGTTTCTCTTATTAATTGATGAGTAAGACACTGATTTGCTAGTGGCCAGGCAGGAAAGATAGGTGGGACTACCAGACCGGGAGAATTCTGGGAAGTGTAGGCAGTAAAGCCCTGGAAGAGAGGATGATTAAGTCACTCTCTAGTAAGCGAAGACCACATGGAAATACATAGATTAATAGAAATAGGTCAATAATTGAAAGAGTGCTAACCAATAAGAAGCCCAAGCCACTGGTGAACAGTTTCACAACTAATATAACATCTGTGTGTTTATTTGAGGCTCAAAGTCCATGGGACCAGTTGGAACAAAGAACCTCTCATAACATAGTAGTCTTTTCTACTGGTGATCAGAATGCTTATGTATATTAGATATCCTTAAATCTACAATGTCATTTTCCCTTATGTAAACCTATATTTTTGCACAAAGAGTCTGTATTCTCAAAAGGCCTGCCACAGTTATGATTAATCACACCATGGTCTTACTTCCCTTCCTTTTTTGCTGAGATCATGGGAGAAAGTACATGCAAATGAGATGTAGTCCAATTTGATTTAGACAGAAAAAAGGCTAATTTTTATAAGATGAATCTGAATTTATAAGCATATATTTAAAGTCCAGAATGTAGACAGACCCCACAAAGTTGCTTTTTTGACAAGATGTAGCACACTTCAATCTATCTTTAGAGAGATTTGCTTAGCTTTACTACCTATATGCTTTGCTCAATAAATGTCACTCAAACTATCTTATCTAAATTCTTTCCTGAAGGAAGACAAGAACAGAAGAAGTTATTGTCTGTGTATAAATGTCACACATTTATACCCCACAAACTAATCATCTTTAGCTCATTAGTCACAACCTATTTCATTTACTTAGGTAATTCAATACATTTTTAGTAAGCAAGCTTTTTCCACTTCTGCATCAGGTCAGAAACAATGAGCAGCTCCATGGGGAAGTAGCAGTCCTGGCTGTTAGAATATTCCTTAATGCCCTCTTGTAAGCTTCTAACCTTTCTAACAAAGTGCTTTGTTAAAGCTGACTCCTACTTGTCAAGCAGATCTTAACTTGAATATTATCATTTTTGAGAGAGTCTCATGTTGACATAAATATAAATAGCCACACAGTGGCTACCAAAAATTAGAATTTTAGTTTTAAGTATATTGCCATAATACATTTTCATAAAAACGATATACTCTATAAATATATTATAATGTCAATTGGTATTGTGTGTATCTTTGAAAAAGGAGCTAGTAGTCATCAGAACAGGAAAGTGGTTCAGAATTTTCACACATTTTGCTAATTCTTCATATAGTGAATGACTCACAATATGGCTTAATAATGTCTCAGGAGTGTACCAAGCTTAAATCAATTAATATATTGAAAATATTTTTATTTTTGTACTTATACACGTGTGTGTGTGTGTGTGTGTGTGTGTGTATTGGGAGAGAGAGCATATGGAAAATTTTCCTACCATAAAAATGTAGAGGGCCAAAGACAGCCTCTGGAATGGGCCCTTGCCTTCTGCCTTTTCTGCCTTAAGGCATGTTCAACTTTACATGAGTCAAGCTAGCTTGTCTATGAGTTCCTGGGAGTTCTCTTGGTTCCCATTCCTCACCTTGCAGAAAAAATGCTTTAGAGCTACTGAGTACTACCTCACCCCAATTCTCTTGCTGTAGGATGACTGAGTAATAAGCATATCAGTATTGCATCTGGCCTGACATTGACTCTGAGGATCTAAACTCAATTCCTTATACCCTTGCAGCCATTCCATTCACCAAAGGAGCTATTTTTCCATTCTCTGAAACAGATAAGTTCTATGAAACTTCCACAAAAACAAAGGAATTTTGTCTACTGGAAAACTGATAAGAAACAATTTGAAATAAAAAAAAACCCTGCAATTAGAAGGGTAAGCAAAATTAAAAGAAAAAACAGTATATTTTATTTCTTGAACATTAAAACATACAGACAAAATGTGTACTAGCTTCTGGGAAACAGAAGCTGGGAAACGGTAAGCACTAGCTATGAGCCAATAAAGGAACATATCATTTAAAAGTATAAGAATGATTTCTTTAGTCTGAGCTGAGATTTTTTTTTTTTTTTAATTCCATTTACGTCTCACTCATTTTGGAGTAAGAGAACTAGATTCCTTGTACATTCCTTTTTTTATTGTTTTCTATTTTTTTTATTTTATATAACCAAGTCCATTTAAATGAAAACAAATATTTATAGACAATATTTGGGAATTTGGGCATTGTTATTTCCAAACTACTTCCCCCTGGTAAGGGGCGCTGTCATGGTGGATTCAAAAAAAGATTCAGAAATCCTGGCTGTAGTCTGTAAGGCTGCTTTGTCCAGCTGTTTTGAATGTAGGATCACCTCTTACTCTGTTTCAGGCGGTCTGGCTTGATCAAACCACATTAGTCTGGAAGGAATCCACAGTTTTCCATTTTCTGTGGAAACAAAACTAGAAATCCTTTTCCCCAGTAACTTTTCCTTCAACTTAAATTTTGGAGTCAAAACATTTTTTTTAATTTAATTTATTATTTCACATGTTGATCCCAGTTCCCTCTTTCTCTCTCCCTCCCTCCCTCTCTCCCTCCCACCTACCCTCCCTTTTACCCTCTCTGCCCTCTCACATGCACTCTAACCACCCTTCCCTCCCATCCTCCCACTTCAATTCCATATGTAGGGGAATGCCATCCAGTTGTGGTCATGTAGGTCTGACAGGTCATGTGAAGTAGGGACTAGGGCTTCTCTCCTGGCTCTAAATTAAGGCAGTTATCCCTCCATGGGGGATGTGTTCGCAAAGTCCTTTTGTGCACCAGGGATACATCCTGGCTTCACTGTCTGAGGTCCCTTAGACTGCTCAGTCCTTCTGGCTGAGACCCATATTCAGGGGGGCCTGAGTCAGTCCCATGCTGGCTTCCCAGCTATTAGTCTGGTGGCCATTTAGCTCCTTCTTGTTCAGGTAAGCTGTGTGTTTCTGCCACCTGGTCTTGTCCTCTCCCTCTGCATCTGGGTTCTACTTTGACTCAGTGTTTATGTATGGGTGTTTGCTCCTGTTTCCAACAGGCATTAGTTGAGGGCTCCATAGATAAGTTAGTTGTTGATCTCACTCTCCGGGAAGGGCATTTATGGTAGCCTTTCCACGGAAGCTCAAAATGTTATTTGGCAGCAGTCTTGTAGTTCTCTAGACCTTTCTTTGTGTTCAATTTTATCGTCAAACCAATATTGGCTCCCTCTTTTATGTTCTCTCCCCTCTCTCTCTCTCTCTCTCTCTCTCTCTTTCTCTCTCTCTCTCTCTCTCTTTCTCTCTCTCTTTCTCTCTTCCCTGTCTTCTATTCCAAACCAGGCTCATTTACACAATGGAATACTACTCTGCAGAAAAAAATAATGGTATCTTGAAATTCAGAGTCAAGTGGATGGCACTTGAAGAAACCATCCTGAATGAGGTAACCCTATCACAAAAAGAGGAACACAGTATATACTCACTCATATAATTATTTTAGATCTAGATCAAAGGATCACCAGCCTATAATTCACACCACCAGAGGAATACACAAGGTGTATTCTAAGAGATTAATATAAAGTCCCTTACAGAACTGGTAAGGGACAAGTCCCCCAGTGCTCAGGGGAAGTGGGGGGGGCAGCGAATGGAGAGAGAAGTAGGAGAAAACGAGGGGGAGGGAAGGAAAACTTGCAGGACCAGGAAGATTGATCCTTGCACAGTCCTATTCGATATTTGACCTGTGGGATTTATCTGTTTTATTTTGACTACTCCTAATTCATGAAATGTCTCATGCAAGACTTGGATGATCAGACTTTATATACACTTTTTTTTGTGTGTGTATTTAGAAAGAGTTAATCACTTCTAATATTAGCTCCACTCTAGCCTGGAGTGAATACAGACATACAGAGTTGCTTTTTGAAAAAGGTGACTGAGGACCTATCTCTAGAAGGCAATTGCAAAATAATCATATTTGGAGAAAGAAGTAGACAGATGTTCAGCTGGCTGAGAAGAGGTAATGACATATGCGAGATGCAGAGGTAGACCTTAATGAGTCATATACAGCAAATGGTATAGAAATTTTTTTGGCAAAGAGAAACAAGACTTGTGAAAATGTTTCTATCTTTCCCTTTTCTGATTTATATTTTCTATTCAGATTTTTTAATGAAATGCAGAAGACATAGATATAGAACTCCAGTTTGGCTTGCTTTTTATTTTATTTATTTATTTATTTATTTATTTATCTATTTATTTATTTTTTGAGCTCCAATGCTGCAAAATCATTTTATGTTTTCAGAAGCTGCAGAAGCTGTCTTCTTGTTCTTGCAAAGGAAAACGTTTCACACAATCTATATGGTTATAATAATGTATCACTGGGGGAGACAGCCATCACTTTTGTGAACTAGCTGCATCAGGTTCCTCCATTCTCATTACATTAGAGAAGATTTGATGATTCACTTCACATCCTGCAGATAGAAGACACATACAAATGAGGCAGCTAGGCTCCTGGACTCCAGGCAGAAGGTGAAACAAGTGCCAGAAATTTATGACACATATCATTTATATATGCTGTGTTAACCACCATTCCTGTGTTCATAGCCTTTTGTACATGCAAGGACACTCCTTTTTTTCTGGGTATGCAAGTGATTATGATTTGCACAGACCAGTAAATCAAAAAATAAGAAAATAAACAAAAACATAAAAATAAGCAAGCTTTCAGATTTGAACTTATTTTTAGGAACCAGTGTTTAATTTACATAATATTGGAGTTTTAATTTAAGTCTGAACAAACAAAGGATAGCAATTTCTCTTTCACCAAAATATACTCACTTATTATGACTGATACTAAATAATGCTTAAATTGTCCTCCATTCTTCCTGTACCTCCTCTGTTGCAATTCTAAAATTCTAGTTTATCAAATGTGGTAGCACATAAGTAAAACTGACATTTCTTCTAACTTCTCCCTATAAATTTCTCCTGAAAGCTGAGGAAGACGCAATTTTGTCAATGCTATTATTTACCTACTTATTTTTACAATAAGCTAAAAACATAATTTTTTTTCTTCCTACTTTTCGTTAAATCTTCTGTCTCCTTAGACTGGTTACTTCAGAAGAAGTAAATGATACTCTTTACAGAAACAAATTATTGAACTTAATTATGGTTTCCAAATTAACTATTGTCAATGTGTTCTGTGATTTTCTTTCACAGCTGTCCATTTTCCTTGCTTTATACTAAATTAAAACCAAGTATAGAGATATTCCATACATAAAAATATATAATTAAGGGAAATTAATCATGAGAAAATATTCTATAATGTGATAACTAGTGAATAAATCATGGATCTTCGACCTGTATCACTTTTATATAATATACATATTGTACTACTCTAAACTTCATAATACCATTCAAACTTGCCCAGTCTCGTAATGTGTACCCTCTTTAATGACTGACACATCAACTTTGAACACTCTTTTATATGTAAATGTCCTAATCGATTTACCTTCCTAAACATCATTTCAGCTCAACTTCTTGCAACTGGTCCTTGTACAACTTCATAATAGACCTCATTATGAATTCTATGTTAACTGCTATGTTAGGTAAGTCCTTCCTTCTCATTAACATTAGTAGCCAATATTATCAATTTCTAACCAACTTCAATGACATGACAACTTTCTAAATTCTAGCCTGAAATTTATATTTTTCTGACATATCAGTGTTCTAATATTCCCTACAAGATATTCTGTTTGTAATACATTCTTGAATTTTATAGGAAACTTTTATTCCTCAAACGTTTATGTTTTCAAATTTCAAAAATATCATATTTAGTTGATCTAAGTAATCTCTACTTGATGTTATATAGACTTAGTGGCTTTCTTTAGGATATTTCTTTTCTAATGTAGTGGTTTTGTTTTTTATGATTATTATTGTTATGTATACTTTTCTTTCCAATTAAAACACACTGTGTTTCAGAGTCTGAGGGAATGCTTGAAACAGATAAACTGTGTAAATGATCAGAAACTACAGATACACGAATAACCAACAGAAAACAAGAGAAGGAAGAGAGAATCTCAGGCATTGAAGATACTAGGGGAAATAGATTCATCAACTGAAGAAAATCTTAAGCCCAACAAATCCATAACACAAAATATCAAGGAAATATGGAACAACACGAAAGGCCATACCTAAGAATAATAGGTATAGAAGAAGGTGAAGAATCCCAAATCAAAGGTGCAGAAAATATAGTCAACAAAATCATAGAAGAAAACTTTCCCAACCTAAAGTAAGAAATGCCATTGGAAGTACAAGAAACTTACAGAACACCAAAAAGAGTGGATGACAAAAAGTCCCTTTTCTTCATAATAATAAAAAAAAAAACAAAAAATATACATAATAAAGAAAGAAAACTAAGAGCAGCAAAGAAAAAGGCCAAGTAACATATAAAGGAAAATCTATCAGAACTACACTTGACTTCTCTATGGAAACTCTGAAGGCCAGGAAGTCATAGATAGACATTCTACCAACATTAAGAGACTACAGATGCCAGCCTAGACTCCAGCAAAGCTGTCAATCACTGTACATGTAGAAACCAAAATATTCCATGGCAAAATCAAATTTAAACAATACTTATCAACTAATCCAGGGCTACAGAAAGTTCTGCAAGGAAAACTGCAACCCAAGAAAATCAACTACACTCACACAACCATAGACAATACATAATCCCACTTTACCTAGAGCAAAGAGAAAAATGGAGGAAAATCCACACATACTCCCAACAACAACAAATCCAAAACAAACAAGAATTAACAATCAATGGTTATTAAAAACCATTACTATTAATGTTCTTAACTCTCCTGTAAAAAGACTGGCTAACAGAATGGATACGAAAACAGAATCCATGGTTCTTCTGCATACAAGATTAGCTCAACTTTACAGACAGCTGTTACCTCAGAGAGGGTTGGGAAAAGATTTTCCAATCAAATGAACCCAAGAAACAAGCAGGTATAGTAAACATAATATCTAATAGATTTTAAGCTAAAATCAATCAAAAGAGATTAAAAAATGTCATTTCTTATTCATCAGTGGAGAAATCAATCAAGATGAAATCTTAATTGTGAACATCTATGCCTCCAATATAAAGGCACCCACATTTGTAAAAGAAACATTACTAAAACTGAGATCGCACATAAAATCTTATAGAATTATAGTGGGAGATTGCAACACCCCACTCTCAACACTAGACAGGTCCACCAGACAGAAACTTAACAAAAAAAAAAAAAAAAAAAGAACTAACAGAAAGTTATTACCCTATGACCCAATGACATTCATCAAACCTTCCATCCAAACACAAAAGAATGTACGATCTTCTCCATATGAAACCTTCTCTAAAATTGACCACATGCTTAGTAACAAAGCAAAACTCAATAAGAAAAAAATTAATAAATAAATGAAATAACCCCCTGTATCTTCACAGACCACCATGCTTCAAAGTTAGTAGTCAACAACAACACAAATTGCAGAAAACCTAAAAGCTGTGGAAATTGAACAATGCACAATTACACTATTCCTGGGTCAAGGAAGAAATAAAAAAAGAAATTAAAGACTTCCTAAAATACAATGAGGATGAAAACTCAACATACTCAAACTTTTGGTACAGATTGAAAGCAGTGCTAAGTGAAAAGTTCATAGCACTTAGTGCCCACATGAAGAAACTGGAGAATAGTCACATTAGAGAATTAACAACACTACTGAAAGTTCTAGAACAAAATGAAGCAAATTTACCCACTTGGAATAAACTCCAGGAAATAATCAAATTGAGTGCATAAATCAATAAATTAGAAACTAGGAAATAAATAAAAAGAATCAATGTAATGAAGAGTTTGTTATTTGAGAAAAATCAACAAGATAGACAAAACTTTATCCAAACTAATAAAAAGACAGAGAGAAAACATGTAAATTAACAAATTCAGAAATGAAAAGGGGGACATAACAATGAACACTGAAGTAATCCAGAGCATCTTCAGGTCATACTTTGAAAACCTGTACTCCACAAAATTCGAAAACTAAACAGAAATGGACAATTTTTGGATATGTATCACTTACCAAATTTAAATCAAGAACAGATAATCAATTTAAATAGATATATAACCCCTAATGAAATATAAGCAGTCATCAAAAGTTTCCATACCAAAAACAAAAACAAAAACAAAACAAAACAAAAAAAAACCCATATCCAGATGGTTTCAATTTAAATGCAGAATTCAATCAGAATTTCAAAGAACGGCTAATACCACTACTCTTCAAAGTGTTCCATAAAATAGAATCAGAAGGTTATTTTACATATGTTTTATTGGTAAATTCCACTCCATCAGGCAAAACCGTGCTCTTGGTTACTTAATTTTTGGTATAGTAAATTATGCAAATGTTCTGTCAGATATCTATGGTATGAAAAATAATTCAGATCCAAAATTTGATGGATAATTGTGAATTGTTATTATATTTGGAATGACCTAAGATTTTCTTGTTTAGTGAATATTACCAGCTCTTCCTCTGTCCTGAAGACTCCTTTCTTACCCTTTACTCAACCAATCTACATCATACCATAGGAATAAAACTTCCTGGTTATGAGGGAACATATAACATTTAATAAATAATATGTATTCCACATACTCAAAACATGTAGTGGTTGGCCAATGGTAAGAACTGTAAACAAAACTTAATAGAAGCTCAGTCTAGCTGTGACCAAAACACTACTGAATGATATCATTTCCTGGATTGAATTTCAGCACTATGGAGAGACTGGATTATTACTTGTCTAGAAGTTAATTACTTTATTTTGGACTAAGTTCTAGAAATTAGGAACAGACATCCTCCTGCCCTGTCCCCGTAAAAATTAAAATATTGTGGTAGTAAATAAAACCTAACTTTGCAAAGAGCTATCTTCTGTGCTTCTATTAATCCAATATCTAAGAATGTCATTACATAGCTCTTTGAGCCAATAGAAATGCTTAGCCCATCTCAATGCACCCACCGATGTATTTTAATCTTGCCTTGATTTGTGACTTTCTGTGTTTTGCAAAACTATGAAAAATATTGTAATAGTGCTTACACAAAGGAACATGGATTTTGAATAACATAAGCCTGTGTTCCTGGACAACATTCACACAAAAAATTTCCTGAAAAAAGTATCCATTATTTCATTAAACAACAAAAATAATTCATCTTCCAGTATTGTGATAATAGAAAAAAAACATATATAATTGTGATTATTTCATTCAGGTTTGACATAAAAATTTCTTTATTCCAATAATATATCAACCCTTCATTATATGAAAATAGCTTTACTAATTTTATTTTATGTATGATGAAACATATTTACAAAATTTCTGGAGCAGAATTATGAACTAAAAAAATCAATCATTGTCTTATATCAAAAATGACAAGCACAGCCTGAATAGATGATTCAGCTGTTAAGAGGGTGCATCCATACACACATACTTTCCAGAAAATAAATATCAATAAAATTAGTATCACCTCTAATGCCTGTTCCAGGGAATCCAATAATTCTGTTTTCTTTGGATACCTGAACTCAGATACATATAACTACACAGTACACACACATACACACACACATACAGACACACACACACACACACACACACAGACACACATACAAACAGACACCACAAACACATACTACACACACAATTTATTTTCGCTGCTGTGAATTAAAAACAAGTGTTTGAATTTTCTGATCCGTCATTCTTCTAGTCCTCTATATATTTAACCCATCATCATAAATTATACTATTTAAACTTTTAATTGTTATGGTACATGGAACAAATATAAGATTTTATGTGAATATTACTTACGTTTACTTTTATATTCATTTTAGTAGGACTCTAGCTTTAACATCCACCAGCAACCCCATCAATTTATGTAGCCAAATTTTATAATGATCTCTTTATGTGCTCTTAAATTGATTTTGAATTTGATAGTTTTAAAGGAATATTTTCATATAAAATTAACACATGCCACTCAAAAGAGTATAGCTTTGAAAATTTCTGACATATTTGTGATATTCTGTTTCCTAGATAGAAATGTAACATTTCAATATGTCAGCATTTGTTGTAGAATTTAGAATCATCTGTGATTTTAATCTCAGAATCTTCTACACCAGGATTTAGTGACTTTGAAATATAACCTCTAGTACAATTCCTTTCTCATCTACTACTGAGAACTATACTGACTTACTTAGGTATAGTCTGAATATTTTGCTAATACTTGTTTTGCTGAATCTTTTTAAGTTCATACTTAAAACATTGCTTAAATAATTAAAGGTCTGTTTCTTAAAGTCACTGCACAAAGTAACTATGGCTCTAATTATATATCAGCATATTTACATATCAGTGTTAATTTCTACAATATGAAGTGTTGTTACAATAATTCTCTGTAAAATACTTATATTTTGCTTATTTCAATTAAATTTTGTAATGTTAAGATATTTTTGTTATGAATTATTTTGAGAAATAGTAGACATATATTCACTAGGTTGTTATAAATATTATGTAACACCTAGAATAGATGACATTGAAAATGGTGATTTTTCTAAAGGGTTCCTTGGTAAAGACAATTAGCAGGAGTGATTAAAAAGGGAGTGATATAACTGGAAACCATAATTCAATTTTCAGAAGAGTTGTTAACTCAGGCCTTCCTATGATAATTAAGCAATTAAAAGACAAACAGAACCAAAGCAAATTTCTCATGATTAATCTTTTCATTAGGCAGTGTTGCCCCACTTCTTTGTCATGTTGTACAAAAGGTGTTTCACTCAACACACAGACAATCATTCATTTTAAATTTAATTTACTATAGCTTTTTTGAAGCTCATTGTATTCTCCAGGGCTTGCTATGTGAGGCTCCTTTTGGAGCTACGCTGCTTGAGTCACTGGACTTAGAGTGTGTTTTCAGAAACTATCTTTATCAAGAAAAAATCCTTAATGAGAAATTCATGGTGAATACATGTAAACAGAACAGATTCTTCTTTGAGAAAAAGTTATTTATTTTCTATACTCTCATACATTCCAGGAGATCAAATGCTTCATCTGTGTGCTTTTCTATGAGGAGCATACACACATTTATGTTTATGCTGCTCATATATATGCTGTCATAGCTGGATAAATGTATAGTTTCCTGAGTACATTTAATGTTGCTTGCATATATATACTTTTAGGATTAATGACTTTGCATTAGGTAACCATTTAAGAGGTACATACCAGGGGATGTTAACTCTCCTTCAGAAAGAGGTGATATTGAAATAGATTATTGAACTCCCTGTTGTCATGTCAACTGTTGTTATTACCTTGGTGTGGTTAAGTATCATATCCTTAGATTTCAGAGCAGATTCTTTCCTGTTACATATAGAAGACCCAATCTCTGAGCTGATCTCCTGGTCCTCTGGTTTTTATATTGTTTTTATTCCCTCCCCACACTCTTCCACAAGCTTATATTTATGTTATAGATATGTCATTAGGGCCTGGGGACCATACTAGACTTATGTTCAAAGTATGCTCTTTTGTCCTAGCTATAATTTTCTCCTTCTCTCTGTTTCTCTCTCTCTTTCTCCCCGCTCTCTCTCACAAACATATACATCATACATACAGACTCACACAAAATTTAACAAAAACAATTTAACAAAGTCAAAAAATAATGATTTAATAAGGGATGAAACTACATTTATCTGATATTATAAGTATTTAGAATAAAGTTAAGACATATAGTAAATTCTACTTAGACAACTATGACCTCACCAGCCAAGTTATCAGGTTTAAAATACTAGGCATGGAGTTTTCCCTCTTCGTGTACCTTAAGTCAAATTTATGCCATTCAGTGATGGTCAATATGTAAGTGCCGCATTATGATTTTAGGAATAGTTTGACATGCTTGTCACTGTTTTGGTTCATACACATTACAGTTGTGTAGGACCATGGATTATGTTCCTTCCTTGGCAGTTTGCATATATTTTCTACTACAAAAATGAGATAAAAAAAAGAGCTCTGTTACACTGAGTCCTGCGTCTGAAGCATGTGTTGTGTTCAGTAATAGCAGCATTTCACTTTATGGGAGGCAGCACAGAGAAGCACAATGACCTTTGTAGTTGTGAAGGTTTTTGACTTTACTGACCAACAACTCAAATCATGTCTCCTCATGCTTCTTTCTGGGACTCTTGTTAGATAATCTCTAACTCTTGTGGGGAACATTATCACCTGAAGTAGCATAACATACACATATACATATGCAATGCTATAAATATACATATACATATATTCATGCATGTATGCATATATATATGTATATATATATACATACACACACACACATATATATATAAAGCACATAACATAAATGTGTATGTGTATGTGTTTGTCAATTATAGATTTTTACCTGCATATAATACAATTATAGTATTATTTCCTGAGGGTTTCTCAAACATCCTTGACATTCCCTTTCCCCACTTCCTCTTCTTCTCTCTAGCCCTTTTTCCTTCCCCTACCCCTGTTAGCTCTACTTCCCACATTTTTCCAATTTCTTATTTATAAGTACCTGCATTCTGCTATTACCCTCACTAATTGTTCCTCTTTATTCCTGGTTTTTGGAGTTATTCTGGGTTATGTATTCACATCTGAAGACATCTGAAGATTAGAAGCTAGAAAGCACAAATAAAATGATTTTTGACATGTATCCATTTGGATTGGGTTACTGTATTTAATATAATATTTTTGTTCTCTATTTACCTGTAAATTTCATGCTTTTTCACAGCTGAATAGTATTGCATCATTGTGTATATGATGAAGTTTTCATTATGTATTCATCAGTTAAGAATAGTTAGGCTATTTCTATTCCAAATTAGTGTGAATAGTCTGACAATGAACATAAGTAAACAATTATCAAGGGACTAGGAAGTTAAGTGCTTTGGCTATTATTGCAGTTAAATAAGGATCAGGATAAACAAATAGGCTGAATAGATGTTTATTCAGGGAGAAATAACTTACAACCTAGACAGATGAACACCTACAATTTCCACCGGATGCTATCCTGTCCAAGTCCAGCCAGCAAGAGAAAATTCCCTGGCTCTTCCTCTAACCTCCTTCCACAGGTCACTTCCGCCCATGGATCCACCCCCAATGGGCGTGGTCAGTGCCACAGAAGACAAAGTAAATATCTCACTACAGGGTGTAGGTTAAGGAGTGGTATACATGAGCTATATGGTAGATATCTTTAGCCTTTTGCGTGTTTTCACTGATTTCTAGAGTGTCTGAAGCAGTTTGTAATTCCAACAGTAGTTAATAAGGGTTCCCTTTATTTAACCTTTGCTAGCATTTGTTGTTATATTTTTCTTGTTGCAGTTTGACTACTGCAAAATGAAATCTCAGGGTTCTTTTATTTTTAAATGGCTTTGTATAACAATATTTTGTTTATTTAAAAAATAGTTATTATTAGAATATATTTCAGAGAAAATGCCAAATATAGAACTATTACCAAGTATGATAGCTATTTTAAAGACTGTTTATAGTTTTAAGTACAACTCTTAAATTGCACTATACACATTTGATTAAATATCATTTCTTTAAAAATAATTTGCAATGCTTTAGAAAATCATCTAATGAAATAGAGTGATTTCATAGACTCAAAATAAAATGCACATAGTTCTTCATGACTAGGCTGGATGGACACTAATGGGGTCATTCCCCTGAGTGCCAGAGAATAGACTTGCCTCTGTTACTTTCATTGCTGGGTTCAAATCCCTGACAAAAAGTAACTTGGAGAGGTTTATTTCAGCATATAGTTCTGTGCAACAGTCCTCCACGATGAAAAGCCAGGGCAAAAACTGAAATAGTAGGAGCTAGTGTAGAGACCATGGAAGAGTGCTGTTTACTGGCTTGCTCCTCCTGCCTTATTCGTCATAGCTCCTCATGGCATGTACCTTACATTTTGCTTGGCCTTCCACCTAAAAGCATGCACATCAACCAGGACAGGGTAACTAGTGCATGAGTTGCGGTGGGCATCAGGAGTTATGTACTTCCACAACAATCAACAGTCAAGAATATGTACTGCATGTTTCTCCACAGGTCAATTTTCTGGGAACTTTTCTTAGTTGATATTCCCTCTCCTAAAATAGCCCTGGCATGTATCATGTTGACATAAAACTAATCAACACAAAGAGACTCAGGTCTGTGTTTGCTTGTCCATCAGACCCCTAGGGCTAAACCTGGACTTTCTTCTGCTACATTATATTGCTTGGTTTTAATAAAAAGCCTATGTGGAGGCTACCAAATCATTGTAACTATTATATCCTGTGGAATATTTGTATTCAGTTACTTAAAGTAGTGTTATATTGATATAAAACATGCTAATATCAAATTTCTTGCATCATAAACTTCAATCAGATAACGTGTTTCTCAGTTAATATTGTATGACACAAACATGATACACATTATATTTTATCATGCTAAATATGAATATTTTATTTTTAAATTGATTCAATGTTATTTAGTTTTGTCTAATTCCATTCAGTAAAGTTTGTTATAAGTTGACATTGCATAAGTATGGAGAAATGAAAACTCAGAGATTATCAACAATCTATTCCTTTGAAACAGATCACTGAATATATTTCACCTGATTATAAATGAAGTTATATTTTGAAATTAATGGATCTTTGTAAATTATATAAGCACAACACTAAAATAGTGCTTTCTCTTAAGAAAACAGCTGTACTTTAAACATGTACAACATTTGATGATATTAATTTTTCTTGAATATTTGTTTTGACTTTGGTTTATATTCCTTGTTCTAATTTACTCCTGTGCAAAAGTTACATGCATAGTAAAATAATACAAAATAATCTAATTTATTATCAATAAATCTAATATTAGATTCTACTTTGTAAATAGCCATTCCTTCAGAAAATATTCCTTTTGTATTTTATAGTGAAATGTTTTTTCATACCATACATTCTGAGCATGATGTCCTTCTAGAATCTTCTCAATGACTCCTGTTTCTACCTGAATAGGCGTGTGTATCTTTGTGTCTATAAACATAAACAAACAACAAAGAAACATCCCTCATATTAAAAAACATAAACCATAATATACAAGCAAAGGATTAATGAGACTAAAACAAATGCTTATGCAAAACAAAAGGAGACAAAAGTAAACAAAAATATCATTAAGTTCATGTCAAATACCTCCTGAGTGTGTAAAATGTGGTTAATATGCCCATTGAAATGTCCATTGGAAATATTTAACCAATTGTGAACAATTGCAGATAGCTTCTTCATTTTGAATGGAAGTATTTGCTCACTTTCCCCTGTAAATGCAAGGAACATGTTTTTGTTGTTGTTTTGTTTGTTTGTTTTCATTTTTCTTTGTCCTTGTACAGACCCTATGCATGCTATGACAGTCTCTCTGACATCATATGTGCATTAGTTCTGTTGTGTCTTGAAGATACTGTCTCCCTAGAGTCAAATATCACCTCTGGCTTTAATTTTGTTTTTGCTTTCCTTGATTTCTGAATGGAGAGATTTGATAAAGAAATTCCATTTCTGACTGTGTGCTTCAAAGCTCTCTGCACATTGACCACTTGTGGATATCTGTGTTAATTCCCTTCTACTGAAATAGGAATCTTCACTGATGATGGCTCAACAAGACACTTACTTTTGAACTCATAATTTGAAAACATGCTTTTTATATGTGTATGACTTGTTCCTCCCATTTTCCATCCTGAGTAACTAGATTTATACATAATTCTTACAAGCATTAGATGTAGATTATGTCATGAAATGTTGCTCAAACATTATGCCTCACTATATCCACTACGATTAATATTAACTACTTATAACAAGTTATAGAACATATTGTAACATGTAGGCTATATATTGGCTCTTCCAACTTACTGAAGCTACCTATCACACAGAAACATCCATCTGTCAATATTACTCTTTGTGGATTTTTTTTTCATTTTTTTAATTTAATTTATTATTTCACATGTCGATCCCAGTTCTCTCACCCTCACACCCTCACTCCCTTCCTTTTGCCCTCTCTGCCCTCTCACATGCAACCTGGCCACACTCCCCTCGCATCCCCCCATCCCAATTCCACATGTAGGGCAATGCCATCCAGGTGGAGTCATGAAGGTCTGTCAGGTCATTTGAAGTAGGGACTAGGATTTCTCTCCTGTCTCTAGCTTAAGGCAGTATCCCTCCATTGGGGATGTGTCCACAAGCTCCCTTTGTGCACCAGGGACATATCCTGGTTCCACTGTCTGAGGTCTCTTAGACTGCTCAGTCCTTCTGGCTAAGACCCATATTCAGGAGGGCCTGAGTCAATCCCATGCTGGATTCCTAGCTATCAGTCTGGGGGCCCATTACCTCCTCCTTGTCCAGGTCAGCTATCTCTATGTGTTTCTGAAGCCTGGTCTTGTCCTCTTCATCTGAATCTGGGTTCTAGTTCTACTCAGTGTTAAGGTATGGGTGTTTGCTTCTGTTTCCAACAGGTATTAGATGAGGGCTTCATGGATAAGTTAGTTGTTGATATCAATATCCAGAAAGGACATTTATGGTAGCCTTTCCAAGGAAGCTCAAATTGTTAGTTGGTGGCAGTTGGCAGTCTTGTCAGTCTTGTAGGTCTCTAGACCTTTCTTTAGGTTCAGTTTTCCCTACAAACCAATAATGGCTCCCTCTTTTATTCTCTCTCTCTCTCTCTCTCTCTCTCTCTCTCTCTCTCTCTCTCATCTTCTATTTCTTCCCTGGCTCAATCTTCCTAGTCGCACATGTTATCCTCTCCTCCTCCTCTCTTCCTCTTCTCTCTCCATTCACTGCCCCCCACTTCCCTTGTGCTCTGGAGGACTTGTCCCTTCCCCCTTTCTGTGAGGGATTTTATATGAATCCCTTAGAATACATCTTGTATCCTGGTTCATCTGGTGGTGTTACAGGCTGGTGAACTTTTGCTCTCTTTGTGGATATTTAGTACTTCTTGAAATAAATATTACATGACAGTTACATAAGTGGCTCATTTTAGTTGTCTTGATTTGTTATTGTTAAGCCCAGCGTCCATCTATCACTTAGATTTTTGTGTTTTATTGTGACTATTGTCAATAGTCACACCCTCCTCATTTATTTTCTTTTTATTATTTTTTATTTAATTAAAAACCATCTTGTTTTATATAGCAGTCCCAGTTCTTGCTCCCTCCCTTCCACTCCACTATCTCCCCATTCCAACCCCATCCATTCCTCAGGGGGATGAGGCCTCCAATGGGGATCATCAAAGTCTGTCATATTATTTGGGGTACTATCAAGGCCCTTTTCTTTGTATCTAGGCTGTGAGAGTAGGCAACATGAAAAAAAAAACAGTTCCTTGACTAGGGATAAATACTGTTTCCACCCCTAGAATGCCCATGCATGCCCATAGACTGCCCAAGTCTACCAACTGTTACCTACCTTCAGGGGATGGCCCAATGGTTAACAATTGGCCACTTTCCTAAAGGACCTGGTTCCAATTCCCAATGGCAGCTCACCATTCTCATTTCAAACACTGTATTTTGATCATATCCACCATTTCCTTCACCCCTCTTCTCCAAGATCCATACTCTATTGCATACTAACCTTAATTTATGTCCTCATTTATTAAAAAAAAAGCTTACAGCATTTTATTAGTACTTTATATGTCCTCTTTGATATATGCCTATCTGCCCATAAACTATCAATTGGAAATATCTCTTCATGACTACATTACTCTTTCATGGGATTTGTGTCTTGTCTAGTTTGTCCATGCTTTATCAACTACAGTGAAATTTTGTGTAGTATTGTTGTTTTGTCTTGAAAACATTGTTTCATTATAATATTTGAAGGTATCTGGATCTGAAAAACTATTCCCTTGATATAGTTTAAGGACTCAAGTGTACCATGTCTCTTATTCAGGGCACTGATAATGCAACTATGGGTCATAGCAGTGTCATATAATCTATTTTCTTTATGAAATGTCTCTGTCTCCTAATGAAGGGTTCCAGCAAATCAGTCCTCAGGATATCCTGTGATTTAGCTTTCAATGTATAAATATTCCAACTGCAAAATAAAGAAATTGAATTGTATTACACAGTTGCACTCCAACTTTCAGGTCCTTCAATTTTCACAAAATAATGTCATTTATTCTGTTGATGTGACAAAGGACAAAGCTGGTATACACATTATTCATGATAACCCAGTGAGCAGTTCCCTCTAGCAATGGAACTGGGATAAACACAAGTGAGGAATTTTCATATTAAGGCACAGGCTTTAGGGTGCAGCTCTTAATTATGGCTTGGCTAAGTTATTAGTACTTCAAAAGAACATTGTTATATATGACTGGAAAGAAATTTAGGCTTTGAATCAGGTCATAAGTAAGTCAAGCTACTTTGTGTTGAATATTTGCCATGTAAAAATGACAATCAAATATTAAAAATAAATAGTCTTTTGAAGCAAGAATCTTGGTATTGTAATTAAGTCATTTATTTGGAAGTGAAATTTTTGGAAGTCAATTAACTATGGTAACATTTTGAAAGGTGAGTGGATGTAAAGTTTTATTGAAATTGAGAACACAAAGTTTTACTTCCAAGCATATAATATCATAACTGTTTATGGTGAAATACTAAGAAATCTATGCTATGGTTAAGATTAATGGGCAGTGAAGCAGACTACCTGATGGAGAATAAATGCGAATCAAGTCAATAAGAGGAAAACTTCTTCATGCCTACTTTCTGTGTAGTTGATGACTGATATTTAATTTATTGTGTTTGCAATATCTTAATACATTCTATTGTGAATATTTATGGTCTTTCTTTTCATATACTTTCATTGTTTTTAAAATATAAAGTAGTGGAAAAAATCTTACTCAACTCTAGATCCACAAAAGTACCTAGAGAAACAATTTTAATAAAGTAAACTATAGTATACTTTGATGTCTTTATTAGTTTCTTTAAGCAAGAATATTTTCTTTTGAGAAAGTATGGCTATATTATTTTTTAAGTCAAGTATATAAAATATATTAAAACATGTAGTTTGTGACTAAGGGAGAAAAAAAAGCAGTTCAGAATGTAAACCAACAAACAAAACACCAATTTTTGATATCATTAAAATGGGATTCTAGTATATGCATGTTACATACAAAGTAAACTTAAAAACTGAGGCAATTTCCCAGTTTGAGGCTTGAATTATCTGGATAATTGCTTCAATTTTCCATCTCACTTCCCTCGGGAACCCACACTCACCACATTTATTCTCAAATATTGAGAAATATCAGTATTTGCTTTTTATGTATTTATGAGGAAATATAAATTGAAACAATAAAACTTAATAGTACTATTGATAAGATTTAGCCTGAATATTCACTTAGTACTTTTAGGTATATATTTTAAAACTTGTATTCAAGTTGAGAAACTTGAATTCAAGGAAATATTTGCAATGGGTTTAAAGTGTGCAATTGGAATGGAAGTGGAGCGCTGTGATCAGCAGGGAGGTGAAGGGTTGCTCATAGTTCATTAAATAATGTGAGTTGTAATGAGGTTTACACAAATCAAACAGTGTGTTAGGTAATTGTGATGTTGCTAGGTGGTGAACCACCTGTCAGGAAGCACTTCCAGCCAAAGGCTCAATCTGCTTTCCTGCCTCCAGACGCTTTCTAATTAGTGTAAACTTCAGCTGTGGCAGGCTATCAAGAGAAAAAAAAATATTTATATGCTTCTTTTCCTTGTAGGATGTAGGAGAATAATTGATTTATGTTGAGCAATTTACTTTTTAAGACAATATTTGACGCACAGCCTTAAAACAGAAAAGATACACTAGGTGCCTTAATTAAGATGTTAATAGCACGGATGATTCAGAGTAGATGTGTCGGGTTAAACTACAGCTTTACCTGAAGCCAGAAAGAAAAGGAAATGAGGAAGTTTAGACAAAATGTCAGTAGAAATGAGTTTGCATTCTGTTATATATATTTCCAATTTCTAATAACTATTCTACATTTGCTGTCTAGCCAATCTAAAAATGTAAAGTTTTAAAAAACGATTTCTTACTTCAAAAAGAAACACAGATATATCAGTGCATTTGTAACATAAAGCAAATAAAATATTCTGAATTTAGACTTGGCAAAATTAAATCAAGCAAATGCATGTAGCTTGAATTGCCTGGAGATCAGGAACAGGTTCTTAAGACAACAGTATATGCTCTTAATCAATGTCCAATATATGGCATAGTTTCTTCCATGCAGATCTAGGATTCATGCAGTTAGAGAAGGGAATAGTTTCATTCACCCCTACTGACACACTAGGAAAAAAATCATCCTTCCTGCTCCCACACCCCTAAGTTCTGTTAGCCAGTTTTGGTTCCAGAGGTGGAAGTGCTCCTGACAGGAGCCACAACAAACATTCCATTGAAATGAAAACTCCTATATCACTCTGGTCACTTTGGACATCTACTGATGTTAAACTGACAGGATTAAAAAAGGAATAACAGTGCTAGGAGGTGTGATGATGCCAATTACCCTGGGGAACAAGCATTGCTTCCCCACAATGGAAGTAAAAAAGAGTGTGTCTCAAGTACGGGAGATGTTTTAGGGCATCTCCTGGTACTGCTAACCTCTCCTGTAATTAAAGTCAATCAGAAAGCACAACAACCTAATCCAGGAAGGATGAGAAATCAAGAATGAAGGTATGGGTTCCCCTCTAGGAAAAGAGCCAAAACCACCTGAGGTGCCTGACCATGGTGAAGGAAATGCAGAATGGATAGCAGAAGAAGGTAGTTCTAAAACTAGTTAAGGTCATGTGGCCTGCTACAAAAATGAGGATTATAGTGGACATGAGTACTTCTGCTTTATTTTGTTAAGAATGATTTGGCACATATATTTGTGTTTCCTTCCCATTTGTAAACATGTTATTATATTAATTAAGAGAATATCAATGAATATCATATATAAGTTTCATATATTAAGGATGCTCCACAAGGAACATTTCTCCCTATTCTAAATTTGTTAGTCATAATAATGATCTGGTTAAATATATGCTGTATTTGTTATATCATGTGGGGTAGGTATATTATATTTAGTGGTCATCATGACTTGATTATTGTTTTTATTTGGAAACTAATCATAACAGGAGATAAGATTGTGTACCAAATTGAGAAGAAGTGGACCTGTGATGGCTTTATTTGGGATGCCAACATGACTATATCTGGAAGGGACTACTATCCAGAAATGGACAACACACCTATGACAGATTTTCTTCTTGGTGTGAAATTGGTGAGTACACTGCTAGTTTGAAACTTTTAGGTAAAAATATTCACACCATTGTTAGAAATCTTGAGGCAGGAGACATAACTTTAACATGTGCCATCCTCACTGCTGAGAATCTATCTAGAAGAAGGAAGTTTTAACTCATTGCCTGCTTGCCCTTGCCTTGAGAGCAAATCCCTTCCTTCACTGGCATTGGTGCATACTTCTTTGAGATTTCAGTAAATATACTGAAGTTTAGCTAAGTCATTCCATCATTCTGTCTGTGAACAGAACAAGTAGTGGAATTTTGAGCTTTTTGTTCACAGCCTTCTAGGGAGAATATATATATATATATATATAATAGAGATAGAGAGGAAGAATAAGGGAGAGAGAATAGAAATTTGAATAAAAATGTAGGGAAGATCTAGGGGGAGTTTAGGGAAAGAATAAGTATTATAAAATTTCTGGAAATCCTTTTTTTAAAAAGGTTCTAAATTGGGGTGAGACTTCCTGCTGAACTCACTTCTCCACATTGGTATCTCCCCTGATCTTTCACAAATCATACTCATGCCTTAACAACTTGTGAAAGCTCATATTTGTAAGTAGTCTGACATGTCTAGAAAACAGTTTACTTGTAGCAACCTCCTTTCTTTGCTTCTTAGTCTTCCAGACATCTATTTAAAATGATCTCTAGTCCTTCAAAGGAGGCATATGAGATTTTCTGTAATGGGATCCTAAGGATTTTGTTTTGTTGGTTGTTGCCAATTGGAAATGGAAAGACTAGTGTGGGAGCTCATTTGAAGACTTTTAAGTTTGTAAAATGAAACAATTTATAAAGTATCATGGCAGAATGGGAATACCAGACAGTTTTGAGTAAGACTCACAAGGTGTTCTTTAATCCTTTCTTTTTTTTAACCATCTTCTCAGAGAGCAATGTTAAAGACCTATTGCTTAAACATTAAAACAACATGTAATTTATTTTCTATTACTCTCCTAGGGATAAAATGTATTGTAATATGCATTTCTTCTTCCATAGTATAGACATACATGCAAATTATGTTAATGTCCTTTTGACATAATAATAGTAATATAATAATCAGTAGGTTTTGAATATAGATTATAGTTTAAAAATAATACCATTAGGCTTGGCAATGACATGAAATATACTCTTTTATTAAACTACCTTTCTCTGTCTTATTTTAAAGTATAAAGCTATGAATATGAATTCATATGTGAAGTGAACTGGAGATCCATTTGAAATGCACAGTAACATAGTATTGTGCCTTACTTTTTAACAAGCAAAGAATTTGAAGTTTTGGACACTTCTTAAAAAGTCATTGGAAAGAGACAGATAGCAGAATAATTGAATGTGAATGAATTCCTATGGAAAAAGATGTGAAGGGAGATGGAATTGCATTAGTGATCCATTTCATAAATGTAAAGCTGATAGAATGAAAAGAGGGAGAAGTTGTGTGCATTGCCCTCATCTTCCATTTAAGTTAAAACATTTCTGGAGGAGAAACAAGATCAAATATAAATAAGTAATTTAATTCAGGTAGATGAATCAACTCAAAGACAATTTAAAATATGCTTAGTGTCTCAGTAAATGATTTAAACAATTGGAAGAATGGAAGATTGCCACAAAGGATGCTCCCTACATTAGATGCTCCTATCACACCTGCATAAAACAAACCTCTGTCACAGCTCAGACAAGTAATCTTTCCTACCTTTGTACTGGGTACTGGGTTCCCCTTCCTACTACTTTTTTTCCCCTTGGTTTTTCAGGACAGAGTTCCTCTGTGTAACTTTGGAGTCTCTCCTGACATTCACTTTGTAGTACAGGATGGACTCAAACTCATGGAGATCTACCTGCCTCTGCCTCCCAAGTACTGGGATTAAAGGCATGGGTCATCACTTCTAGGCATTCCTACTACTTCCTTTAAACTGACAATTACATTTGCCTGTGAACTCAAAAGGACCTAAACCTTTTTTTTTTTTTTTCTTGTCACTCTCTATATGACTACATAACTCCCCACCCCCTACCCCTCATCCCTCACCCCTGATCAAGAAGGTCCAGTTTGGGGAGGAAAAGAGAAGCAGAGCAAGGAAAGAGATAACTTTGATAGAGGGAGCTCTTATGGGTTTAAGGAGAAATCTGGCAAGAGGAAAGTTCCCAGGAAACCACAATAATGACCTCAACTAAGACTCTTAATCAATAGTGGAGAGGCTACCTTAAATACCCTTCCCCTATAATGAGTTTGATGACTACCTTAAATGCTATAATAGAGCCTTCATCCTGTAGCTGATGGAAATAGAAGCAGAGATTCACAGCTAAGCACTAAGCTGAACTCCTGGAATCCAGTTGTAGAGATGAAAGAGAGATTAACAAAGGGGAAAACTCATAGAAACAGCTGAACTGAGCATATGGGAGCTCATCAACTTTAAACTGACAGCTAGGAAACCTGTGTAAAACTGAAGAAGCCCCTCTGAACATGGGTGTCAGTTGGTACATTGGGGGGGCAGTCTACAGGGCTTCTGGCAATGGAAACAGTATTTATCCATAGTGCATGAATTTGCTTTTTAGAGTCCATTTCTTATAGAGGAATACCCTCTCAGTGCACACACACACAGGTTAAAGTCTAGTTTCTGCCTCAAATGATGTGACATATTTTGATGATTTCCCATAGGAGGCCTCACCCTCCCTGAGAGGTGGGGAATGGGATGGGGAGGTGGTAGGCAGGGTGGGAGGACATGAGGAAGAGGGAACTGAGATTGTATGTAAAATAAGACTATTCTTAATTTAAGTAAAAATTAATTTTTAAAAATGTCCCCCTTGAGCTAGAGGCAGAAGTCTCATGTGATTGTGCTTATCCAGCTCTAACTAAAAATTAATCTTTGAAAGTCATTTCTTAGAGGGTTGTGTCTTAAAATTTTGTTTACTATGTGATAACCATGGTCCATACCAGGCTATATTTTCCACATATACAGGGAATATACAGTGTTTGCCTTCCAATGCTTGAACAACACTGAGTTTTTAATGAACCTATTTTACCTGTCCACATAAAGAAAGATCTCTATGCAAGGAATCCTTTGTCACAAATTAAACGTATCTGGACATTTAACAGATAAAAGTAGTAGCCCAAAAGAATAGTGTCCTATTAAAAACTGTCTGTTTTTATTTAGGAGTGTCTTTGGTTTTTTTGTTTGTTGGTTGGTTTTAAGAGAGAGAGTGAAGGAATATGAAGTTTGGTAGTTATGTTGAGAGGAAATGAGAAATGCGAGGGAGGGAAATTGAAAATAAATGTGAATACTCTGGTCTGGTTTCCTTTCCATTCCTGAAGCAGCAGGATTACTAGTGAGTTGCAAAGGAAGCACAATTTAGTTGAAGGTTGTGAAAGCAAGCAAGCAAACAAAAAACTGTATGTAGTTAGTGGTAGAGTACTTGCTTAGTATGGGACCAACGCCAAGCACTACAAAAACACATACAAACAAGCAATAAATAATCAGTAGTCTTGTATGATAATTCTCCTAAAGAGTAATTGAAATCTTGGTACTTTGAGGAAACAGAGAAATCACCATTAAAATTTACTGCTGGAATGAAGATTTTCAGTAGTGATCTCAAAACTTCATGTATTTACCTCATATTTCATAGATATGCTTGTTGTTTAAATCTCTTTCTCTCCCATCTGATCAACTATAATTGATCCCATTACATAAAATTCTGTTTCTTATCATTCTTATCAACAATGTTAAGTTAGTTTTCTGAAAATAGCTCTGAATATGAAACATCATGACCAATTCACAGCAAACGACTAACCCCTTTATCTGTCAGGGTCAGTGTTTGACATCAGTGCAATGTTCAAACTTCAACACATACTATATTTCATTAAGTTTGAGCACCAGTCTGTTTTTAAATGCTTTTAGGTATTAGATACACTGTAAAATAAATATAAAGCAGTTTTTGATATTTAACTTTAAAGTATTATAATTATTCCAGATGTGTTCCCATAAAATGTTCCCCAATGTCATAAAATGATTATATATTTTTATATATTTTTTCTAGTTTATATAGCTGGCTCTAATCATAATATAATGGATTTGCTATTGTAGACGCTACTACAAAGATCACAGTTTTAAAGTCCATTTTATTTATTTAATTATTTGTTTGTAAGCTTGAGTTTGCATGCAACCATGCATGGGAATTGTTTCTCTTCTTCCAAATGGGTTGTTTTAATGGTCAGTGCTTTTATGCACTAATATTATTGTTCTTTTCTTCTTTTTAAAATTCACTCATTTTTTGTATATTTTAAAATGTATTTCTCCTCCTATACCTCCTACCAGTCCCTCCAAATTTATTACTCACATACATAATGTTCATTTTACTTTCACCAAAAATTAAAAACAAAATAAAAAATTGAAATGAAGATCAAAACAAACATATATTGATACACAAATCATGAATAAAAAGAGAAGATGACTTGTCTATGAATTCTCTTGACTTAAACACTTGTGAATTAAAAAAAAATAAATTATCTTTCTACATGCTCTTCACATTGTACAGTTGTTAGTCAGAGATTAAACATATGTTCAATGAAAACAGGTGATGATGAGTGGATATATCAGTCACATATGAGCAAAATTCTGGAAAACACCTAAGGCTGACAGCTCCTGGGTTAAGGATTTGTTGTACTACATAGGCAATAGTCTGTGTTACTTTCCTGACTTTTTTTGAGTAGCCTTTTCCTGTATTCTGTGTAGTGGGAATTTGATTCAGAACAACCTAGTGTTTTATAGTTCACATATTTTTTTTTTTAGTCTCTGATGCTAGGTTTCTTAAAGTTTTATATTTAGTCATTATGCATCTTCATCTTTAGAATAAAGCCAGACACTTCAATATTCCACACCTATTTAACAGGACTGTCTCTGTTCTCTCTCTCTCTCTCTCTCTCTCTCTCTCTCTCTCTCTCTCTCTCTCCATCTCTCTCTTTCTCAAGCACATAATACACAAGCATGATCCTCTATCCCTTCACTCTATTTTTGTGTCTCTTCAGATCTTCCCTCTTTCACTTGTTACTTATTTATAATTTGGACACTATCAAAATTAGGAGATCATTTGTCCAGTGGCAGAAGTTTTTAGCATATGACAGAATTTGAAAATCAAGAGTACTAATCTTTGTTCACTGATTGAGCTATATACTGAGGCCACACCTTTTTCAGTAAGACAGTAAGACCTTAGTAAAATATCTGAGTACAAGGAGGATGAGAGATAGGGTTGTAAGAGGATGTAGGGAAAATGGAAGCCCAGGAAGTCTTAAGGAGAAATAGAGCTAGTAGTTATGATGAGAAGAAGGCAAGGAAAGAGTTGAGAGCCAGAAGAGCTTAGCTGCAGGAGCTGAGGAAGATCCAGAAAAGAGCTCATAACATAAGTAGCCCATAACATAAGTAGCCCATAACATAAGTAGCCCATAACATAAGTAGCCCATAACATAAGTAGCCCATAACATAAGTAGCCCATAACATAAGTAGCCCATAACATAAGTAGCCCATAACATAAGTAGCCCATAACATAAGTAGCCCATAACATAAGTAGCCCATAACATAAGTAACCCAGTGGGTAGGTATAGTGGAAACAAGAATTTCAATTTGGGGCATCCTCAAGCAAAATGAGAGCATTATCAGAGAGAAATGTCACAGAGGAGAGCTGATCATTTCTACATGATAAGGAGCCAATAGGGCAAGGGGAGTGTCCTGGAACACCACCACAGCTTTTGTAGAAAAAGAAGACAAAGCAGAAATCCTCAGGATAATGCATATGCAGTGGAAGAAGACAGACATAGTTAAACCAGGTAGAGGAGTAAACCGTTGAACAGATAGACTGACAGACACCTTTGGGAAAAGAGCAGGGTAAGTGGCTTTGTCATAGAAATGGACATATGTAGGTTGCAGGCTAGAAAGATATAGAGATGCTTAGATATAGGAACCCCAAGAGGGTATAGGAGAATCCAGGATCCAGAGAGAGGAAAATTTGCATAAGTGCAAATGAGGTGTAGCTGGCTACAGGAGCTAGAGAGACACTTACCAGTTAGACCAGAAGAGAGGAATGATTAGGGCAGGTGGAAGGAAGATGGAGCTGGAGTATTGGACTCTAGCATTTGGAGTCAAGCTTTGTGCGTGGAAGAAGGAAGCAGAAACAAAGGCCCTGTATATACCTTAGAAGATTCAGATCAGAAGCTTAGTTTAGAGAAGCTGAGTCCCTTGGAAAGAAACACATATATGTATGTCACTCCCATGGTTTCAATATCAGATAATGAAAATTGACATGACTGTTCCTAGGTAAGCTTGAGGAAAATATTTTACTGTAGATATGAGGGAAAAAACAGCCAGAGGCACCTGCAAGGTTCCATACTAAACCAGGCCATGAGAGGAACATGGCAGCAGGGATGGCAGTAGCAAGGAGGGAAGAGGAGGAAGGAGAGAGGTGCTAAGAGAGAAGCTATAGATCAAAAGGCCAAGAAAGTAACTAGATGTCAAGAGAACTAAGCCCAGTATAACACTTCTTATACATGCAAAACATATTTGGTTTCCTTCTAGCAATAAACTCTGCATTATTTTAAAGATCAAGCACATTTTTAGCATAGGATATAATGGGCATTACATAAATACATGATAGTTTGGTAAAAAAGTAAATAGAAAAATTAATAAAAAATAGGTTTATAATTGATAGATGAACAAATCTAGATGTTTCGCTTAAAATCATGGTGATATTTATTGATTAATATTTGCAAATAGTAAGGTAAATATATCACTGTTCAATTTATGAAAATCAATAAGGATACTAGAACATTTAGAATCTAGCACAAAACAAAATGTTAATTTCAATAAAGGCCCCAAAGTAGAATTAGAGGTATCTTATCTCAATATAACATAAAAAAACTAAACATGCAACATTTTACAGAGTAGAAAAAAAAACTAAAATAATTTCCTCCAAATTCAGAAACTAGTATTTCCAGTCATTTATATTCAGTAGACTAATTAAAATCTTAGTTATAGAAATGCAAATAATTCAAAAAGAAGAGTGAAGAGTGAAAAATAGTGTTTTCTAGAAATAAAAGAGATCCTGGAGGACCCCAACTAACAATCTAAGCAATAGTGGAGAGGCTAACTTAAATGAGGTTGATAATGAGGTTGATAACTACTTTATATGCCATCTTAGAGCCCTAATCCAGAAGCTGACGGAAGCAGCAGACACACACAGCTAAACTCTAAGCTGAACTCCTGTAATCCAGTTGCAGAGAGAGAGAGAGAAGTGATGAGCAAAGGGGTCAAGACCAGGTTGGAGAAACTTACAGAAACAGCTGACATGAAAAAGGGAGGAGTTCATGGTCCCCAAACTGATAGCTGGGAAACCAGCATAGGACCTTCTCAGACCACCTGAACATGGGTTTAAATTAAGAGGCCTGGGAAATGTAAGGGACCTCTGACAGTGGAACCAGGATGCATCCGTAGGGCAGGAATGAAATTCAGGAGCCCATTCCCCATGGAGGGAAACTCCCTTTGTTAGACACATGTGAGGAGGGCCTAGGCCCCTTCCCACATGACTTGACAGACTTTGATGATCCCTCATGTAAGGTCTCAACTTCCCAGGAGAGTGGAGGGGCCTGTGGGGGACATGGGAGAATGGGAGGGAGAGGAAACTGGGTTCTATATTTAAAATAATAAAAAAAAATATTTAAATAAAAAGAGATCCTGTATTTGTAACACCATAAAAAAATACTATCTGGGAAACTCTAAATTCTCATAAACACTTTCATCAAAACAACATAATGCAAAATCAACATAACAAATACAGTTGCTTTCTGGCACAGGGACAGTGCCCTCACTGGAAAAAAAAAATGTGTAAGGAAAGCAATGCAATCAACAGTGGTATCAAAAACTGAAAATATAAACAACACTAAGAAATTAAGCTGTTAAATTGTCACTACTGCTAAACTATCAAATAAGTAAGGTACAGTGCCACATGGCACCAGTACTCAAGAACTGGATATGAGAAAAATTGTTGACAAATTTCTTCTAAATAATGAGAGTGAGGTCACACTGGGTAACATGTGAGGGTATTACAAAAAGACAAATTCTAAAGCAAAACAAACAATAAAATCAGCCACAAACAAGACAAAGGTTCTTAAAGTTATGTGTAATGAAAATTATGACAGAGAAAAGAACTATAGAGTATAAAAATACTACAAGTTGAAAAGAGTGACTACTTATAAGATTATTTAAAAGATCATATTGACAAAGGACAATTAAATCCTCCATGTGATATTCACCAACTAATGACAATCTTCAAAATTACCAAAAAATGTGGCTGAAATTCCCATGGAAATATAAGATCAACCCTGAGGTAACAATGGAAGTAGACATTGTTTCTGATTTAAACTGCAAGGCATTAGAGGCATAGCAATGTTCTCCATGTTCCCCAAACTCTGTCCTGCTGACCCTATCTTCTCCTTTCTAACCTATAGCCACTATATGACTCAAAACATGATATCAGGAATTTTGAGTCAAACTTATCTTACTTAACAAGAAGATCTTCAGTTGCATAGATTTAAAAGAAATGTATTCTGTTTTATGATTGAAATGCTAGCACATTTTCTATTTCTCTTTTGAGAAGAACCAAGTCAGGGGATATAGAGCTGGTTTATATAGGGTTTTGTTGCTATTGTTTTGCTTTGATTTTTCTAACTTAAGTACTTCAAAGCTAATTTCAATTGTAAGTAGACAAATTTACCTTCCCACCAACAGTATAAAAGTATTAATTTTTCCTCAGCTGGAGCTTGCTGGGCCCAGGCCAGATCTGCCTATCTGCACAGGAATATCTTGAGTCTCCAGGCCCCTGCCTGAGAAGAGACCACCTAGAGAGCTTGGACCATGCAGAGTTATAGACATCGAACTTCAGACACTCCTAAGACCACTGGGGGGGTGTATCATAGAGAGTGAGAGAAACCCAACCTGTACCTTCTTGAAGAAGTGAAGGGAAGGCAGTAATACAAGAAAGCACCTAACAATTGAAAGACAAGCATCAGACTCTAGGGACTCTACATCAAAGTAGATGAAGGAGAAGAGAACAACTTAAAATATATCTTCTTAAAAATGATAGAGGCCCACAAAGACACAAAGACAATGTGAGAAAATCCCTTAACGTAGTGGAAGAAAAGACGAACAAAAAATTGGAAGAAATGAGCAAATTCCTTAAAGAAAAAACAAAACAAAACAAAACAAACAAACAAAAAAACAACAACAACAACAAAAAAAAACAATTAAGCAGATGAAGGAAACAGTACAAGACTGGAAAACTGAAATAGAGACAATAAAGAAACCAAAAACTGAAGGACTGCTGGAAATAGAAAGACTGGGCAAATGATCAGGAACTACAGACACAAGCATAACCAACAGAATACAAGAGATGGAAGAGAGAATTTAAGGCACTGAAGAAAAACTAGAGGAAATAGATTCATCGACCAAAGAAAACCATAAATACAACAAATCCTTAACACAAAACATCCAAGAAATGTGGGACTCTGTGAAAAGGCCAAACCTAAGAATAATTGACATAGAGGAAGGCAAAGAAGCTCAAAGATGCATAACACATATTTAACAAAATTATTGAAGAAAACTTTCCCAATCTGAAGAAGGACATGCCCATGAAAGTACAAGAAGCATACAGAACACAAAATAGACTGGACCAAAGAAAAAAGACCAGTCGACACATAATAATCAAAGCACCTAACATACAGAATAAAGAAAGAATATTATGAGCAGTGAAGGAAAAAGGCCAGGTAACATATAAAGGTAGACATATCAAAATTATACCTGACTTCTCCATGGAAACCCTCAAGGCCAGAAGGTCCTGGATAGATGTTCTACATGTACTAAGAGTCCACAGATGACAACCCAAGGTACTATGTCAAGCAAGACTTTCTATCACTATAGATGGAGAAAAGAAGATATTTAATGACAAAGCCTGAATTTCACAATATGTATCTACAAATCCAGCCCTACAGAACGATCTGGAGGAAAACTTCAACCCAAGGAAGTTAACTATGCTCACAAAATATAGGCAATAGATAATCCCACTTCACCAGATCCCAGGGATAAAGCAGGGCAGATATTTTCACAATACAACTGCCAACAACAAAACTAAGACAAACAAGCATTAACAATCAATATGCCTTAGTTTCCACCAACATTAGTGGTATTAATTCATCTGTAAAAAGATACTGGCTAACAGAATGCATACGAAGACAGAATCTATCCTTCTGCTGCATACATGAAATACATCTAAGCTTCAAAGATAGATATTACCTCAGGGTAAATGGTATGGAAAAGATATTCCAATCAAATGGACCCAAGAAGCAAGCAGGTGTGGCTATCCTAATATCTAACAAATTAGACTTCAAACCAATATCAATCAAAATTGATGAAGACAGTCATTTAGTATCCATCACAGGAGAAATCTATCAGTACCAACTCTCAATCCTGTTTCTTTTACAAATATTTGCACCTTTGTCTTTGTAAAAGATACATTACTAAAACTAAAAGTTTACATAAAACCTCATACACTTATAGTGGGAGACTATAATTTCAATACTTCACACTCACTGCTAGACAGGAACACCAGTCAGAAACTTAACAAAGAAACAAAAGAACTAACAGAAGTTATGTCTCTACTAGGTTTACAAGACATATATACAACATTCCATCAAACACTAAGAATTACCTTCTTCTCTGCTCCACATGGAACCTTCTCTAAAATCGATCACATAGTAGGCAACATTAAAAAACCTCAACAGATAGAAAAGAATTTGTATAGTCCCCTGTACCTTATCAGACCACCATGCTTTAAATTTGGAATTCAACAACAACACAAACCGCAGGAACCCTACAAACCAATGGAAACTGAACAATGTGCAATTGCACAATACCTAGGTCAAAGAAGAAATAAAGAAAGAAATTAAGTACTTCGAAAAATTCAACGAGAATGAGGACACAACATAAATGAACTTATGTTTCACCTTGAAAGCAGTGTTACGAGGGAAGTTCATTGTACTAAGTGCAGATATGAAGAAAACAGAGGATCGTCGCATTAGAGAATTAATAGCACAACTGAAAGGCTTAGAAGAAAAAGAAGCAAACTCACCCCGGAGGAGTAGATGCCTGGAAAAATCAATTTGAAGGCTGAAATCAATAAAGTAGAAACCAGCAATACAATTAAAAAAAAAAAAATCAATGCAACAACAAAGAGTTTTTTTTTTTTTTTGAGAAAATGAACAAGATAGACAACCTTTATCCAAACTAACAAAAAGGCAGAGAGAGAGAGAGAGAGAAAGAGAGAAAGAGAGAAAGAGAGAGAGCATGCAATTTAATAAAATCAGAAATGAAAAGGGGGACATAACTTATGAACACTGAGGAAATCCAGACAATTTTGAGGTCATACTTTGAAACTCTGTACTGCACAAAATTGAAAATTCAAAGGAAATGGACAAATTTCTGGATAACTATCACTTACCAAATTTAAATCAGGAATAGACAACAACTTAAATTGAACTACAACCATTAAAAAAATAGAAGCAGTCATCAAAAGGCTTTGTACAAAAAAAAAAAAAAAAAAAAAAAAAAAAAATCCCAGATCCAGATGGCCTTCATTGCAGAATTCTACCAGAAATTCAAGGAAGAGGTAAAACCATAACTCCTCAAGATTGTGGTTTAATAAGGATCAGGATAAACAGATAGGCCAAATAAATGTTTATTCAGGGAGAAAACTTACAACCTAGACAGATGAACACCAGCATGTTCCACCAGATGCTCTCCTCTCCTTGTCCAGCCAGCAAGAGAGTATTCCCCGGCTCCTCCTCAGACCTTGTTCCACTGGTCACTTCTGCCCCTGGCTCCACCCCCAGTATGCATTGTCAGTGCCACAGAAAGAGACAAAGTGAATATCCAACTACACCTCAAATTGTTCCACACAATAGAAATAGAGTTCATTACCAAACTCTTTTTATGAGACCTCAATCGCCTTGATACCCAAACCTCACAAAGACACAACTAAGTAAGAAGTACAGACCAATATCCCTCATAAACATTGATGCAAAAATAGTCAATAAAATACTAGCAAAACAAATCCAAGAACACTTCAAAAAATCATCCATCATGACCAAGTAGGCTTCATCCATGGATTGCAGGGACAGTTTACATACGAAAATCTATCAACCATATAAACGAACTGAAAAACCACATGATCATCTCCCTAGATGCTGAAAAAGCCTTCGAAAAAATGCAAAACCCTTTCATGATATAGGTATTGGAGATATCAGGGATAACAGGAACATACCTAAACATAATAAAAGCAATATACAGTAAACCAACACCTAACATCAAACTGAATGGAAAGAAGTTTAAGGAGATTCCTCTAAAATCAGGAACAAGACAAGGCTGCCACCTCTCTCCATATCTCTTCAATATTGTACTAGAAGTTCTCGCTAAATCAATGAGACAACAAAAGGAGATCAAGGGCATACAAATTATAAAGGAAGAAGTCAAACTTTCTCTAATTGCTGATGATATGATAGTTTACATAAGCGACCTAAAACATTCTAACAGGGAATTCCTACACCTGATAAATACCTTCATCATAAGAGCAGGATACAAGATAAAGTCAAAAAAGTCAGTATCCTACTTTATTCAGACAACAAAGTGGCTGAGAAAGAAATCCGAGAATCATCACCCTTTACAATACCCACAAACAACATAAAGTATCTTGGGGTAATGCTTACCTAACAAGTGAAAGACCTATGTAATAAGAACTTTGTGTCTTTAAGAAAGAAATTAAAGATGATAGCAGAAAATGGAAAGATCTCCCATGCTCTTGGATAGGTAGGATAAACTTAGTAAAAATGGCAATATTGACAAAAGCAATGTACATATCCAATGCAATCCCCATGAAAATCCCAGGACAATTCTTCACTGACCTTGAAAGGATAATACCCAACTTTATATGGGAAAACAAAAGACCCAGGTTAGCCAAAACAACCCTGTACAATAAGTGATTTCATGAGGCATCACCATGCCTGACTTTAAGTTCTACTATAGAGCTATAGTCCTGAAAATAGCCAGGTATTGGCACAGAAATAGATAAGTAGATCAATGGAATTGAATCAAAAACCTTGATATTAAACCACACACCTACCAACACCTGCTTTTTGATAAAATTTAATAATATTCAATAGTAGGAGGAAAGCATCTTCAAAAAATGGTTCTGGCACAACTAGATGATGATGTGTAGAAGACTAGAAGACTGCAGATGGACATCTGTATATCACTATGAACAAAACTCAAGTTCAAATGGATCAAAGACCTCAACATAAATCCAGCCACACTGAACCTCTCAGAAGAGAATTGGAAGGAACCATTGAACAAATTGATATAGGAGACCTCTTCCTGAACATAACTCCAGTAGCATAGACACTGGGAACGACAATTAATAAATAGGACCTGCTCAAACTGAAAAGCTACTTTAAGGCAAATGAAAAGACCAAATGGCAGCCCACATACTTGGAAAAGATCATCACCAATCCTACATCTGACAAAGGGCTGATCTCCAAAATATACAAAGAACTCAAGAAACTAGACACCAAACCTCCAAATAAAGCTATTAAAAAATATAGGTACATAACTGAATAGAGACTTCTCAGTAATGAAATCCAAAATGGCTGAAAACACTTAAGAAAGTGCTCAACATCCTTAGCTATCAAGGAAATGCCATTCAAATCAATTCTGAGATAACATCTTACTCATGCCAGAATGGCTAAAATTAGAAACACAAATGATAACTTATGCTGGAGAGGATGTGGAGAAAGGTGAACACTCCTATACTGCTGGTGGGAGTGCAAACTTGTACAGACATTTTGGAAATCAATATGGTCTTTCCTCAGATAAATGGGAATCAGTCTACCACAGGACCTGACAATCCCCCTTAGGCATATACCCTCATTACCCACATCTATGCACAAATAAATGTGCTCCACGATGTTAAGAGAAGCATTGTTTGTAATAGAAGGAAACTGGAAGCAACCTAGATGCCCCTCATCTGAAAAATGGATAAAGAAGATGTGGCACATCTACACAATGGAATACTACTCTGCAGAAAAAGGAAAACAATGAAATCTGGAAATTACAGGCAAGTGGATGGAAATCGAGAAACCATCGTGAGTGAGGTAACATAGTCACAAAAAGAGGAACGTATGTAATCTCTCACAAATAGAGCAAAGGATCACCAGTCTATAATCACATCACCAGAGGAACTAGGATACCAGGAGGATTCTAAGGGATTCATATAAGGTCCCTCACAAAAGGGGAAGGGGACAAAATCTCCAGAGCACATTTGAAATGTGTGTGTGTGGGGGGGGAAAAGTGCAGAGGAAACTAGGAGAAAGGGAAGGAGGGTAGGTGAGGAAAGCACATGGGACTAGGAAGATTGAGTCAGAGGAGGAATACATGAGAGATGAGAGAAAGAGACAGAGAGAGAGAGAATGATGGGAGATGTCATTCTGTAAATGTTTCTCATGCTGGTTAATGAATAAAGCACTATTGGCCAATAGGAAAGGAAGATATGAGGGGCTAGGAGATAAGGAGGAAATAGGAAGTAGTAAGGAGGAATCAAGTTGGAGAATCTGGAGAGAATAGAACCACCAGCCATCTTTCGCTGGTAAGACCACGTGGAAATGCATAAAAAAGGGTTAATAATTAAGACACAGCTAACCAATAAGAAACTAGTAAAGAGCCAACAGAATTATATCTAATACAGAGTCCTGGTGTGTTAATTGAGGCTGGTGTGGCAGCGGGACAAGACCAGTGGTGGGAGGAAAAACCGTACAGTTTTCAAATGGTGCCCACATGGCTAATAAGGACTTACACTTAAAATTTAACAAAAGCTTAAAAAAGTGTTTTAGAAACAAAAGAACAGAGACAAGCAAGGTTTCTTGGTAACAGCGTTTTTCTCGGTTGGATTCTGATGTGCGAGAGTCAAGCAGATTGCCTGGCTCCTTTAAGAGAGGTTTCCTGATTCAGCATAAGCGGCAAAAAAACGCATGGCCTATAAGAAGCACTGCTAACAATTTATTGGTGTGTATGAGAGATGGCAATGGCAGCAACCACATCTCCAAGACAGCAGCATGCTTGCTGGATGGCAGCGCAGAGCATGGTGGTGGGCACAGCTTTCAGTGCTGGCAAAAAATTACCTGCTGCCATCTTTGGTAAACCACAGCAGGGACAAATATGACTTTCCTTTCAGCAATGTTGTTGTTTACCAGATAAAAGACTCATGGCCAGTAAAATATAAACATTTACATTAAAGGCAGACTCATATTATGAAAAACCTCTAAAGGTTTACATTGTGATTTAAAATATATGTAGACATGGAAAAAAAAATAAAATGGTTTTAAAAAGACAGAACAGCTGTGTGTGGTAGATCATGCCTTTAATCCCAGCACTCAGGAGACAGAGGAAGCAGATCTCTGTGATTCCAAGTAAACCTGGTATGCAGAGTAAATTCCAGGACAGATAAGAGTTACACAAAGAAACCCTGTCTCAAAAAAGTAAAAGAAACAGAGTAATAATAAAGCCATGTGAAGACAAAATCTCAGAGAGAATCTGGTTACTGTAAAGTGTTACACTGTCTGTGTATCTTTTGACTGCTGAGGAAATAACAACTGTTAAAACAAATGGTGCTGGATCAATCCAATTTATATATTTTAAAAATGATTTGACTCAGAAATTTAAGTTCAAGGACAAGTTACTGGGCAAAAGGATTTCTATTTTTGTTTCCACAGAAAATAAAAAGCTGTGGATTCCTTCCAGACTAATGTGGTTTGATCAAGACAGGCCACCTGAAACAGAGTCACTGGTGATCCAACATTCAAAACAGCTTGGACAAAGCCACCTCGCAGACTACAACCATGATTTCTGCGTCTTCTTAGGATCCACCATGACAGCGCCCTTTACCAGCGGGAAGTAGTTTGGAAAGAATGACGCCCAAATTCCCAAATATTGTTTATAAATGTTTGTTTTAATTTAAATGGACTTGGTTAAAAATGGTTAATGATCACAACCAATATCCTTTTAAAGGTAAAAAGGGAATTATGGTATAGATATGAATACTTTGTTTTGGAATGGATTTTCATTTATTGATACAATTTAAGGTCAATGTTGTGATATGAATATTTCGCTTCTTATTTAGGTATTGTGTATATATAGCTCATTTAAAAATGTAATTTATAATTTAGTACAGATTTTAGATAGTTACCTATAATAGTCAAAACTTATAGCTAGTTGAGTTAGGTTTTCTAGATATGCAGAGATGTATTTGAGATAGACAAGCAATCTTCAAACCTTTCAAAGACCTACAGAATATGGCATTTAAAATGGTTTAGGGTTTTTCTTGACAATGAGACATAATTGTTCCTGGCAACACCACCTGTGTCAGAAAGGAAGATGGACATTGAAGAAGCTCGTTATAGAGTTTGCTTCCAATATGGCAAGACTAGCCATTTGGACAAGATACTGCTCTTGTATGGACTGTTTGACTTTATGCTGTATAAACTGGACATGCAGGACCCACAGAAAAGTGACTGGTGATTCAAGATGGACATTGCTACAGAGTTCCTGCTTCATGGAAAAGTCTGTCAGACATTCTGCAGGACACAGAGGAAAGTGACTGACAAACTGACAATACAAGAAGACTGTTTAAAGTTCCTGCTTTGCTCAAGAGTCTGCTAGACACACTATGGTCTGTGGGCTGAAGATGGAAGATTACAAAAGAACTTCAGGTGACCAGGCAGTGAGTTGTCTCTGTCATTTCTAGAGTTTATATACTATACTTCTGTGGTCTGTGAGGGAGTTGAAGACAGATAGTTATGGTTATAGTTTCCCTTAGTATTAAAGATAAGTTACATAGACTTTAGACACAATGATAGGATAGACGATGGAATATTTTCTTCAAATCTTACTAAATGTTAATGGACTAAATATTGTTAACTGTGATTCTTATTTGTTAACTGTTGTGTTATATATTTTGCTATGTTAAGGATAAAACCCTTCTTTTTATTTAGACAGAAAAGAGGAGATGATGGGAGATGTCATTCTGTATATGTTTCTCATGCTGGTTAATGAATAAAGCACTGTTGGCCAATAGGAAAGGAAGATAGGAGGGGCTAGGAGATAAGGAGGAAATAGGAAGTAGTAAGGAGGAATCAAGTTGGAGAATCTGGAGAGAATAGAACCACCAGCCTTCTCTCGCTGGTAAGACCACGTGGAAATACATAGAAATGGGTTAATAATTAAGACAGAGCTAGACGATAAGTAACTAGTAACGGGCCAACAGAATTATATCTAATACAGAGTCTTGGTGTGTTAATTGGGACTGGCATGGTGACGGAATAAGACCAGGGGTGGGAGGAAAAACCGTACCCATTACGAGAGAGAGAGAGAGAGAGAGAGAGAGAGAGAGAGACAGAGAGAGAGAGAGAGAGAGAAAGCATAATAGAAGTAGCCATTATAGGTTTGAAGAGAAAACTGAACCTAGAGGACTGTCCAGAGACCTATAAAGTTGACCTCAAGTAAAAATCGGAACAACAGTGAAAAGGCTACCATAAATGTCCTTCCTTGATAATGAGATCAGTGACTAACTTATCCACCATCATGGAGCCCTCACCTAGTAGCTGATGGAAACAGAAGCAAAAACCCACAACTAAACATTGAGTGGAAGTGTAATCCAGATACAGAGAGGGAGGATAAGACCAGGTTGCAGAAACACATAGAGACAGCTGACCTGAACAAGGAGGAGCTGATGGACCCCCAGACTGATATCTGAGTATTCAGCATGGGACTGACTCAGACTCCATGAATATGGGTCTCAATTAGAATGCCTGAGCAGTCTAAGCAACCTCATTCTGAGGAACCAGGATGTATTCCTGGTGCATAAAAGGACTTTGCGAATATCCCATGGAGGGATATTCCCTTAACCTAGACACAGGAGAGAAGTCCTAGTCCCTACTTCCAATGACTTGATAGATTTAGATGACCCTCCTGGAGGGCATCACCCTACATGTGGAGTGGGGCGGGATGGGAGGGGAGGGTGGTCGGGGGGCGGAGGGCATGAGATGGTGGGAGAGAGGATAGGATGGAGGGAGGGTAAGGGAACAGGGATTGATATGTACAATAAAAATCAAAATAATATATTAATTAAAAGTACTAATTTTCAGCTACACTTATAGTCTTGCCATTATTTGTAGTTGGATATGTGATTTTTTTTTCTATAGCCAATTTGACTGAATGAGATAGAATTTAAGAGTAATTATCTTCTGCTTTTTCCATGATGGTTAAGGATATAATGTTCATATTTTCAGCATCACAATTACATTGGACTTCCATTTTATACCTTCTGCAATGACTATCATCAACCAAACACTACAACAAATTTTGACGAGAATATAGGCTTAGGGAAACAAACTTTTAGAAATCTTTGTTGGGAGTGTAAATTAGTCTTCACACTGTGGAAGTCAATAATGATATTTACCCAAAATTGAAAATAAGACTGCCATGGGATCACATTATACCACTCCAGAGATACCAAAAAGAAAAAAAAAAGGAACATATTTTATATTAGAGACAGTTGTAAACCTATAGCATGGGAAGGAGCCTAAGTACCTATGAAAACCTATGAAAGGATGGGTTTTTACAGATTGTGCTATGTGAACCAGTGGAGACTATTGGTTCGCAAAGAAAAAATTTTGTCATTTTCAGGAAGTTAGATGGAATTTTGGAGAATTGTTTTAAATGAATGCATAAAATCATATATGACTCATAGGAATGACCAGGGGCAGAAAGGCCATAGCAAAAGAGCAAGATGTGGTGAAAGGTTAATGAAGGGAAAATAATGAAGTTTTGTTACATACATGAATAAAACATTATAATCAAAGCACTCTTTTATATTATATTATATAATATATATATATTATATGTTAGTGAAATAATTACTGGGATTCAGTTATCATGACATTAAGGCTCATATTGTTAATGACACCATGATCCTAAGACTAGGTAAGTCCTAGGTTCTAGGGAAAGCCAACTATTATTATTCTGCTGAACTCCTAATGAATTAATGGAGTAGCCATAGATCAATGCATCACCTAAACCTCAAGAGAAGTTTCTTCTTGCAGTAGATGTTAACAAGCACAGAACCCCACAAAAGGACAATGTTAAGCACTCAGCACTAAATGGAATGTCTATAATCACAGCTCTGCCCTCAAATCTCAGGGATTTATAAGCTAGAAGAGGATGAGAGTTTGTGTGAGTCAGAGGTTTTGAATGACTCCAAGCAACATACATACCTACCTACCTACATACATACATACATACATGCATGCATGCATGCATGTATGTATGTATGTATGTATGTATGATGGACTGATACACATATGAATTTAGAGACTGTGACAGCACATGCAAGACCTGCACATGTTTAAGATTGATAAAATGATGTACCAAGAGGAGGGAGTGGATATAACAACTTAGGCATAAATGAAGAAGATATTTGCAATTGATACTAGCTTGATGTAATGAAGGTGGAATGACACATAATTTCCTACAATGGAGTAATACGTATATTAACAACAATTAGAGCAGGCCTCATGATCAGGTGTAGACAGATGATCATCACAAAATGTTCTTCACGTTTTTATGTGCTTTTTTTTGTTTTTCTGTCTTCCTTTTCTTACTTCTTTCCTTCCTCTTTTCCTTCCATTCTATCTTCCTTGCCTTTCTTTCTTTCATATTCAAACAACCTGAAATTAGGCAAGGGGAAATGTATCTTGAAGGAGCTAAAAGAGATGAAATAATGTAAACTTATTTTATGAAAATTTAAAAAAAACTATCAAAATAAGCAATAAAGTGATTGATGTTATAACTACATGAAATTTCTAATATACCCATATTTTCATGTTAAAATAAATATTACATAAGAATTTTAATTCCTGGTGAAGTCATATTTTTCCTCATAGATTTTTATATAAATACTAATAATGACTTTAAAAATTGTTTAATAAATTCCTGAGAAATCTGCCTTTTATACATGTTATAGAGTCCCCATTAACAGTGAACTAATCAGAAGGTGGCCTGTTTGTGCTTACCCATGCAAAGATCCAAATACTATGAATACAAAGTAGCAATGCTGTTTCCAAAGTTGAAATTTACTTAAACTACTTTTTAGCATTTCTTAATACACACATATGCACACATGTCTTACTTACATTTTATTGTCTTATTGTTTAATTTATATTCCATTTCAGGTTAGTTGGAGCTAGTTAATGAGAACTTGCAATGAAAAAATCAAAAATAAAACAAAAAAAAAAAAAAAAAAAAAAAAGGAAATGGCAAATGCAAATAAAACCAGACAGAAACCTCTTAACAAGCCCTTCAGAATTACAGACTGGTAAAATAAAGTGTATGTAATATAAATGTTTCCTTTCTAACCATATTTTCAGAGAAGATAATTAGGGCATTTATGTTGAGAATCCCCCATTGCAATTCTGTGACCTTTAATTAATTGATTATCTTTTTAACACATGTTTGTTGCTCAGGTAAAATAGTTTTAGCTCAGTTCATCACTTCTTTGTGAAAAAGGAAAACATATACCAAACCCCTTCATTGGAAGAATTAAAGTAATAGGCCCTTTATTTGAATAGCCCTGTTACTTAAAGCATTGGCTTTTATATGTATTAGCAGAGTAGAATAACTTAATTTTATGTATAGAAACATATTACACAAACCTCATCTAATTATGGATTTGTCTTTTTTTTCCCTTTTTTAATTTATATTTAAAACAAGATTGTTTTACATGTCAATCCCAGTTCCCAATCCATCCCATCCCCCCCTATTACCGCACCAAACCCCAGCCCATCCCCTTTCTGCTTTCCAGGGAGAGTGAGGAATTCCATGGGGAGTCTTCAAAGTCTGTCATATCATTTGGGGGAGGGTTTAGGCTAAGAAAGCATCCCTCCATGTAGGATTGGCCTGCAAAGTCCATTTGTATATACTAGGAATAAATACTGATCCATTACTAGTGGCCTAATAGACTGCCCAGTCCTCCTATCTAACACCCATAATCAGGGGGTCTGGATCAGTCCTATGCTGGTTTCCCAGCTATGAGACTGGGTTGCATTTGTGTTTTAAAGTATTAAAGGAAATCAGTACTAGAAGGAAAAACTTTTAAAAGTTGTATATGTTTTGTTAGAGGACAATCTGTTATATTGGTCTTTGTTAGCCTAAAGAATATCAAAATGAGAACCTTCAAGACTGAGATTAATCAAGGCATGCTCAGTCTCCACAGCTGTTTTCACTTGCACAGTGATTACAATAACGGCAAAAATAACCCCCCTACAGTTAAATAACTTGCCTAACTTGATAAGTACCAGTAAAAATTTGAATGAATTCAAGGTTATAGAATATATTTTTAGAAACTAAATTGTATTGATTAGGCTAAAATCTAAAGATAAACAATCAACCTCCCTTCTAAATAGAAAATAGAAGAGACATATAGCCTTTGATTTTCTTCTGAAGATTCTTTGTATTATGAATTACATAGTCTACAAATTCCATACATGAAGTTCTTTAGATAAGTTCATGTGTGCCTGGTTTCCAACTGAATTACTTTGTGACATTCAGTAAGAACCCTGGTGCACAAAAGGACCTTGCTAACACATCCCCCATGGAGGGATAAGTGCCCTAACCTAGAGACAGGAGAGAAGCCCTAGTCCCTACTTCGCATAACTTCTCAGATCTACATGACCCCAATTGGATGACATTCCCCTACATTTGGAATTGGGGTGGGGGGATGGGAGGGGAGGGTGGTTCAGGTACATGTGAGAGGGCAGAGAGGGTAAAAGGGAGGGGAGGAGGGAGGGAGGGAGAGGGAACTGAGATCGACATGTAAAATAATAAATTAAATTAAAAAAAAAAAAAAAAAAACCAAACGCTTTGACTCCAAAATTTAAGTTGAAGGACAAGTTACTGGGTAAAAGGATTTCTATTTTTGTTTCCACAGAAAATGAAAAGATGTGGATTCCTTCCAGACTAATGTGGTTTGATCAAGCCAGATCACCTGAAACAGAGTATGAGGTGATCCTACATTCAAAACAGCTGGACAAAGCAGCCTTACAGACTACAGCCAGGATTTCTGAATCTTCTTTGAATCCCCAATGACAGTGCCCCTTACCAGCAGGAAGTAGTTTGGAAAGAACGATGCCCAAATTTCCAAATATTGTCTATATTTGTTTTCATTTAAATGGACTTGGTTATATAAAATAAATAATTAAAAATGATTTTATCTCAGTAAAATGAGATATTTTATGACCATTTAAAATTAAATTTGTTCCTTGACATATTCACACAGGTGTATTATGTTTTCTGACCACCCATATCACTCACCATCTCCCACTTTCCTGCTACAACTGATTACACCGTCCCCTTTCTCACATCCATTGCTTTTGCTTTGTAATTTAGAGTACAATTAGGGTAATCTGTGTAGTGAGAGTTCAAAGCTGTCCATTGAATCTCACTGCCTTGTGAGCTCATAGTGGATTTATAAGTCAAGACAATGAATCGCCCTCTCCAAAAATCTTTTAGTTTGGACTTTTCCCTATTTCTGTTATTATTGCTTGGTTTTGTTAATAGAATACACCACTAATAAATGGATTAGCACAGTAGTGTAGATAGAAGTATGTCTCAGAAGACAACCTTGCTAAGAAAGTAGTAATATTTCAATATTACCCATGTATTATTTTAAATAAGTTTAGCATGAGAACTGCATCATTGGGGGGATATAAAGCCAAACTCCCAGAGTATTTGATAAGAATTTAGACTAATCACAGAAATGCTCTTCTGTTCGAACCCTATCTTGGTGAAATCTCTAGGACATGAGCCCACAAACTAAATTAATAATGTCATGAAATGGAGAAATAAGTATTAGAAAAAGTGAGTAAGCAATTGTTTCTTTTTTAATTTATTTTATATAACAAAGTCCATTTAAATGAAAACAAATATTTATAGACAATATTTGGGAATTTGGGCGTTGTTCTTTCCAAACTACTTCCCCCTGGTAAGAGGCGCTGTCATGGGGGATTCAAAGAAGATTCAGAAATCCTGGCTGTAGTCTGTAAGGCTGCTTTGTCCAGCTGTTTTGAATGTAGGATCACCTCTTACTCTGTTTCAGGCGGTCTGGCCTGATCAAACCACATTAGTCTGGAAGGAATCCACATCTTTTCCTTTTCTGTGGGAAAAAAAAAAATAGAAATCATTTTCCCCAGTAACTTGTCCTTGAACTTAAATTTTGGAGTCAAAGCATTTTTTTTATTTAATTTATTATTTTACATGTAGATCCCAGTTCCCTCTCCCTCCTTTCCTCTCTCCCTCCCTCCCTCCTTCCCTCCCTTTTACCCTCTCTGCCCTCTCATATGCACTCTAACCACCCTCCCCTCCCATCCCCCCACCCCAATTCCATATATACTGGAATGCCATCCAGTTTGGGTCATGTAGATATGACAGGTCATGTGAAGTAGGGACTAGAGCTTCTCTCCTGTCTCTAGATTAAGGCAGTTATCCCTCCATGGGGGATATGTTCGCAAAGTCCTTTTGTGCACAAGGGATACATCCTGGCTCCACTGTCTGAGGTCCCTTAGACTGCTCAGTCCTTCTGGCTGAGACCCATATTCAGGAGGGTCTGAGTCATTTCCATGCTGGCTTCCCAGCTATTAGTCTAGTGGCCCTTAGCTCCTCCTTGTTCAGGTAAGCTGTCTGTATGTGTTTCTGCCAAATGGTCTTGTCCTCTCCATCTGCATCTGGGTTCTAGTTCGACTCAGTGTTTATGTATGGGTGTTTGCTCCTGTTTCCAACAGGCATTAGTTGAGGGCTCCATGGATAAGTTAGTTGTTGATCTCACTCTCCGGGAAGGGCATTTATGATAGCCTTTCCACGGAAGCTCAAATTGTTAGTTGGTAGCAGTCTCTAGACCTTTCTTTGTGTTCAATTTTATCTTCATACCAATATTTGCTCCCTCTTTTATATTCTCTCTCTCTCTCTCTCTCTCTCTCTCTTTCCTGTCTTCTATTCCTAACTAGGATCAATCTTCCTGGTTGCACATGTTTTCCTTTCCTCCCCCTTGTTTTCTCCTACTTCTCTCTCTCTCATATAAAGTCCCTTACAGAATTGGGAAGAGACAAGTCCCCCCAGAGCTCAGGGGAAGTGGGGGGGCAGCGAATGGTGAATGGAGAGAGAAGCAATTGTTTCATTTTATACTGAGTTCTATATAAGAGTACTGATAGTATTAAAATTTTGAGGGCATGATAGTAAAGAAATCAATTATCAATTGACATACTCACTATCAAAAGAGGGAACACTACACATTTATGTTTTGGTTCATGTTTTCTTTCTTTTTTTCTTTTTTTACTTTTTTTCTGCAAATGATCTAGTCTCAACCAAGAGTAACTTTTATCTTTTCATCTACACACTTTGTTTGATAACAGCATAAACTTTAAAATATTTCTAGGTTCTGGCTACTACAAATAATGCTTCCATGAACATAGTTGAACAAATAAATGGCATTGTGATATATGTGTGCAACCTATGTGTGTATACCCTGGAGTGGTATTGCTGGGGCATGATTTAAACTGATTTCCAGTTTTCTGAGTAACTGCCATACTGATTTCCAAAGAGTCTGTACAAGTTTGTACTGCTGCCAGCAATACAGGAGTGTTTCCTTTACTCCACATCCTCTCCAGAAAAAAAAAAAAAAAACTGTAATCTGAAAGTTATAAGGTGGTTTCTCAGTGTTGTTTTGATTTGTATTTATCTGAGGAGTAAGGATCCTGAGCAATTCTTTAAGTATCTTTTAGACATTTGAAATCCTTTTGTTAAGAATTCTCCTGCTTAGATCATATCCCATTTTAAAAATGGATTATTTGGTATTTGGATGTCTTCTTGCTTGAGTTCTTTATTTATTTGGAGGTCATATCTCTGTCATATGCAGGGTTGGTGGAGATCATCTCCCATTCTGTTGACTGTCATTTTTTTCTTATTGACCTAATCCTTTGCCTCAAAGAAAGCCCTGTGTTTCATAAGGGCCCAATTATTAATTGTTGTTTTTAGTGTCTTTGTTACTGGCATTATATTCATCAGATTAACTTTTAGCCATGAAATGAGATGATACCCTGGAAAAAGGAAAGGAAAGGTATTATCATTGTATAAATACTATGACAGGTGCTGGTAGCACATGTCTTTAATCCCAGCACTTGGGGGGGCAGGGAGCAAGCTTTCTCTGTGAGTTTGAGGCCAGCCTGGTCTATAGAGCTAGTTCCAGGACAGGATCCAAAGAAACACAGAGTATCCTCATCCTGAAAAATCAAATCAAAACAAAACAAAGAGTATAAATACTTAGAACCAAATGTTCCTAAAACAGAATTGAATTCATCAAGTTACTATGCATACATAAAAACATGAATAATAATCTCTGCTAAGAGACTTAAGTTTGCAGCTTATAAGAAGTAATACCAATTATGTTTTTACTTCTGAATATTGTTTGTAACTATCTTTAAAGTCTATATAAGTAAATAAGATAAAGAAATAACAAAACTTCTGAGTTCCTGAATTATTCTGAATGAAGAAGACAAAGGCATCTGCTGAGTGTTTGGTGAGAGTGCAGATAATGCAGCAAGGTCAATAAAACTGCTGCCTTTTACTTAAAAAAAATTTAATAATGTATTTTTAAAGAGGTGTAAAATGATTTGGCTCTTTAATTTATGCAAATTCCCATTTGATGAGATGTTCATTGTGACAGAAAATACAACATCTTAAATCAATACAATACTTACTATATGTCCTGGACAGAATTTATTGTGAGAAATAAAATCAATAATTTTCTGTATTATTTGACTACAGGAAGATTTAAAGGTCTTACAATTAATTGATTAAAGTTCTTCTTTTCATCAACCCTATTCAAAAACAAACAGTAAACATTTATTTGTTTTAAATGTCTCAGGCAGGTATGTCTGCTGCAAAAAACATACTAAATACACACAGAGCAAAATAGACATTAGTTTCTTGGTCGCTGTGAGAAATCAGTCCATTAGTTTAGATTCAGTGTGTAGTGAGTATAAGGGTTCTAGAGCACATAGAAACCGTCACATGTCCCTAACCCAAATCCAGAATCTTGTGAATGAAAATTTGAGGTTTTTTTTGTTTTGCTTTAAGAAATTTAACTGGAAAACAAACTAACCTCTGAGGTTAGCCATAGATTGCCAAAAGGAAATGAACTCAATGACATTTTGGGGAGATTCCTTTAATCTTAAAGTTGTGTTAAGCCTTACTTTTTCGTTTTTTTTTTTTTTTTCAATTTTATCCTTTTTATTTATTAATTTTCACCTTTTAATATTTTTAGTATAAATTAATACCTACTCTTTGAGTATCTTCCTCAGTTATTATTACTACTATTATTTATTTATTTATTTATTTCTGATATGTTGGTCATCATTATGGCCATGTAAAGAAAAAATAGGACATTTAAGAATTCAGCCTGGAGAAACCCATAGAAAGTTCTTACCTGAACAAGGGGGGAGCTCAAGGACTCCATTCTGATAGCTGGGAAACCAGCATAGGCTCGACCCAGACCCCATGAATGAGGGTGTTAGTTAGGAGGACTGGTAAGTCTATGGGGCCTCTGGTAATGGATCAGTAGTTATCCCTAGTATACAAATGGATTTTGGGAGCCCATTCCACATAGAGGGATAATCTCTCAGCCTAGACACATGGGGGAGGGCCTGGTCCCTGTTCTACATAGTATGACAGATTCCAAAGACTCCCCATGGAAGTCCCCATCTTCCCTGGTGATGGGATGAGGGTTGGTGGGAGGTACAGGAGAGGACTGGAGAGTGAGGGAACTAGTATTGCTATGTAAAACAAGCTTGTTTCAAATTTAAATTTAAAACAATTATTTAAATAAAACGTATTCCACCTATGGACATTGCAGTGCTGGCACACACATGTAAACACAGCTCTTAGGAGGCAGAGACAGCCAACCTGGTCTACAAAGTAAGTTCCAGGATAGATTTCAAAATTACAGAGAAACCCTTTCTAGAAAATCCAATAAAAAAAAAAGAGAGAAAACAGAATTTATCCTGTTGGTAGAGTTATGCTGTTTTTGGTACTGCACTTGAAAATAGTTGATTTTTCCTGAAATACTGCTGTAGTTCTATGACATCAGGTTAATAGGAAAACAGTGAGTCTAGGTTTCTAGTGCTTCCTGCTTTGTGCCTTTATATTTAATTGCCCATTGTCTTCATCACCTTCCTCCTTGCCAGGTACGTGCTCCCAAAGCCAACAATAGCTGAGTATGAACATATGTGCACATTTTACATTGGACAATAAGCCTACATAAATATGAATTAAATAAACTGAACATCTTTGTGGATTATTGAATTTCAGGTATTTTTGTATTAAATACAGAGTAATATGAATAATATGAATGAATAAAGTTTTCTATTAAAGTAAATTTATTTTTACTTAAAACCAAATTCATGAGTTATAAGTAATAGGATAAAAATAATTATTTACTGAATTAGAACTGTGATGAAGGCAAAAATCATATCTGAAGTACAAAATGAAATTGATAGGTTTGCAATAGACAGGAAATCTTTCCTTTGTTTCTGTAATGCTGAACATCACCTCCTAGTCTTCTTAATCATTGCCTATCTCTGGCACATTAGTTACACAACAATAGTTACAACTTTGTCCACTATGTCTGTAGTTCAACACTTCTTACCCTACTCATTGTGGTATTTGACCACCATAAAAAAACTTCATTTTCTTCTTATCAAAATCAGCCTCAAGAACTATCCTTTATCTGATTTTTTTTTACAAGTTTTCTGTAAATAACAAAGTCTGCTGCAACTCTATTTTTGTAATTTGTTGAAGATGTTAAAATATTAGTTAATGTAAACAAAAAAGTATCTGCTTGTTTTTAATTAATTAAAATTTACTTCACATAAAATGTCCCTAGGTCACAAAAATATTGTTAAGCACACAGGTGACTTCTTGAATCAGGTTTTCTCTTAAACATGCTTTTCAAATATGACATATAATCAAAATACACTACTTTCTCCCTTGAACTTCACCAAGATGTATCTTTATTACTACGTTATTCAAGATTCCTTCAAAGTCTACAAAACTAGGGTAAAATATGCAGGGTCTGGGGACTCTATGTTGCAGGAGAACGAATGGTTCTGACAACCCAGGAAGTGAGTTGTGAATGTCCATCCATGCCTTGTGAATACCCACTTACCTTTCTTCATCATGGTCCTTATGAGCACTAAAATTTTTGTTTTTGTGTGAAATCTGAGTTAAACCCTGTGCCTCCCCATCTTTTTTCTTCCTTTACATTTACTTATTTGTTTTAAATTTACAAGTATCTTATTAATAATTATATGCCTATTACAAATAAAATTGCATTCATTTTGTTTTTTTGATTATGTCACTCCTATTAATGCAAAATGATTTATCTGCTAGCAGAAATTCATCAGAATGTGAAACTTAAATAAGTATAAATTTCACTTGATTAAAAACTGTGATCTGACATGACCTAAAATCATTTGATGTGTTTTTGCTTTTTGTGTGTGACATAATGAGTTAAATTACAGTTATTTGCATGAACACTAGAGAAAGTGCATTTACTAGAGCATATATTTTATGTTGTCATTCTAATAATTTTGAAAAGACATATTAAAAATTCAAGGAATCAAAATCAGGAATTTAAACAAAATAATTAATGTGGCCAATTTAATGTAAAGGTTATTATAATGATTAAACTTCGTAAATATAACATAAGGAAATTATTTGCATAGAAATCTGTGAAGTGAAATATATGTAGGAAGCATGTAAAATATATTAAAGGTTTTTAGTTGGTTATGGACATTAGTTGATTTATTTTTTTCCTATATTTCTCTGTAATAACTGTTATTCATTCCAAGAACCAGCACAGAAACTTCCACAAGGGAGTTTTCTAGGTGATGAAAAAGTATCTAAGTCTCTAAAAATACAATTCTAGACAACTTATCATAATAACTATCCAACTCAAGTACATTTTTGGCATCTTTGTACAGAAATTGACTTGCATTATTTAGTGATGCACCAAGGATGTCTCACACCTGAAACAATTTGGCTAAAGGACAATGCCCAGTCCATTAGGGATTTGATAATGGCTTAGGCAAGCAAAACTTACATTATTCTATTATCTGCATTTTAATGTATACTTGTCATTTAGTTACTAATATGATTTTTTTAAAAAAGGCTAATTACAACATCTAAAGTAATGTCAACTGAATTTCATCATTCTGTTCTATTTGCTTCATCAAACAATATCAAGATTAAACAGATATTCCTCATTCCATGTTCTTCAGAATATATTTGAGTATTTACTGAAAAAAAAAAAAAAACAAAAAAACAAAAAACAGACACACACTCACACATACCCAGGAGATTTTCATCCTTCATAGGAAACACCTAATGCATTGTAATATGCTACAGCTGAATCAGCATTAAATTTTGACCTTGGGAAAGACAACACCAAAACTAAACTTTATTATGGTGATTCAAAATTATAAGGAAGCATAATACTTCTAGACTTATTTATTATTCAGTCATTTACTTATTTACTTTGCTCTGGTGCCTGCAATGATACACATGTGGAAGATGGTACAGAGTTGCAGAATATTGATGAAGAAAATATGATATAACCTTTCAAAGAATAAAAAAAATGAACATTTCTAATATATTAGTTCATTCTTTTGAAAATATAAATACATTCACATTCACATGTATTTATTGCATATGTGCTTGTGTGTAACTCTTTTTTGTGTGTTCATGTATTCATGGATGTACATGCACATGTTCATGTGTACACAGAAGCATAGAGCATATCCTCCACAATTCTTCCAAAGATTCTTTTTTAACAAATTAAGTAAGAGCTAACTAAGTAGGATTTCTCAGAGACATACATGTTTTCTTCTCTTTGGGATTTGGATTACAAACATGAATTTACATGTTTACTTTGTATTTCAAGTAGTTTCAGGGGATCAATGTCAGGTAATCAAGTTTGATTGCAAGATAAATGACTTTATTAATGAAGCATCTCATTTTTCCCACAAATAATTTTTGACATTCATTTTATACATTAATTACATAAGGCATCTATCAGTGGTCTTACTTGGTTATAGAAATTATATTCTATACTAGTGACATTCCAAGAAAGGTAGACACCCACATATAACAATGATATTAGTGATATGTGATTAACTAAGAAATTTTTGATTGAAATTGAAACATGTTCCATGAAAGATAGTACATATTTGTGACTGTAAAGCTTGTCAAAAGCCCATATTTCAGAATATCTCAGGCACAAAAGGAGAGTTTTCTAATAATAATTCCCTAAGTGCACATGGAGTCTAACTGACTAATAATACATGCCTGTTTTCCCATTAACTGTTTTACCTTTAGTCAGAAAAACAAAACCTTTCCACCACTTATGAGTAACAGCTAAAGCAAAAAACAAAACTGGACAAAAGTTAAGAATGAATTACTGCTGAGTGTTCTACATAACCTGGACACCTATAACTTTTCCAAGGCCAAGAAAACATTGTAGAAATGGACATGGGGAGAAATGTAAAGGGCTGAGAATGGGGAGGAATTGTATTAAGTGATCTCTACTTGCTATGATGGACAACGTACAATCATGAACATACAGAAACTGTGGCTATCTACACAAATCCTGTTCATAATAGGTAAAAACACAGAAAAAGACAAATAATCTCCATGGATATTAGTTGGGAAATGTGGGTCATCAAAATTGTGAGAGTGATAAGGGAGGGTAATGTTCCATGACTATATTATATATGTGTATAAAACTGTCAAATAAAAATGTTTTGCAATGTGAATAATCCTCATTCCATTAATTTATTAAGGTTATTCTCTGTGACTATCTGTAATAGCATTCCTTGAAACTTTTGAAATTTTCTTTTTTTGTGATAAATAGGAAAAGAAAAACAACTTAAGTTGAAAATTCATTTTAACTAAGGGTTCTATGTAGCTATCATTCAGGAAGTTGAGGCAAGAACTCAGTGCAGGAATATAAGAGAAGGAACTGAAGTAGAGACTCTGGAGAAGTATATATATATATATGTATATATATATATATATATATATATATAGTTTATTATAAATCATCTTATATCAATCTAGTTACCTCTCCCTTCCATCCTCCCATTTCCCTCACCTATCGCCCATCCTATCCCCTATCCACTATCCAGGCAGGGTGAGGCCTTTCATGAGATATCATCAAAATCTGTCAAGTTATTTGGGGTAGGGCCTGTGTATCTAGGCTGAAACTGTATTTCTCCATTGGGAATGGGCTCCCAAAGCACATTCATTCCCTAGAGATACATCTCAGTTCCACTTCCAGAGGACCAAACCCTGCCCCCGCCCAGCCAACTGACACCCACGCTCAGAGTCTCTGTTTTGGTCCTATATGGCTTCCCCAGCTGTCAGACTATGGTCCATAATTTCCCACATGGTCAGATCAGAAGTTTCTGTGGGTTTTTCAATCAAGGTTTTTATCCCTTTGTTTGTTACTCCTCCCTCTCTGAAACTGTATTTCAGGAGTTTGGCTCAATGCTTGGTTATGGATCTCAGTTTCTGTTTTCATCAGCTACTAGAGGAAGGCTCTAGGGAGAAGTGCTTCTTACCAGCTTGCTACTCATGGATTGCTCAGTATCCACCATTAACCAGTGGTGGAAACACCCATAATCAACATGGGTCTTCAATATCCATCATTAAAATCAAGAAAATGTACCACATATTAGTGTGTGTGTGTGTGTGTGTGTGTGTGTGTGTGTGTGTATGTGTGTGTGTGTCTGTGTTTGTATTAGCTTTAGTGAGAAATAATTTTGTGGTGTAATGGTTAATTCATAGAATACATTTATTATCTATCTATCTATCATCTACCTATCTGTCTATCATCTATTGCGTGTGTCCACTCTAAGCTGAATTTTAAACTCTTATTTACTAACATATTTTGCTAAAGATACTCTATGGAGTAGAAAAGAATATCAATAATTAGAATTTGTTCAGTAATATTAATTTACTGTAATAAGTGTTCACATTTAAGATATATACCTTAATTATAGAGTAGATATATCCTATAAATAAAAGGTTTTCATTGTTTATATTAGTGTAATACCCAAAGAAGATAAAGGTATTATCACTGTCATTAAGAAATATATACAATTATGTGTAAATAAAATGTAAGGCAAAAGTAATAAAAAGATATAATTTTCAACATTAGATGAATTTCTTTAAAATAAAAAGATAACTAAACATCAAAAAATTTTCTTTGGAATTCTAATCATTTGAAACTCAATGTGTCTTCTTTATTCACAATTCTATTAGATATCAGTCCTTTGAATGACATAGTCCTGAATGATAAGCGATGAATATCTACAAGACTGATTGATATCTCCTTTTTCACACAATGTCTACTGCGCTAACACAGACCATCAATCTTTTCTCAGTTTTCCTTGAGAAGGGTTCAAGAAAAGCTTTTCTCTTTCAAAAGTAAAACTCCCATTTGAATTCTTTCTTGTCATAGATACATTGAGAGAATGGAACTGTGAACACTACTTGATTAGATCTGTTGGTTCAGTCTTTGCTGAGCCTCTCAGGAATTCTCAAAGAGTAGATTGAAAAGGGAAATGAATATAGCATGCTTTTATTAATACAATGCTTTGCTAAAGTGTAAAAGGTAGTAGATAAAAAGTCACAGTTTAAGTTATTAAATGATAAAAGCCACTGATGTTTATATATTTTAATTAATTCAAGCAGACTATAATAGTGTATTCTAGTCTTTGCACTGAGGCTTTCAGAATTTGGACACTTTCAATTCAAAATATCTCTATGTTGATTTTGAAGTCTTAGTTTTGTTAGTTTAATATGCATCCTTTCTTAACAATTGTAAGTTCTTTGGAGGTATAGAGAAACCCCTGAATATTTGTCAATGTACATATTATACTAACAAAAGCCATATATTCTTTTTGACAAGGGGGATATGTCCCTAGGATATCTGTGTCTAGGGATTGACCATATTTTGCCCAGGAGAAATTCAAACTTCTGTGAATTCCTTCATGATGTTCCTTCAATGTCTTTATATACCAGTTAGTGTTCCATAGAATACAAATACATTTTAGGTTTGGAAGAATCTGGCAAATTAATTCACAATGTATGCCTTGTATTCTTTTTTTATTTCACAGAATGTTTGAATTAAGGAGAGAAGTAAACATATAAAATTATTATATATATATATATATATATATATATATATATATATATATTTTAAACTCTTGGTCACATGATAATATATATAATACATAGAAACAGAACAACAAGAACTGGATGATGTATGCATTCAGAGCATCATAAGGAAGACACATACCATTCACCAAGCATCAGTTATAACATATTTTAATGGTTAGTTCTTTATAATCTAGTGCCTAGAATCATTTCTTACACAGCCGTTGGTATTATTAATGAGTGTGGTGACTTATTATTTATGATTTATTAAAACTTGCCTGAGGATTTAGAAAACAAATTCAGCTACAAGCCATAAAATCCAGGACACACCTTTCAGCCCAGCAGTCAGAATTTAGAAGGTATTATTATACACCTTTAATCGTAGAACTTTGGATTAAGAGGTAGATGGATCTCTGTGAGTGCAAGGCTACCCAGATCTACACAGGATTGATCCAGTTCTAAAGTGAAACAGCTCACATAAAGATGATCTCAGCACCTGGGATCACACACCTGTTATCTCAGAATTAGGGAGGTATACAAGACAGGAGCAAGGTCTTAGTATCTAAAATCCATTCTAGCCACATTGAGGATAGGAGGGATTCATTCTCCAGCTACATTGAGGATAGGAAGACATTCAGTCTCAGGATTTTCCAGGCAAGCTGAGGAGAGACAGCAGGATAAGCTTATCCATCCCGAGGCCTGTTAGTTTGCTTTTCTGATCTTCAGCTTGATATTTGAATCTGAATATCTGTCTGTCGGTCTTTTATTTCTCATTTAACAAATGAAAAATTTTAAACTAGTCAATTTGAATCCACTTTGAATTTTGTTCAGCAATGTTTTTATGTATATGGGACGATTCACTATGTAAAAAAATCCATCAATATATTTCACCATATAATCAAACTGAAAAAGAAAAACCACATGATCATCTCATTAATACCAAAAAAAGCCTTTGACAAATCTAACACCCTCTCAAAGATAGAAAAGAAATTGGGAAGTAGCATTGAATATATTGGCACAGGAGAAAACTTCCAGGATATTATATCAGTAATATAGACACTGAAATTAACAATTAGTAAATGGGACATCTTGAAACTGAAAGTATCTGTAATGCATTGGACACAGTTGATAAGACAAAAGAGCAGCATGCAGACTTGGTAAAGATCTTCACTAGTTCCATGTCTGAGAGAGGGTTTATCTCTACTATTCATATAGAACTCAAGAAAGTAGGCATCAAAATGCCAAGTAATCCAATTTTAAAAGGCTGTAATTATGGGGGTTGTCCTTCTGTAAATATATTTCTTTTATTGGTTGATGAATAAAACACTGTTTGGCCACTAACCAGGCAGAAAGTATAGGTGGAGCTATGAGATGAGGAGATCTGAGGAATGTAGAAAGAGGGCAAGAGAGACACACCATATATCAACCAGGAAGAAAGTATGCACCCAGTGTTCTCTGGTAAGATAAGGCCATGTAATATATAGATTACTATTTATGGCTTAATAATTAAGAGAGAGTTAGCCAATAAGATGCCAGAGTAATGGACCGAACAGATTATAATTAATGTAAATCTGTGTGTGTTTATTTGGGGCTCAACAGCTGAGGGACTGACCAGGAGGAAAAGGAAGGCTCAACAGAAGATTTGTAAATGGTGGAATGCTGAAAGACATTTAAGAAAGCCTTTTCCTTTTCTTCCTTCCTTTCTTTCTTTCTTCCTTTCTTCCTTTCTTTCTTTCTTCCTTCCTTTCTTTCTTTCTTTCTTTCTTTCTTTCTTCCATTCTTTTTTTGAGACAAGGTTTAACTGTATGGCTTTGGAGCATGTCGTGAAATTTACAGAGATTTACCTATCTCTGCCTTTCTGCCTCCTGAGTACTGGAATTTAAAGCATGTGCCACTACCACCAGTCTAAAAGTATGTATTTTTAAATGTAGTTAAACATACTCACCATGTGAACATAAATGCTTGCTTAAATACAAGTAGTTTGGGCATAATAAAAATTTATCCATTAATATGATGCTAGATAAAACAAAGTAAACCAAATAATTTCAGAGTCGAACTACTATTTCTAATTTAGGAATATTACCACAGACATATTATTTAAAAGTTAATTACAGGTGTGGTTACTCTAACAAATGAACAGTAATCCCTTATTTTAAAAATTAAAATTTTGTATTGCATCCCTCTTCTGGATATTAATCAGTATTTTTCATTTGTAAATGACATTAACTATCTCGTACTAAACATCATTTATTTTGGAACTTTGATCACTAGTCTACTTATTAAATAAATCTGTCATATGACAAATGTCAATATTCGCTATATAGACCTATTTGTAATAAGGAAGGATTTTTTTTTTATTGAAATGAAAAAAATCCACTATGTATGCTCTTTGCAAGGTCTACCATCTTCCTGCTGAACTACAATATTTTGATGATTTCTGCAGTGATACTGGGGCAAATGCTTTCAAACCATTATTCTTCTTATAGAAGGATGGGTGCAGGTAATTTTCATTTTTTTTTTTTTGTCAGTATCATTGGGTTAAAGAGGAAAATGCTATGTATTAATATAAAGATATATGTAAGTTTCCTTTTCTGTAAAAAGAATATACATATGCACTTGCATATTATAGATAAATTATGATTATAGATAAAAGCCCATGTGAATATTTTGTGCCAATGGTGTTTACGTTTTAAGGTATGCTTAATTCCATTATATATTAGAATCATTTTTTCTGAGATCCTGATTTTAGTCATACCATGCTAATGAATTGAATATGTTATTTTATATGAGCTAATGTATTTTATGATATTTAGTGCTTGACCATCAAATAAAAGAATTATTACAATGTGATTTTCTTAATTATACTGGTCCAAGTAGTTTGTATATTTGGGTGTGGGTGGCTGTGGTGGTTGTAGCATGATTGTAAATTTTACCTTCTTGCAACAAATAATTCTAGGACCAGGCACTTGTTTTATCATGAGGTTTAAATATGATTTGGGCTATTATTATTCTGGTTCCCTAAAAGATAGGAATAGTGGACATGAGAGTTATCTGGCTGTAATATCTGGCACCTTGATGATCCACCAGGGCTGATTCAGCTGCTCTGGCTAGCTAGACATGTGTCCCCTTCCTCCCTAAATAGAGAAGGACCAGTCGTTGGTCTAGGGTATATAAGTAGCTTCACTCCCCTGCTCGAGTCTCCCAACAATCTCTCAAAGACAGGAATAGCTAAGTAGCTGATTTATATTGCTTCAATGCTATGACTTCCATTTTTTCACAAAGAGAAACAGAAAAAAAAAATACAAGTGTTGTTACAATGCCCTGCAATTGTGATCTTAAATAATGTAGTTTCTAAATTGATATAATAACCTTACATAATATTTCTAATTATGAGTGTTAAAATTTTAATATGTCTCAGCATACTGAAAAAATATGAGGAAACATCAAATAACTATTTTAAAATTGTGAATATATCATGTGTACTATTTATATAGAGATAATATGTATTTGATATATTAGATGATTATGAACTTTTAATGTTTTAAATAAAACATTGCTAAATGAAAGTTGATACCTCTGAGAATAATTTATAATACTATAATACACCAATTACTTAAAATTATTAATTAGTATTGATGGAATACAATATTTTGAAGGTTACATTCAGAAAAGTCATGAGCACTGCTTGCAAAGAACATGTGTCTAAACAAATGTAAGTACATGTTTGCATTTGAGATTGGTTGGAAACATAACAAAATTAATTTTTTTTTGAAAACATGGACATGCAGAAATAAATAGACAACATAATAAGTAATTGAATATGTGGAAATATCTGAGTAAGAATATTAAAATAACAGCTCATATGGTGTTTTCCTAGGATATTTCAATTTTTACAACATATATTAAATCACAGTTACAGTAAGTGACTATGGCATTTTAATCACATAATTTCACTGTAATGGATAACTGATAATTATTGTTTCTGTAAAAATTGATAAAGTGTCATTTTATAATATAGTCAGCATAAGTACTTCCTTCTTGATAGAAACTTTTTAAATTACCCTACTCTTCTTCACTTATGTGAAAAGTGTGAATTTAATATTCTGGTTCATTTTCATAAAACAGGTAAATTTTCACTATTCTTGCTTGTCTAATGCTCACTTGGTATGAATCAGTTTGAAATAAATATTGAACTTTCATAGCTCCAAATTACTTTATCCAAAAAGGAAAAACGTTAGAGCTAGTAAGATGAATGAGACTGTAAAGACCATTTTTGGAAATACATAATGTTCAATATTTGTTTCATAATGAAAATACAACTTTTATTTTCCTCCAATTTGAATGACAATCACCAGTGTATGAGGACTGTCTTATTGGTGACCAATTAAAGAAACATTTTTAAAGTTCTAATATGTGATTACAAAGCCATATATGTATGTAATAGTTTACATTAATGCACCTTTAATAACAAAGATCATTAGTTGACATTTGAAAGAATTTTGGTATGGAAAATTCTGGAATTAGTAACTCATTAGCACTAGTGAGGGAAATAAAATAATGTAAAACATATACTTTTATAATTTTGGACAATTTTTATTTTAATATTTTTATTTCAGGAACTTTTCTGTTATGCAAAGTTAGGATCCAGAGTAATATATTGTTTTATTTATATTTGCAATTCAGTTTTCTGAATCTAGCATTTATTCTATGCTTCCTTGAGAAATCTTCAAATACATTAACTCAGTAGACATTCATGTGTATTGTAAAGAAATCAAAGGAAGTAGGAAATGATTGTTCTGAATGTTGATTGCAAAACTAAAGCTGAAATAAGTAGATATAAAATAATGCAAGTATCACAACAGTTGAATCATATTATTCTTAGAATACACTTTTCTCACAGAAATGAAAATATTATCTTGAAATTTGTAACATTTGCCAGAATAGTTTTACAAAATTTTCTTCCTTTTTACTGGTTATATGAGAAATTATGGAATAACCTTGATAATCTTAGTACCCTATCTCAGATTATCCCGTATTTACCTTCTATCTTACATATCCAAATTTCTGTCCTTTTTTTATGATCATTGAGTGCAATTTATAAAAGGATGTGTGGTCCTTCATGAAGCCAGTTGACTTGTCAAGTCATAAAGGAAATATATTCTTCCTCTTTCTGTACTTATCAAATGCCAGTGGCTCTTGGAAAGGTATAAGACTTTGTGCCTACCTTCCTTTTCCATGATGCCATTTGGTCTTGAGCATGTGCCAGTGGCTATCTTCAGCACTGTGAGTTCATGCAATGAAGACAACAATGAGAGATTGCTTTAATTTCTTCGTTTACCCTTGCATCGCCAAGTCAGTTGCCACTAGCGTCTTAATATCTTTATTTACTTACCTATGGCACAAAGGTTAAAAGGTACATTTCTTATCCACACCATAGGTTTGGAAATCAAAAAGATAAGATATATAAAGTTCTCTGAAGAGCCTTCCTGGAATTACAGGAAAATAAAGTGTTAGTACAAAAGTAAAAGCAGAGAGAGAGAGAGAGAGAGAGAGAGAGAGAGAGAGAGAGAGAGAATATTCAAACACACATATATTTAAAAGGAACTTTAATACAAAGTTTCAAATAATATGAAAGGAATCATAAGACTTCTGATCTTCAAATATTCATTAAATCTAAATTTAAGTTCGATTTTATTTTGTTTACATCACTTTAAAATATTTGAACTTAGTGTTATATCTATATGTCTGGGATTATTTTTCCTGTCTTGATAAATCCTGATATTTCACAGTTTATGTTACTTATACATCACATGATTTCAATGTGCTTTATTATTTCAGAATATATATAACATGAAATATATAAATAGTACATATGTATAGTAATAATTTGTAGTATACATTTTTAAAAAGAAGTGACTATGTGAGATTAACAAATCGTATGCCCCCCCGATACACAAACACATAACTTTTAAATTAGATATTAAAAAGTTTTCAATTATTTCAAATTGCTGTATCACAGGAGAAATGGTCAGATTTCCACATTAACTAATGAAGTTTTAATTGTACTAAAATTTGGAGCCTTTATATCCAATGGGTGTATTGCAGAAAATATTAGCAAACATTTCAATAGCATATTAAAGGCCACAAAACACCAGGGGAAATTTATTATCAGTGAGGTACAGATACAGATGAACATGTGATACATGTTAACATATTACACCCCATTTACAACACTAGGAGTAAAATTTTATCAGGAGAAAAAATAATTTCATGTGTTTAGATTTTAAGAAAGAATGTTTGTGGTATTTAACTGAGAAAATTAAAAGCTAGAATTCAAATAGAAAACATTAACATTTTATTAATAATTAGCCTCAATGCGGTTAGAAAAACTGATAGAAGAAACATTGTATGCAAGCATAATATCACTTCAAATATTCAAAGAAGACAATTTTTTTATATTCTTTAATTTTTCCAAGGAAAATGACACAAGCTAGAATTATGTGAAAGAATGGACCTCAATTGATGTAATTCCTGATGGGAATTTTCATGACTGATTGAGTCCAGCCCACTGTATGTGGTCACATCAATGGGCAACGAATAAGAATGCAAACTGAGCAAGCCATAAGAGACAAACCAGTAAGCATTATTTCTCCATGCCTTCAGCTTCAGATCCTCTCTCCAGTATCCTGACTTATCTTAGTGATGGAATTTCGTGTGGAGCTGTAAATTGAAACAAACCAGTTTTTCACCATGTACATGGTGTTTTAGCATAGCAATGGAAACTGAATTATGATACAAATGAATGTGTGTAAGACTTGTTCCATTAATATAAGATATGTAATGATAACACATTACATATACTCATATAGCAGAAAGCAGAATAAGGTTTGCAATCACAAATAATTCTCCTTGATTCATTTGATATATTTTGATGTTCTATTTTCTTTATCGATTTATGTATTATAAGTCTATTGACTTAAATTTCCCTTTCATTATCTATGTTATTTACAGTATATTACCCTTAATGCAATTATGTGTGTTATAATGATCGTCATTCATTTAAATTTCTAATTGTATGTAGCATGAACACTTTTAAAATTTACCTTTCATTCATTGAAACTTAAAACAATAGCACTAGTACTTCTTATTCTACAATTTTCCTTTAGTCATGTGTGGGTAAATACATAGTAAATTATAACATCGATTTCTTTTGAATAATACTTAAAATAACATAATATACTGGGTTGGTTACTTCTTTCTAAAATGTTCCAACAGGTTTGATTTAGATACAAAATGTATTCAGTAGAGAGCAGAATTGTAGAAATAGAGACAGACATGCAGAGGAGGGGCTCAGTGCATAAGCCATTATTATGAATAAAAAATTCTTTTGAATGAATTCTACCTCCTCTTCTTGAGTTGCACATGAACAGATATAACTGTTCTGATTTTTAAAGAATATAACTGACATGGATTTTAACAGTGAAGTTTGAATAATAAACATGTTCTGAACTCCTCCTAAAATGTATCAAAATACAGTTGAATTTCCCCTAGAACCAAAATAAGCATAAGTAGAACACTGGTCTATTACTGAAGAATAAGAATGGAAATGACATCTAGATTTCTTTGACAGTCCAGTTAGATTTCACATATTTCTCTTGACATAATTAGCAGACCTGCACATGTCTGAAAAGTATAATGTGAAAGCACATTGGAAGTATTTAGTCTGACCATGAAACATCAGGAGATTTCTCTATCATTCTTCAGGAATCCTTTCTCTTAAGGAAGGGAGCACTACTACACACTGTTTGAAGGGCAAGGAGTGAATGGTCAAATTTCCCTGTAGTGGTTTGAATAAGAATGGCCAGTATAGGCTCCAAACAGATGGAGACAAAAGGAGGAGAGAGGTGGGCATGAGGGTCCTGAAGTATGAGTCAGGGAAAGAACAGAAGAGAGCAAGAAAAGAAATACCATAATAAAGGAGCCAATATAGGTTTAAAGAGAAATCTGGCACTGGGGAAATGTCCAGAGATTTACAAGGATGACCCCAATTAACAATCTAAGCAATAGTGGAGAGGCTTATGAGATTGAGGACTAACTTATATGTCGCCTGAAAACTGAAGAAAGCAGAAACAGACACCAACAGCTAAACATTGAGCCGAACTCCTGGATTCCAGTTGCAGACAGGAAGGAGTGATCAGAAAAGAGGTCAAGAGCAGGCTGGAGAACCACAGAAATTGTTGACCTGAAAGAGAGGGAGCTCATGGATCCCAGTCTGATAGCTGAGAAACCAGCATATGACCCACCCAGACCCCCTGAATAAGGGTGTTAGTAAGAAGGACTGGGCACTTTATGGGGCTTCTGCTAGTGGATCAGTATTTATCCCTAGTGTAAAAATGGACTTTGGGAGCCTATTCCACATAGAGGTATCCCAACCCAGACACATGGAGGAGGGTCTATGCCCTGCTCCAAATGACTTGTCAAACTTTGAAGACTATAAATGGAAGGTCTCACCTTCTCTAGGGAGAAGAAAGGGGGTGTTATGGGGATTAGTGAGGGGTATAGGGGAGGATGGGAGAGTGAGGGAACTGGTATTGACATGTAAAATAAGCTTGTTTCAATTTTAAATAAAAATTGTCATTATCAAAAGATGAACGACCAATATTGGCTCATATATTTGAACATCCCCTTAATGGATTTTCGATAAAAGGTGGTCATCTCTGAAACTATACTTACACAATAAAACTCGACTTAACAGGGAACACACAAACAATGGAAGGATTATTGTGTTTTATTGTAGATAAAATCACTAAATTTTGTTGTTAGTAAATAAATATGAATCACCTCTCAGGGTATGTTCGGTTGAAATATATGGTTACCTGATGTGCCTTATGACATGAATATGCAAAGTATAATGGGTATTTTAAATATTTTAATCTAAAAACATTAATTCAAAAACTTCCACTCGCCTTTCCTATTTCTAATCCCCCCATGTTCAACTCTCTTGCAACCTTCCAAATGTATGTGCACTTATTCTGTAATTTGACACAGAAAAAACAAACATACAAAAAACTTCTAAATATATAAACATATCCTGGCCAGTCCAGAAATTAACAAGTATATCTACATACCCTTATTTTTTTATTTAAGATATGGTATCTCATTGAACCTGAATAATATTTATTTGGCAACTGGCTGGCCAATGAGATTCAATGATTCTCTTGCTTTTGTCTATCTGTCACCAAGGAAATACTGCCCTGCAGGTTTTTTATGGCCGTTCTGAAGATTCAAACCCTAACTCTGTATGGCCAAAGTATTACTGACTCAGTCATCACTCCCACTCTTGTCTTTTGTGTCTTAGCTGGTTGAACTAGAATAAATCAAACATATTTATTAAAACACTAATTTGACTGTGAGTACCTGAATGTGATACATAAGAGTTTTTTTTTTCAGTCAATTACACATATTATGTTCTGTTCTTCCTCTTCAGACTTCTAAATTATTTTAATATTTTACTAATCAAGACTCCTGTGAATTAGCTGTCAGAGAAACTATATTGTTGTAGGAATTTTCTATTATACTTCTTTATAATATACATATATGTATTCATGAATCAATCATGATTGATGCTGGCAAGCTTTTAGTATATCATTACCAATAATTTCTCTGCAATTTTATAGTTTCAATTAAATTAATCTTGTCAAGACAGATGCTGCTCTGACAATTAATATAATTTTTCTAACACAGATATTGTAAAATATTCCTTATCTAGAAAAACTGAGTGGATGTTATAAAAAGGCTGCTAATGCCAAAATTAACACAGGCCAGTTTTTGTAAATAATCATTAAATGTCTAAAATGGTCATTTTAAAAATAAACTATGATTGAGAACTTTTTCTGATATATCTCATATTGCAACAGAGACATTTATTTAAAAATACAGAAAACCTATAACAAATAAGATAAAATACTATATATATATATATATATATATATATATATATATATAAATCAGTATGCATACCACCAAAACTATCTAATTCTGGTTAATATAGTAGAAAAAATGAAAATAATTTAAAAGATATACACTGTTAAAATTTTATTATACAAATACCAATTATTATTTTTGGGTATGCTTCAGTTATAGATCTATTTTATAATGAATAAGTTAAGAAATTGAAGATTGTTTGAGCTTCAAAGTTATTGTAATTTATAGATGTGTCACTTAGATTAGAGGTACTTCTGAGGGGCTCTGCAATTGTCAAGAAAGGAAGCAATTCACAAAGAAATGAGTATCGATACTCAGTTTACATTGATTTAATCAACCTGTATAAAATTTCTGGAGTCTCATACCTGGTGTTTTATTGCCTGTATATTTGAAAATGATAGAATTAGACAAAGAACGTTTCCTGATATAATACTATCCTCCATGAATAAAGGAAGCATAATTGCATCTAAACTCAAATCAGGGTACATGCCATTTCTTTCAAGAATGCTTATAAGAATAGGATGCTTATACTATATTAATAATCTAAGGAAGGATTTGACCTGACTGTTGGAAGATAACAAAGAGATTATTTGGGCTATTAGCTATCTTGTGTCCTGACTTGGGGATTTGAGAAGTCTCTGGCTATACAGGTAAGGTCAAGATCATTTAGACTATTAGGTATCTCTTGTCCTGGCTGTGGAAGGTTGGGGAGCTGATGGCTATACAGATAATCTAAGAATCACATAGATTATTAACAATACCCCACTATGACTGTAGGAGTCTTGTATGGCCTGATCAAACAGATATCACAGCTCATCATGGTATTAATCACCTCCAATTTCTAGATTCCTGGATGGAAGAATGAACAGGTTTTATATATTTACATTAAAAAAAAAAAATCCTGGATGTTATACTCTCCTGATAGAGAGTTTTAGGCACCAGGATGTTCATGTTCCCAATGTCTATGAGTGAGCTCCCAAAGGTTTGAATTTCTCCCTGTGCACTAAAACAAAATAGAGAGAATAAGTGATATATTGCCATTAGTAAAGAGACTTACCTTTATTTTGGTGGACTTGGCTAAATTTCTTTTAAAACAAGTTTTAAGTCATTTTTAGATGTGCGTATTAGGAATATTCTTCCATTCTTAAATATGTCTGTTTGTGTATATGGAAACCATGTTGGCCAAACCTTATTGGTAAAGGGTTGTGTTTCCTGCTGACATAGTGATCTCCAGCATGAACCAATCATGTCTCTGAGTCAACAAGTGTATTTGAGGAAGATTCATCACCAGAGCCTAAGCTAATAGTGGATGCCTCTTGGCCCCATAAGTTTGATTTATTTCTTTTGGTTTAATTCATGGATTTTCTTCATTTGTTATGGCATGATATTTTTCAAAGTGCATCTTTTTTTTTCAATGCAATCCCCATTAAAATCCCACCACAATTCTTCACCAACCTTGAAAGTATAATAATCAACTTTATATGAAAAAACAAAAGACCCAGGGTAGCCAAAACAACCCTATACAATAAAAGAACTTCAGGAGGCATCACCATTCCTGACTTTAAGCGCTACTACAGAGCTATAGTTCTGAAAACAGCCTGGTATTGGCATAAAAATAGACAGGTAGACCAATGGAATCGAATTGAAAATCCTGATATTAACCCACACACCATGAACACCTGATTTTCGACAAAACAGCTAAAATTATACAATGGGGCGAAGACAGGATCTTCAACAAATGGTGCTGGCACAATTGGATGAGGGTGTGTAGAAGACTGCAGATAGACCCATGTCTGTCGCCATGTACAAAACTCAAGTTCAAAGTGCATCTTAACATATTTTTGTGCAACAAAAATCTTGGAAAGATGACTATATTCCTTTCTAGAGTAAAGATGTTTATACATGTGCATTTGAATATTTATAGCTATATAAATATGGATTTATAAATATGCAGGTTGATTACAATAGTCATCACCTATACTAACATTTCAATCTCTAGGCTGTCACATCCTTTTCATGTTACTTAGCAATGTCCTTATGGACTTGGTGCCAGGCAGAAAAATATGCTTTCAGCTGTGCCATGGGAATAATGCACTTTTGCTGGAACTCTGGACTCTCTTGGATTCTGTCATCAGTAAGTAGCTGTAGGAGTCTAATGTTTCAGGTAAAATCACAGAGCAGTGTGATGACTTGACCTTCCTAAGATTGATTCTTCAGTGTATCCAATTGGGCATTTGACTTTTTTAATAGTAGCCTTCTACTTTGCAATTGTATGAAACCCAATATCTATAGACTCAGCAAGGTTGAGCTACAGAAAATCCCACATGATTTAAACTGACAGCCTTCTCAGTTTCTTAACCTCTAGGCTGAGCACAGGAAAGCAGCTACTGTTTTGTGTAGAAAATCTCCTAAAGAGTGATCCTCATTTTTCTCTGGACAATGTCCCCTCAAAGTTTCACCTGGAAATCTCTAAAATCATACTTATTTCTAACTACAGCTCTGTGAAGTTCCCCAAATCTGGTGTGTTTTGTTCACTAAATGTAACATGATTTTCTGGGATTCAAGCATAATTCCTGTGGAAATGGCTTGATACTGGAATTGGTCTCCAACTTCTTTGAGTTTAGTCTTTAAGATCCTCCGTCTTGGTTCCTTTGACAACTATCTAAAGCTTTCAAATATTAGAGCCGAGAATTTCCTAGTTTACTGTTCCTTATCTCTTCTTTTTCTCTCTTTCCCTTAGAATTTTTCCATTTTCTATTCCTTTCTTCCATTTAATTCTTCTTTCTCTCATCAGTTCTTTACAATGTTTACTCAATTACAATCAAATGGCTAGTTGTACCATATTTGTTTTAATTGGTACTTACACATTGTAGCATACATATATACTTATATATGTATATTTTCAAGTATCTAAGAAACATTCAAAGATATGTAGCATTAAATACTTAGTAATTAAATGAAGCAACAATTTAAAATCATTAATGGCTTAAGTAAGAATCTTTTTGAAACATTTAATGTGAGTTCAGCGTTATTCTTATTGAGCAAACTATGTCCCTACCCGTTAACTCCAATACATCAAATATAATCTTGATATTTGGGTATGGATGAGTGTTTACTTAAATTCAGTGTTTTATGTATACTCTCTCAGCATGTATGAACTGTGAATACTAAAAGAAAAGACCCCAAATATCAGACATCATTTCCCATTTTATATCATTATAAGGGTGCTTTTGATGATAAATTTAGGGAACAGTCTTCTTCTTCCTAAATACTACCTGCTGCCTTTGAGCCACAGATTTATCATTGGACATTTATAATTATGCTCTCTTCTGTACTATAGAATACACTCAATTTTGTTATATCAATTGCTTGTGTCATTCTCTTCTTCTTTTCTACTTTATGCTGCATGATGTAAGGTTCATGATAAGATGCTAAGGAAATTTGATGGAAGAACTGAACCTCCCTGAGTAGTGGATAGGGGAAGGAATGGGGGGGGGGATTAGTGCATGGCAAGGGAAGATGGGAGGGTGAGGGAACTTGGAACAATATGATATGTAAAATATTTTAAATATATATAAAATAATAATAAAAGAAGAGGCTGAATGAAAAAAATACTGGAATAGATATAAGAATTTCAGTTCATTATTTTCTCCTTTCCCTTTTTATCTTCATGGGGATTCTTCAGTATGTAATATTAGATATGGGCATTAAAATTATAACAATTATTTGTGTTGCTTTGTGCACTATTTTCTCTTCCTCAAGGAGTTGATTCCAAGCAGGTTTAGTAGCAAGACAGAGTGCAATGAATTTTATGTTATGTGGTGAGAAAGGGAATAAAACTCAACAATAACAATGTTTTCAAGGATTGTGTTGATGAAACAGGCAGTAGCCTGCTCAGATAATGATAGCTTCTTTGCAGAAAATAGTGGATGGTAGGTACAATGATGAAAGATATGGGCTAAATAAAATATATGATGTAGTCAGCAACTACAATAACAAATAACTGACTAGTAATTCTTAAACAACAGAATCCAAGATTACATAATTTTCATAATAAAGTGAACATCTGAGTGCAGATGAAACACAGAAAGGTAATATATAATTAATATATTGCAATGTTCCTTAGTGGAAAAAAGATAAAATTCATGAGCAATTGGGAGCATAGAAATGCCCAGAATGTTTTCCATAATCATAGGTAACATTGACAAATTTGGGATTTAACCAAAATTAACTATTATGGGCATTATAGTCTATTTAGCTGCTTAGGAACTAGGAAGAGTTTTGAGGTTGTCTTACTTTGGTTTTCAATTGCTATGAAGAGAGACCACCATGATCATAGCAACTTTTATAAAGAAATACATCTAACCTTATTGCTTAATAGTAAGAGATGTCAACATCACACGCTCACCAATGGACATGTTTTCCAAACAGAAAATAAGCAGACAAAAAGATGTTGTGACTAAAATGGACCTAAGATATCTACAAAACATTTTACCCAAAAACAAACATACAAAAAATATGCCTTCTATTTAGAACTTCATAGAACATACTGAAAATTGCTTATATATTCAGTCTCAAAGCAAGTCTTAATATATAAAAGAAAATTGAAATAAATTCCTGTATTCTATTGGATGACCATGGATTAAAGTTGAATTTCAACAATACAAATAACTGAAAGATTACAAACTCATGAGCACTGAACACTTTCTACTGAATTATCCGTGGGTCAAGGAAGAAATGATAGACTTTCTGGTGTTCAGTGACAGTGAATGCACAATATACCCATATTTATGGGACATAATTAAAGCAATGCTAAGATTAAAGTTATTAGCATTAACTGTCTGCACAAAGAAAATAGGGAATTCTCACAACAAATGATTAAACAGCACATCTGAAGGATCTAGAACAAAAAGAAGTAGACACTTTTAAGAAGAATGTATGGCAAGAAGTAATCAAACTCAAGGCTGAAATGAATAAAGTAAAACAACAAGAACAATACAATGAACCAATAAGAAAAAGAATTGGTTCTTTGATGAAATCAACAAGAGAGACAAACCCTTATCCAAACTAAGTAAAAGGTAGAAAAAGAATATCAAAAATGAAAATCAGAAATGAAAATAAGGATATAAAAACAGAAACTTAGGAAGTAAAAAAAAGTCATTAGGTCACACTTCTCAAAATCTGAAAATAATAATAAAAAAAGAACAGTTTTCTCAATAGCTAAACCTTACCAAAGTTAATTCAAGATCAGATGAGAAATTTAAATAGATATGTACTACACAAGAAAATAAAAATAGTCATTAAGAGCCTCCCACCCAAAAAAGCCCTGGGCCAGCTGGTTTCAGTGCAGAATTCTACCAGATCTTCAAGGAAGTTATTAATTTTTTTCCTCAATAAAACATGATTTCCTCATTCTTAGTTTACAAACTGTACCCAATGATGTGATACAGATAATCATTACAAAAGTGGCTTTGAGCTTGTCCAAAGAAAGGTCCTACAACATCTAGGAAAAATTGATATATTCTGAAGCTCTTTCATCAAAGATATTTGGGGTTAAATAATTGTCAATTACACTAATCGCAGAGAATCTTATGTATAAATAAATCTTATGTAATTTTATTGATTATCTCATGGATCATTATATCTTAAATACGTGAAATTACTTTCACATTCTTTTTCCAAGAGAAGTGATTTTTGTCAAGATTCATCTTAGTGCATTCTCTGCAAATGATGAATATTGTGATATAGACAGTAAAATATATGCATCAAATAAAAAACTATTGAAATGTGTCTTATTTAAAAACAAATGTTCTTTTGTTATTAAAAAGATCATATCCTCTAAATTGTCAAAACTCTCTCATTCAAAATTGGTTAAAATATTATGGTGGCAATGGTATGCAACTAATACTAATAAAATTGCATTGCCCTAAAGAATCTATCAAATTTGATAGGGTTTTAGGAAAAGTATCTAAAGTAATTTCACACTATGATGCACAGATTCTCAGCAAGTTTATAAATTGCCTCATAAGACAGTACAATGAAGAAAGAAACATAAACAGCTAAATCATCTATAAAACTGTGAAGCTGTTTAGTCAGTGCTAAACGATATACAGGACTATTGTTTAGATGACAGATCTACAAATAGCTGCCACGTTTTGGTCAATTGATTATAAGTATTTTGAATAACCCACTTTCTCCTTCTTTTTTATCATGAATAGTTTTTCTTTTTTAATGTAAGAATGTAAAGCTCAAGTCTACAAGGATATACCACCTGTTTTGTTATATGTCATATCAGAAGTTAAAGTGGCATTCTAGAACCAAATTTTGTGTAGTCTTTTTATCATCTTACCAATGCATTGACTTAAACTATTATTAATTTTCTTCCTAAATATATTAGCTACAGGAAATATATGTGTCTGAGCCATACAAATGAATGATTGTGCATATGCATCTAAGTTGCATATAAAACTTATATTCTAAGTTATATACTCAGTAATTTGTAAGGCGTTTGGTTTTTCCACCCGCTGCCACTCTTGTCCGGCATGTCATTCTGTATATGTTTCTCATACTGGTTAATAAATAAAGCACTGTTGGCCAATAAAAAAGAAAGATAGGAGGGACTAGGAAACAAAGAGAAAGAGAAAGTAGTAAGGAGAGTCAAGATGGAGAGTCTGGAGGAGGTAAAACCACCAGCCACCTCTCCCTGGTAAGACCACATGGAAATACATAAAAATGGGCTAATAATTAAGACAGAGCTAGCAGATAAGAAACAAGTAACCGGGCCAACAAAATTATATCAAATACAGAGTCTCTGTGTGTTAATTGGGGCTGGCGCGGCGGAGGGACAAGACCAGGCGGTGGGCAGAAAAACCGTACTCATCACAGTAATTATTAATTGACAGAAAAAGAAAGTGAACAAAATAAACAGATTACATGATATTTACAGAATGCATATGGATTATGAATGACCATTTTTATTATGCTAGAACATGGTTATCTGTTGTTGTTATTGAAGGTAAAATTCTATGTAACTTTAAGACTGAATATGTAGGCTCCCATAAATATCAGATCAATGAAGTTAACAAAGTAAATTGTCATATACACATTTAAGGCACTAATTTGCTATTACAGTAATACAAAGAAATGTAAAGTTACTTTTTCCTTACTGAAGTTTCTGCTAAAAATGAAAGGGATTTTTCCATAGAAATAATTGGATAGGCCTGTTTCCTCAACTATGTAAAGAACCCGCTTTGTGGTACCATGCTCTGAGTCTCCTGATGACTGGGAACTGCCTGCAGGGTATACCGTCAAAACTCTGCCAGTGCCCAAGTCCTGCCATCACTCAATAGAAGACGAGAGAGTATTGGACCTGCTTTCATCCATCTGAAGAGAACCTTGCTCTGTGCCCAGAAGAAGAGGGAGAGGGAGAGACCACACATGTATGCAATGGAAAAAGGGATGGGTAGATGATAGTATAAGAACTCAGTCAACAACAGAATTATCAAAATGAACCAACCAGAGTCTAGGGATTCCACAACAGCAAAACCTGAACATCTCAACACAGGATGAAGAAGAAAAAAATGACCCTATAAACAACTTTATGAAGATGATAAAAACCCAAAAAGATGAAATGAGAGAATCGTTTACAGAAAAGGAAGAAAAGACAAACCAAAAATTACCAAGGAACAATTCAAAAACTGCAAGTTTGAAAGCTGACATAGAGACAAAACAAAACAAAAGTCTAAAGGAGTGCTGGAAATAGGAAATGGGATAAATGACCAGGAACTGCAGATGCAAGCATAACCAACAAAATACAGAGAAGGAAGGGAGACTCTCTGGCTTTCAAAATAGCTAGAAATATGTTCATTGACCAATGAAAATCTAAAGTCCAGCTGTTTTGAATGTAGGATCACTCAAATTCCCAAATATTGTCTATAAATGTTTGTTTTCATTTAAATGGACTTGGTTATATCAAATAAATTAATAAATAAAAAGTAAAAAGAAAATCTAAAGTTCAACAAATCCCTACAACAAAATGTCGAGGAAATATGGGACAACATTAAAAGGGAAAAAATGGCAAAACTAAGAATAATAGAATCAAAACTTAATAGAATTGACCACAAAAAAGTGTCCTCACTAATAATAATAATCAAAATTTAAACATACAGAATAAAGACAGATTATTAACAGCAGCAAAGGAAAAGGCCAAATAACATACATGGTAAACCTATCAGAATTACAACTGATTTCTCCATGGAATGTCTGAGGACCAGAAAGTCCTGGAAAGATATTCTACCAACAATAAAAGACAACCAATGCCAGCCAAGAAAACTATAACCAACAAAGCTTTCAATCACTATAGATATAGAAACCAAAGTATTCCATGACAAAAACAGAGTTAAACAATACACACCAACGAATCAAATCCTACTGAAAGTTTTGGGAAGAAAATTCCAGCTCAAGAAAGTTAACCCCAGTTAACCCCAGAAAACATAGGCAATATATAATCCTACTCTACCAACAGCCAATAGAAAACTGGGTAGGAATAATTCACACAAAATACCACCAACAAAAACAAATAAAAAACATACAAGAATTAACAATCACTGGTCATTACTGTCCCTCAATATTAATGGTCTTAACTCACCTATAAAAAGACACAGGCTAACAGAATGGCTATGAAGACAGAATCCACTCTTCTGCTGTTTACTAGAAAATTTGTAGTAACATTTTTGTATCCTGTGGTAAACTAATTCCTATTTTCCTGAGGAACCACCATACTCACCTACAAAATGGCTGTAACGAGTTTGCACTCCCAACAGCAGTCTAGGAGTGTTCCCGTTTCTCCACATCCTCTCCAGCAGAAGTATTCATTGGTGTTTCTAATTTTAGCCATTCTGGCAGGAGTAAGATGGGATCTCAAAGTTGTTTTGATTTGCATTTCCCTGATAGCTAAGGATGTTGAACACTTTCTCAAGTGTCTTTGAGCCTTTTTGATTTCCTCTATTGAGAATTATTTCTTCAGTTATGTACCCCATTTTTTAAATAGGGCTATTTGGTGTTTTGTTGACTAGATTCTTAAGTTCTTTGTATACTTTAGAGATCAGCCCTTTGTCAGATGTAAGATTGGTGAAAACTTTTGCCCAGTTGTGGGCTGCCCTTTAGTCTTGTCCATTGTGTCCTTTGC